>NW_022985512.1:1200000-1800000 GCF_010093505.1 Neohortaea acidophila
GTCAACGTGGTTGTTCCTCAAATGTGAACCTGCTCTCGTCACCCCCGCGCAACCCGTGTCTCGCGCCCATCGCTCCAGCCAAACCCGCTGCGTCACGTCAGCCTCACCATCACACTCCCCCCGGCCCAGCTTCGTCCCTCGTTGCCTCGCGCCCCGCCCATCCACCCTCCAAGCTCCGCCAACGCGATGCGGTCGAGTGTGTCACAACACTAGTGAATCCGCGCGCGCGGTGAAAGAGCATGAACTCGGCCCCCTGTCCCATCCACTCCCTCGGGCCTGCATTCATCCCAACCGCCAGTTTGGCATTGGTCCCAGCTCGACGGTCGGTGGGGCGTCTCGTGCTGTTGCACTCTCTGCCCACCAACAATCTCCCTCCTCGGCCCCCCCGGGCCTGAAGTGTTGCACTGCTTCGGCGTGCCACAGCCTATCGCATTCCCCTCGGCCCCTGTGATCCAATTTGCGACACGCCCTGTTTGGTAGGCGGTGCTGCTGGAGAACGTGGGGCGGCAGCGTGCTCGGTGTAAGCTGCCTGGGCGTCCTGTGCGCAACCTCGACACACTTAAGATGCCGCCCGACGCTCACTATGCCGCCGATTCTTCGGACTCCGACAGCGACGACGAGTCAGGCACCATGGCCGAGGACAAAGCTGATCGCGCCTCCACCGACGACCAGTCCCCTACCCAAGCCGGCGGAGCTGCCAAACCTCACAAACCCTCCACCAAGGCCAACGCCAAAGATGCCAATCGACCGAAGAGGAAGAAGGCGAGGCGGGCATGCTATGCGTGTCAGCGCGCGCATCTGACTTGTGGTATGCCATGCCCGGACTCGCTCCGGTTTGCGCTAACTGACTTCTGTCCCAGGTGACGAGCGACCGTGCAACAGATGCATCAAACGTGGCCTCCAGGACCAGTGTCAGGACGGCGTACGAAAGAAGGCCAAGTACCTCCACGATGCTCCCGCCGAAGCTCTCATGCCCAACTTTTCCGGGAACTACCGACACAATGGCTCTCAACCGGGCCCGACCGCCTCTCGCACTCGTCAGATCTCTTCGCACGGCGCCCCGGCCACTCAGTCCACGCCGTTTGTCGGCCAAAATTCAACGGACATGTACTCGCAGTACGGCTCAGTGCCGCGCCAGGGTCACATAGCTCGTCCAGGCATCGATAATGTCAACTCCATCGGGGATTACACCAACCACCAGCCCGTGCAGACCGCCTCTCAGATGTTCACCAACGCTTCGCAGCAAGTGTCTCCTGAGCAAGGCATGCCTACCACTGTAGATCCACCATCGACCCTGGCGAACCCCGGGAATGCCATGTTCGAGTCTGGCTTCGTCGACCATCATGACCCTTCGTTGTACGATGTCAACATCTCGGAGCTCAACTACGACAATCGTTATGGTGCACTCGAGTTTAACATGATTGGGCATTTGTTGTCTGGCGCGGCCAATACGCCGGACTTGGAAGGATTGCCCTCAATGGGGCAGGCTGCTCAGGCCAACATGAATTTTGATGGCGCCGGTGGCTTCAACTCCGGCTTCGGCTATCCCTTCCAGCCGTGGCAGAGCATCCCAAACCCCGTGTCGAGGCACGGCAGCTCAACACAGCTTTGGAGTCTCAATAATGAGAACATCGACGCATTCGCAGTGGGCGAGACGACGGGTTCTGTTGCCGGAGCCAGTGAAGCCTCTGGCGGGCAGGACTTCTCGGCGGGCTATTCATCAACCATGGTGTCTCCTGAAGTCACTCTCTCGGTTCCAGAGAAGGCGCAGCCACTGGATACGCTACAGCCGTTGGCTCTGCAAAGTCAAAAGGCGAAGCGCAAGCGTGGGCCCCTACCCAACGAGGTGGTCCAAGCCGGTGCGAACAAACGGCGCCGCAACACCTCAGACGTTTACTCGTCCGTCAAGCACCCATACCCGTATACACAGGGCTTCCACAACTTCATCGCATTTCTCCACGGCCGCTTTCCCCCCTCCCAAGTCTTGCGCATTGCCAAAGCGCTCGCCTCGTTCCGCCCCTCTTTCATTTCCTGCAACAAGAACCTGAACACCGACGACTTGGTCTTCATGGAAAAGTGCTTTCAGCGCACGCTGTACGAGTATGAGGACTTTGTGAACCATTATGGCACCCCGACAATCATCTGTCGACGTACCAGCGAGGTCGCAGCTGTGAGCAAGGAGTTCAGCCTTGTCACCGGATGGCGACGCGATGTCCTGTTGGGGAAGGAGCCGAATCTCAACGTCAATACGGGATCAAGCGGCTCGGGTACGGAGACGGGGGCTAGCACCAAAGGCACGGCGACACCACGAGTGTCGAACATCGAGATCGACCCCGGCCGTCCGCAGCCCGTCTTCCTTGCGGAACTCATGGACCAAGACAGCGTGGTGCAATTCTATGAAGACTTTGCCGAGCTGGCGTTTGGCGCGTCCCGATCTTCCATCATTGGTGCGCGATGCACACTTCTGAAGTACAAGACCAAGGACGATCCGGGCTGGGGGCCGGGAGATCGTAACGGCGGGGCACGCAACGGGAAGAAGGCCAACGAGACGAAGACGCAATCGCTCATGAAGGGCGAAGCCGGCGCCAACACGCTGGGCGACCAAGATGGCAAGGTGGATGCTGTTCTCTGCTGGACGGTCAAGCGAGATGTGTTTGATATACCCATGATGATCGTCATCAACGTAAGTCAGCCCTTCTTTCGTGCAGCGACGTTTAGGGTGTGTTGGCTGATTGATTTAGTTTCTGCCCGTGATTTGATTTCGGGAAACCACATCGGCGTTTTGGGGACGAAAAGGGCATTCTCGATATGGCAAACAGGTTCTATGCGGACGGTGGGCAAAACGTGTATCTAAGTAGTAGTGAGGGCTGGAACATGGGCGTAATACTTGACTCGGCGTGGCTACTTTTGGCGCGCCACTGTAGACTTGATGCTCCCATCTCTCGTTCTCCGTGTTGTGTTTCACGCAGAACCCGAAAAAGGCGGTTGTTATCGATGGATTACCCGTGGATGGGCACGCCATTCGGTGACAAACCTTAAGCAATTCTGGCGCCCGCGGCTCAGCCGCATGCTCCATATCTACATCGCCCTTCTATACGCCTAGCAATCGAATCGTCATTTGAAGCCACCACAGCTGGGCCGGCCATCCTTTCCCATCAGAATGCCGCAAGACGGATCTCGCGACCCCATCGCCGGGCCAGACAGCGGTCCTGCGCCGCCATTCCCGCTGAGACTCAATGGAAAGGTGATTAAAGGCTTCGGACGAGGGAGCAGCGAGGTGAGTGACGGTGCATTGCATCACCTTCAATCTTGTCACTCGGACAGTTGTACAGAGAAGCGTATTGGAAACCTGCTGTCAGCCCACGTGTTCTCGCCGGGTGCACACACAAGACTATGTGTTTGCTTGGGTACATGCAGGGTGACACGATGCAGTGCAACGGACTGGATTGCACCAAACGACTGCGCACTTCTAGTCGCTTGTGTCCCTGCCAGCCATTCGTTACCCGTGCCGACTGTCACCTGTCACGCGTGCTTTTCCCTCTCAGTGTATTGGAAGGACACTGGCTAATCACACCAATCCACCGCACAGCTCGGAATACCCACGGCAAACATCCCGATCGATGGCCTGAGCGTTGGAGGCAACAAAGACCTGGAGTCCGGCATTTACTTTGGCTGGGCTGGCCTGTCCACCTCTGATGCCACCAACGCGCACCCTCCTGGAACGAAAGGGAAATACGAGTTGATGAAGGCCGACATCTACGATGACTTGACGGCCAAGATGCAGCAGCACGCAGCGCCGGACACCTCGTCCAGCCACGGCGCCGTGTATCCCATGGTGATGAGCGTTGGCTTCAACCCCTACTACAACAACACGGTGCGAAGTGTCGAGGTGCACATCATGCACGACTTCCAGGTCAACTTCTACGAAACGCACATGAATCTCATTGTCCTCGGCTTCATCCGCGGAGAGGCCGACTATACCACCAAGGAGGCTCTGATCGATGACATCAAGACGGACATCGACGTCTCCGGAAGGAGCCTAGGGAGGAGAGAGTACCTGAGTTTCGCCAAAGACCCCTACTTGACGGAGTTTAGCGGTAGGAGTGAGATAGCTAGCTGACGGTCTTGATGGAGCTTGGTAGAAGCCACGATACAATCAATACATAGTTTAGAGGTTACAAGTGAGCTGCGTAATGCGTCGTCCAAGAGCGCCAGCAGAGGTAGAGCGCTCAAGCACCACCCTCGCGCTTCGCATATTCCTCCTCAATCCGTTCCTCGTACTCCCGATCGCGACGTGCCTGTTCTTCGTCGACATCCTCGATGCGGCGGCTGGCCGTGGCCCCTTGCGGACCGCCGAGCTGCTCTCGGCCCTGCGAGTCAAAATGCCGCTGCTCTCGAATGACCGGTTCGCCCAGGTTCTGGCTGGCAGTCGACACGGTGGTGCCCGACGGATCGGTGTGGCTGGTCTGGGCGTGGCGAGAGCCGGACACCTGTTCGCCGTTGACGTTGCTGCTCGATGAATACGACACCGAGGAGTACGATGAATAGCTGGACGAGTTTTGGTTCGACATGTTGATGTGTTGCAGGAATTGAGGCGTTTGAATCTGGTGGTCGCAGAGACTGTTGATGGAAAGTCAGAGCCGGGTGGTCAAGAGTGTGATAGCAAGGAAGCGTGTGCCCCACAATTGGCCAAATTGGGAAGGTATGGCGTCAGCGGGGGATCAGCCAGTGGCAGTGCCACCTGTCGATCCCCGAAACATCCATGCCACGCCTGACGAGGCTCGATGCGTGTCCGTCTTGAGGCTGGAGAGGTCGGGGAGTTCACGGAGCTTGTTCGCGGTAGACCTTCGGGCCAGGTTCCCTTCCCATCGATGCTTCGGGCCACCGCGGCCGTTTCCCATTCACATTCACCCCGTCTTCTGGCGGTGGGGGGTGGGGGGAGTCGCTGGTTCTAGGAGTCCTTGCAAGATGATACGAGCTGGCGGCTCCTCCGCTCTGCGGCGCTCGGCTGCGCTCTGCGTCAAGCTCTTCGAGCTCTGCCCTCTTATCGTATTGACGTACGCTTCGCTCTTCGTTCGACGGACTTTGATAGGATGACTCTTCGTTGCGAGGCATGGGGCCGCCCACCCCGATCAGACTGCCGTTGAGCACAATGTCCCCCTTGAGCTGGTTCCGCGATGTATCCACGTGCATAGGAGGGAAGGTGGGGGGTCGCGGAGGGCGCATGGTCTGCTTGACCTGCCCCTTCCATTTGTTGAGCAGCGCCTCGGCATCGTAATTGACGTCCCTGGCACCGCTCTTGAGATCTGTAGTCTTCAAGCCGTCCATAACCCCGGGCGACACCGAGATGGTGTTTGGTGGATGCAGCAAGTAATCCCTTGGAAGCTGACAGCGTGACAAGCGATCGTACTCCGCCTCGAGGTGTGCAATACGCTGGTGTGCCGTGTCCAGCTCCGCCGATAGACGCGTTGTCTTCTCGCCTTCCTTTGCAAAAGCCCGGCATACCTCCAGATTCCAGGCCGCGGCCTGCTCGCTGCTCGGCAAGCCGCGCCAATGCTCCCACGCGCTCTCAAGATGGACGCGCATCTTGAAAGCTTCGGAATCCGGCAGGCTACTTGGGTCTGCTTCGCGGATCGATGCAAGCCTTTTGTGAAGAGCGGACTGCAGAGCGGCCATCTGCCTCTCCCCCGGCGGCGCAACCGCCCAGGTATGTGCGAGGGGAAACGGTGTGCTGCTGAACAGCGTGGGTGGAGGCGGTAACATGGCGAGACATAGCCCCGGGAAGGCGAGAGAATAGAAATCAAAGTCATCGAAGGGGGTATGTGAAGCGATGCGCTTCCTCGCGGCCTCCAAACTTCCCATGACCTCTCTCAACGCCATCTCCGCTGCGCGCCCAACTTCTGCCGCTTCATGAAGCTTTCCAATGTCTTCTGGATCGTACCCAGGCCGATGCGCAGTATCTACATGGTTCTCCATGCTCGCATCCTGAATGCGCCGTATCGAAGGCAGCGGGGCTCGCACGGAGGTCCGCGAGGGCACTCGAGGCGGCAGATTGTTGATCACGCCAGTCGCTTGCCAATTGGTAGCGTGCCAGGATGTGGGTGGGAGCGGGGTTCTGGCATCGGACAGCGCGGGGGAATGGACGCTTCTTGCAGGTTCCGCATGCCTCTTCTCACCACTCGCCGTGCCAGGACTGTCTTGCCGCTCCACCTCCTCTTTCAACGCGGCCGTCTTCGCGCTCGTACGAGGTTGTCTTCGGGTGATGCGCCCTCGGATCCTCCGAATCTCGTCGACATCGTGCACGCCGTCGGGGGGCTTGGGGTTGCGGGGTTTGATGTAGAGATCCAGATGGCGTCCGAGGCTGGAGGATGTAAAGGCCTGGGCGCAGAAGGGGCAGGCGCGGTCCTTGGAGACCTTTGCTCCACTCGCGTCTACAGCATTCGAGTCGGGAGTTGACGAGCGACTTGCGCCCTTGCGATCCTCGTCCTCTGACTCCATTGTGCGAGGGGTGTACTGGCTCGGAGGCGTTGCTCGTTGGCAGTTCGGGTAGACATGCCATTGCTGCGGGCCGTCTCCGCTCGCGTCTAACTTTAACTTGGTTTAAACTTTCGTGCCTCAGGTACATTCGGGTTGCCTGAGGTGCTTTGGGTGCATGTACCTGCCCACCTACCCACAGTCACTGTGCCTACAACAGTACGATCTGCGCATACGACCCGAGCCCGGCCGGCAGAGCGATGGCGGAACAGCAAAACCGAGTGGCGCCTCCTTTCCCGACACCTCCTCCCTTCTACACCCACTTCACCAAGCAGAACATCTCCCAGCTTCAGCAGCTTCGCAAGGAAGCGAGTGACCATGGACCCAAGGCCGCGCTCGACCTCTTATCGCTCCCCCCCGAACTCCGCTACCTTGTCCCTCCTGCCCCTCCGGCCGAAGACCATTATCGAACCTTTGGCGCCGCGATCAACCTCCATGCCCCCGATGCTTCGCTCGGCGATGCCAATATCGAACAGCTCTATCCCGCCGACCCTGCGGCGACATTACATCCGCAGCCCCACCTTATCGCCCTTTCCCGCAGTCTCCTGACCACATTCTTGAGCCTCGTGGGCATCATGAGCCATGATCCGACCGGATTCTACGAAGAGCGGGTGCAGAGCTTGCAAACAATCATGTTCAACATTCACGACCTCATCAATCGATATCGCCCACACCAGGCAAGGGAAAGTCTGGCGTTGATGATGGAGGACAGACTCGTGAGCATGAAAGACGAGATACGTCGGATAGAGGATGCGAAGGCTGGCGTTGAACAGATTATGGCGGGGCTCATCCAGGCTGGGGAATCACAGAATGCAGAACGGCAGGGAGAAGACGGTGGACCAGTTGGTGTTGATGCTGGAGGGCCGCTTCGAAAGGTGAGCGACAAAGGGGCAATGGAGAAGCAAAGGTCTGCCTGGGCGGCGATCGAGAGCGAGACGGCAGGTTCATGGTAGAGTGTCCAGGCTACAATACCATTCTCATAGCTGCCTTTCCTTCCGTTTTGAGCGTATGAATGAGGTCAAGCAAGCGAGCATTCGTCGGGCCTTCTGCATCCCGACATCGCAGGCCACCAAGGTCATCCAATCTAGCCACTTCGCCTCACAGTTCCTCCTGCCCCCTCGAACTTCCCCCCATGCCCAACGCAGCCTTTACCATGCCCAAAGCCGGACCTTGGCCTCATGGTCAGCCTGCGATGACTCCCACCCGGGCTGCTACACAGGCGGCGGACCTTGAGGAGGGTACATGTGGCCGTCCTTTTCGACCTTGGGCTCACAAGAGCAGCGTTGATTCTCAGGAATCGAGTCCATCACGCTTGGCACATGCTGCCCGCATCCCCACCACGTCGACTTGTCTGAGCGGACTGTCAGTCTGTGGCGGGAGTGATTCGGAGTGGAGGATGCGGTCAGGCAACCAACATACTGCAAGTCCCGCATGTTGATTTGCGGCACATTTTCAATCCGTTCTACTGGCTTTGCTGTCTTTGGAGGTGGAAATGCCTTTGGATGGTGTAGTTTCGTGTGTGTTCAATGTACGTTCCCGAGTGGTAGATGGGCCAACTTGCACTCGTTCTCCCATTCTCTGTCGGGTAGCCGAAAGGTTGTGGCTGAGGGTGTGGCGCATCTCCAACCCGGCAGACCTCCTCTCCATCAGCGCGGAAAGGCCGGCGGTAACCGCGGGGCCGCATTGAAAGACATCTCGCACGCCGCCTCGCAATTTTCCACCGTGACACCGTTCATCTTCCTCGAGCGTGTGACACAGCATCGCACGCTGTCCATTTGGCCATGTTTCGGCCAGCATTAACGCGCCATCACGGCGCCTCTCAGGCGCTCCACGCGGTGCGGAGGGGCTACGCATCCCATGGTGCCGCGTCCAAGGCCCGATTGAATGTCCCGACCGACTATGCCAAAACCCCGCTGCTTCACCACTCCTCCAAGTCCGTGCTGGGCATGCAGGGGCTCTCGGACGAGGCGCGCAATGGCACCACCTCCCGCATCAACCTCTACCAGGCCATCAATGCCGCCATGGCCCACGCCCTTCGCACCGACCAGCGAGTCCTGGTCTTCGGCGAGGACGTGGCGTTTGGCGGCGTGTTTCGCGCTTCCATGGGCCTCCAGACCGAGTTTGGCGACGACCGCGTCTTCAACACGCCGCTGAGCGAGCAGGGCCTCGTGGGCTTTGCCATTGGCGCAGCGTTGGAGGGCATGCGGCCCATCGCAGAGGTGCAATTTGCCGATTACGTCTTTCCCGCATACGATCAGATTGTGAACGAAGCGGCCAAGATTCGCTACCGGTACGGTGCCAACGCCGACGTCTACAATGCTGGTGGCCTAGTGCTCCGAATGCCGGCCGGCGGTGTGGGACACGGCGCCCTCTACCATACGCAGTCCCCGGAGTCTCTCTTCACCCACGTGCCTGGCATGCGGGTCATTGTCCCTCGCTCGCCCTCCCAAGCAAAAGGCCTTTTACTCGCTTCCGTGCAAAGCCCCGATCCCGTCATTTTCCTCGAGCCCAAGATTCTCTATCGCGCGGCCGTGGAATACGTCCCCTCCGAGGCTTACACCCTGCCACTGGACAAGGCAGAAGTGTTGAAGGAGGGCAACGACGTCACCATCATCTCCTACGGCACTCCACTCTACACCTGTCAAAATGCTCTGACCGCGGCGGAGAAGGACTTTGGATGCTCCATCGAGCTCATTGATCTCCGTGCAATCTACCCATGGGACAGACCGGCCATCGTAAAGTCGGTCAACAAGACCGGACGCTGCATCATCGTGCACGAGAGCATGATCAATGCTGGGGTGGGTGCGGAGATTGCCGCGACGGTGCAAGACAAGTGTTTCTTACGGCTGGAGGCGCCAGTCACCCGAGTCGCTGGGCTCACCACACATACCGGTCTGGCTTACGAAAGGCATATCATCCCGGATGTGGCGAAGGTATACGATGCGATTAAGAGGACTCTCGACTACTGATGCCAAGCTGCCTCGTGTGCCAGTCTGGTTTCCGATCCTGCGACTTGCGATGCATGGGTAACAAGCCATATCATGGCTTTAGGGCGCTACGGTGTGCTATGTTGGGCGGAGTCGTGTTTCATTCGACACATTGCGAGCAGTCAAGCAAGGTTGGGGCACTGTCGTATTCGAGCGGGGACGTGCTAGAGATGTCCGTCGGCCGAGCGGGATCGGCATCATGGATGTCAGAATCAAGTAGATGGCCTGAATATCAATATCCCTGTCACATGAGAGGTATACCGTTATACAAGCCGCTCAATTTACCGTATTTGGGACCGCTGCGATCTCATGCTTTCCCCTCCGGATGCTTCTCCTCCGACTTCTGCGCCGTCTCCTTCTGTAGCTCATCCATGTGCTTGTCGTGATCCTTCACCTTCTGCTGATCCGCACCCACATTCTCTTCCGACGACGACGCGAGCTCTCGGTTCCACTCGCCCTTCTTCAAACTCTCCTGCTTCTGCCGTTCAATCTCTTCCGGACTGCGGTCCTTGTCTTCCTTGAGCCGCAGCGGTCGAGCAACGGTGAATGCACGACCAGCGCGGTGGGACTGCGAGAGCCGAATTCGAGGTTGCCGGAAAGGTTGGCGGGAGATTTGGGCGAGCAGTAGCCTCATGACTGCTTTCGGCGTGGGTCTGTTGCAGCCATTGGCGATCAGCTTTCGTTCTTGAGGATGGTGCCGTGGGCTACGTTACACATACGCAAAGCTCGGGATAATTCTCAAAAAGTTGATGTTCAATGCGTACACTCTCGAGCTGGTGAGTGAGATGCCGGCAGCATGAGTGTAGACGATGGACACGGGGATGGTATCCGGGGAAATGACGTCTCGATGACACGGCTGAGGTGCCTTCCCAATTTGGTTACTGTACCTGAATCTGTCCGACAGCAAGGCTCGATGTAGTTTGGAATGAGAGTGGAGTGGACGACTCTTGATAACCTTATTTTATTTGCGAGCCATTGTGGACGCGTGTAGTATACAGGGGGAAGGAGACATGCTCCAATAAATCATCCGACCGCCCTCGCCTTCCCAGTTGCCTCCCAAGCGCCGCAGCGCAACATATAATCGTAGACATCGTTGTAGCAGGTGCCACCCAGTACCGTTGCGGAGACCGAATGAAACAGGCCTTTCCCAGCGTCTGCTAAGATTCCGTTTGAACTAGCTGCGTCCGAGCACCTTCGTTCCGCACCAGGCTCCTTCTGCGTGAACTTCGGGCCTGCCGGGGCGCTTGGTCATCCATTGATGACCTGCCGCTGTCTGCTCCACTCCGCCCGTCGGGCCGCTCAGCGTGGAACTCGAATGCTTCGGGATCGGGTCGCACATGCGCACGCGGCGGGGGACGGTGGGGACTAGATGGTCGTGATGTTGCTTCAATGTAACTGGGCAGTCCACTGGCGTGCGGGCTGACACTCCGCGGGGTACGCAATGCATGCCGATAGGACGGGACACGGGAGAGATCGTCCATGTCGTAGTCGTTTCGTCGGATATCAGCCGTATGGTCGTCCCCTGATGTTCGACGAGATGGCGGGCCGCTGTCCGGTCCAGGCGAGCTCGGGGCGGATTGGCTCTGCACTTGTAACCTGACGAGTCGGGATCGCAGGGCATTTGCTGACGGGGCGTGCTGGTCTTGAGGCTGGCTGCGCGAATACAAATCTGCCATTTCCGCAGCGGGTGTGTCCAGATCGTCTGGGGTCTGTGTTCCCAGTCCAGGTGACTCCGAGTGGCTCCTCACCCTCGACATGTAGCCAGCCAAATCGATATCGCCGAAGAGTTCATCCAGCTGATGTAACCCATACTGTGGAGGAGCTGTCACGGCGGTTTCGTTGCTGTTGATTGCTTCATCCGACACATCTTGCAGCGGGCGGCAAACTTCGTTCTCCTCGTTGAGCGGGAGGTTGGGAGAGATGAATATCTTGACCGGTAATCGGCACACGAGCTGGGAGACGTGCCCTTCCGGGTTGTGCAGATTGACCATCAGTTTGAACTTGTGCGTCACGCTGATTTGATGCGAGTCCACGTCCTGCCGGCATGCATTCAGGGACTTGGGCAAGGGGAGGGTCGCTTTGAAGCGATACATTTCATCCCCCATCACGGGGTCGTCGATGGTCTCATCGTCGAAAACCACTCGAGAATGTTCGGGGAATTCCATCTCTGTGTTTGCTACCTCATACTCCTCCGTCTTCGAGCGATCCAGTCGAGCGTCGGGAGTCTCTCGCAACTGCAGTCGTTTGGTCACGTGCTCCGATAGGCGCAGATCGATGTTTCCCAGTCGAAGTCCTTTCTTGATGGGTGACAATTCGACGTCGGCAGTGATTGAAGTGCCGAAGACGAAGGCGTCTGTGGGGATGGAGATGCTGTACGAGATCTTGTTTGCCCACACATCGGCGTTGGTCCGCGAATGAGCCATGTCCAACGAATCCGGACCGAGTGTCCGCACGAGGCGGATGTGTTCAGATGCAGTCAAGCTCCTCGAGTTCCAGCTCGGCCGGGAAACGCTCGCATGAAGGTGGTAGACAACAAAGGTGTTGGCCATCCCTTCGATACTCTCGGGCATTGCCGGGTCCAGGAGAAACTCGAAGGGCCACTCGATGACGCCGGCCTTGACTTTGTGGGAGGTTTCCACGCTGCTTCTGTTAGGGCCTGGGATGAGCACCAATTTGCGGAGGATTGCATGACTTACCCGCCCAGCTTTTGCTCTTCACTCCAGAAAACTCGTTTGTCGGTCACTTCTCCCGCGGCCATGCCTCCGGAGTACCACCATCCGATTTTGCGGCAGCCTTCAAACCGTATGCGAGGCTTGGTGATGGACATGGGGGTGGGAGCGGTAAGTCGAACGACGCCGGATAGCTTGCACGGGGAGGCTTCATGTTCGCCTCCTCGAAAGACGATGAACCGGGTGTCGGGAATAATCTCCAGTGTAGAGCGTGCCCTGGCGCCAATTCCGGCAGAGGAGTTCGAGCGAGCGGTGGAGGGCATGGTGTAGCAAGATTGGCAAGTGGCGAACTCAGCTTAATGTCAACGGCTCAGACCGGAGAGGTTGGGCGGAGAGGTGCTGAGACGGGAGTCCTCTGGAATGGCAAAGCGATAGGCCAAGGACAAGACGCATCGTCGGCCTTAAGGCTGGTAGGGGCCAGGGAGGGTTGGTAAGATGACACCTCGCACCGCAGTATTTGCAATGCACCCGAGCTGCGCGTCCACGGGACGCGGTCGAAGGAGGCAGGCGGGACCGCAGTTGTCCAGAGCACGCGCTGAGTGGTCCGGGATGCCTCGCCTTGCATGCACTCACAGGCGTGGGAGGCGGCGGAAGGCTGCTGACTGATGATCACTGTTCGACACCCGCACGCATCAGGCTTAGTACAAGGAATACGGCAGACACGGGGAGTAGCAGGAGACAGTCAGCCGGAAAGAAGGAGCACGAGGAGAGGGTGTGAGGTGCGGCGGTATATGAATGGGAAAGGTGTGGCAGATGGAGGGCGACATCGGGGAGGACCGTGTAGCACAGAATCACCTCTTATCATGCATTGCTCATGGACCCGTCGGATTGCCCAACGCAGACGAAATGGCGGAACGCGCCGGCCAACCAGTGACGAGACGGCAAATCACTTTCTTGCATTCTTCCCTCCCTCTACATATACGTGAAACCCACCAGACTTGTCAGTGGGGCGGGAACCCGAGTGGCGCAATCGTGCTGTCGTCGCACGTTGCTGGTTGGGAAACACTGTCCAAGATAATTTTTTTGGTTGAAGATCGGAGTCGGTTTGTCCAGATCGAGCAATCCCGCGCAACCTACCGGATTAGGGTGTCCCACGAATAGAACGGGTGCCTTAGTAAGCCACGCTGTATTAAACATATGACCCGACAGCCTCGCACAACACGGCTGCAAGCCCCAATATCCTCCATCCTCCGGTGCGAAGCCTCCTCTGCATATGGATCGTGGCGGTCAGATTGCGCTGTTCGTCCTCGACGCAGGTGGCGCTTCCGCGTCGTCTGGTCGAGCCCAGCTCAAGATATGCCCTGCCAATAACTCGAGTCAGCACACTATACAAACTCCGGCAAGGCGGGCATTATTACCGTCTTTGCACGAGGCCAGAATGCACTTCTCCTCAAATCCGAGCCAGCACAATGGGTGTTCGTCAACGCTCTTCGACATAACGGGTGGGAGAACGGCGACGGTGGCCTTTGAATCCACGGCATGCACCACCTCCCCATCTCCCTTGATCTCCACCCCATCTGCTGGCTCTCGGCTCGAGTTGCTCCGGATCCGGTTGACGGTATTCGCACTTTCCTTGCGATTTGCGGACACGTGGGTAGAGAAGCTCCCACGATTCCGTACGTTTGGCCTTCGAAGCATCCCCACCGAGAAATCCCAGAGCAGGAGCCTGCAGTCCTCCCCAATGCTCCCAAATCTGTAGTTGCGCTCATCACAACGCCAGGGATCGAATTTGACATCTGTCACCCAGGACTCGTGTCCGACGCACCTCGCAACGAGCGCTTGGTCTACCAGGGACCAGATACTGACCAGATCATCTTGGCCCCCGGTCAAGACGTAGCGTCCATCTGGCGACCACGTCACGCAGAGCATGGCCCCGTAGTAAGACCGATAGACGCCGATGACGCGCTCGTTGATGTAGTCAAGGATGGTCAGTGTGCCGTCTTCGCAGACGACAGCCAGCGACTGACCATCGGGGGCGAATGCGATGCCGTTGATCCTCATGTTGGACACGCTCCACGCTGCCACCGGGTTGCTCTTCTGATTCGGCGACTGGACGGACTTTTGTATGCGGAAGGCGGGTTTCTGGCCACCGTCGACATGTGCGTGGTCTGTCGGTAAGCCATCTTCCGGAGTGAACGCAGTATCTTCCTTGTCCTTGTCGTATACGACGAGAGTGCCGTCTGTATGTGCTGCGATGAAGAGATTCTCCTTGTGCGGCAGCCAAGCGATGCATTGTATGGGGGATGCATTGATGGCGCCGTTCTTGTTCAGGCGAGCGTACTTTTGCGACATGGGCTCGTACCAGATGACGTCGCCGGTGTTGAAGCCCATCACAATATCCAGGTGACTGCCCGACTTGGTCCAGGCGTTCACATCGTGACACAGGACATGCGCTTTGGTGAAGAGGACCTTGGTCATATTCTCCGTCTTCGCCTCCGCGGACAGGTCGAGCCAGACAAACGCTCGATTGATGTTTGCAAACGCGTACAGCCCGTCCGGGGAGTGTTCGGCCAGGCGCTTGGGCAAGTTGTCGTGGGGAATGACTCGCGAGACATAGGAAGAGTTGGATTTGATAATGTTGTTCTTCGGCTTCAGCTTTTGGTCCTTCTTGTTGCCTTTGACGGGAGCGGCGACGACCTGTAGTGCCGGATTGCTCTCACCAAAGCCCACGGTGCTCGAATAGTATGTGGCAGACCCAAATAGCCCTCCATTTGCAGGAGGAGCCGCATCACCCCTGGGACTCTGTGCTTCCTCTTGTATACTAGGCGGAATGGGATGCCATGCACCGTGACCTCGAGACTGGCGGTGCGTGGGCCATCGACTGGGCGAGAGGGTAGCGAGAGAGAGCTTGGTGCCGGCGCTCTGCGGCCCTATCGTCGTCGCGAGAGGGTTGTTGTTGGGCTGTGGCGCATCGCTGGGATGCGGAGGCGGCGTTGCCAGGAGCAATTCGTCCGTCAAGGTGTATGTGCCTTCTCCCACCACAAGTTGGAATTCGGGTCCCGTGGGATGCTCAAGGAGGTTGTTGGTCTCTAGGAGGGCGCCCGGCGCGCCAGCGTTGCCGTATTTTGGCGGCGGTGGGAGGACACTGTTGGATGCTTGCCGATCAGTCGCTGGCAGTTGGAAGCGTGCGAGGGAGGCCGGCAGGCGGCGGCGGAGAAGGGCATGGCATCGGTCGTGACTCGGGGTGGACTTACAACATGGCTATCGGGGCTGTCCCGTTCCTGCGAAAGAGCTGGATGCAAAGAGCCCTCGGCCGCCTCGGAGCATCTTGCGCGAATGGACTGGAGGAGGGTGAAGTATTCCCGGTGCTTGTGGATTGCTGGCGGGCGCAGATCGGTGTGGAGCCGCGGGGTCTCAAGGTGTTCCACGCTGCCTGCCTCTTTGGGAACAAGGTTTCAAATGTGCCGCACGTGGCGCTGAACGTCTGCTGTCCCTCTCCAGCCGATCTGCCTTTCGACATCTCGCCTGCTTGCCATCTGGCCTAGACTGCGCAGCGATGGAGGATGGCCACAGGTGAGGAATTCTAGCTTCGAGCCACAGAGAGGACTCTGACATGTCATGGCAGTGCGGATATGCATATGCGGCGACGAATCCGTGGGCAAAAGCTCCCTCCTCACGTCTCTCGTAAGCCGTCACTGCTCCTCCTCGTTCCCTCGCGCTCCACTGTGATAGTCGTGCTGATGCTCGTGATCCCCCGGCGCAGGTCAAGGACACCTTTGTCACGTCTAAAATCCAATCCATCCTGCCCCCCATCACGATCCCGCCTTCCTTGGGAACCCCGGAAAATGTCACGACCACCATTGTTGATACTTCGGCCCTGCCGCAAGAGCGCGACAACCTACGGAAAGAGGTGCGAAAGGCCAATGTGATTCTGCTCGTGTACAGCGACCACTACAGCTATGAACGCGTCGCGCTCTTCTGGATGCCCTTCTTCCGCTCCCTCGGTGTGAACGTCCCCGTTGTGCTGTGCGCCAACAAGAGCGACCTTGGCCCGAATGGGGCCAGCACAGCGCAGATTGTCTCCGACGAGATGCTGCCCGTCATGGCCGAGTTCAAGGAAATCGATTCCTGCATTCGAACAAGCGCGCGGGAACACCACAACATCAACGAGGTCTTCTTCCTCTGTCAAAAGGCCGTTACGCACCCCGTCGCGCCAATATACGACTCGAAAGAGGGTAACTTGAAGCCGGCTGCAATCGCCGCGTTGAGGCGCGTCTTTTACCTCTGCGACAAAGACCAGGACGGCACTCTGAGTGATCGTGAGGTGCACGAATTCCAGCTCAAATGCTTCGACAAGCAGCTCTCGGATGAGGATCTCGCCAGCATCAAACGAACTATCCGAAGATCATCATCCTCAAACACGCTGGAACCTCATAATGGCATCGACATGGACGGTTTCCTGTTTTTGAACAAGCTGTTTGCCGAAAAGGGCCGGCACGAGACCATCTGGATCATCTTGCGCAAATTCCACTACTCTGACAGCCTCTCGCTGAAGGATCACTTCTTGCACCCCAAGCTCGAAATTCCCGCCTTTGCATCTGCCGAACTCAGCCCAGCCGGCTACCGATTCTTCGTGGATCTCTTCTTGTTGCACGACAAGGACAACGATGGTGGTCTGAACGATGCAGAGCTGGCCGCGCTGTTTGCACCAACCCCAGGCCTGCCGACTTCGTGGGTGGATTCCGACTTTCCAAGCTGCACCGTGCGGAATGAGGCTGGGTACATTACTCTGCAGGGCTGGCTGGCTCAATGGAGTATGACGACTTTTGAAGACCCAAAGACCACTCTGGAATACCTTGCCTATCTCGGCTTCGAGTCTCCAGACGGCAAGGGGACGACGTCGGCGTTGAAAATGACAAAGGCGAGGAAGCGCCGGAATCGACCGGGTCGAGTGGAGAGAAACGTCTTCCTGTGCTATGTGCTCGGAGCGGCTGGTAGCGGTAAATCAGCCCTGTTGAACTCGTTCCTTAGCAGGCCTTTCAGCTCGTCCTATCAGCCCACGATCCGGCCTCGTGTAGCGGTCAACAGCGTGGAGTTGCAGGGCGGCAAGCAATGCTATCTGATTGTCGAAGAGTTGGGCGAGCTCGAACCGGCGATCCTGGAGAACCAAAGCAAACTCGATGCTTGTGATCTGGTGTGCTTCGCCTACGACTCCAGCGATCCCGAATCGTTTGCCCATGTGGTCGATCTCCGCCAACGGTATCCGGCCCTGCACGCCCTGCCTTCCGTCTTCACGGCGCTGAAGGCAGACAAAGATCGAGCGGTCCAGCGAAGCGAGGTGCAGCCTGACGTGTATTGCGAGAGCCTGAAGATGGCCAAGCCGTTACACGTCTCTGTCAAGTGGACGTCCATTTCGGAATTCTTCGTGCAGTTGGCCGAGGCGGCTACATTCCCCTCCCAGGCCTTTCCGAAGAGCGAAGAGCCCGTCGACCGTACGGCAGTCTACATTGCACTTGGGGCGACGATCTGTGCCGGCGTTGCATTTGCGTGGGTGTGGAAGAGGAACATGAGTTCTGGGGGATGAAGCGTGCATTGGGCATAACTTGCGACGGCGTATAGCGTTTTACTGCGTGAAGAGAGAAAGAGATACCCCCCTCAGAATGGACGGAGTACTGTGGAAGATTGTAAGGGATGATTTGTGCCCCAAATCCCGCGGCAGTCGTCGATACCGGCAACGGCCGAGCTTCGCCCTGCGCGGCATGATTTGTTCTGTTTATACAAGAGACGCTGCCTCGTTGACTTGACTGCTACGGCTCTGGAGAGTGAGTGGATGCAGGCCGGTAAGAGTTGGGTGCCTCAGGTTTCTAGTCGATCTTGCCAAGCCTTAACGAACCTTACCTAACCCAGTTATCATCAATGTTATTGCCTTCCATTTAAGCCCGTACCCACTAGTTCCGCGGACTGCTCGCACATCCGCAGTGCATGAATCTTTGTGCTATCACCATCATGATGGGAATCTCTCCATGAACTGCTGGTGCTATTTCGGCAGGTCTGATACCGGAGCACACGGGGCTGACGGAGCAACGACGATCTGGTACGCTTGGCCTGCGGCTCTCAAGGCGCAGCATCGGGACGGCAGAGCGCTGGCGAGCGTGGAACGTCGCCTCTCTGCTCGGTGCACAGGTGGGCGGAAGGGAGACGGCGATGCAGGTGCGTGTACCCCCTCGTGTCGACTCACGGCCCCCGTGCCTGGGGAGACGCCCACTTTGGACGGAGTTGATTGCTGACAGACCGCCCCCTTGTCAACAGCCTTCCGCCCGGCAGAAGGAACTCGAGGCGCTCTTCGAGAAGCGGCGCAAAGGACACGTGCCGCAGATCAGCATTACTGACGACGATCACCATGTGACGGAGGCGATCGGCAGCTACTACGACGATGAACCCAACCCCCATCCGCCCTCCGATCCCCGACCCTTGAGCTTCGTGAGCTCGCATGAAGAGCGGGTGGACAGCAGAGAGCAGAAGCGCAACAAGCGCAATGCTTCATATTTCGAATACAAACCAGGCAGTCCCCAGCGCCTTCCGCTGGCCGTCACGGGCATGAACGAGAAAGTGCCCGGCGTGGCCACCGAGGGCCTAAACAGCAGCTCGACGGGGATGAAGAGGGCGAGCAGCTTGGGGTCGGAGAACGCAGGGCCCAGCTCGCCGGGCAGTCCAGCGCGGCTCAGTCGGCAGTCCAGCACGGATACCGCAGTGTCGCAGTTCCCCCTGAACGACATTGATTACGAGTCCAGTCCGGCTGCCGTGGCTCAGGAACTGAGTAACCTGCAGGCCATCCGGCGCATGTCGATGAACGTCGATACGGCCGACCCCGACCTACCTTCTTTCGGAGGCGTGCCCACCACTGCGCCGAAATCGTCTGAGGATGAGAACGATGCCGCTCGACTGTTCTGGGTACCGGCCCGATTACACCCCGAGTTGGCGCCGAAGGAATTCAAGACGTTCCTGGAAGAGAGGGTGGAGAAGATCAAGAGGCGGTCGGGAGACGCAGACATGTTGTCTCTTGAAGGCCTGGAACGATCAGGCTCGGGCGCAAGTCTGGCGAGAAGGAAGAGCATGCTGTCCCGTCAAGTCGAGTCACAAGAAAACTTCGAAGATGGTGCGGATAGGCTGGAGAAGAAGCGGTCAAAAGCCCTAACAGTGGACGGCCACGCACAAGTCGAGCTGGCGGAGCTCGAGACATTGGTCAACGATCCCGTACAGCTGTTACGGCGCATGAGTCTCGACACTGCGCGACGCTCATTGGATTCGGGTGCAGAGGATTCGCTGGGAGACGACATACCAGTGCTTCCTCCCGGCGCCCAATCGCTCAAACGCTCCACACGGACCGCGTACAGACGAGGTAGCCTCCGGAAGGGCGAGCGCGTTCCGTTTTCAAAGCGTGCTCAACAGCGACAGTCTGGAGCGGAGCCAGAGGAAGTGTCCGCTTCATCACCCTCTTCTTCTGTCTTTGAAGAGCCCGTCCTTGGCCTGAGTCGAGTTCAGACCGAGCCGACGCCCGCATCACATCCTTTGAAATCCGCCTACCCATCTCGGGCAGAAGCAAGTCGCAGATGGAATGATGCTCGTGGAGATCCTCATCCAGACGAGCTGGTCCAGGACGAGGCAACGCGTGGAGAAGGGCAGCCAAGTGCAGTAGCCCCACAGGCTCCGCAAGACGACGAGCCGCCACCTCGTCCGCAGCATCGGCAATTTCATTCTAGGATAATATCAGGGCCAGGCCGGACGACAGCGCAGTTGCCAGGCTACGACAATACCGATCCACTCCCTCAAATCATCGAAACGTTGCCAGACGGCTCGAAGGCGCCGAAATCGAACGTACTCCAATACATACCCGAGCGAAAATCGTCACATGAGCTGCCGCGCGCGTTCAACCGCGGCGGCGCACACATGCGACCGGCGCCTGGACGAGAGCAGCGATCGTCGACTCTGGACGACATATCTCAGCGGCCGTCGCCGCTCCCCGGGAGTGGCAATACAAGCACCGATGCGCTTACCATGGTGCCGACGTTTGACGATCGCAGGCCGGAGAAGAAGGATGTTACGAGGAAGAGCAGCTGGAAATGGATCCTGGGCAGCGATGACGATGGAAAGAAGGGCAGGGAGGAGAAGGCATCCGAATCCGGCAGTGGGAAGAGCAATAAACTGAGCAAGGCAGCTGCCGAGAAGACGAGGCTCGACGTCTTACAGGCATCAATCGAGGGCAATTCTCAGGTACGAGGGCGAGAGAGCCTCGTGCTGAACCGCGACCAAGTGCGGCTGGAGGAGGAGCGGAAGCGGGAAAGCAAAAAGTATTCCGAGCCGAAGAAGGAGAAGGAGAGGGAGTCGGGTCTGCTGTCCGCCATCTTCGGGGGCAAGAAGAAGGCGTCGGACGGCGACTTGAAGGAGAAACGGCGGAAGTCTGATCGAAACCTCTCGCCCGAGCCGGTGCCGCGCATGCTGAAGCCCGACATTGATTATAATTGGACACGCTTCAGCATTTTGGAGGAGCGGGCGATCTACCGCATGGCGCACATCAAGCTGGCCAACCCACGACGAGCTCTGTACAGCCAGGTGCTGTTGAGCAATTTCATGTACTCCTACCTCGCAAAGGTGCAAATGATGCATCCGCAGGTGCAGATACCGGCGGCACACCAGAAGTCGCAGCAGCGAAGCCAACAGGAACAGCAGCCGGCGGAGTACAGCCAGTACCAGCGTTGGCAAGAGGTATGTGCATGAATGGCTCGTGTGAACTCGTTCGGCTTGACTGACACCTCTCATAGCAGCAGGAGCGCGAGGCGGCGGCGGCGGAGAGCAGCAACGGCAGTGCGACGAAGAGGACGAGTCTGGAGATCATGTCAGGGGGCGCGGTACAGCAGCGGCTGCATTACGACTACGACGACGACGCTGGGGCAGAGTACGACTCGCGCAGCTCGGAAGATTACGAATACGACCATTCTTATCAGCAAGCGCAGCATCACCGAGCGAACGGAGGGGGAATGATGCGTGGTGGAGGCGGGGGGTACAGCGTGGCTCAATCGCACGACTATCTCGGCCATCCCAAAGCCCAACAGCCCTTGGGCGCGTGGGAGGAGACGGAGAAGAGCGAGGACCTTTGGTGATGTTGTCGTCGTTGTTGTTCTTGTTTTTTGTTATCGGTCTGCGAAGCGTATCTGCATTTACAGGTTCATTCTGCAAACATCTGAGGTCAAGTCGTGCTGGTTTCTTTCCCTGCCTCTCCTTACTAGGGCCGCACATGACGGCCACGTGGGCGCAATAGGCTTCCCGACGCGACCGCTTGCCATCCCACAGAGGCGCCTGGACACCCGCAAGCGCTTGGGTTTAGAGGAGATGCAGGCTGGCGTTGTCGAGTTGGTACTTCTCCTTTCTTATAGGCATGGGTGCTTTTACGGGGGGGCTCTTGCTTATAAGTCCAGAAGAGATAGGGCAGTGTGTGTCCCACTTCTATCCGTATTGCCTCCAGTCCAAGGCCTCTGTTTTGCTAGTCAGGACGGGCGGCAATTGGATGTTGATGGTTCGGCTTCGATGCAATTCAGGCATCGCCGGTCTGGATCATCGAGCATCCTGGCATGTGGGGCGGGAGATTGCGCGTGTCCAATGACGTAGTTATCCAGCACGACACGCGCAGATAAAAGCTGGCACCGTCCGCCCTCCCACCCTACACACCCACTGCCAACCTACCACACACTCACCACCGCTGCCTCTGCCCTCCGCCATGGCCAGCACTGCCCATCACGACACCTCCCTCCCCGTGCGGAGCAGCACCAACACGACCGACGACGCCATCCCAGACGAAGATGCCGGCGAGTCCACCAAGCTGTTCCACGAGCGACTGCAGGCATGGAAGCACGCTTGTGGCTATCTCGAGGACTACGTCAAGGCCACGGAGAAGCTGGAGGCAGACATTAGCAAGGACTACGAAAAGTCAGTCCTCAAATCGGTCAGCAGCCCGCTCAAGGAGGGCCATCACTTTGTGAGTACCTTATTCTTTTTCCCGGCGCCCTCTCGCGTGCGCCGGCACAAGGCTGATACCCTCGACACAGCAACAGCAACCCGGCGGCGTTGCGGGCTTGTTCGAGAACCTCCGAACCACCTCGCAGGCCCTTTCCACCAGCCATGGCGAGACGGCAAAGGCCCTGAAGGGCTCGGTGCTGCCCATTTTCGAGCAACTGCACGCCGAAATCAAGAACAAGACGAAGGACCTCAACAAGGGCGCGGGCAAGGCGTCGAAGGCGGTCGACAAGGCGCGTAGCGACACGCAGAAGCACATCGACCGACTGGGGCAGCAAACAAGCAGCGCTGGTGAGGTCAAGGCTGCCGATGATCCATATGTCCTCCAGCGCCAAGTCTACCACCGCCTCCACAAACAGATCATCGAGGAGAATGGCAACCGAGACGACGTTATTGCCTGGCAAAACGAGTTTGGACGGTTTGAGGCCCACGTTATTCAGACTATGCAACAGGGGCTGCGCCAACTTCACCAAGTCATGGGAAATCAAGCCGATAACACTCGCACCACCTACGGGAATATCATCGCAACCTCCGATCAAATACCACCATCGGCTGAGTGGGATAGCTTCGTTCAAAGAAACAACAACATTCTCATCGATCCAAACGGTCAGAAGCGAAGCATCCAGCATGTTCATTTCCCTCACCAAGATCACCCGTCCACTCGCCCGCTCATCGCTGGATCTCTTGATCGCAAGACTAAATTGCTTAAGAAGTACGACACTGGCTACTATGTCATCACCCCGAGCAAGTATCTGCACGAGTACAAGTCTGAAGATGACTTCTCCGCGGACCCCAGCCCCGAAAATAGCCTGTATCTCCCGGATTGCCTCATCGGGGCTGTGGACGGGACCAAATTCAACATCAAGGGCAAGGACCAGAGCAAGGGCGTGTTGTCCAAGGTTTCGATGAGCCACGAATTCGCTTACCAGGCACGCACGCCCGAGGATGCGCGTAAGTGGCACCAGGTCGCTCTCAGTGTGTCAGGAGGCGCTTCGACTTCGGCACCCAGTAGTCCTACAGTTGCTGGCGGTGCGGCTTCCCCGACTTCTCCAACGGACGCGCAGACCACTGGCACGATCGGGCCGGCGGCTGGCTCGGCGGGGCATCCCACAGAGACTGGCCTTGGTGGTCACCCTGCGGGCACCGGCGTTGCTCATCCTGCAGACAGCGGGCTTGCCCCCTCCGGCAACACCGGCGCTGTCCATCCGGCAGATGGCGGTCTGGCTCACCCTGGGTCAAGCGGCACGGCCCACCCCGTCGACGGTGGTCCTGCTTCCTCGACGGGTCATACTACGAATCCAATTACCCAAACTTCACAGGCGGAGAAGAACGACTATGCACCGCTTTGATCGGTGAAGTTCAGATGAAGGGGCCCATGGACTCCGCGGTAGTTGGCATGGATTTGCGCGCTGTTCGTTCCGTACTGTATGTGGTGTTTAGTTTAATGCTAGGTAGTTTTTCAAGCGAAGCGTGTTTGTTTGCAACCGAGAGAAAATGTCCATTCGGTGAGGTGCCTGACAGCGCGCGCATTCTAAGTTTCGGCCGACAGCCACGAGGCAAGCCACAGCCGGGGGGGAGCCCTTCCACCCTTATCATTAGCCCGGGCTTGCCTGGCTGCTCTCACCACACCTGCTCTTTGAGAAATACATACTTGGAGCATGAGCCACTCCCTCACCCATGGCTCTTGCTGGCGAGAACGTGCGTAGTGGGCGCAGACCCGGGGCGAACATGGCTCAGATGTCGAGCGAGTCCGGCGTGCTCGACTCGGCGCGCCGCTTCTGGGTAAATGCCTCCCCTTCCCCCCAGCAGTGGCTGTTATGGAATGCAGCACCGAGACCCGCCATGCTGGCAGACAATGCTCCTCGATTGTTCTGGACCGCTGCTGACCCTCAGATGTAGCGAAAGAGTTACGCGGGCGACTACGTGGGCCTGGCGGCGCTATTCACGGGGTACATGGTGGTCAAGATGCTGGGAACGCCTTTTCACCAGACCTTTACCCTGAACGACGTGCGCATCCAGCACGAATACGCGCGGGTGCAGCGTGTGGATACTTGTGAGTCTTTTTTCCCATGAAGCAGTACACACTCTAAACCCCTGTCCCAGTTTGGCTATTCTTCTGTTCCGCCGGCATCCCACTCGCTTCCATCTTGCTCTGGACTCTCTTGTGGCGCCGCAGTGTTCACAAAGCCCACGTTGGCATCCTCGGGCTCGCAATTACCATTTTCATGACCCTCTTCCTCACCGACATCCTCAAAGATGCCATAGGCCGCCCCCGGCCCGATCTCATCTCCCGCTGCGAACCCGGACCCACCGCTCCGGCCACTCGGCTCGTCACCATTGACGTATGCACTCAGACCAACACGGCTCTTCTGAACGATGGCTGGCGAAGCTTCCCCAGCGGCCACTCCTCATTTGCATTTGCCGGCCTCGGCTGGTTGGCTCTGTTCTTCGCCAGCCAGACTCGCCTTTTCCGCCCGAGAGCCAGCCTACTCGAGGCTATCCTATCACTCGCACCTTTACTGGGCGCTGCAATGATTGCTATTAGTAGATTGGAAGATTACCGGCATGGTCCATTGGACGTCTTGGGGGGATCCCTGCTGGGAATCTTGGTCGCATGGTTCAATTGGAGAAGATACTTTCCTAGTCTCTCCTCCACCGAGTGTGACGAGCCGTTTGATCCACCCACCAGTCGCGGCTCGAGCCCGTCTGGCAGGTTCTCGAGGGTCAGAGACGAAGAAGCGGCACTCGAGGGAAGGGAAAGCTTTGAAATCGCAGACGACATAGGTGGGAGTCGACCGAGAGGCCCGTAGATGAGCCTGCATTATCTATACAAAGAGCGTGTGCTGCGCTTGACAACGCGTAGACATTCGCACGCTCTGTACTAAACATTACCAGCCGAACCATCGCTATGGTTCAGGCATCTCAGTAATCTTTGCGGTCTCAGCGGCTCCGCTCCAGATTCTTGTGCAAGACCTGTTCCTTGATGAACAGACTTGTAAAGGCAGCCAAGAGAGCGAAGCCCAGAACAACCACCCATACCCCTCTCAAGGCGTCTACGTAAGCCTCAATCGCACCATCGTGCCACCCGGGGGGCAAGTGCATGACCTCGTCTGGATTCTCTCGAATCCGTCGGATTTCGTCCGTTGCACCGGGTCGATCGCCGAATCGATTGAATAGGCCCGTTTTGAGGAGATTCTGGAATACTGCGCTGCCGATGGTGATGCCGATGGTGGATCCCGTCGAGCGGAACGCGTACGAGGCAGACGTGATGATGGCCTGGTACTTGTGGTCGACCGCGGCGATCAGCGAGATGAGCGTGACGGTCAGCATGGAGCCATACGCGAATCCGACCATGAACAGGTAAATGAAGGGAGGTACGTCTTCGACGCTGGCGTTGAACGTCGCGAGGATCAAAGAGCAACCTGAAATCATGATGACCTGCATAAGAAGGTTGAGCCAACGATATTTTCCAGTGGCGCGCATGAAGAGGCCGGAGCCCAGAGATCCAAGAGCGGTGCCGGCGGATTGTGGTATAAACAAGGTGCCCGCCCGCGTAGCCGAAACGCCCATGACGACCTGAAAGTAGATTGGACCGTAGTAGACGAGAGCGAACTGGAGATCTTCAGCATAAGTTCTCCACGAAGCGCTAGTCTCGAACGTACCACAGACATGGTTGAAAACCAGTTCACCAAACATGCCGCACTGACAGTCTGAGAGAGCAGTAAGTGGACGGGAATTATTGGCTCATGAGCAACACGGGCCTCCACGTAGACAAATGCAGCGAGAAACGCCATGCTGAGCGGCAGCGTCACCCACACCAATGGGTGGTTCCACGGGACTATGTTGCCGCCAGAATTCAGACCGAGCAGAAGCAGCACAAGGCTTGTCACCAGCGTAAAGACGCCCAGGAAGTCGACGCGATGGATTTTGTCCTCCTCGGTTTCCTTGACGGGGACGTTGATCATGACGCAGCCGAGCACTCCCCCGATCAGGATGAAGGGAACCTGGAGATAGAAAGCGTATCGCCACCCGAATCGATCATGGATGGCTCCACCAAACACTCCGCCTAGCCCCATCCCGGTGCCGAAGACGATGTTGCCCATGCCCTGCCACACACCGCGTTTCCGTAGAGGAATAAGATCCGACGCGACGAATGTGGAGATCGTATTCAGACATCCGCCACCGGAGCCAGCGACTACGCGCCCAAGAATCATCATCCAACCCGTCTGAGCAAGTCCGCAGATAAGGGTACCGGCGGCGAAGAAGATCGTAGCAAAGACAAGCCCTGCACGACGTCCATAGATATCGGTCAACTTTCCTGATAGTGGTTGAAAAGCGGCATTTGCGATGAGATAGCCAGACGCAACCCAGGAGTACAAGGTGCCGGATTCGAAGGAAGCGGTGATGGGTTTTGCAAGAGTCTGAGATTGTGTGCCAGTCAGCATGAATGCACCGACTTGCGTGCTGCGGCTGATGACATACAGCAACGATCGTGGCGTCGAGAGCCGCAAAAAAAGTGCACACCCAAAGACTCGACATGGTCAACAGCAGCTTGCGTGTATTTGGCTCATCGGCCACAGGCGTGGCGCCCACGTCATGTTCACGCCGTTCTTGCTCCGCTTGAGCTTCGAGTCCCTCGCCATCTCCGCCGGACTCTCCCAGTAAAGGTGTGCGTTCATCGCTGACGGGCTGCGGTGATAACACCTCTAAAGGGCCGTTCTTTTTCGCCATTAGCAATACCCAATGTAATCGAAATATATCCCCCGGCTTGTCGTGTTCACGGGATATGGTACGTCCTGCAGGATGCCGTGACGAGATGTAGTGGAGGCTCTCGCGGGTATTTGGAGCGACCCACTTCCCGCCGCGTCGTCCCGATCCGCCGCCCAGACTGTGACGTCTCGGGTCGAGAGCTCCCACGTGCGCTGTTGTTGCTGCTTGACTGCGGGCAGCATCGTCGCACGGCGCAGGCATGTAAGCCACGCGCAACACCCCCGACCGACTGCGAGGAGGATGAAATTTGCCAAAGAGCTCGATGACCATGCGATTCCGGAATGGAAGGCCTACTACCTCGACTACCGCGCGGCGAAGAAGAAGCTGAAGGCCTTGGGGAAGGCGGTGCGCAATGTCGACCGAGCAGCGCCTGGGACGGGAAAGAGTCCGTTTAGCAAGACAAACAGCGTTCGGGATGCGCCTGTGTTCTCATTCCTCCATCGTGGTCGCGATTTAGATGCCATCAAGGCGCCCGAGGAAGATCAGCAGCGCGCCTTGCGTACGAGTAGTGAGGCGCCCGGCTCAAGAGTGCAAGCGACGGACCCCGATGATGGAGCATCGAACGCTCGTACAATCACTGCACCCAACGAGCGCTCTGCGCTGCGCACTCAGGGCGAGCGCGAGGGTGCCCCACGCTTGGCCCGGTATGGTAGTATCATTGGAAGCCCGCCTTCGAGCGCGAGCCCATTACCCGACCTCACCCCGCAAAGGACACAGGCCTCCTTACTGGAATTGCCTGATCCCGCACTTGCTCCAACCGACAGCAAAGCCGCCTCAGGGACGGTCACAGGCCCACGCGAGGATGACAGCGTCAGTCGACCAGTCAGTCCTGGTTCGCCGGATGAGTCCATGCAGCAGTCCAGGCGCTCCGCTGCGACCAAAAGGCAGCTGGAGAACACTGGAAACGCATATGAAATAGGCCGACCCACCACAGCGTCGCACCCCACCCTCGCCAGGTATGGGGCATACTTCCTGCCGAAACGAACGGCATCGGCCCCCGATGTCAATCGTCCAGCCTTCCTACGAAGAGTCTTCCCGGGCGCGGGGACTCTTCCACCCAAAGCCGGTGCGTCTTCGAGAGCCAGACAGCCTTCTATGCGCTCTGGCAACGACGATGTTGCGCTCGAAGCATACCGCGAGGCCGATTTCCGACAGGCAGAGTTCTTGCATTTCCTTGACAAGCAGCTTGATAAGATTGAGAAGTTCTACCATATCAAGGAGGCGGAGGCTACGGAACGGCTTGGGGTGTTGAGAGAGCAGCTCCACATTCTGCGCAATCGTCGGCTCGAGGAGATTGTCGCGGCTGAACAGAGGCAGAGTCGGCACCATCATTCTAACGGCATCATGTCTTTTGCACCGGAGAATCTCCCGTGGGCAGGCCGTAGCGGCGAGGAGATGGAAGATCCCGACCAAAGCCATGGTGATGAGAATGGAGCGGCCAACGGTGCCGTGAAGGATTCGTCGCGCCCTCCCCATGGCCATCGGTGGGCTTCGGTAACGTCTCAGGTCGACAATGCGTGGGACAAAGTTCGCACAGGGCGCGTCGGCAAAACATCAAAAGCTATGGAGGAACTCGGCACGCCTTCCAGTACACGTCTCGACCCCGGCACGCAAGACTATGTCCGGCGACAGCCCAAGGAAGCGATGCCGCCTTACCGCGTGGCCAAACGCAAGCTCAAGCTTGCCCTCCAGGAGTACTATCGCAGCCTCGAATTGTTAAAGAGCTATACACTACTCAATCGGACAGCCTTCCGCAAAATCAACAAAAAGTTCGACAAGACGGTCAACTCGTCGAGTGGGGCCAAGATGCGGTACATGTCGGACATTGTCAACAAGGCGCATTTCGTCAGCAGCGATGTTATTGACCAACACATTCATGCCATCGAAGACCTCTACGCGCGGTACTTCGAGCGCGGGAATCGAAAGGTCGCGATCGGCAAGCTCCGCGGCAGAGTCTTGCAGGTAGGCGACTACACCGGGAGCTTGTGGCGTACAGGCCTCTTTCTCGGGTCTGGCATCGTGCTCGGCATTCAAGGCCTTGTCTATGGCTCCATTGACCTGTTTGATCCCGATCCGGTCTTCCGAATCCATTCCAGCTACCTGATGCAGATCTATGCCGGCTACTTCCTCTTCCTCTTGCTCGTGGGCCTGTTCTGCATCGATGCGCGCATCTTCGCCCACGGCAAAGTCAATTACCAATTCGTTTTCGAATTCGACTCCCGACACGTCTTGGATTGGCGACAACTGTCCGAAATTCCCTCGGTCTTCTTCTTCCTGCTAGCCTTGACGTTATACCTTAACTTCACCGTCCGAGCGGGAGGAGCGGACATGTACATCTACTGGCCCGTTGTCTTGGTGGGAGTCTCTTGCATTTTGATGCTTCTGCCACCCCCTCTGTTCTTCTGGGAATCGCGAAGATGGTTTTTGCAAAGTCTCTGGCGCTTGTCCTTTGCGGGCATATACCCGGTGGAGTTTAGGGACTTCTTCTTGGGCGACATGTTTTGCTCGGAAACGTACGCGATGGGGAACATCGAGCTCTTCTTCTGCCTCTACGCCACGCACTGGAACGACCCGCCCATGTGCAATTCGAGCCATTCGCGCTTGTTGGGCTTCTTCAGCACCCTCCCCGGGATTTGGAGAGCCTTGCAGTGTATCCGGCGTTACTACGATACTCGAAATTGGTTTCCGCACTTGGCAAATTGTGGAAAGTACACCTTCACCATCCTGACTTACATGTCGCTCTCGCTGTTCCGGATCAACAAGACGAACCAGCTGAAAGCCTTGTTCATTGCCGTGGCTGCCATCAACTCCATCTACACCTCTGTTTGGGACGTCATAATGGACTGGAGTCTCGGTAATGTCGGGGCCAAGAACCCATTGCTACGGGACGTTTTGGCCTTCAAGAGGCACGTGTGGTTCTATTATTTCGCCATGGTCGTCGATCCGATGCTACGATGCAATTGGATCTTGTATGCAATCTTCGCAGATGATGTGCAGCACTCGAGCATCATCTCGTTTGTAGTCGGCCTCTCGGAAGTATGCAGAAGAGGCATGTGGACGATACTGCGGGTGGAGAATGAGCATTGCACCAACGTGCGGAGGAATCGTGTTGTGAGGGATGTGGAACTACCCTATCAACGAACGAGCGACGAGACTTTGGGCGTGGATCATTTCGATGGGACGGGCGAGGGTGTGGAAGACACTCCGCCGCCAACGGGGGATGAGGAGAGCGCTTCAGCATCCGCGACTGCGCAGAGCACAGGCACCCAGCAACTCCCACAACTCAGTATACCATCGCCCGCGTCGCTACTACGACAGAGAAAGACGGCCGCATCCCCAATGGAATCGCCGGTCGCGCAGGCTCTGCGGCGAGTTGGAAGCACGTTGGCGTCTGCGCATAGCCAGGATTACGAAAAGAAGAGACGCCCAGTGCAGGCGATCCAGGAGGAGGAACGGGATAGCGATGATGAGGAAGAGGACGACGAGAACGAGAACGAGGCGGAAACGGCTGCCGCCGAAGAGCTCGAAGATCGGGCGAGATAGTCTTGCACATTGTTCCAGGCTGTCGTCTTGCACTACGTGGGTTCGTGACGTGCACTAGGGGGGATTGACGGAGGTAGTTTCTATACTCTGCCGCTCGGCTTGTCACACATTCAATATATTGCTCGCACTAGACGCCGCCGCTAGCAAAGTGAATCGCGCAACCGCCACCTGCCGCATCGAGCGCATCTCCCCGCGGCGCTGCTCGGGCCGCAAGCCGTGCGACCTGCATGAACCTTCAACCTCCACAAGCCATCCATCATCTGCATGTCAAGTAAGGTACATATCTGATGAGTTCCAAGCAGTTCAGGTGTCGCCAAGTCATGCTTTCTGTTCGGAGGCCTCCCTGGATCTCTGGCCAAGGGGAGTCATTGCTCGCATGAGTCTGCCGAAAAGCACACGTTGAGCGCCCTGCTCACTTCCGCCACACCGCTCAGCCGTCACTCCATTCTCTCACAGTCTGCACGGCATGCATGGCATAGACTTCCTGAAGTCCTGCGACACGAATGTGCGGGTATTGCAAGATGTCACGCAGACTAGTCTCGCCATTTTCGACCTTCAGCAGCCCGGCAATGATGTCGACACGCTTCACACCGCGCTGGCAACCCTTCGAGAGCATCAGATATTATGTTGTGTGATTGATCGACAAATCTGGACTTTTGGCCAACTGGATCACGACGTCGGCCACCTGCTCGATGCTCGATTCCGTCAGAGACCGGCGCCCCCAAGCACAATTTCCCAGCATGATCAGAGCGACGTCGCCACCACGCCGTCCGCCACCGAGGCGTTCCTGGACGCCGTCGAAGGCGCCATCTCTTTCTCTTTAGCCAAGCAGCTAGGAATGATCCGCCTCTGTGCATGGCGCTGGATTCTCCCATCCCTGGACGGAGAAGAAGGCTCGGGCACGGTGTTGCGCATGCACGCAAAGCTCGCCGACCCTGAAACTCTGCATATCTTTTACAATGTGAAGCCATGTCTGCTGCGCCCAGTCTGTGAGTCACAAACCCCCGTGCCGGTGGTGTTGGGTTGTTGCGGACTTCTCGCAAAACTGGCAACGAAGCAGTCGGCGGCCCCGGGGCAGGATGAAATGCAGTCTGATCGGCGGGTTGTCGCTGGACTACTCGCTACCACAGGTGTGGCAGCTGATCCCGATGAACTCTGGCTACCGGTTGAGGTATCGGTGCACGGCGAAGTGATGCTTACATCTTGGCCTGCTCGGTTATGCTTCACTGCTGCTTCGGAACCACCAGCACAACCACCCCTTGAAGACGGCGACAATTGGAAACAATGGTTTCCTTCCCCCGGCAAAGAGGGCACTGCTTACGAGGATCAGCTTTCCATTGCTGAGCAGTGGTTTTTCCGCGCCTCGGCTGGTGATGTAAAGAGCGGCAGTCCAGGCAATCCCACAGACGCTCTTCCTGGAGAGGCAGTCGATACTGTGGCGATGGCCGAGACACCAATGGCAACATCATCGCCATTCAATCAGCGCACTGCAGATCTCCAAGCCGCCATGGCTGGAATATATCCTACACCGCCAGATGGGCTTCTACCTGGCACTACCCCTTCGCAACACATTTCACAGCTCAGTGATGCCATACCAGAGGGCGAGGCGGTCGACTTCTCCGCCAGCATTGATGACCAGCCGGAGAGCAGCGAGGCCTTTGTACAACCAGCGAGGCTAATTCCATACCACTCAACGAATGAGGACCTATTTGGCGAGCTTGGCGAAATGGAAATGGGCGCAAACGAAGTTGGTGATGCTGACTTTGATTATTTCGACGAGCCGGATGACGTGCCAGTCGGAGAAGGTCCATCAAATCGCAATATGATTGTCGAGTCCCCGATTATGAACATCGATGCCCTCGTCGAGCCGACAAACGTAGTGACCATGTCACCAATGGAGACCCAATCTCCCGCTGGACCAGTCACCGGCGGTCATGCACACTCATATAATGAGACGCGTACCAGCGGGGGCCTGGAAAAAGATGACATGTCTGCTTCACTGCAGTCACCGCAACTGCTCCCGGCGACCGGCCCAAAACCTCTCAGCCCGTTTGGAATCCGGGAACGCATTCTACCGCCCCCAATCCCCGCCAGCGCTCAACAGCAGCTCAAGACCGACCTGAGGCGAAGTAGCTCTTTTGGCCCACTGGTCTTCAATGAGGCATTCTCTTGTAATCGCCATGACATCGAGCCTGTCACTGGTGGTGAACAAGGTGTTGCGCACCATGAGCAGTCTGACATTCGATTGCCGCGAAAGAAGCACAAGCGGCTTCGGCTTGCACGCAAGGACTCCGATTCAGGCGTGGATGGGATAGGGGAGATTGACATATCCGACGCGGATTTCAATCAAGACTCGTCAAGTACGAGTGTTGTTGACGATGACGAGAGACGTCCACCGAAGCTTCCATGGGACAACCGGGAGCGCAAGCGGAAGTCCGAGAACGATCACTCCCTCACACGCAGCAGCTCTTCGGCTGACGACGCTATGAGTGGAGGGAACGATGTCGACATGGCTGACATGGGCACCGCCCGTGGACAGCTTCACAATGGTCTTTTATTACTCGCGGCCACAGAGCAGGCGCTCGATTCTCAATCTTTTGATACGTTCCTTGAGACCCATACGCGGCGTGGGCGATCAGTGTCGCGGGCCGAATCATTATCACCAGTCGAGTCCTTTTATTCTCTTACCAACGAGGATATTGTTGCCGTCGCCCAGGTCGTCGCAGAACAGGCGACCGCAGCTTCTGTCACCTTGACAAGCGCAGATCAGTCTTCCACGGCGTCAGATCCCGCTTCTGCTGAGACTATTCGCATCTCCGTCGAGAGCGCTTTGTCTCTTATGCTCCCTGGTGCCGAGGACTGTGACGTTACAAGGATGGCATACGTCTCAGACAATGCTGCAAAGGCCTCCGCCAACAGAGCGCCGAGTACTCCGCACCCCCGCCCCTCTGCACGAGAGGGAACCCTGCAGGCTCCGAGCATCTTCCCACTCCAGACGCCCCACGTCCATGTCCAACGTGGAGCGGACACTTTCGATGTGCTACCTACGGCCCTGCCGTTCTGGAATGCATTGAGCCTGGGGCCTGCAAATGGGCCGAAGAATGCGAAAGTGATCTGCATGGTCCCTGATGTTGAGCCTCTCATAGGACTGGCTGCATCGTTCATAGACGACATGGGGAAGGTCTATGAGGGCCGTAAGTTGGGTGTGATGACCTCCACGGAGCGGAACGGCATACATGGTGCCGAACGAGGGGTCGTCACAGTGAAAACTCTCGATGAAGACTCGCCTGATCTGTCTGGTGTGCTGAAAGCTTACGCTACAGCTTCTGTAAAGTTGGGCAAGGCTCTAGCGAAAGGCAGAGATGCGGAGCTGGACCAGACCATTGTGATTTGCATGTTCAACCCCTTCGAAACCGACGAACGGTTGAAGCCATACCTGTGTGCATGCTACCAGCTTCTGCACAAGGCATACCATTCAGGCTCACATGCACCTCTGGACGCGACGAGCAGAAGCGATCTGTTGCTTCAGATTGTTTCCCTCTCCACGATTGCGTACCTTCAGGATATGGGCATGCCAGCTGGTGAGCATCTCATTCCCATGGCGACGTATATCTACGACAGGTGTCCTGCGTCAGGTAAGGACCTTGACAAGGCTGTCTCCCAATCCATACAATCAAAGACTGGAGCTCCGGCGATTGAGCTTGCAACGATTCCGCCCAAAAGAATTGGTTTCCAGTTGACCCCCGATCCACCTAGCGATATCTTGTTTGACGGATCCATTCTACACATCGCATACGCTTCAAGCAGAAACGGGCGCTGGCTGACGGCTTGCTGGACGGACAATACGTCGCACTACCAGAGAATATACTCGGCATCTCTCCGGGGCAGATCATTCCGGGACGTGGCTGCACATCTTTGGGAGGAGACGTGCGCGATCATCGCTGCGAAAGAGGTGACATGGCGTGTCTACATCGCAACGACTGGAGAGATCGATTCGAGTGTCGCCGCTTGTTGGAGAAAAGTGGTAACGGCCAAACCAAGGAAGCAAATGCTGCATGTGACGCTGGTGTCCGTCACTGATGACGATCTGGTCCAGCTCACTCCCGCAAGCACGCCAGACGTTTCCAAGTCGGGCATCAAAGTTACAACGCCAGGAGACGGATTCTCAACGCCGGCTTCGACACCGCAGACATCTACGTGCATCGCGTCTCCAGACCCGGGTGGTCAGACGAATGCGCCGCCAACTCCTGGGACGCGCGAGCCCACCAGCAACATTAGCGAGAACGATCCGGACGTTCAGTTGGTCGATTTGGCCGACGAGCATTGGGGAATGCTGCTGGCACCTTCGTTCAAGCCATCCCACTCGACGACGGCCTCGGATCCCGCTGTCAGCGGCCTTTTGATCCGCCGCGGCGATGGCGCTGACGTGCCGCTCGAAACGTTGAGTGTCAACTTGCATTGGGACATCAGGCTGCGTCCAAACAGTCTGATTGACGACGGTCCCCCGCGCCAGGTTGAAGCGAATCTTCGCGAGACAGTGAAAGCGTATCGGAGCCTTTCTTTAATGGCGAAGGTACGGGGCAAACCTGGGTTGATGCCTCTTCATATATCATCTACCCTCGCAGCTGCGCAGGATTTGGACCTACTATAGATCTTGAGAAGTGTACAAGAATCAACAATGAAATCTGTCGATAGCAGTCCTGGCCTGCGAGAGCGTGAAGTAGAATAAGTACTGTCCAGTGACTTAATTGTCATGACACCGTCAGGTTGTGGAGCCAATGGCTGTCGATACTCCTCCCTCTCTTGCCGCATTCGCCGCATTCGCTCTGCCTACCAAAGGGCGTTGTCATGGAGAAGCTGGTTCGTAGTGAACTAGATCAACCTGCAGTCGAGCGCGGGTCAGACTTCACAACACCTGTTTCGGGCATGCAATGACGATTGAACTTCCACTGGTCCTCGATCGTGCGCGATGGACAAGCGTGGGCGGTGGACGAACGCGGGCCAGAGCAATCACGTCCACTGACACATTTCTCCAAGCGTCGACCGTCATTGCAATGCCTCGTGCATCAGCTGACTGCACGTGCTCCTGCGACCATGACCACCCAGATACTGACGATTCAGTCATGCGCGCGTGCAAAAGGCATGCAAATACCAGAAACAAGCCAACTGCACAATTACCGGCTCGGATGACTAGATGAACGCGAAGGGCCAGTCCGTCCCGCTGATAGGTCGGACGAAGCTTCGATCAATCTAATCTAATCGTCCCCCACGCCCGCGTACCCAAGTCCCGTGAACTTCGGCTGCCCGCGACTCATGACGTCCCCGACAAATCAGCAGCGCGAGAGTCACGCGTGCCGGAGCAGGGCCCAAAGGCAAATCGCCCTTAGCGCGTGTCACGCAAGAGCAAGTGTTTCTTTAGCTCCCAACAAAAATTCACCCACCCTTACGCTCACACATTTACGGGCACTCGCCCTTTTGCTTGAGGAGCAAACTGCCCCGGAAGATGTCGGCCGTCGGCTGCTCCGTCCACCGTGCAAGTACATATGTAATCTATGACGATCACGTCTTATGTCGGGGAGATCACTCGCTCCGCATGCTTCCTCCGATTACCAGTGATTACCAACTTCCTACCCGAGTGCTTGGCGCCCTTCTTCATATCCATGATGTCTTAGGCTGTGGTTGAATCTGTCATTCTATGAGCCGCTCACTGTATCCCTCTGCTTTCGTCCCGTTCTTCGACCTCTTCTCCGCTGTCGACCACCTGAAATCGCTCTCCCAAATCCATCACTCACTGCATCATGGAGCCTGGTCCTCCCCGGAAACGACAGAAGTTCATCGTAGAGGATGATGAGGCGAGGGAGGAAGATGCTGACGAGCATTTGCCCACTCCTCCAGCATCGGACTGCGATGTGGAAAATGCAGAGTCGCGAATGTTGAAGCGTGCCACCAAGGTCCTTGCCACCGCCTCCGCTGCCCTGGATCATCTCACCCAGCTGTACGACAACGACTCCAGCATCCGTCAGAATTTCACCGCGGCCGTGGATGCCGTTGTTGCTGCCCATCATTCCGGCCGCAAACTTATCGTGTGTGGAGTTGGCAAGAGCGCTTTCATCGGTATGAAGCTCGCCGCGACGTGTCGGAGTCTGGGCATCGGTGCAAGCTTCATGCATGCGTGCGAGGCCGCTCATGGTGACCTGGGCGACGTTCGAGGCGGCGATGTCCTGCTGTTCGTCTCATTCAGCGGCAAGACGCCGGAACTGATCAATCTGTTACCACATCTCCCCCAGTCTACCGCGGTCATTGTTCTTTCGTCACAAACCAAAGCGGCCGACTGCCCATTACTTGCCGGACGAGGAGACAATGGACTACTACTGCCTGCACCCATCCCAGAGTCGGAAGAGGCCACTTTCGGCGTAAGTGCTCCCACGACCTCAACGACGGTGGCTCTCGCCGTGGCCGATATGCTCGCGCTCAGCGTCGCGGAGAAGATCCACCAGGAAAACAAGCAAAGCGTCTTCAAGCGGAATCACCCCGGCGGTGCTATCGGAATGGATCATCGAGAAGTCAAGAAGCTGAAGAAAGATGGGATGAAGGTGTCCATTCTGGAGTTGCCGAGTCCAAGCATATCTGCCGAGGACTCGTGCTGATTTGCCTCGAGCGGCAGCTACACAGTACAACACTGCTGGGTATCTGGCCTTGTCTGCAACTACCACTGCGAGCATCGATCTGCCCGATCGGTAAATCTCTGCCGGCATATACGCCCTCGTCTGTGCTCACAGTCCGAATGCAACGCGCCTCCAACAATTTTCAACATCCTCACACAGCGTGGTAAATGCCGGATTTTCGAGATTCGCAACCATGAAGTCTTCGAGGGCCGCCTGTCGATCATTCACGCGCCGCGTTGTAAACGCCTCCAACGCAATCCGGTCTAGATTTCCACCCGACAACGCGGATATCGCAACCGTGGCGCTGCCCAACGGCTCTGGTGGTCTTGTGGATGTGTCCATGGCGGGCAGCGAGAGGATTTTGTGAGGTGCATTTCTCACGCTGCTCGTTCGAAGGACTCTGTCATTCGAAGAGCGCTCTGCAAGCGGCTCGCGACTCTGGAGGCGGTCATCCATTTGGCCCCCCTGCTTGATTTTATCATGCTCACCCCGAAGCGAGTCTTTGTATGCTGGCAACCTGGAGTCGTCTGGTCGAATCGTCGTTGCACAATCCGGGATCTCGGACTCATCGGGAACAAACGATCTCTTCGAGCGTGCTCTCGTGCTCGGTCGATAATCTGCTGGCCCTGCGCTCGACGAAACGCTAGTCGGTCCTTCGAGACGAAACGGTGTGTCCTTTGTAAAGCTCGGTTTCGGCAACGGTGGCAGATCCAAAGCTGAGGTTGGACGACTTCCAGCCAATTCAGTACCTCTTCGTGCATACTCTCGCTGGGATATGGGCGCCTCAAACCGCAGCGGAGCTGTTACAGGAGTCGAGCTCCTGCCAGCCGTGACGGAGCGTGCGATTTCATGGTCGCGCTCAGCCGAGTCGGACGGCCATGCTCTGCTCTGCAATGTCGAGAGAGCTGGAGTGGGAGAAGTTTGATTGAGCACGCTCGATGGTCGTGTTGCTTCGTGCAGGCTGGATTGTGAGGGGTCGGATGGGTTGAAGTAAGAAGAACGGAAGTCAATCGATCGGGGACGTGTCTTCTCCGCAGCCGTGGTGGACATGCTCGTGGTTGAGAGTGCAGTCCCAGGTCTGGGGTCCTTGAGACTTATGCCGCGAGTCAGGAGAAGCTTGACGATCTGCTGGCATTCGTCATTGCTATGCATGCGAAGCTGCACGCGCGTCACCTGTGCACAGCTCGGTTATTCAGAGTTCTACGAATGACATGATAAATTCTACTCACCTGCCCATTACCTCCAGGATATCTGAGCGCAAGTAGTGAATCCTTCGTGATGGCGAATGCCGGTAGTTGGTCAACTTTCGGTCTTATTCCCGCTTGCTCGAGTGTGTGTCGGGTCTTGTTGGCGTCGTCGATATGAGCGCCAATGTCGATGCTCTCCTGCGTCTGAGTCAGCGACCGTGTGCAGGTTCAAGAGCTGGAAGCAGTCACATGCCAGCACTTGGTTGTTGTTGATAATGCGCATAAGGAGTTGACCGCTCCCAACATCCGGCTCTGAGCCCTTCACCAACACAAACAGGTTGTCTGAAGTTACATGACTCCATGCAATTGTACCGTTAGGCCTCACGCCAAGCGCGTGGGAGAATTTGGTGAATTGCAGACAGATGTCTATCGTGCCTCGCGGAGGCGCCATTCCCACTCGAGCAGTGTCAGTGCTGCACACCTCGTCATCGCATCGAACGCCACTTCACAGCCTGAGCAGGATTCTGGAGTGCAAAGGCAATCGGGCTGTGATAAGAAGTCAAGTCACGACCGACATGGATCAGGCTCAGCCTGAAGTGACGTCTCCATGCAAGTTGAGTGTTTGAAGCAAGGGTCCCGGGTGGTCCCGGAGCCAAGCTTCCACGTGGCGCGGGCCGCCCCTAGCGCGGCCGGGCGGCTTTGTCGAGCGTGTCCTGCAGGTCTGCAACTGCCACGGCCACCCTCGCGCAAAACCACCCTTGTAGCTGCGCATTGTCGCGCAATCTTGACCACCAAGCTCGCGCACGTTACAAGCCCTCGCACGTCGACTACCGAGACTCTGATGCCGTATATGGACCCCAGCACCCGCACGCGCTGAAACGTGGCACTGGGCATTCACTGCAAACAAATATGCCCCCTCGACGCGGTGAATCAATCGAACGCAACGATGAGTACGACTCCTTCATCAAAACCGTCACAAAATACCATGAAGCTCGCGGGTAAGGCTCCACGTTGGCCCTCTTCCACTGTTCGTAAAGGATGCACTGACGCGCGTGTTCCTAGGACGACCTTCGACCCAGAGCCTAAAGTCGGCGTTCGTCACATCGATTTGCTGAATCTCTATCGACGCGTGACCGAAGAGGGTGGATATGATCTGGTGTCAGATAGGGACGCGAAGCCTTTGATGTGGCGGAAGCTGGCGGAAGAATTCGTCGGCAAGAATCAATACACCGCCGCGCAAGCGTTTCAGATCAAGAACGTGTACTACAAGAATCTGTGCGCCTACGAGATCAGCACACATTGGGGCAAGGAACCGCCGCCGAAAGAGATCTTAGAAGAGGTGACTGCAAAGGGCGGCAACGTCATGTCACGAACGCTGGACAATTTCGCGCGGCCCAGCAGCAGGGAGCAAGTGAACCTCGAGAATGGCGATGCAAGCGATAACAGCCCAGAAGAACAAAAAACACCAGAGAAGGAGAAGCCCGAGGAGGATTCAAACGGCGCGGGCGCACGTACACGCGGGCTACGACAGCAGCCACCGCAGCGAGTACTTTTCCAGCCCGACCTTACCTCCGCACGTCAGAATCGCAGCCAGACCACCGCTGCTTACGGCTCTCCTACCCCCACTGGCCCCGGCACGAATGGCATCATGAATACTGCTTCATGGGCTAGTGGTGCTTCGTCCACTCTTGCTTCATACGAGCCTTCGCAGTCATACCCTCTGTCGCTGAAACCCGCCACCACCCCCGCGAACAATCCGGAATTCTACCATTTGGAGCGCAAGCGGAAGCTCGAGGCGAATGCGGGACCACTGGCGAAGAAGTACAAGAACATCATGCTTCCGGGTACGGGGTTTATTGGACCTAGTATCTACACGCGGGCGCAACTCGCGCTCCAATGTGGTCTACCGGAAGAGGAGCAGTATGCACTTCATCACTTGGTCAAGATTAGCCACGAGCGAGGAGACAAGTACCGCTTCGACCAATTCCCCGGCCTTGCAGAAGCGTTGGTGAAGAAGGCACTGCAAGTCAGTAGTCTTTTCTACGATGTTGAGTGGGATGTAACATACGACGAGGATTCGGGGACGATTGATGACGAGGTCTTGAACGGCCTTCATGGAACCTCGGACATCATCCAACGACTACGGTCCAAGATTCCACTGGTATCGAACGACAGTATCCAGGACGCGGACTTCCTGTCCAAGATGAACCGCATCACTGAAGCCGGTCTGATCATCCGGAACATGTGTATGCATGACGACAATGCAAAGTACCTGTCCATGCAGCCGATGGCGCGCGACTACCTCGCCATTGTCCTAAACCTTCCACAACACAGCAGCATCGTCGAGCTTCAACATTACGCGCTGGAGGCTGCCGAGCAGATCTTGAAGCACTGCGATATTGGCCGGCATGACGCTCTTTACCACAGTCTGCTCATGCAACTCGACAGAGAGGACCGCGGAGCTGTCACGCTGGCTTTGCGAGCCATCAGTAGGATCGCGATGCATCTCAAGCTGCCCAAGCGATTGGACGACGTGTCCGACAATACGCTACAAAAAGCACAAGACTGGCTGATGGTAGAAGACGAGGAATTGCGGACCGCCTGCCTCGACTTCCTCATGCAGTACACATCTTTTGCGGACAATGTCGATAATCTCCTGCAAGCTGTCGACGCCGAGCTGCTTGTCAGGCAACTAAGCAGACTGCTATTCTCCGGTGCGAAGGAACACAAGGAGCAGAAGCCTCTTGCTCGGCCGGAGAATGACGACTCCGCCGGCCCAGTGCCCCGGCTCTCGAAAAGCGTTGTCGAGGCTTTGTTGAAGTTGGACGAGCCCGAGCGCTCTTCTGAGTGGTTGCGAATGTGCTTCTTGGCCGATGTCAGCTCTGAAATGACGCAGATATCGCTGTGGCAAGCATATCAGGCCACATTTTCCACTTTCCACGCCACCCACCCACACTTGGTCGCCGGCGATTTCATCAAGAACGTCAGTAACACTTTCATGGGTGCGACGGCGCAAGTTGCGGGCTCGAACAAATACGTCATCAGAGGCATCAAGCCGCGAAAGGTGCCGGTGGACACATCGGTGCTTTCAGGGGTTCGCACGAACGACAAGCCAAAGGAATTGCAGAAATGCTGTTGGAAGGTATCGACAACTGTTGAATCGCCTAGAGATCCTTCGACGGGAATGCAAGGACCCCCCATGACCCGAGAGAATGAGTGCGCCGAATGGTTCAGAGATGGGCGCGATCTGTTGAAACATATCCTCAACGCCCACCTGCGCATCCCGAGCAAGAAGGTGGAAACTGTAAAGCACGAAGAGGGCATGGAACCCGAGTCGAATTCTACGCCGGTCACCTCGGCAGCCTCGCCGAAGCTCGCCAATGGAACGGGTACGGATGCCCCCGGGAGCAGCTTCGATTTCCAGGCCGCAGACAATGCCATCCACCATTGCAGATGGGCCAATTGCACCCGCACTTCCCAGGACTACTTGGCTTCGAAGACACCTCGTACCCTCCTTCTGGCTCGCCATATCCAGACTCATCTGCCCGACACATCGAGCGCGAAGAACGAGCACAATCTCAAGCCTCAAACAGCTCGACAGCTTGCATCTACCGCGCCATCGTTCATGACGAGTCTTCAAGACGAGAAGAACGATGCGGCGGGAGTGCCACTCGGGGCCGCACTGGTCCTTCGCAACATCGCAAAATTTATCCCGCAGAAGACTTCGGCTGTGTCTGCTGCAGAGGGCATGCGTGAAGTCCTGGGCGGCGAGAAGATCGAGGAGAAGGATGAGCAGAAGGATACACCCATCGGGAGTGTGTTCAACGATTCGGTTCAAGACACGCTGTTCTATGCCTTTGCGCATCAGCGAACGGTCAGGGATTATGTTGGCTACATTTTCCGAGCGATACGAGCCAGTGGTGGTTGATTCGTGTTTGCAAGGTGGAGCTGCGGAGCGTAGAGGGTGATGTAGTAGTCTAGCCGTTGGTATGAATGAGAATATGCGCATTCTCCAGCACGCAAACGTCCGCACATATTCAACTACCGCACCTTGTGAGTTCGTACTTCAACCATCCTGCCCTTTATCACTCGCCGCCTGTCACGGAAGCAACAATTCACGTAGCCACAAGTATGATCAAATGCTGAGGAGGCAGCATAATGTCATCAACCAACACCGTCGAGGTCAAGCCGTCTCCGCTTGGCGGCAAGGGAACCTTCACAACCAGAGCCTGTGAGGCTGGAGACGTCGTGTTTTCCCTGGACCGGCCGTTAATCGCGACCCTCGACCGAGCTCGCATCGCAGATACCTGCTCCTGGTGCTTCAGCTGGACGGACCTGCCAGGGCTGTCGGGAGCTGGAATCAATCAGACAGCAAAAGTCAACTGGTGCTCGGGATGCAAGAAAGTCAAGTACTGCAGCAAGCGCTGCCAGTCGCAGTCGTGGAAGGCAATCCATAAGCGAGAATGCAAGGAGCTCGCGTCTCAGGCGGAGCCGCTGCCCAACACCGTCTTCGCGGTGATTCAGATGATGGAGGGCCTGAGCGTGGGGGACCAGCGATACAGTTCCATCCTCGAGCTGGACGCCCATCGAGATGACTTTGAGAAGGCGGGAGGGCAGAGGTGGGATTCAATGCAGCTCATGGCCACCACTGCCATGTCCGTCATGCGTGCGAAAGGTGTCAATGTCGCGGGCGAGTCGGCCACGATGAGCATGTGTGTGCTGATGTGTAATTCATCGCGTTTGGTGACGCCTACCTTTGATCCGCTGGGACTTGTTCTGGACCCTGCCATTGCACGGCTCAACCATTCATGCGATCCCAATGCTGTCATGGTCTTCGACGGGCCTAGACTGGCGGCGCGCGCTCTGGCCCCGATCCGGGAAGGGGATGAGGTCTTGATCAGCTACATCGACAACACGGCACCGTATGGGGTGCGTCAAGGGGAGCTGCAGTCACAGTACTTCTTCGATTGCAAGTGCACGAAATGCCAGCTTGGGAACAAAGCTGCTCAAGATGCATTCCTGGACCCTACTTCTGATTTCGAGGAGCGTATCAAATTGATTGACGATCTTCTCCCGAAGCTGGTGGACGATCCGGCGTGGCCACGACACGTCCTCGGTGAATCGAAGCACGAGCAGCGGCTATCTGCGCTGCAGTTCTACGCCTATTCATATCTAGATTCGCCAGATGCCGCGCGACCAACGCGAGATGCAGCCAGCCTTCGAAAGGCAATTGCCATCATCCGGAACACGGGTGTCTGGCCTTTGTCTAGGCAGCCGCTCCCCGCGCTATACCGGCAGTATGCCATTGCCTGCCTAGAGGGGAAGAGGTACAACGAAGCTTTCATCGCGATGCTGCGCCTACATGCTCTCATCGACCCCGTCGTCTATCCGCAGGCGCATCACCCGGTGAGAGTCGTACATGCATGGTCGCTTGCGACGCTGTCAAAGGCTATCGGAAGTGATCCGACTTCTGAGTTTTGCAGAGCATTGCAATCGCAAGGAGTGGATCTGAGCATGCTGTTCCTTGCGTTGTTGTTTGAAGTCGTCGAGCAAGTGGAAAAGAGTCATGGGTCGAAGTCTCTCTTCGGACAAACGGTGGGAGGGGCGCTCCAGGCCATGATGGAGCCCGGGGGAGAGCTCGATAGTCAGTTCTCGCTGATGGGCGTGAGTAGGGAACAGTGGCCGAAGATTGTCGAAGATCGGATCAAAGAGTTGTGGCCGAAGGTCCTGGCTTTTGCTGAGAACGACGACATTGCCGCACAGATCGACGAGGCCGTGGCGTGATGGCAGGGGAGGTGGTGGATATCTGAATTTGTGCTTGGGAGTGCATCAGTTTGCATCCAAAGTTTACACCAGCCGTGCAACGAGGTTATGTTTCGTAGCGTCTCTAGACCTCGACATGCTTGTCCGAATTGTCGAGTTTCCGTAATCTTGCCCGAGCTCATACCAGCTGAAGGGCAGTCGCTACCTTTGCCGCGATCTCTCGGAAGGAGGCTGCTTGTGGTCCGTGAGGGTCTGCGACAACGGTCGGCTTACCCTCATCGGCGTCCACACAAATGCGTGAGTGGAGTGGAATATCACCGAGCAGCTCTATCCCCATCTCATCACATTTTCGTCTTGCTCCTGTCGGTTGTGTGAGCTCCAATTGAACACTGCATCTGACACTCTGTCGTGAAACGCACCATCCAGGCCAAAGATATCATGCTTATGCCCACACTCTGAGCAGTGAAAGGTGCTCATGTTCTGGACCATGCCGAGGATGGGCACATTAACCTTCTTGAACAGATCTAGGCCACGAACGGCGTCGCGAAGCGCGAGGTTCTGCGGAGTGGACACGATGACGGCACCTTGAAAATAGTCAGCTGCGACGGCCGAAAAGGTAGCTTCCAGACCGCCTCACCAGATAGTTCTATGCTTTGGGCAATGGTAAGCTGCACGTCGCCGGTACCTGGGGGAAGGTCGAGGATAAGCAGGTCCAGTTTGGGCCAGGCCACTTCGAAGAGCAATTGATTCATAGCTTTCTGGACCATTAGTCCCCGCCAGGCAATGGTATTATCCTGGGGCACGAGAAACCCCATGGACATTGCCTTGACCCCATACGCCGAAAGGGGAACCAAACGATTGTTCGGGTCAAGTTCCGGTTCCAGTCCTTCCAACTATTGTGCATCAGCGGTCAAACACGCCACGGCGGCAAGGGTGGCGCATACACACATTGAGTAGAGTTGGGACGCTGGGGCCGTAGATATCAGTATCGAGCAGTCCCGTTGATATACCACTTCGAGCCATGGCGAGAGCCAGATTGACGGCAAGGGTGCTCTTCCCCACGCCTCCCTTTGCACTGCTAACGGCAACAACCCTGCCAACATTGGGGATGGCACGCTTCTCCGGCAGACCTAGGAGGGTGGACGAAGTATCAGTATGCAGCTGTCACCATCTGCAATACGCACGCTCTTACCGCGTTTCATCCGAGCTGCAATGTTGGGAGGGGTGCCGGAGCGCGGCAAGCCCTGACGTCTCGCTGTTAGTGAAGAGACTCTGATGAGATGGGTGGAAGGAGTAGATTTGCACGTACAAGCGGGTTCTCGTGACCGTTTGCCCGGAGACATTGCGATGTCGACAGGTAACGTTGGGGAACAGCGGCGTTGCGAAAGAGAAAAGTACGCAAATGAGCGGGTAATCGGAATAGAGCAGAAGCGGGTTGCTGCATAATGAAGGCCAGACAACGGTCAAGCTGCGGGTCGAGGAGAGATGGGAAAGGGTGAGAGGAGGCATGTAAGGAATCAAGATGTCGGCGAGGTGAAGTTGATGGGGGATCGTTCAGTTTGAAGCACCAATCAACGAGCACCTCAGCCTGAAGGCACTCTGCGAAGCCAGGGCACGATGTGGATTGGACGGAATCCGTAGTGAGATCGGTATCATTCATCAATCACGTACGCTCGACTGGAAACTGTTTTCCATCCCTGCGCCCACGCCCTCCTCTAATAAAATGGAAATCGCTAAGGCAATCGACAGAGTCATCCCTTTGGCCCTCTCAACGCCCAATACGGAAGTTCCTATCCCAAATCCTCCGCCTTATACAGCAAAGACCTACACCACGTCGACGTAATTGCTTGGAAAGATGCCTTCGCGGTCCCCTATCCGCCCCGTCCACCAGTCCGTCTCGTTCTGCGTTTTCTTCACAATCGTAATGATGTCGCCCTTCTTGAAGCCCAGGTCACCCGGCTGGTCGGCATCGAAGGTGAACTTCGCAATGGCCTGCCCGGCGCCCGCACCGCTCTTGCTCGCAAAGACGGGCGGCTTCGGTGCCGTTGGCCGCCCGGGTGCGGGGCCTTTGCGGTCGGAGTAGACGTAGTCGCTTTGGTCGCCGAGCGTAGATGCGCGCGAGCGGTTCTGATTGAGTTGGCCAAAGCCACTTATGCGATTGGAGGCCTGGTCGTATGGATCATCCTGCCACGTGTTGCTCTTCTGCGGCTTGTCGCGGTACGCGTAGTCGTCGGCGGCCCCCATACTGCCCGTCCGATTGCTTCGCACGCCTTCGCCGTACGCCGAGCCCGTCCGGCCCTGCCAAACCACATCCTCCTGCGCATCGTCGTAGACGGGCACGTCGTTGTACATGGCATCATCCTGCCAGCTCCCACCCGTGCCTGCAAACACACGCGAGTTGAGGACGCGGGTGAGGGGTTCGGCCTGGGGAGGCACGGGGACACTTCCCCCCAGCAGCTCGCGTGCAGTGACCTTGCGGTTGTACAGCTTCTCGTTTGCATCTCTTCTCTCGATCAGGACGGAGCCTTCCAGCGACACCCCGGCGAACAGACCCTTGGTCTTGCTGTAGGCGAAGATGCCCGACACACCCTTGAGCGATGCGGCGCCCGCAGCTTCGGCATTGCGGCCGACGGGGCCGGCGGCGATGGAGACGTTGCCGCCGAGGGTGAGCGAGCCGACTTGGGCAAAGGTCTTGACGGCGGAGGCGTCGTTGAGGATGAAGACAAAGTCGGTAAGTTCGAAGCCAATCTGCCCGCCGAAGCCGCCGCCTACGGTGCCGATTGCGCTGGGCGCGGACCTGTGGGGAGGAGTATGTGTCAGAAGATGGATCGGAGGTGCTCGTTTGCGCCTGCTGCTCACCATGAACCATCCGGCAGTCGAGCGACCACCACGCCACTGCCAAACCGGCCAGAGCCCAAGAAGCCCGCCTTGAAGACGGTCAAGATCGCTAGGCCTTTCGCATTGGCGAGGATGTTGGGCGGGATGATCTTGTCGGGGCCGAAGGCTTGTCGCGGATCGACGAAGGAGGCAAGAATGCGGCCGGCCTTCTTGCATTCACCTGGCCCGCGTGTCAGCGATCCCTGGGCGATGCGAGGCATGGAGGGGTAATGGAGGCGGGCGGGGACTTACTTCGCATCGACGAGGGCAGCGGGTTGTTGATGAAGGGCGGCATGGCTGCGGCCGGGGATGCGAAGGGAGATGGCGACTGCTTCTGCGGGGAGGGCGGGGTGTGTCGTGAATGGTGGTTTCAGTTCATATCGTCCTCATAAAGGAAAGGATGGAGGGTTGGAGCAGGTCAGGTGTGTCACGGCGTGTGTCTGTCGCTGCGCCACGACGGCCCTCGCTTGCGACGTCACTGGCCGCTGCTTGCGTGTGCGCGACGCCACACTCGGCACCTCACTCATCCAACCCATCCCCTTCCATCCACCGCCCCAAATCTTCCCCCCTGCATCACTCCAGCCCGTCAGCCCCGGTGCACGAGTGCTTGACGTATGCGACCAAGATGTCGGAAGCTTTCGAGCGGGAAAGGTATGGCAGCAGAGAGCAAACGCGCGCGCCCGCCCGCATACATCCCTCCCACTGACCGATCCCGCGCAGGCAGAACAACGATTCCCTCTCCGCCCTCAGTGCGAAGGTCAGCCAGCTGCGCAGTGTGACGGTCGACATCTACGACAATGCGCGCGACCAGGGAGTCATCGACTCCACCTCCGACACCTTCTCCAACATGACCACCTCGCTCAAAGGCTCCGCGAAGCGCCTGGGCACCATGGCCAGCCAGGGCAACCGCGTGGCCATCCTCAAGCTGGCCGGCATCATCATAGGAGTCTTCGTGCTCTTGTACTGGATCTTCACCTGGATCTTCTGAGCATGAGCATGAGCATGAGCTTGGGCAAGGGTATAGGCATGGGCTTGGGCATGGCCTTGGGCATCTTTTCAGCGCCGGCGTCGGGGGGAAACATGATACTAGTATGTTATGGCCATCTTCTGCCTCCCGCTTCATGGGCAGTGGGTGGCTGGAAGAATCAAGGGCACACGCCCGGTCAAATTCCCTGCTGCTTTGCAATGCATTCCGAAGACCCAATGCTATGCCCCACTACCACATGCCGTTTATCGCACAAATGCCTACATTTCCCTGCGTCATCCCCATACATTCCCAAATAAATCATCACTCCCCCCGCCAAACCCTCCGCTGCTACTCTGCTTGGGCGCTGTGCTGGTGGTGGCAATCGGGCTCGCGTGACCCCACTCGCCGAACTCCTCATCCTGTTGCACACTCACCGGACCTGCCGACTTGGCGGGAGACGCCACCTCACCCCACCCGCTGTCAAATGGTGTCTGCATCGCCGGCGCCGGCGCGGGCGCGGGCGGAGACGTCTGTGCTCCGCTGGGCTGCGCAGCACGAGGTGCCGTGGGCTGCGATGGTGCGTCTGCATTGGCCCATGGATCGCTCGAACCCCAGGCGTCGGCGGTGTTGAAGTTCGAGAAGTTGGAGAGTGCCGGTGCTGCGGGCTTGGGCGCCGCCGCCGCAGGCTGGCTCACCGGCTTGGAGAGATTGAAGGCAGAGTCGGAGGGGTAGTTTGCCTGCTGCGCTTGGACAGGAGCGGGAGGGGACATGGTTGCGGGCTGTGAGGGGATAGGAGGGGAGGACATATCGAAGAGATCGCCCATACTGCTCGTGTTGGCAGGCGGAGACTTGGTCGTAGTGATCGGGGATGCACTCGAGGAGAAGTCACCCCAATCGCCCCCGAAACTCTCCTTCCGTGCGGCCGTGGCTGTAACCGGTGCAGGTGCTTTCGTGTCGAAGAATGACCCGCCACTAAGCGCAGACCGGGAGACGTTGGGGGCGGATGGCACAGTGGGGGATGCAAGGTTGGAGAAGGGGCTCGAGCGTACTTGACTTGGCTGCTGCGAATTGAAGGACAGCGAGCTGAATGCATCGTTCAGCCCCTCGCTTGGCTTCGAGTGCATGCCAGCAAAGGCGTCGAGATTTGACGCATTCTGCGGAGGTGCTTGCGGCTGGGGCGCAGGTGCTGCCGGCTTGGCAGCGTATAGAGAGAGGATGGAGGATTTGAGGTCGGCTCGGCCACGCGATGCCGTGGTGTTTGGGCCGGTGCTGGCTGGTCGAGCAGGGGCAGACGAGGGCGCGCCCAGAAAGTCCAAGCCAAGTAAACTCTCTCCCGGCTTGGTCTGGCGGGGCGGGGCAGCAGAGGCCTTGGGTGGCGCCGTCTTCTGTGCTGGAGGCTCAGTCGAGCTCGCCCTGGCCGGCGAGATGTCTTCTGTGTCGCCGAATAGATCAACACTCGGAGCGGCGCCTCTGGAGGGTGGGGACAGGGCAGTGGAGCGTCCGCCTCCGTTCCGCAAGCTAGCACTCCGCTCGATAGCCTTTTCCCTCACCACATTCAACGGCACATCATCGTCCGCAGCGCCCTCGCCATCGTCCAGCGTGCTCGGGTCGGGCATTGGGCCATCCATCACCCACCTTCTGCTATCGTACTTTGTGCGAATGAAGTTCTCAATCTTGGCCTCGTTGGGGACATGGCCTTCCGCTAGCTTGTGCTCCCAGTACTTGTTCGCTCGCGTATTGCCCCAGCGGACCATGTTTTGCATTTGCTCGTCCGTCCAGGAGTCGAGGTCGACGCTCTTGACGCGCGAGATGTGGGTTCCCATGCCGCGATGGATGCCGGAGCAGCGAATGCAAAGGAAGATGCCGAGATTCCATGACGCCCAGCGCGGGTGCTTGTTGCGCTTGCAGTCGGCACAGCTCTTGTTGGCCTCCAGCTTCACCAGCTGCTTCAGCATCGCTCGGTTTTGCTCGGTGCGATCAGCACCAGCCGGTGGCCGTCGAGACATGGCTGATGCTCCCTTCTGCTACACGTCTCGAGCCCGTACGATGCACGGAAGGCGGAGGCGAGGTCGTGCTCGGTCACGTCGGCCGGGTAACGGTGTTGTCTCCGAAGTGGCGCGTTTGGTGCACAGAGTGAGGAAGTTTGGGGCGAGATAGGAGGATGGAAGACCACGCACGCCGGTGAAGTGCATCAATTGTGGAGATGGCCGCCTTCCGCTTACCAAATCCCCGTGGCGCGGGCCCAATCTTTAGGGTTACGGCGGTAGGGTTAAGGTAAGGCAAGAGCCTGATCTCTCGGGGCGAGTGACGGAGAGCAACACCCCCTCACCCTTGGCGTGTCGAGTTTGCCGCCATCACTTCTGTAGAGTAGCCCAGTCTGAATCACGAATGTGAAGGCGACAAGATGCCGTCATTCACTGCACAGCCAGCCGCGCCCTTCCCCGATGGCCTTCCTTTGGCGGACATCTACACCGTCGACTGCGACAAGCTCCGGGCGGGCGATGAAGTGGACGAGAGGAAAGTGTACGATGCCTCGAGGGGGTATGGCTTCTTCTACCTCACCAACACCCATGTCGACTACGACTTCATGTTTGATGTTGCCGATGAAACATTCAGTCTCCCCCTCGACACCAAGATGCAGTACGAAATGGGCAACACCGGCTCGTATTTCGGGTACAAGATGAGTGGAAGTAATTATGTTGATGCTAAGGGGCGAGTCCACCTACTTGAACCGCACTTCTCTCAACCTGATTAACGTGCGATTGCTAACGAATTGATAGAACGCCAGACAAGGCAGAGGTATCTCCGTTTCCTCGACTCTTGTACTAGCTTCCTGCTGGACATCACCCTAGCTGACCGTCTGCCAACCCGACCTAGTTCTACAAGTGCATCTCCTCGAACCATCCAATCAGTCTCGAACGCTACTAACCCGTCCTCCTTCGTAGTGTCTCCAAGGACGATGTCATGCGGATTGGACGATACATGGATGACCCTCTGCAACATCCCGACACTATCGTTCGCCGACGACCCGAGCTCGAAAGATTCATGGCATCGTGCCACGAGGTCACTCTTGTGATACTGCGGGTATTGGAACGCCAACTCGGGCTTGACGCTGATGCTCTCCTCAACATCCACAAGCTTCACGAGCCCAGCGCCGACCAAGCTCGGGTTACCTTTGCACCCCCAGTCGGGTCCGGTGAAATCTTATTTGGCGAGCATTCCGGTGTGACCGTGCAATATGAAGGATACGCGAGCGCCCGCGACTGACCACTGGCGCAGACTTCGGATCAATCACCGTCTTGTTCAACCAGTTAGGCGGCCTGCAGGTCATCAACCCCGAGTCGTACGAGTGGAAATACGTGAAGCCGAAACCTGGAGGTACATGTCGCGCCTCTCATCCTGTGCCCACCTATCCGGCTGACAATGTGGTCCCCTTACAGCTGCGATTATCAATTTGGGCGATTCGCTTATCAAGCTGCTGGGCGGTAGGTTGTACAGTGCTGTGCACCGCATCATGGGCCCTCCCGGGCCGCAGGCTCAGTATCCCAGGCAAAGCGTGGTCTATTTCTCAAGGCCGAACAGCGGTATTCTACTGCAGAGCTTGTTTCCGGGAGATCCAAAGGAAGAGAACCCCATGACGGCAGACGAGTGGGTGGCTCAGCGAGCAAAGCTGAGGAGAACGGCGAATTATCAGGACGCCGCTTCTTTCAAAGCCAGTCGAGGAACGGAACATCTCAATGGCCGGCTTGAAGCAACTCTAGATGGAATGGCTAAGAGTGATCGTTAAGCCTATACACTATACGATCATAGTGTGATTCCAGACCGTCCAACACCCATATTAGACGATCTCACTCTTTACGGTCGATTTACCGACGAGGCATTCATTCGCGTTCATCGGTACGCACCGGCTGCATTTCCTCACCAAAGCTTCAATTACCCAAGTATATACCGACTAGTAACTCACAAAGTTCAAACCATGCGTCTCACCGTCTCCGCTCGTCCCGGCTTCGTCTTACCACTCTCCACTCGTTCCAGCATCGGAGCTCCGTCAAATTACGACTCATTGCCGAAGGTGTTGGGAAACGGAGGCGCGTCATTCTTGTTGGCGCCGCAGGCTCTCCAGACGACCATGTTGGTAGGGGTCGTGTCCTCGCCCAGGATGGTAGTACCCTTGGAGTTGGCGATGGTGATGTTGAGGGAGAAAGGTCCACCGCCGTTGCCCCAGATGACGCGAATGGGGAGGTATTCGCCCGGGGTCATGTTCACGGTGTAGTCCGCGACGCCGTTGCCGCCATAACTGGTGTAGTACCCGACGGCGACAGCGTTGTCGCGCGTCCAGCCACTCTTTGCGGTGTCGCCGGTCCAGAGAAGGGCAATGTCGTCGATGTCGTTGATCTGGATCTTGTACACCCCGGCTATGTCGGCCTTGATGTAGCCGCGGTGGTTGACGGCAAAGCCGTAGTCGGGGATGGAATTCTTGCTGCCGTAGATGTGGATGCCCTGGCTGGGATCAACCCCGTCGGACGTGAAGAAGCCGGTGCTGGTGGTGCTGTTGTAGAGGACGTTGGCGGTGCCTTGGCCACCGGCCGTCGTCGACTTCATGTACGTCGGGTCGAAGGAGGAGTACTGCTCGTCGGTGCGAGCGAAGGGGTTCTTGAAGGCCGCATACTGTAGGCCACGCGACCTCTTGGCGCATGCCTTGCCGGCCGGACTGTTGGCAAGCGTGGCACCCTGCACCAGGGCCAAGTTGAAGGCGAGGAAGAAGAGTTTGAAGTGCATCTTGATAACGAGCGTTGGTAGCGAAAGTGGGTAGTGGGAAAGATGTGCGTGAAGCTGAAGTGAATGTGAGTGAGGATGAGAGTTCTCTTACCAGGTCAGGAGCGATGGGACAGTCTTTTATACCCTTTCGCTTGGCAGGATATGAGAGCATCCGTGGTGTTCGGATGAGATCTATTAAATTTCTTCGAAACGGTCTGGACGCGATCCGCATGAATCTCGCATCTGGAGGAGCAATATCCGCTGTTTCGCAGCGACGTCCACCACTCGCAGACGTTCGAATGCAGCATTCACTGCACTCGCTTGGGCGATAGGTGATGGGCGAGCGGTGATGTTCATCTCAGCGGGCCGGCGAAGGATGCTTCGAACCCACGGATGCACGGGCCGGCCTGAACAACCTGGCGGATCTTGCGAATCTGGCTACGGGCAACGCTGAGCCAGGATTGTGCCCAACCACGGATCCACAGTCAGTAGGGGCGCGATGGCGCAAGGACAGAAATCCTCATGTACAGTATATCTTGCTTGTACCTGGTCGGGGATTACTCCGACGGCATAAACGACCCCGAACCTGCCGCTAAGTCAACGAAGCTTACATTGCCACTCTGGAAAGGGTGATAGGGGTTGGGATTGTTGTCCCTGATCCTCCGGCGAGGGCTTGACGAGGGTTCCGGCGCCAGTTTGGGGGTCGACGGAGAGCCTGGTCGAATTTGGCGGCGCGCTTCGTGGGGAAACGGGTGTTCGGGAAGTAACTAACAATGCTTGGATTCTGGGCAATCTTGTTGATCCATACAAGAAAGCTTGGGCGCATAGCTAAGCGTGGAAGCTTTTTTGGATGCGCGGCGGCTGGTTGGTTTTCGAGGCCCGTGTTTACGCGGGGCCCCTCAATTTCGTCAACATCCTGTCGCGGCACCTATACCCAGATTGATCACCTCCTTAATCACCACGATGATCGATGCTGCATGTCGCGATGGCCAGAATAGGAAATATTGGTCCGCCTGGGCATTGTCCGGCGCTTGCTCAACAGGCAACTCTGCGAATGTGCCAGATGTTGCTGCCGAAACCCGTGGGTGGCGTGGTAAGCGGGCATCGTGAGCGTTTCAGTATCTAGGTACGTTAGTATAGGTCAGGTGCAATCCTGCCTTCCGGAACAGGACGCATGCCGCACCACACCCCGTACTTTGTTTCGATAGTCTGATTGCCAACCGTACTCCTTGGTACTACTGTACATACTGTGTAGTGTCCGAAGTGCAAGCCGGGGATGAGTTCCGGGACAGACGGAGAGATGAGCTCCGGGATAGACGCCGAGATGAGTTCCGGGATAGATGCTGGCCGGGATTGGAGGTGCAGTCAAGGGGCCAGTCAGCCCTTCAGGTCTTGTCATCATGCTTAAGCGCATATCGCCAGACCCGACTTGGCCCTCTTCACTGCTTATCATTAGCAAAAGTGGTGGCCTACGATACGGCGACTTTGGCGTTGTCGAGGAACACCGCTGGGCAATAGACGTGCTAAAGCGTAGTAAGCCAGACGGTTTGCTCCCGGACAGAGCATTCATCAGTGACTAATTCCTCACGGCTGACAAGGCTCCTACCCGACCTCTCACTAAAAGCTGCGCATGAGCTCTGCGCATCACGCAATGGATGTCGGAAGGAGGATGGCCAGGGACAGAAGAAATGCAGCGCCGTGCAGATTGCACACTTCTGGACAGCGAGGCGCGGGACGGAGCATCTCGCAACGCCCGGCTTGAAGCGACTCTGGAGGGAAGCGATCCCGAGTGCAACACCTCAACGGCCGGCTTGAAGCGACACTTGCGTCGTGCATAGAACAGCTCCTGAGCACCCCAAAGCGCTTCTTGGCCCTGTGCCGTGTGCCGCCCCTGACATTACTGATACGCTGCGACCATGGACAATGTCCACCATACGCGCAAAGGAATGTTGCGATGAGATCCTCGATCCCCCTATCCAACCACTGTCTTGCTGGCGCTTGCTGTTCAGCGCCGCCTCGACTTGTTCCGTGAATCCCGCCCGCCAGATCTCCTTGCCTCGGCCCACCGTGCTCTTCGTCCGAGAGTTGCTCGAAAGACCCAGCTCCACCATCGCCCCATTACCACCAAACAGCGGAGGCCACGAACTTGCTGCCTCGTCCACACTGATCCATTCGACATCAGGGCTCTTGATCGCACCCTCCCGGTACAGCGCCTGAGCAACGCCCTCGGCCATGGGATGGGCTACCATGACTTGGCCACCTGAAGCAGCGGAGAAGGCAGATGGAAAGTTCCAGGCGGAGTGGAGTGGCAAAGGACACAGCACTGTACTGCGTATCTATTTATACTTTTATGCACGGTGCCGTCATGCCCTGCCAAGCCGTGTCATGCGACTGCACATGTTGATCCGCTGACTATGCCTTTCTGTCTTCTTCCACATCTCCGCCCTCTCGGAACCTTGCCTTCGACAACAACAACCCTCCCCCCTCATCGTGTTTGCGCCATACCACTCGAATCCTTTGACACACAGCAGGCCGGTGACATGGCAGCAGCCGAGTACTTCAACCCCAACGGCAGAATGGACTCGCGGTCACACCAGCCGCCGCAACAATTCCAACAGCAACCTCCGCCACGCTCCAGCCAAGCATCGGCCAGCCTCAACCCCCCGTACCCTCTATCCGACCAGCCGCCGCCTTACTCCGAGCAGGGGCCCCGACCGCACTCCCAGCCTCCGCCGGGACAACGATATCCTCAGCAGACCTCCGGCGCCGGCGCCGGCGTCGGCGCCGCCCCATCCGCTCCCTACCCGCCCAACCCCTCCAGCATGAACACCCACCAATACCCGCCCGAGAAGCTGCCACAACACCCTCCCCCTCCACCGTGGGTGCAGCAACCTGGCTACCCCGCTCCAATCGCTCCCGGCCTGAGCCAGGCCTACCCGGCCCAATCCTATCCCGGGCCACCCCCCCAAACTTATCCCAGCCAGGCGTACCCAGGTCAGACATATGCCGGGCAGACTCGACCACAGCAGCCACGGCCCAATTCGTATACTCGCCCCACTCGATCGCGGAGTCAGAGTCGAGAGCGGCGCAAGCACCACCACAAGTCTCAGCCGGAGGGGAAGCCTAAGAAGAACACCGGCATGAACACTTTCCTCGGTGCCGGTGGAGGCGCGATCATTGGCGACCTCATCTTCCCAGGCATGGGCACGCTTGGAGGAGCATTGCTGGGTGGCATCGGAGGCCATGAGTATGGCAAGAAGCGCTCCGCAAGCAACCCCGGCCGAGCATCTCGGCGCTCCTACAGCAACGGCGCTGAATACTACAATGACGATTACCGACGGGGTCGGAAATGATGATCACCTGAACGATGCGACGAGAGAAGCTCGTCCATGATTCCCACGATGATACGCTCGCAACGCTGGCCGTTGTCGACTTGAAGACCTTGACGTAATATGAAGGAAGCGCGCACGGCAGAGTGATTCCAATGAAGAATTTAGCACGATTTGGTTTGCGCCATTGACCCCAGCACTTTAGTCTCCGAATGCATTACTGTATGCTTTCATGCTCACACAAGAGTTTCATATTCCCACCAGTCCTTGCCCGCCCACATCCGCTTTCCTCCTTGAAATGAATGCTCGATCGCCGCTGCACCTCGGCGTCTCATCTCCGTCTCGTAACCTTGCAGCTGCTTCACCCAGCCTTCCTCGTCACCGTCTCGTGCAGAAGCAATGGCAAGGCAAAGATCTCGCGCATCCATGATCGCCGTGAGTCCTCCGATGCCACCCGTGGGTAACATGGCATGAATGGCATCCCCGAGGAAAGTTAGGCACGGCTGAGCTTGCCACTCCGGAATGTTGGGAGTGCACGAATACATGGGAATGAGGGTGAGAGACTCCGGATCCTGTCGTTGGTAGAGCTCTTTCAAGGCCGGGTTCCAGTCCGCCATAACCTCGTTCATCCAGTCCAATTTGTGCTTCAAACTTCCCGCATTGGCCAAAACGTCCTTGTTGGTTTCGGAGTTGAACACACAATTCACGTATTCCGACTGAGCGGACAACTTGCCACCCGACAACTTCGGCAGATCGCCAGGCCACTCGACTGGCGCCCACAGTAAGCTTCGTGCGGGATGGCCATCATCAACCGCCCACGATGCCCAAGTGGAGAGCGCCTCAGGGGGCAGAATCGATCGCATTGCCTTGACGTCCGGCGTTCGCCCCCAAATCACCATCCGCCCCACGTCGACTTGTTTCATGTCGGGCAAGAACTGCCGACGCACGCGCGACCGCACACCGTCGGCAGCGACCAGAAGTCGGCCAGTCGCGGTGGTCTTGTCCTCGAAATGCACTCGCACCCGTTTGCCGCTGCTCCCTCCATCCAGCAGCTCGTACGACTCGAAGGCTTTTCCGAAGACAATGTCCTCCTCGATGCCTAGATAGAGCAGCTCCCGAAACCACGGCCGATCGATCGGGTACGCCTTTGCACCCGCCTTGGTCTCTGGTGACACCCGATTACTCTCACCGATCTTCTCTCCCGTCCGAATGTCCAGACCCACCTACAAATTCTTTGGGTTAGCAAATGCTTTTGTCTCACTCGAGGGGCGTTGGGTAGAGCAAGTTCAATGCTCAGAGATCAGCGACGCGAAGGTGCTAGCGGTGGCAAGTACAAGCACCACCAGCGAAGCTATTGCTGTAACTGATCTCGAGGTAGCCGAGCAAGCTCTCCTTAGAAGTTCGCACCATGACGAAGGGCGTGTGCTTTGCATGCGTCGTCTCGATGAGATCCCAGAGTTCCGGCGCCAGGGTTTGTTGCAAGGCTTCGAGTCCCGGCTGTTCACAGCGGAAGCGGTAGCCTTGTTTTTTGTTGGCGATAGATGCATTACGTTCGAAGAGGCGGAAGGGGATGCCGCGATGCTTTAGCCCTTGGGCAAGCACCAGGCCAGATACCCCCGCCCCGATGATCAGGATGGGGTCGTTATCGGAGAACAACATGTTGACGGGGTGCGGAGGAGAAGCAAGGCTTGCAAAGGAGCTGGGGTGGATGGAGGGCGGCAATGACGGGCGAGGATGGAGCGTAAAGTAGGTCTATCTCCCCACCCCACTGTATGCATGTGGAATCGAGCGGTTCAGTAGAGGGTCCTACCCACCTAGTCTCGTCTACGCTGTAGTCATCACCGTCCTGCTAATAGACACATGCTTCCTTCTGCAACCCGTGGGTTGGGGAAACGTCGTTGCTTATGCCGACAGCGCCAGGCCACAGTCGACATTGTTCCCACTTCCCAAGAGCGACGGAAGCAATTCAGCAGTTTGCTTTATCAATGGATACATGCGAAGGATTCCTGATGGCGCGGGTACGCATGTGCGAGTGGAGCCCAAGCTTACCTCATCCTGAGACGTCTAGGAGAGCGTCGTTGCCTACAGCTGCCCATTCGGGTCTTAGCGTGCATCAAGGTTGGTGAGGCTGAGAATACGGCAGGTACGGGTGCTTGCGATGCCGAACGAGCACCTCACGCAAGGTACTCTGATCTGGATGCAATCTGCTCCTGTGCCCACGCACCCAGGCCTGAATTCAGCCTCCCGCACGTATGATCTCACCGACCGCTATGGTGGAGCCATTGGCTCGAATGATCAGGCGAGTGCCAGCCTCCAGCGCAGCACCTGCGTCCAGCACCAATCTCGCCGTAGCCTTCTGCCCAGCCTTCACCACTCGAGGCTTCTTCCGCTCCACTTCCCCTGCGTCGTCTATTGTCGAGATCAGGGCCGTAATGCTCCCCGCAGCGTGCAGCCGCCCCACATGTACGTCCACGGCTTGCGGCAGTATGCTGTCGAGTGCGGTCAACTGCACCACAAAGTTCTTCGCGGCAGGTGTGGGGTTCTTTGCATCGCAGACACAATCCCCCGCCCGGAGGTGCTGTTGATCGACTTCGGTCAGATGTAGGGTGCAGATCTGTCCCGCAACGGCCCATTCTTGACCATTGCCCCCCACCTCGATTCCCCTCACCATCGCCCGCTCGTTACTCGGCTGGAGGAGCACCGTGTCTCCAGTCTGCACGTGGCCTGAGGTGATGCGTCCGGCAATGGAGAGCGGGTTGGTGACGCTTCCTCGGAACACGTCTGCTATCTGCATGCGTAATGGCGCCCTCACCATCTCTTCCGTGTCGTGGGGAGCGACGCAACTCTCTAGTTCTTCGAGTAGAGTCCTGTAACCCTCCGCCACCCAAGAAGCGTCACCCTTCTTCGACATTGCTTTCACAACGTTCTGGCCGTTGAGGCCCGAACAAGGCACGAAGCGGACGTTCTCCGGCTTATAGCCGCTCGCGGTCAAGAGCGGGGTTATCGACGCGACAACATCTTGCAAGACCGCTTCGCTCCAAGGGGGGTTGGTGGCGTCGAGTTTGTTGACTGCAACGACAATTCTGCTAACACCACACGCCTTTGCGAGGACGATGTGCTCACCGGTCTGCCCCTTGATACCCGACTCGAGATGGTTCGCATCAATGACGAGCACCGCCAGGTCTGCCATGGAGGCGCCGGCAATCATGTTGGGGATAAAATCGCGATGGCCAGGGGCATCGAGGATGGTGAAATCGACATGATCCGTGCTGAAGTGGAATTGGGCAATGTCCACCGTAACTCCGCGCTCACGCTCTTCCGAGCCAGTGTCCATCACCCACGCAAGAGCAAACGATGCTTTTCCTAGCTCTGTAGCTTGCTTCTTGTACCTGGTCCGGTCAGCGAACCGTGGTATTCAAGGGCACACCAGAGACGTACCTATCAATATCTCTTTGAGAGACTGCTCCCGTATCAAGTAAAAGTCGGCCCATCAGAGTGCTCTTGCCGTGGTCTACGTGGCCGATGACCACAAAGGCGGCGGACGGTTTCCGTTTCGGCTTTTCCTCAGTCCAGATTTTCAGAACATCGAGGCCTTTGCTCTTGACGTTTGCTTGGGAAGGTGCATGCTGCTCGAGGCTCAAATCTTTGGTTTTATTTGCCAGTTCATTTGATGTATTCTTTGCCTTGGTGATACCTGTTTGCATTGCATTGGGAGGTCAGCCGTGTCATTTGTTCAAGCTCTTGCTATGCTGCTGGGCACGCAGGACAGCATCGTCGGGCGATGGGTCGGCGAACGGGTCGAGCATCTCGTCCAGAGCAGCGGCGTTGTTGATCCGCACAGCGGCAGGGTTGGTCGAGAGGACGCGACCAAAAGCAGTTGGTGAAGTTCTCAGACTGGGCTGGACCTCTGCAGGAGGAGTCTGCGGAGTGGGCGATGGCTCTCTTGGTGGAGGACTTGATTCTTTTCTTTTTCGTAGCGGGTATTTCTTCGTGTCCGGTCTAGATAGAGGCGCCTCGTTCTCGTTTGCTTCCCTTGGTCGACCCAGACGCTCCAGAGAGGCCAAGGCTTTGTCGGGGGTAGCTTGAGCAGATTGAGCTGCGGCAGCTTTCTTGCGGCGTTCTTCGGCGAGCTTTGCTAGCTTTGACGATCCTCCCAGCATCATTGGCCGGTGCGTGACTGGCTCACAGGGTACAATGAGGCCAAGCTGCGCAGGAGGTAGATCCGACCAGGGAATTCCGCGAAACCAGTCTATAGACGTGCATGTCAGTGAGCCATTCAGGATCAGCCCTATCATACAGCATAAACGCACCTCTCTGGCTGGCACGATGCTGCAGCGAACACGCCTGCCCAAGTCCGTGCGCCGGCATATGAAGTAGAGAAAACTGCCACTCACCTGCCTTCTCAGCGCTCTTCTGGACCGCCTGGTCGAACTTGCTCTTCGGTTGCTCCTTCTTTTCTGTCCGCTGTGCCGGCCTGGGTGTGCGGGTGTTCTTCAGGTATGCGACACTCTTGCTGACGTCCCAATAGTAGTGCCATAATGCCTCTTCGATTTCGCGATCCGACGCGTGCAGTCTGGCTTCCTCCAGCTCCGCGCGCACGACGGGGGTGAGGGTGGCGAAGTTGTCACGGTCCTCCGCTGTGTATTCTGCATCGGCCTCCTCCTCTTCCCCTGAGTAGAGGTCGTCGTCCTCGTACTCGACTTTCTTAACGCGATGCATGCTGGGTAGAGTTGAGTGAGAGTTGTTGGCGCATGAAACGAAGCGGTGGGGAAATGGACCGGCAGAAGGGGAAGATCACTTCAATCCCTTGGATGGCAGCGGGAGAACATACATGTATCAAGTGCGCTGGGGTTGAACTGATGGCGGAAGGAGGAAGTACGGATGTGGTGGTTGACAGGCGCGTGGTGGAGCAAGACGTCATGCAGGAGGTGAAGTGAGGTGAGGCAGGTGCATGCGGCTTACGCCGATGTTTCACAGTCCAGATCCACACTGTCTTCAACACCTGGGGACAACGGACACGAAATGCGGGGAGCGCTATCAAACGGGTACATGTAGGTACAGTTCAAATGCCTACGTAAGGGGGAATATGTACAAAAGCGACGATCTCCTCGACAACAAGTGTCAGGGCCGCGCACGAAGCGAAGGGCGGCGTGCCGGCGCAGGAAGAAAAAAGGGCAAAACAAAGCAGCACACTGTCCTCCCCACCAGCACCAATGCTCGCGTAAATACATCAACTGCATGAAAGTCATGCAGCGTCGTTGGGGAAAGAAGTGCCCCGCACCCTCATCGGCGTAGAGAGTCGGGGCCTGAGGGACGGGCCTAGAGGGCGGCAAGACCCATGATGCCCGCGACGGCGGCGACGGCCAGGCTGTCCATGCCGAGATGCGACGCGGCGCCGGTGGCAGTCGGCAGCGGCGAGACGGTGGATGCGCTCCAGGTCGTCGACGCGGCCGTGGGCAGGGCAGTGGAGCCCCATGCTGACGAACTGCTGTTCTTCGTGGCCCATGCGTGCGAGGTCCACGTCGAGCTCCATGCCGTCGGCGTGACGCGAAGCAGTTCGATGGTGGTGGTGAAGGTCGCCGAGGCGCCGTGCAGAAGGCCCGCGGCCGCGAGGGCCGATGCGCTCCAACTGTTGATGCGCATGGTGAGTTTCAATGTGGAATGTGGTTCGCCCGGCAATCGGTGTGGAGCGCGCCGTCCAGCCGGTTGGTCAGGACTGGAATGCGGGATGGACGACTGTGACGACTGTTTGTTGACACGGCGGATCGATATGCTGCGATCGTTGCAGAAGGGTGTCGCGTGCTGATGAGCTGGCTCGGTCGCAAGAACGGGTTGCGGAAGGATATTAGGTGTCGCGCGTGGCGAGGGCGATTAATAGTAGGCGTTGGTAAGGAGCGTAATGAGCACCAGGAGGGCTCGATGCTGGTAAAGAGCGTGGGGGGCGAACGAGCGACGGTGCGACGGGCAGCAAGGTGGTGGTGGTGGTGGTGGAGGAGGAAGAGGACGCTGGGGGGGAGGACGCAGCAGGCCCGGCCGCGCTCTGTCGGACTATAACAGAGGGCCAGGAAGAGTCTGCCTGCCGCCGATCGCCTTCGCGCCAATTTGCCTGGGAGATGTCATCACAACCACTTACGCCCGGCCTAGACGATGGGCTAATTTCCGCGCTCATCTTGCTTCTTCTTGGCACATGTCTTTCGTTGCCGCGCCCAATCGCGTGCTCGTGCTTGCGACCACTCGCGCACATTCCATTGCCGCCGGTCACCTGTACTCAACAACACCGCCCGGTCCTCCCATTGTGCGCACCGCGGTGCAACTGCGCATATGCGCCTTGTGCCTGTCACTGCACGGTGTTGTGATGAGTGCATCGTTTGACATCCCGCGCCGCAAGCTGATTGGCCGCTGCCTCTCAAGCTTTCCCGTTCCTGCAGTAGCGCGATGCACAGATCATCTGCATCGCAGCGCCATCGCAACGCTATCGATGCGAACAATCTTATTTGCAAATGAGCCCGACGGCACCAACGGCACTACAACGCTGCCATCGTCGTCCGCACGTGGTGGCCGGAGATCGTCGAATGCGGTCAGAGTGCAATATGCAGGCACTTTGCACCTGCCCGGCGCGTTGGAAGTAGGCGATGCGATCCAATCCTTGACATTACACACATACAATATATCTCCTGCCCTGCACGATTCCGCGGCCTCCGCCGGATGCGTGCTCTGATGCAATCACAACAAACTTCCAAACGGCTGTCCGGCTAGCAATGGATGGCAAATATGTACAGTCGCCCAGTAATACGCCGCACTCGTAGCAACTCACGCCGGACCAAGCAGCAGTAACAAGCTCCGCCGTGCCGGTCTCCAAGCCACTTCGATGGGAGGGTCTAGATCATACACCACATTCCTACGCTGTCATCTTCTCCCACAGCTGCCGCGCAATCGCGTCCGCATCCTGCCCTTCCGCCTCGTCGCCCATGTCGCGCATCGTGGGACTGGCCTGAGAGAACGTGACCTTGCTCGGACGACTATCGCTGCGCTTGAGGCTCGTCGCACTCTTTGCGCTGGTCATCGCCGGCTTGTGGGGGCTGGGTGACTCTGGCGGTGACGTTGATGTTGCTAGCCTGCTGGCTTGTCGGGGCAATGTAGTGCTGGACTTGCTCACGCGAAGCTTCGTCGCCTGTTGCTTCGCCGGCGATGCCTTGCTCGTCCGCAGCTTGCCCATATCCCTCTCCTTGCAGAGGAAGAGTCGCGCGACCGACTCGCCGACGGGGTCGCGAAAGCGCTGGACAACTTTGAGCTCCGTGTTGACGGCTTTGAAGCGGCCTTGGAAGATCTCCGGGCCCATGCTCAGGCCGGTGGGGGTCGAGAGCCCGCCTCGACTGTCGCCTCCGAGCGCGGCGAGGTTGAGATACGACTTGAGCGACTCGTTTCGTCGGTCAAAGACATGCGCCGGGATGATCGGTGCCATCTTGCCCGCATCTTCCATCTCCGCGATCGCCTTCTCATTCATCATGCGCTCTTCATTCCGCGATCGCCAGAAGCCCGGCGTTTGTGCGCTGGACGACAGCGATGGCGCCGAGTCGGGTGTGACTGGCCCAATGCCAAAGCTTGGCGAGCCCCTGTCTTTGTGCCGTTCCACCGGCATATTGTCACTGTCAGGCGTGTGGATGCTGCCAGTCTTGGGGGTGGTTGATGTGGTATTTGCACCACTCCCTCCCGACGGGTGCGATCCGCTCGGCACGAAGCGTGATACCAGCTCCTCTTGCTCGGGATCAAGCGGCTCATCGCCAGCTGTGCGAGACGGTGCCGATGCCATGGACTGCGCTGGCGATCCCTGATCGCGACGTGCATTTAGTGCGCTAATGTTGCTCACCAGAGCAGGCGCGGGATTATTATTACTGCGCGCCAAGAGGTGTCGCTCCGCGGGGTTTCGCGGCTCTTTTGTCCCTCCTGAGAAGGAGATTTGTGGCTGCCTTGTAATCAGCGCCGCTTCGGCCGGCTCGATCTTTTGCGCTGCACCATCTTTCATATCCCCCTCCCGGGGTAACGGTGTCGACTGTGGACTGGGCACATCATCCTCGACGACAGCCTCGTCTGCATTATCGTAGCCCTGTGCGGGAGTACCATCGACTTCTGGCGGAGCTTGGCGCCGCTTCGACTGCTGCGCTTGATGTGAGATGTAATCATGTGATTTGGCTGCGTTGGACGTGGCCTTCCTGTCCAGCGGCCTCTCTGCCACCACACTCGCCCTCCGTGAGTTGTTGGCTGTGTTTTGTCGCGTGCTGTACGGGCTTGCGCTCGTACTCTGATCCGTCCATTCATCCTCTTGCAAGCCTTGGCCCTCCATCTGTGGCAGATCTTCTGCGTCGCTACCTCCGTCGGAACTACCGACGGCAAAGTCCACCTTTTTGAAGGCCTGTCTATGGTCTTGATGGTGCTGCGCGAGTTCCACCTCCTGCTGATGGAGGTCCTTCTCCAGACCGGCCATGTCTGCAGACTTTGGGCGTTTATTGCGTATCTTGCCAACAGGAGACGACGGTCTCCTGTTGGCGGTGGAGTTGAGGGCAAGCTTGGTGAGCTGGCCGTGCGAGAGGTTCTTCTTCAGCTTGGTGTGCGAGAGGTTGCGCGGCAGCTGGTGTGCGGTGAGGTTGCGCCTCAAGGGGGGGATGCGTTGATCCTCTAAACTGCGAGGAAGTCGGATTTCCGAATCGCTGTCCTTGGGTAGTCGGGGTCGCGATAACCGGCGCGGCTCTTCGGTGGTGGGGGTATGGAGCGGGGCCTGTTGCGCCAGTTTGGCCAGATTGCGCGCGCTGCCATGCGCTCTAGGGAGGACAATCTTGGTCTTGCGCGCAGGCTTGACATGGTGTCGGGCGGGCTGGCTTTCCCACTCGCCCGTCGAGCTGGGGCTCAGTTGGGCATGCCTGGAGTTGTGGGAGGACTGGCTGCTCTGGCGCTTCATCAACGACGGTCGACGGGTTGCATGGTCAGCGGACGAGGGCTGTTGAAAGGAGAGGTGCGCCGGCAGCGAGGGGCGCGGCGAGACGGGATGCATTCTGTAGCTCGCTGATCGGGGGGAGGGGGGATCATGGAAGCAGACGCATGCGAGCGCGATGATGCTAGGAGGAGTAGAGGTGGGGAGGAAGGGCGATGCGGGTCGGTGGTGGCGATGGTGCGTAGTGCTGGCGTGGCGCACGCTGGCGAGCGTGGAATGTCATGTGCAGCGCGGTGCCGTTGAATGTAAGTGGGTCCCTGCTTTCGGCGCGTCTTCCGCCGGTGCATGGCGGGGTGCTTACCTAATACTCTCCAGAACGCCCAGTGGCGCGTGCAGCACTCCCCAGACCTCGGTCGCCAGGCATTGCCGAATGGGGAAGGTGGAGCTCGGGTTCTCTGACCTCGTGCGGTCATGTAGTATACTGCTTCACATCCATGCCATTCTGTCGCTTCTCCCACCTCAATGTCCGCATAGTCCATCTCTTGTCCCTCCGCCGTCCGCCATGCCTGTCGTCCGAGTAGCTCCAACGCGAGCCCATCAGGCTCTCAACCTGCTCCGCGCCGTCAACTCGGGCACCAGCTCATGCCCGTGCCATTCGAACCCCTCCCACCACCATCACCCCCACCGCCATGTCCCCATCAACCCCTTCGCCGGCCGTCGACGCTCCCTTGCTACGCCGACCGACTCGAGCCAACAGAAGGAGTACGCGTTCGAGATGGCCGCCTCTTCTATCCGCTTCGGGCCCGGTGTGACCAAAGAGGTCGGGATGGACTTCAAGAACATGGGCGCCAAGAAGGTGATGGTGGTGACGGACCAGACGGTGCAGAAGCTGGATGCCATGAAGCAGGTCCAGGAGGGCTTGGACCGTGAAGGCATTCCATACGAGATCTACAGCAAGGCGCGCGTGGAGCCCAAGGACTACTCGTATGTGCCATGCGTACTGTCGTGCGTGTGCCCTGGCTGACCCTGCGCTAGTATCCGTGAAGCAATCGACTTCGCCAAGCCCTACGCCCCGGATGCCTTCCTCGCCGTGGGCGGCGGCAGTGTCATCGACACGGCCAAGCTGATGAATCTCTACACGACCTTCCCCGACGCCGAGTTCCTCGACTTTGTCAATGCTCCACTTGGCAAGGGCAAGGCCATCAACGCCAAGTTGAAGCCTCTGGTCGCCGTGCCCACCACCGCCGGTACTGGATCCGAGACGACGGGCACTGCAATCTTCGATCTGGTCGAGAAGAAGGCCAAGACGGGCATTGCACACCGCAACCTTAAGCCCACCATCGGCATAGTCGATCCTCTCAACACCCGCACCATGCCCTCCGCGGTCCATGCGTCTTCTGGGTTGGATGTGCTCTGCCACAGCCTGGAATCCTGGACTGCCATCCCCTACCATGAGCGCGTCCCCCGGCCTCGCAATCCCCTTGAGCGCCCCGCCTACCAAGGCGCCAATCCCATCTCCGACATCTTCTCCCTCCAGGCGCTGCGAAGCACCGTCAAATATCTGCCCCGCGCCGTCAAGGACCCCGAAGACTGGGAGGCCCAGAGCGAGATGCTGCTCGCCGCCACCCTCGCCGGCGTGGGATTCGGCAATGCTGGCGTGCATTTGTGTCACGGAATGTCCTATCCCATTTCCTCCCAGAACCCGGGCTACCAGCACGCAGGCTACGTCGTCGACTCACCCATCATTCCTCATGGTGTCTCTGTGGCCGTCACCGCCCCTGCCGTCTTCAAATTCACCGGCGCCTCCAACCCGGAACGACATTTGGCAGCCGCCGAGGCCTTTGGAGTGGACATTAGCCAAGTGAAGAAGGAGAGCGCCGGCGAAGTGTTGTCGGAAGCTCTGCAGAAGTTTCTCGTCGGCCTGGGTGACCAACCGCGGGGTCTGAAGGCCCTGGGATTCCAGAAATCGCACATTGCCGATTTGGTCGAAGGCACGATCCCGCAGGCGAGAGTGCTCATGCTTGCGCCGAATCTCGACACGAGTGGCGGAGAGGAGGAAAGGGAGCAGCTCACCGGCCTGTTTGAGGAAGCCATGTCATATTGAGCACAATCACGAGAGACTGCATATTGGATAGCGTGCGTGCAATGTAAGGAGAAGCGGTTCGAAATATGAGAAACCACCAGCAAAGCAAGACTTCTCCAGTTATGATTTGCAATACGCATCACGGATAGGAAGCCCACGATACGATGAAGGTGAATGATGTTTCAAGCTGACCAGGCCAACGATCGTTCTTCATTCTGTCGTCATGGCTAGTTGTGCAGCACTACATTATCGTGTATTCGTACGTCCTTGTTAATGCTCTCCGAATGCTACGCCCACCCGTTCCCCTTGTCCCATGTCCCAAAACCAAAACAACGCCGGAGCTCTCATCTCATTGCGCGCGGTATTGTGGGCGGCGCACATTCCGAAGCAATGCCGAAAATGGACTGCCGTATGCTTCTATGATAAGTGGAAGGCACCCTGACCTTCCTGAATCGCCATGCCAAGCTTCAACTTCATAATGTCGAACGTGCTGTAGTCGGGCATCTTCAGATAGTTGACGCAAGTCATGACGCTTGGCAGGTAGTCGTCCGAGGTGAAGGGTGCCTCGCTTGGTTTGCAGACCACCGTGAACATCGGTGTAAGAGCTTTGAACCCTGCGAATTTGTCAGCTTGATTCGACGGAATGAAGTGAACGGCTTGCGAAGCTCACCTCCAATCGGCAACTTCGGGCTGCCCGTGATGAATTGCAAGAAGTCCCGCTTGGTTTGCGGTGACAGCTCGGACATGAACTGAAGCAGGTTGCGCACGCTCCTACTGTCGAGGTTATACCCATGGTCGGCCTTGATCGAGTCCATCAAAGTTTCCAGCGACCAGTCTTCGTCGACCCGCCCAAACAGCATGACCAATTCGTCTGGCGTGAACGCTCGGAGTGCGGAGTATGGGAACACCTGCGAAAAGCCGGCACGAAAGGCGTCGACCTGGCGTTGCACACCGGTGCCGAGCGTGAAGTCGATGACTGCCTTGATGTAGTCGCCGAGATTGTCGAGGGACACGCTGGTTCCAGAGCCGTTCGGCACCAAGTCAATATGGGGATACCCGGGTAACGTGAAGTCCAGGCTGAGATCCTCGACACGAGCATCGTTGATTCGAATCTCAGCAAGCTTGGCCGACTTCTGCGCATCCGAAAGCCTGCGATCGTCTTCAATGCGCTGTTTGGCGCCCAAGAATTTCTTCAGCATTTTCAACGACTTGGCGAGGTCGGAATCCACGGCAGCCACCGCACCAAGAGAGGGTGTCACGGTGGTTTTGTCGTCACCGATGCGGAAGAAGGTCGGATTGAACGAGATGTCGATGATGCGCGAATCGAGCATAGATCGGGCGACGAACTTGCCGAGCATCTTGAAGAGGTGCAGCACTTTTTGGCCATTCTCATTCTGAGACATCTCCTCGCTCATCGGGGCCGGGAAGAGGCCGCGACGGCCAAAGGCGTAGTCGCCACCATCAAAAGACTCATTCTCGCGCCACAGCTTGGTCTTTCTCTTGGAGAACTCCTTTGAGACAGTCGAGTAGAATTCAAGCGTCGGGCCCAGGCCCGTACCAACCTCCTCGAAATATTCGACCTCAAGAATGCTGGAAGATTGACCGTAGAGCTCCATCACTTTGATTGCGGACTCAAGGATGCGATGGCGCGAGAGCCGAACCTTTTGACGCTGGGCACGGCCGAGGAATGGACGATCGTCGCGGTGACGACGGTTGTCACCGTCAGACTGCCCGCCTTGCCAACGGCTCATGGATCGTGAGTAGCCAAACGATGTAGACTGCAGAAAGAGGTGTCGAGTCTCAAATGGGAAGAGGAACGGGTACAAACGGGAAAGGTCCTCGCTCCACGTCGGCAGGCATTGACTGGCCACGATCAAAGGCTCCTCGAGCTGCCTGTTGAGCTTCGCAGTGAGCTTGGTATTGACGAATTGGGTGAGTGGCTCGGCAGTCAATCTCAGAGTGGTCTTGTGCTCCGCCAAAACGTCATCCAGGTTGGAGTTCAGGTCGTGCAGGATGCTCAAGAGTCGCAGGATGCCTGAAGTCACCGGATGGTTGTCAAGGGAAGGCGGTAGATCGCCATTTTTGCCGGAGCTTTGTTCAGCTGCGACATGCGTTGACGTACGTTCTGGTGGTGGTGGACCTTGCACACGCTTGAACTTGATGGTATGCGTTGAAGACCAAACGCTGCGGTTGACAAACTCCTCGCCTTGCGTATTGTTAAAATGACAAGCGCGGTAGATTGTCGTCTCGCTCGCAATCGGTTGGTCGTTCACACTGAATTCGATATGCCAGTCTTGCGGCGTCTGCTGCAGAGCTGATGCATACGACATCATTCGCGAGGATGTGGGGGTGGAAAGGAATTCGCGAGCAGCTGTCAGTCTGGCAGACGCAGACAATCGATCTCTCGTGGTCGGTGTTGCGACTGGAGTAGTTCCCGAGGGTGTACCAACACGCACGCCATCTTCCGTCCGGGCAGTGACCTTGCCAGTAGTGCCCACTTCGACGTTGACGGCAGTAGGGTCTGCGATGTCCGCGTCGAGGCCACCGCCTTCTTCGAGGTCATCCACAAACGCGTCCAAATCCGCCTCGACATCGTCATCATCATCATCGTCCGGGAAGGGTGCTTCATCGGCGCATTCGATCGCTGCTTGCGAGTCGCTCTGCTCTTGTGCCTCGTGCGTTGGGGCTTCTGCCGACGGCAGAGTCGCGGGAGTCGCCGCTTGAGATGGATGCTCCCTGGATGATCGACGTAATTGAGTGGCTGGCTCCTCCGGCTTGCTTCCCCCGGCCTGCGCAGCATCCTCTGACTTTGAAGATTTGGACTTGGACTGCTTCTTTGCGTCGGTCTTGGCGGGCGAAGGGATGTCCTGATTTGACAGTTGTGGAGGTGGAGGCCCGGACCGATCCCCACGGCTCGCCATGGCGGCTGCGTATGCCGCCATCGCACTCGTAATGCCCTCGCGGCTCCGCATGGCCCCGGAACGCTCAGACATGCTGATGCGGGGTCTCAGGTAGTCGTCAAGAGCCTTGAAGGTGGCAATGGCATGGATTGAGACCATGATATTCCGATAAGGCCGAGGTATGCCAGAAGCTTCATCGGCAACGAGCTTCAAACGAAGCTGCTTGGCAAGCATGGAGGCAGGGCTGCTTCTATTGCTCTCAAACGCGTTCTGATGCACGGTAATGACCTCAAAGTGCTCCGCACGGCTGAGAAGATCCTGAAGCTTGTGGATGAGGACGCTGAAGGCTGTCGCGGGAGCTTGCGATTCGCCGGCCGCCAAACCAGCGTTGTTTGTCGTAGTCATGAAGACTTCCAAAAAGTCGGAGCGCGCTTCGGTCGCGGCCTGGTGGTCTGCATCGGTGAACAGCTCAAGCAATGTCTCCACGATTCCAGAACTCATCAGCTCGTAGCTGGTAATACTCTCCAAGGCGTCGCCGTCGAAGTGTTTTGCCAGGCGATGGAACAGGTCTATGCCTCCTTCGCTCCGCACCCCACTGTAGCACGACTTGAGTTCCGCACCGAGGGTTTGCAGGTCTTCCAGGATAGTCGAGGCTTGCTTGCGCATCTCCACGCTGCCCACATCGCCGTGAGCAGTCATGAAGGCGCGGGCGCGGAGTGTGATGACGTCTTGCATGTCAATTCGGCGCGGTCGTTCAGGTGAGGGCGACTCGGAAACATCCGAGCGATTGTCTCGATCTCCTCTTCCATCGCCGTCGCCATCCTCATCTTCCTCCTCATCATCCTCGTCCTGGGGCTCCAGGTCTTCGTCGTTTTCCTCGCTCTCCTCGTCGTGCTCATCCTCATCATCGTCAGGGTCGTGAGCGGCCATATCGACTTCAATGGTCTCTCCTTCGTCCTCAGCAATCTCGTCGTCGTGTTGTCCGACAAGCTCCAATTCCGCGGCGGACTGAACGCTCTCCTCGAGCTTTGCAGCGGCCTTTGGCGAGGTATCGGGTTGGACAGAGCGCTCGGCGAGCTTGGAGATCTCCGCCATCACGCCTTCGCGGTAGAATTGAGGTCTGTAGATTGACTCCAATCGCAACAAGAGTAGCTCGGCCGCCTGGAGAGCATATGTGACGAGGGATGGATTGTCCTGTTGAGTGAGGATCGAAGCGAGATGTGAAGCGTAAGCAACCCCACGAAGACAGTCCTGCAAGATATCGATGTCGAAGTTGGAGAGCATCTTGAGCTGAGCCGTCAAGACCTTTTGTCGAACGTTCAAGTTGACAGTGCTAGTGTACGCGTGCATGAGCGTTGGAAAGAGGATGACGGCAAATCTCTTGGCCTCGTTAGGATGCTGTTGCAGTAGCTCAATTCGTGTGGCGTTCGATGCGCTCTTGGACCGAGTAGACATCGGCATATGTTCCGGGCCCGTGTATCCAGCATCGTAGAGATTGTCGATAAAGGTCAAGGCTGCATTGGACACGGTGGGCAAAAGCTCGCAGATCACGTTCAACGTCTCGTATACTTGGTCCCTCGGCGTGCGGATGATGGCTTGCATGATGATGTTCTTGTCGATCTTGGTCACTGCGCCTTCGGTCTCAGATGGGGGTGATACGCCGGTGAGGATTTGATACAGCGTGTCGACCACGTTCATCTTCAGCAGCTCAAGGGACAACCCTGGACTGGCCCGAGCAGTGATGGCAAGCACTCGCAGGAATTGGGTGTGGATGCTGGGGCCAATCGTGTTTGTTGAGCCCGGAAGCAGAAGGCGTAAAATCGCGCGCAGGAGATCTGCCTTGACCAGACTTTCCAGTCGGGACTCGTTGTATTTGAAGCTGTCGATGATGCGGGACACACAAAGTGAGGCTTGATCAACCACACGCTGGTCGCTGCTTGAGAGGGTGTTGAGAAGGGTTGGCATGACCTCCTTGACCACGGAGAAGGAGTCTTCCGGGATGTTTCGACAGCAATTGGCAGCGGTTGTCACGGCGGTCCGTTGCGTACTCGTTGCGAAGAAGTCGAGATAGCCCAGACACGCGGTCAGTCCACCTTCGCGCACGATAGAGGAGGGGAATTCAACGGAAATCTTCTCGAGAGTGCTCAAGGCCTGTTCGGCCAGGTCGATGAACTGGATTTCCAGGAGCTTCTGGCACAAAATTGGAACAGCACCGCCATAGACGACGCTTGCTGTAGCTTGGGGCAGGGCTTCCATCATGTTGGCAATGCAACGACAGGCCACCAGCATGATCTCGGGGTTCTCTTCGCCGGTGAGCTCGTTTGGCTGCATCAGCGTCACGAGTTCCTTCACGTATTGATCGGGAGAGAAGTGCCCGGCCAGATTGTCCTCGTTCGACACAAGGAGTAACTCTGAGAGCTCTTGTAGAGCGATGAGCTGGACAGATTGGTCCTCCTTGGTGCGCAGTTGTTCGAGGATGTTGCGTAAACGGCCATGCGTGCCAGACATGATGCCGCTGAGAGCACGCAGGCTGCTCAACGGGCCGCCTGGACCGCCGCCAAAGCGAGCAAAGTAGCCACTGGTGAACGGGTCGTCACTTCTCTCCATGGCGTCCAGTTCGTCTTGAGTGAAGCGCCGTGGCTGGCCGTCACCGCCATCAGCACCAGCACCAGTACCGGCACCAGCGCCAGTGTCGAGCCTGGAAGCTGATTGGGCGGGATCGTCGTAGGACTCTTCTGGCTTCTCATTCGCATCCTTCATCGACGCATCTTGATCTCTCTTGGAGCCCTTTTTCGGCCTTCTCGAGCTGGATGCAGACGCGGACGCCGTCGGCTCTGTATGGCGATCAGCAAGGCTGACATGGCCGGTCTGCTGACCCAACTTCGTACCTTCTTTGCTCTTCTTCCGACTCGTTTTCCGCTTCGAGGAGTCTCGTGGTGCGGACTGAGGTGATGTCTCTGCAGAGTTGCTCGACGATGGCCTATCCATGTCAGCATCTCGACAGTCGGGTGGCGGAGAGTTGACGCACCCCGAACTTGACATAGCCGCTGAAGCCCTCTTCTTGCCTTGCTTCCGCGGCTCTTCTGGTGAAGCGGGGACTGCAACGTCGACGTTGCTGGCCCTGGGTTTCTTGCTTTTCCGGTTGTCACGCGGGGATGGCGGGGATGGCTCGGACGGCGCCTTGCGCTTGCGAGAGGCGGTCGACGGTGTAGCCGCGGGAGGTGAAGGGTCCGGGGGGTGGGATGTGGTGGAGCGGTCTGCTTGGAGCCTCGCTGCAGCGCGAGTCACTCTGTTTGACATGGGTAAGTTGGTGGTTCATCAAGCTGCGTTTGATGTGTAGAAGAGAGGAGGAGGAAGGTGGAAGGTGGAAGGAGGCAGGGCGAGCGGGCTCGGCTCAGTTGGTGAGAAGATGTCGGTGTTGCAGCGAGCGGGTGATTCGAGAAGTGAGGGTAGAGGGTGTGAAGTGAATGATGGGTGAATGGTGGGTGAACGGTGGCGGCAGAAGGTGTCGTACCTGGTTTGGTTGGAGGAAAGAGCAGTGCTAGTCATTTCCTTGCGACTTCCATGCCCGGCATCAGATTTCGGCGAGGCAGGTGCGAGGAGTGACGTCAAACGGGCATGAACACATTCAGAGACCAGCCCGCGGGAGATTGCTGGTCGGGATGGAGGATGGGTGAGATAAAGTGAATGTCCAGTTAGAAGGGCAGTGGATGGGTGAGTGTGACATGGAAGGTTAGCGACACGCCGAGACCGCTACGTCAATTGAGGTTCTGGACAGCCTGAGGCATCCACATCCGCCGCATCTAACTACCTTACCTAAGGTAAGGTAGGCACACATTGCGAACGCCACTTCATGGAAATAATAACAGGGCACACCGATTGTTTGATTGTCTCATGATTAATCCTTCCATTCTGTCTTACCCAGCCTCACAATATCTGCATCATCATTTAGTGTTTGTATCTCTCTCGCTTTGAGATGCGAGACTTACCGGCCTGGCTCAAAACAACGACCTTCTGCTTCTGTCTTCCTTCGAGACAGTCCAACGCCGCTCGTACCGCGGCCTTGCCAATGACCTCCGCATCCTGTGCCCAGAAATCTTTCAATTTGTTACTGACAGACCCTGCGAGCTCGGCCGTCTTCCTCAGCACATATTCTGCCGTTCGGGAATCGTACGATGATCTCTCTCCGACGATCAGTCCCGGACGCAGTACCACGGTATGGTCGAAATCCAAAGCTTTTACTTCGTCTTCCAACTTGCCCTTCATCTTCGGATAGCCAAATAATGAAGAACTGTTGGCGCCAGATGACGAGATCAAGACATACACGCGTGTCCCCGCGTGTTTTGCTGCCGTGGCCAATTCGAGATTCAGGTCGTGATCGATGCGGTATTGAGCGTCAAACCCTCCTGCCGCAGCGCGCGTAGTCCCAAGGCCGGAGATAAAGACGGCGACGCCGGCGGGATACTGTTGGGCCCAAGTGGAAGAATCGGAACGGATGGATTTGATATTGTCGCTCAGCGGGAGATCTCGGCGTGAGAATGCGTAGAGCACGTTCACTTCGGGACGCTTGCACAGCGTTCCGAGGATGTTGTTTCCCTGGAGAGCAGTCTTAGCAGACGATGAGAGGGCAACCGGGATCCAAGAGTGCGTACTACTAGGCCAGTACTCCCAACGAGGCAGAAGGTAGACATGTCGATGATGCCTTGCCGCTGGTATCTTTGCCTCCTGGCTCTGGGATGGTTGAAGATGTAATGAGCTGGACGAGTGGCGGATGGAAATCAGCCAGCCAGCAGATGCGAATCCCATGGTTGTCTTATCGATACTCCACCTCCAATTGTTGAATTTAGCTTACCTGAATTTCGCGGTGGAATTGCTCTGCATTCTTCTCGCCCACGACGACCTTCCCCATCCTCTTCTGTTTTCCTGGTGGAAAGCCGATCGTGCTGCAAGATGGCACCGCCAAACCCAAGACCGAAAGTTCTTGTGCCGGAGAAGGTATCGCAAGATGGGCTCCAAATACTACAAGCTTCCCTGGATGTGGACGAGAAGACTGGCCTAAGTGCGGACGAGCTGCGCTCCATCATTGGCGGCTACGAAGCCCTCATCGTGCGTTCCGAAACCAAAGTCACCGCCGCTTTACTTGAGGCCGGCAAGAAGTTACGAGTCGTGGCGAGGGCCGGCGTTGGAGTGGACAACGTCGATCTAGATGCCGCAACCCGTTTAGGCATCATTGTCGTCAATTCGCCCCAAGGGAACATCAACGCTGCCGCCGAGCACACCATTGCCCTGCTCATGGCCACTGCACGCAATGTCGGCAACGCTTCACTAGGCATCAAGAACGGCAAATGGGAACGCAGTAAGCTGGTCGGCGTGGAAGTGAAAGGCAAGACGTTGTCCATCCTTGGGCTCGGCAAAGGTAAGGCACGACCGTGCAAAGACGAATTGGAGGCTTCACTAATATCTTGCTAGTGGGCCTCACGGTGGCACGCGCTGCCGGCGGGCTGGGGATGAATCTCGTTGCCTACGATCCATACGCCAATCCATCACTTGCTTCGGGAGCTAATGTGGAGATGCTGTCGAGCATGGATGAGCTGCTCGAACAAGCCGACTTCCTCACCATCCACACGCCCATGATCGCATCGACAAAGGGAATCATCGGTGCCAGCGAGCTCTCCAAGATGAAGCCAACCGCCCGAATCCTCAACGTGGCGCGAGGAGGGATCGTAGATGAAGAAGCCCTCTTGGCCGCATTGGAAGGTGGTAGCATCGGCGGTGCAGGCATCGATGTCTTCACCACCGAACCACCCAAAGAAGGCGACTCTGCATGGAAGCTGATCCAGCACCCGAAAGTCACCGCCACGCCACATCTTGGCGCGTCAACCGTCGAAGCGCAAGAAAATGTGTCCGTCGACGTGTGTTCCCAAGTCGTCTCCATCCTTGCTGGCCAACTGCCCCGTTCTGCCGTCAATGCGCCCATCATCCTACCCGAGGAGTACCGCACACTTCAACCTTTCGTGACGTTACTGGAAAAGATGGGCAGCTTGTACACTCAGCACTTCTCGCCGGCGAGCACGGCGCACCGAATGACGACAAGCTTTGAAGTGACGTACGAGGGCAGCCTTGCGTCGACGAGCAACACCAAACCCCTCTTCGCCTCTCTCATCAAAGGCCTCGTTTCCCCAATCACGAGCCCCGACACGATGAACATCAACATTGTGAATGCCGAGCTTGTTGCCAAGGAACGTGGTATTCGCATCAGCGAGTCCAAGAGCCGTGACCCGGTGGAGCAGGAAGGCTATTCAGCCTCCGTCACTCTCCGAGCACGGCTGGATCCTCGCTCTCCTTCCGCATCACGCAAGGCAGATCTCATAGATTCCCGCTCCAAGGCGCGCACGCACAAGCTTGCAGACCAGGTCATTACCGGCTACGTCTCCAACAACCAGCCGTTCATTTCCAGACTCGGGCGGTTCCATACCAACTTCGTGCCCAGCGGCACCCTGCTCGTCTGTCGAAACAATGATCAGCCGGGCAAAATTGGTGTCGTTGGAGGGTTGCTAGGCAGGGCGGGCGTCAACATCAACTTCATGAGCGTGGCACCCATCGAGCACCGGAGCGAAGACGAGGGCGAATCGCAGCAGAATGGGATGGAACACGAAGCCTTGATGATCCTCCGGGTAGACAAGAAGGTGGATGAGGCGGTGAGGAAGAGTTTGATTGGCGAAGAAGGCGTGCTGGAGGCCAGTGTTGTGGTGCTATGATCGTGCATGACCAATCTGACGCCTGGCGCACGCACAAGGGACTTTCAACAAGGCTGGATACACGGCTAGAACTACATTTTAGAGTTGCAAGACATGCCGTCGGAGATTTTGTTTCCATCGTTACATTCACACGGAATTATGTACGAGCCGTCTAGTACTTGCCGGGGGCTGACTTGTACTTTTCGTTTTGAATCACCTCAATCCAGTATCCATCGGGATCTTGTATGCGTGTTAGCAATGGGAAAGGCATCATCATTGGGTAAGACTCACCAAGGATAAAGGCAACATTCTTCATCCTGCCATCTGTCAACCTCTTCTTCCAGTTGACTCCCTTCTCCTCGAATCGCTTGCACGCGGCGTCCAAGTCGTCGACCGACACGCAGATGTGTCCGAAGCCCTGAGGCTCGCTGTTGCCATCGTGGTATACTTTGCCCTCCTTTTCCTCGGTGCCATAGTTCCACGTCAACTCCAGAAGTCCCTCGCGGTCCGCCGATGGGTTCACGCCGTTGGCACTCTCTTGCGGCGAGGCAGGTCCGTAGCCGAGGAAGTACAGAGTGAAGCCGGCATCCTTGTTCTCCGACGTGCGCTTGAGCTTCATGCCGAACACATCCTCGTAATACTTGATGCTGACATCCTTGTCCTTGACTCGCATCATGGTGTGGTTCTGTGGGCGTCAGTGGGTGAGCGGAGACCAAGGGAGGGCAGGGAGTGGTACCATTCGGTAGGTGGAGGGGTCAGTCTCCGTCACATTCTCCGTCTTGTCGACGGGGTTCATCGCAATGATTTCCACCCAGTAGTCATCGGGATCGAGGGCAAAGGCAATGTGATGCATTCGCCCGTCCTCCAGCTTCTTCTGGAAGCGGTAGCCCGCGTCACTCAGCCGTTTGCAGGCGGCCTGGATGTTGTCAACGCTGACACAGACGTGGCCGAAGCCCTGCGGCTCCTTGTTGCCATTGTGCGGCTTGTAGTTGGGGTCGTTCTCGGTGCCGTAGTTGTGGGTGAGCTCGATGATGCCCTCGCGGTCGGTCCAATGGTTGTCCTTGGAAACAGACTTGGGGCTGTCGTAGGCGAGGAAGTAGAGGTCGAACTTGTTGTCGGGGAACTCGAATTTGTTGACGAGGCTCATGCCCAGATGCTTGTAGAACTTGACACTCGCCTGCGGGTCCTTGACCCTGGAGCAAATGCATTAGCCTCTCCGACCTTGATGGCTGCGGGGGAATATGTCACACGCACCGCAGCATGGTGTGGTTGAACTTGTATTTGCTCGTGTCCGTCATGTTGGCTACTGTTGCGTATGCTGCTCTGCTTGCTTTCAAGTGGTTCGTCGTAGATGTAATGCGTGCGATGTTTCGAAGCATTGGATGATGCAAAGGAATGGTTTCAGGCCTGCACTTGCGGATTTGATTTTATACGCCTACCTATGACGTTTCTGGGTGGGGCAGGAGTGCCCGCGTTTGCGAGGTGGCCCTGCAACAGACGGCACTCCTCTGCATGATGACACATTCATCGAGGAATTCGGCGCGCACATACACCACGTAGGCTCCTAGGTACCGTGTTGCCGAGATCTGCCCGGATGTCGACCGCCGCGCTTCGGCCTCTCGAACCCAAACTTACCTGTACTTGACCCTCAATCGTTCTTTCCTGCTGCGAAAACATCTGGCTGAACACGGGCCGAAGCACGTGACCGCCAGCCCCGTCCGCATTATCATTGCTTACAGCAAGCACTCTCGCATCCCGTCCTCTCTTTAGCCCGCCATCACCATACATACAACCACCTTCCACACCCATCCCCTTCTACATCCTGTCTCACCACCGCTGTCTACTCCGCCGAGCCATCAGCCTTTCTTTCCACCCTCTCAGACCACGGCCCCCAACTTCCGTTGCGCCGCCACCGGGGGGGACCAGGATCCTCACACGACACCGAGTCACAATCCGCAATCTCCTTCCTCTCAATCAGCCTCCGTCACCTCCGCCGCGGACAATGGCTACCGATATGTTAACTTTGAGCGGTGTGTAGCACCAGGCTTCCATCGCCCACCAACCTCACTAATTCTCGCGACAGAGTATGAATTCCCCACGGCCCGCCTGCGCCGACGAATCGAAAGCAGCGATCGCACGCCCCTCGTCCTCATTGCATGCGGCTCCTTCAGCCCCATCACCTTCCTCCACCTCCGCATGTTCGAAATGGCCGCCGACTACGCCCGTTTCAACACCTCCTTCGAAGTCGTCGGCGCCTACTTGTCCTGCGTCGGCGATGCCTACAAGAAGACCGGGCTGGTGAAGGCCGAGCATCGGATCAACATGTGCCAGTTGGCCATAGCGCAGAGCTCATGGATCAGTGTCGATCCGTGGGAGGCGCTGCATTCGCAATACCTGGAAACGGCAAAGGTTCTGGACCATTTCTCGGAGGAGATCAATGGCGTGCTGGGAGGCGTAGAGACTCCAGTGGGGAAGAAGCAGTGCCGTATCGCGCTGCTGGCGGGAGCGGACTTGATACAGACGATGAGTACTCCCGGGGTGTGGGCACAGTCGGATATCGACTACATTTTGAGGAATTTCGGGGCCTTTATTGTTGAGGTAAGATGTCCTCCAAACGTCGTACAACTCGTCATCTCTAACCAGCACGGAAACAGCGGACCGGAACCGATATAGACGAAGCCCTGTCGACACTTCTGCCCTGGAAGGACAACATCTGGGTCATCCAGCAACTTGTCCAAAACGACATCTCGTCCACCAAGATCCGTCTGTTCCGTCGTCGAGACATGTCGATCAGGTACCTGGTCCCCGAACCTGTGGTTGGATATATCGAAGAGCACGGGCTGTATGACGAGGATGGGGCGGCGAGTGCCAATAGCACCCCGAGTAATGGAAGCACCAAGGGAAAGGGCAAGGCATAGGAGGGTCTTTGCGATCATGAGTGACGATTATTTGGACAGGGCGCTCACTCCATGTGATGTTTGTGAGTGGCGTCGAGGCGTTTCTAGGAGGCGTTGGGCGGCATGCGTGGACAGCGAGCAACAACTCGGGTTGAGTGATTCTTCAAGAGTCTGATATTGCTTTGCGGGCAGTCGACGCAAAGACGCGTGCGACCGCGCTGCTTCGTTCTTCTTCAACCTCCAGCAGCGTGCAATACACTCTTCGATTGTTCACTCGACCCGGACCCTGACTGCCCGGCAAGCACGCGTACGGGGTTTCCGTCAGTGTTTTAGGAGGCTCGAGAGCTCGTCCGGCACTACGAGTGATTTGGACAGCAGTTTCATTGATACAAAATGAGAGAAGCACGGTGTGAGCACTAGGCTCTCACGACGTGCTGTTCAGTGTCTACAAATGGCCCACATGCCCCCAACGCCTTCGCTAAAAACAATGCCCGTGACAGGCTACCATCTTCGCCCAAAACCGCCACGGAAGCCACCTCCGCCGCCTCTTCCATAGCCGCCGCCTCTCCCGTAACCTCCTCCTCCGTAGCCTCCCCTAGCCCCGTACCCACCATCGTCATATCCACCTCTCTGCGGACCGTCCTGCATCGAGTCATCCCGGGCCGGCGGTGGTCGCCCTTTCAACTCTTTGTTCAAGCGGTCCACCTCCTTCCGCATCTGCGCGTAGCCCAGGTGCATCTTGCCGAAGAAATGGTCCGCCAATCGTCTGTCATTGTCGAGTCGGGACAGGTACGCGCCACAAACATCGCACACCTGCAGCTTTTGATGCCCCGACGGCCCACTTGTGTCTGTCAGAATCTTCAGCTCCCTTTCTTTCTCCTCCTTCTGCACCTTGGCCAATCTGAGTTTGTGAAACTCCTGTAGCGCCAGATTGACCGCGCCCTCCTCCGCAAGCACCTCCACCTCCATTAGGCCGGCTTCGATGGTGCGTTGCAGATCTCCAATTGCTTTCAAGAGCTGATTCGTCTGCTTCACCTCCTCCGCCGTCTTTTCCAACCGTCGCTGGGCCTGGTCGATTCTTCGATCACAATCGGCGACGTATTTGTTGATGTCGTTTCGGTAGTCGAAATCAAACGCCCACTCCCGCTTCTTCTCCTCCCCCGCCGCCTGGTACTCCTCCTTTAAATTGGGCTGGTGAGCTTTGGGGCACGCGCCAAGGTCTTGTTTCGTGTTGGTGAAGAGGTCGTGAGGGCAAGAGCCGCAGAGATATGAGCGGCATACTTTCGCATCGGTGATGGCCAGAGCGGATTGTTTGCTAGAGCCGGGCATGGCCATGAGCTGCTCGCCCATGAGCTGCTCCAGCAGCTTCCGTTGTTCGGCGGCCATTTTGGCCAACGCTGCTCGGTGATGTTGCTGTTGGGTAGGAATCTGTCTGCTTGATGATTGAAAGTTCCAGCTGCACCGGGACGTGAGGTCTTGGCGCTTCCCTACCGGGTTAGGTCGCGGTGGTTGCGACGGGAGTGCCCGACACCAACCGGATCGGGGTTTCTCGAGCATCCAAGGGAAACATGTCCTCTGAACAACGCGTTCACATGTCAACTTGTGGATTGCTATCGACAACCTCAGACTGACCATGAAGTTGGCGGTACTGCTGGGGCTCCCAGCGACGATCCTGAGCGCGGTTTACGCGGCCACGGATCCCCACGAGTACCGGGAGCATCTCCACCTGAAACCCCTACCTGGCGGAAGCCTCTATGCGGGATTCTCTTTCAATGCCACCACCTCGCTCGGTTCCTACGACAAACAACACTACCGCTACTTCCCGCGGTCATTGGCACAGATCCTCCACTATACCCACACCGCCGAATTACACCTGCGCTTCTCGCTGGGCAGATGGGACGAAGAGACATGGGGCAGTCGCCCACGATCAGGTCTCCGCGAGGGCGGAAATGGGGTAGAGCTGTGGGCGTGGCTAGAAAGCGACGCAGAGCGCAAGGCCGAGGAGAGGTGGAGCGATCTTGTCAACAGTCTATCAGGCTTGTTCTGCGCCAGTCTAAACTTCATCGATTCAGGCAAGACAGTACGGCCGTTGTTGAGCTTCGACCCGGAGGGGAGCCTGCGTGAATACCAGGCGATGCAAGAGCGTGTCACCGGAAGAGGCCAAGGAGAACTGCAGCTTCTCCACGGCATGCTCCCCCATGAAGTGGTCTGTACGGAGAACCTGACCCCGTTCTTGAAACTATTACCGTGCAAGGGAAAAGCTGGCATATCGAGCTTGCTCGATGGGCACAAAGTCTTCGATTCAGAGTGGCAGACCATGAGCGTAGATGTGCGGCCGGCGTGTCACGCATCTGGGACGAGCTGGGAATGTCAGTTGGAGATTCAACAGACGGTGGACATGGTGCTGAATACGGAACGCTCGCAACGACCACATGACGACCCCATCCCTCGACCGAAACCAATCGAGGAGATCAAGTGTGATGCGAGCAAATCATACAATGGCGAAGACACCTGCTATCCAGTGGCATTCGAGGGAGAACAGGAGTGGACTCTGAGTAAGATTTTCGGCAGGCCGCTAAGGGCCAGCTGTCTGGCTTCCGGCAGCGATACACATGACGTGTCACTGGCCGTTCCATCGGAACGTACCGTCGAAGTCATCTCCAAGAGCACTGTTTCTCACGAGGGAGATAACAGTACGAGAAGCTACTACCTACCTGATGATACGGATTTCGACCTTCATCTTCCCCAACAGGTCCTTGCTTCGAACCAACAAGAGTCCGAGACAGCCTCGGTCCACGCCAGTCGACAAATTACTGGGTATGGCCAGGAACGTGGAGGCATGCACACCACTCTGCACAATCCACACCCGTGGCCGCAGGATGTCATCTACCTCGAGTCGTTGCCATGGTTCCTGCGCCCCTACGTCCACACCCTCAGCCTTTCTGCCGGAACTATCAAAAAGACATACTACACCCCTCTTCTGGATCGTCAACGAGGAACACAGTTGGAGCTATTGATCGAGCTTCCCGCGGAGAGCACCGTGGAACTGACCTACGACTTCGAAAAGGCAATATTACGGTACTCGGAATACCCGCCTGATGCAAATCGAGGTTTCGACATTCCCGCAGCCGTTATTCGCGTCTTGCCTGGCAACAGCACTCTTGGGGCGCCGACACGAGAGAACTATCTCCGCACGACGTCTCTCCTGCTCCCTCTCCCGACCCCCGACTTTAGTATGCCGTATAATGTCATCATCTTGACATCAACGGTGATTGCGCTTGGGTTTGGGTCGATCTTCAATCTATTGATTCGACGATTCGTCTTGTTGGAGGAGGTCCCCACCTCTCCTTTGGTAGCCAAGGTTAGACAAGGTCTCGCCGGCCTGAAAAAATTGCTGGCTAAGTCGAAAGCTGGCGTGAATGCGGGAGACGAGAGCAACGGGAAAACTATGCAGGAGAGCAGCTCGCCTGTCAAGGAAGAGAATGGGAGACCAAAGGAACACAAGAAATCTCGGTGACATCCATCAGTCGGTTTGTACAATGGCGAGGACGTTGACGAGCGTCGTTCGGGGGAGATCACGAAGTCTAGGGAAATACCTTTTCATCTGGTCCGCACGCGATGTTGCTGATAGTCCAAGCCAGCGGGAACCGATGATCGGCGCCAGCACCCAACTAGCCAAGAGGGAAGACGATAAATCGGTTGGTAAGACGGACACGGGATGGTCTCTCAGTCGTAGTCATTGCACAAAAGGACGCTGTGGCTGCTCATCATTGGCGGCCTCCGACCGTTAGAAATTGCCTGCAACTCTATTTTCACCCCCGGCTTCATCCTCTTCACCATCTAAGCATGCTAATGAGCGGCGGGAAAGGATGCGATCAACTCATTGTCAGCAACCGTTTGTGCTCCGGAGCGATCGCTATTTTCGCAGAGGACATGCAACGAGCATGTGCATATCTACACTTGAGGGCCTGCTCCTGCGCGATGCTTTATCTTGTCCCGTAGCATCACCATTACTGCCTCCAGGTAGGTCGCCATTCACCCTCTTCGCGTTACTGCGCTGAGCTCTGGACTACGGCAGGATGATGTCCGTTCTTCTGATATCCCTCCTCCTCTCTACCTGCGCCACCGCCCTTCTCGGAGATGCGCGGCTGGCGAGTACAATAACCCACAGGACGAATCATGTCGCGGGCAATCGGACCCTACAGTTCCATCTGGGGATGCAGATACTTGCAAGGCAGTCGTGCCCGCAGACCCATAATATTTGTAGTACGCACCGCCTTTGTGATACGGGAGAATTGCGCTGACCAGCGAGACAGGTTCGGGCACTTGCTGTCCCAAGAATTCGACCTGTTGCGCTGCCGGCTGCATGGATTCTCAGGTATGTGCGATCAGCCTCCATTTGTGAAGTATGGCGGACTGATTGTGTGGCTAGAACATATGCTGCGGAAGTGGTGCATGCCCCCCTGGCAATGGTTGTTGCGGACCAGCCTCGTGTCGTCCTCCGGGATGGGACTGTTGCGGCAATGATGGCGACTTGTATCCCACCGACGGCTCAGAGTGTTGCTCGTGAGTCTACATCTGAAAGATCAGTTTCGTGGGGACCTTGCTGCAAGTTTTGACACTTCGTGACAGTGACGGTGGCTATTGTGGCCCGGAGGAGTACTGCGGGCCATGTAGTGATGCAAGCGATCAAGTCTGCTGCTTTCCCAAGGGATCTAACCTGATCTCAAGCTCGACAATGTCCACTTCCCCAGCCGCATCAATATCTACTGGAGGCTTATACACAGTACCAGTGTCTCAGAATGCTTCAGCCTTGGCCTGGTCCACCCGTTCGACGATTTCATCATTGCCTTCATCATCTGTCTCTTCGACGACATCCGATTCGAGCTCTATCCGCCCGCTTGAGGATCCCGTACATTACGGCAACTCTAGCACGCCCATTGCAAGTTCATGTACCGGATGCACAACACCACCTCAAGCGCCAATTGCATCTGGACATTCTACCACACACGCGGGAAGCCTACCAACTATTCACAGCGGTGCAAACCTACGTCCGGTGATCAGCCCTACAGCTGATGAACCTTTGACCTCCACTTCAGAGAGTCGCACATCCTCTCCTACCTACAGCACCGCCTCCGACTACACTAAACACCCCCAACAGCCAACTTTAGTTTCTGAGTCGAGCTATAGTTCTTGGTCAAGCGTCTCGAAACACACAACCTCCTCGAAACAGACAATAGGTGACAACCCAACATACCCGGCGCGTCCAACATCAGACACCACGACAGCACAAGCGCCGCCTCTAGCGAGCTCGGCTTCACATGGCGCCATGATCGTAACTGTCCGTCCGACATTCACCCAGATCGAAAGCGCAGCTGCATTGGCGTCGACAAGCATGACCACGCCAGCGACCCATGCACCGAGTGTGAGCCACCTCAGCACATCTGCGCAACGCGAGGACGCAAAGGGAGTGAGTATAGGCCGCGAGCAAGCGCACTATAGTGCTGTCACCCTCTACAACCCTGATCGGCTCCACGGTCAGACAGCAGAAGCCGCACACGACTTATCTGGCACGACTTCAGTTTCTACACGTGCCACACAGACGCAGCTGGCATCGCTGGATTATGACCACAAGCTGTCGCCGGTGACCATGACCCAATACACTGGCAACGCTGCCGACAGCACCGCCTCGGCTTTCGCCTTTTCGTACGTTGGCGCAGCTTCGAGGGCTGGTGTGATGGAGCGTGGCCACTGGAACATCCGGTGGTGGCTCGCATTAGGCGGGTTGGCGGGCGTGCTCGCTGCGGGCCTCTAAGGCAGTTTTTGATGACGAATTCATATGATTTACGTAGACCATGATATCCCAAAGGCACTGCTTCGTTTTGGGTTTGCATCAATGGGTATTTCAAAACGTCCATGACAGTCACAGTCGCGCAAGGCGACAAGGCCGGCACGGGCTAGTAATAACTTAACCAAATACAGTTGGTGGAACGGGCCGATGGCATCCTTTCCCGTTTAAGCTGCTGTCGGGGCCAGCTACGGCCGGGCATGATACCTCATTGCAACCGCACGACCAATCCGCGGGATACGTCGCATTCAATTAGACGTCGCTGTGTGCCGCCGTCTCTCATCAACCAGACGTGGCGGAGATGCACACTGTCAGCCATTGAGGCAGCTCTCCGCATGTCACCGCCGTCGGGAACCACCATCTAGCCAACCGTTCCACAGGAGGTCATCCTGCATCCCTCCACTCTTATGCCACCATCACCTACGGCGCATGACACATCTCCAAGGTCGACATGTCTCGGCCACCGCCGGGGAGCGCCCCCACCGACTACCGCAACGTGAGCAACGCCTCCGCCTTTTCAACCGGCCCAACCAGCTCCACGCCTTCGACCGGCGCGAATGGCGCGACCGCGCACTCGCAGGCCCGCTTCGCCGCCATGTCGCGCGCAGAGAGGTTCGAGGATGAGAAAAGGAGGATCATCGAGTCGTGCTTCGCCAAAGTCGACCAGAGCGACCAGCTGGTGGAGTCGTACATCACCCACATTCGCGTGCTGGAGGATGGGCTGTATCCCACCACTCCTGCTCCGCCGGACAGCCCGCAGGACAATAAGAAGCCGCGGTTGGTCATCATCGCCGTGCGCTCCACCGGCAGAGTGCGGATGCACAAGGCGCGGGAGAATAACAACGGTAGCTTCAGCATCGGCAAGACGTGGAATCTCGAAGATCTCGCCGCCATCGAGTCCTTCTGCGATTCGTCAACTCCTCCGGCGAGTGACCTGGAGGCCCAATATAGATCGTGGGCTGGCAGCGTGGGCTTCGTGGTGACTATCACAAAGCCCTACTACTGGCAGGCTGGCAGTGCGAAGGAGAAGGATTTCTTCATTGCCAGCACCGTCAAGATCTTCAAGAAATATACCAAGGGGCAGACGCCTGAGCTGATTGGGTTCGACAAGAACCAGAGAGCAGCCATTCTGGGGCCAAGCGCCGGCCCGACCTCGCCTCCACCTCCGCAGCCTCCAATGCACTCATCACAGCGCAATGAAAGCCCCTCATTTGCCCCGGCGCCCCCGCAAGCCCCCTTTGCACGTCAGGCTGGCCGAGATGGCAGTCGCCAACGTGAAAGCCCAGGTTCTGGTAGCTTCGACCGACATCGACGAAATCTCAGTGGCGCAGGAAGCCGAGGCGAATCTCCTGGTCACTTTGCACCCCCGCCAGCAATAGGCGTACCAAAACCTTTTGCTAGCAATGAGAACCTCCGCTCCGGGAGTCCCTCGGGCTCCTTTCCAGAGCTCCGGCCGTCAATGTCTGGTGGTTCGGGTGCGCTTCGGTCACCATTGCCCCCAGCTGTTCAAGGACCACGAGCACCGAGTCAGCAATCTTCATATTCCCAGCTGCGATCCGAGAGTCCCGCCAATCTTTCCATGTCTTCAGGCCGGGATGCACCTTATAATCCTCCAAATGCTCCGTTCGCGAGCTCACATCGCGCGCGAAATGCCAGTGGGCAGTCTATGGACAGTCTTGCACAAGAACGACAGATTTCTACCTCCACTGCCCCGAATGGACCCTCTGGACAAGATGCTCCTCTGACTGCTCCCTCACGGGGACGAGACGTAGCTCCGACCTTACCTCCTATCGCCGCCTTGACCAACTCGACGTCGAGCGACCAGACGAGGCCGCCACCGTTAACAAGCGCGAAGAGCACTGCCTCTTCGTTGAACATTGGCGATCCCGCTGGATTCGCTGCTGCGGTGGGCTTCATGGGCGCGGAACACTCACCATCAGCTGCGGCCGCGACCACTTCATCTGAGCAGCCAGCCGGCCCGCTCGCGCCACCCCGATCCAGGAGACGCCCTACACTCGAGACGACCGTATCGGACTCGACTCTTGAAACCCTGAAGCCGGCGCCATTAAAGACCCAGTCACGAAGTGCCACACCAGACGGACCGAGTGCCTATACAACGCCCAAGGAAGCACTCACGCCCGAGTCAGATCTAGAAAAGCACTCGCTATCACTCGCGAAGCACAGCTCGGATTCGAACTTGCCTCTTCCGGGGGTCGGGAATCGAGGACTGTATGCTTCATCGCCTTTGTCCACTTCCGCTCAGACGCCGGGAGATGAGCGTACAGTGCAGAAAGCTGGGGATGAGCTCGAGGAAGAGTTCCGACCAGGGTTAGGCCCGATGATCAAGAAGAGAGCAGTCGCGGAGCGCATGAAGAAGGCCGCCATGACTGTCAATGCGTTCAAGCCAAGGCCTGGAGGCGCGGCCGAGAAGATCCTCCGGGCCAAAGCGGAACGCGAGGGTAAGAACGAGCCCGACGGGATCACCGGGGTTGTGCCACGGTCTGTGAAGCAAGAGGAGAATGCAACGCCGCAAGCCGATGACCTGGCGGTCAAGCAACCGGCCACTGTATCGCCACAAGTGCAAATCTCGACTGCCACGCCGACGAAGACGAGCTTTGGCGGCATGGATGGAGTGCGAGGCGTGGAGCTCCACGATCAACCACCGGCGCAAGAAGATCCTGGCCGAGAGGCACAGTTAGATGGGGAGGAGAAAGCACGAGCTGAGCAGAGGCAACTTCGACAACCGCAAGTCAAGGTGAAGCGAAGAAGTGCGACTCAAGAACGATATTTAGATGCTCTGGGCATCGATCGGTCATTATTGGCGAACAAGTGCCTGGATTTCGAGATGCTGCTCCACGACTTTGGTTGGGACGATGCATCGCGCTCCCCGAAAGCCCTTGCAGACATGGAGGCGGATCTCCGACGGGAACAGAGTCGATTGGACAGCGCCGGCTGGCTTTCATCCCCGTCGCAAGACACTGCCGCGCGTCAGGAACGCGAGCAACAGGTGATGAGGCTGCTCGACAAGGCCATCCACGAATGCGACGAGATGGATGGCTTATTGACGATCTACAACGTCGAGCTCAGCAGCTTGAATGATGATATTGCCTACATCGAAGCGCAATCGCAAGGTCTGCAAGTGCAGGCTGCGAATCAGAGGAACCTGCACACTGAGTTGTCCAACCTGGTCAACACAATATCCCTGGACCAGAGGAAAATGGAACCCATGCTTCATGCAGACCTGTCGGATCCCCAGGGCATCGATAGTGCAGAGCAGAGTCTCAAGACGATTTATTCCGCAATCATCGCCATAGACCCAAGCCTCCGCTCCACAGCTTCCGGTCGCCCTACCAGCCGCGGTGCATTGCACGACGGGAACGGGTTAAGCTCAATGGCAGCCGTCCGGCAGAAGCAGGAGTACTACTTGCAACAAAGCGACACCTTCAGCACGAGGCTCATTCAGCAACTCGACTACACCTTCACCACGACCTTCAACAGCGCCAAGAGCCAGGCGTTGGTCCCTGCAACGGGCGCAACTGGCGGCATGCGGCTGAATCCAGACGTCTACACGCAAGTGAGGAAGGCCTTCTGGATCTACAGCCCGCTCATCCTGTTCACCAAGGAGTTGAATCCCGTGGCCTGGCAAAGTATCATCAAGACATATCACTTGCGCGCCAAACCGCTGTACACCGATGCCTTTGGCCAAAATGTGGCCGGGTGGAAACGTGTGGTGCGGAAAGCTACGGGCGAGGAAGCGGAGATTCTCTTTACGACCCAGGAGCGGGAAGAGGTTCCGGGCGTCGGCAAGGTGGCGTCGGCGAGAAAGCTGACGGTGAAGCGCTCACAGACCCTCGCCAAAACACTTCGCAAAGCGTCAGACGAACGTTCAGCTTCCGGGGATGCGAGAAACGCGGCGGGCATCCACCACTGCGAGGTGTTTTCCGCTGCGTTGGATGAGATGGCACCCCTTGTGAGCCAAGAGCAGAACTTTGTGGTGGACCTCTTCCACGCCAGTAGCCTCGGGACGGTGGATTTCAACGAATTTGTGAATGCTACGCCGCCGGATCAACGAGTTGGCACGAACTTGATGGAGCGCAAGCCGATGGACCCCGACCGAGAGATGGCCCGTGAAGTGACGAGTGTGATGGACGAAATCTTTGGCTTCTTCACGAATGAGCTGTCCAAACTGCTCGATTGGAGTCTGTCCGTCGATCCCATCCAGGGAGTCGGCGTCATGGCGAGCCTGAGCCGGCACGCATTCTACTTGCAAGACACGAGTCAAGAATTCCTGATCCAGCTCATCGACACCCTCATGTCGCGGCTTCAGAGTCTCTTCTCCAAGTTTGTCGACGAACAAATCCGCGCAATCGAGGAGACCAAGGTGAAGATTAAGAAGCGAAAGGGAGTGATTGGCTTCATGAGGATCTTCCCTCATTTTGCCGTTGCGGTCGAGAATACATTCGCCGCCGTAGGTCGGGGGGACTACGACCAGGAGGCCGAGTGCATGCATGATGTGCGCGCGCGCGTTGACGAGGCGTACACGAGGATTAATCGCGCGATGTTTGATAGCCTCAAAGTCATCGCGAAAGAAAGTCCTCTGTCGGCGCCCGCCGGACCCCGAGCTACCACCGACGATCCGGAGGACAAGGAAAAGCTGAACTACAACGTGCTGATCATCGAAAATATGAACCACTACATCGAGGAGGTGGACGACGGGGGAAGACGCGGCGTGCTAGCGGAATGGAAGGGCAGGGCGGATCGGGAAAGGACGGAAGCGATGGATAGTTATGTCGGGCAGGTCATCCGTCGACCACTCGGCAAGCTTCTTGTAAGTGCCGCTACGCGCCAGCTTTCCGTTCTCAGCCAGACTAACAAGCCGTAGGAATTCCTGGACTCCCTCGACGCGGTCAAGTCGTCGCACGCGGGCAACTCGAGTGCAATCACCAGTCGGCCCTCGTTCTCGCGCAAGAGCGCACGCAGCGTCTTGTCACAATACGACGGCAAGGAGATCCGAAGAGGCATCGATCAGCTCCGCACGCGAATCGAGAAGCACTTTGGCGTGGGCGATGACGAGGCCATTTGTCGCGCGCTGGTGGCACTCATGTGCAAGGAGTGCGAGAAGGCGTACGAAGCGACGATTACGAGGACGGAAGAGGCGCTTCGCGAGTTGTATCCCAACGTGGAAGGGGAGAAGGCGGTGGAGCTGGACTTTGCGAGGGCTGATGTGCAGGCTGGGTTCCGCAAATGAGAGAGAGGCGTGCTTACGTCTGGGCAAATGCCTGGATGAGTTGATGTATGCTAGGCGCCTACGCCACCGTACAATCGTAGACATGCGCGAAGCAAGTTCCGATGCAACGAGGAATGTACTGTAGATGTCAAGACCAAGGCCGAAGATAACCTAGCGCCTGTACGTGAAGGAAAGGTGTGAACAGGGCGCGACGGCATGGGCACGACGCGACTGCTCCGAACAAAGCCACGGCCAAGCCCAGTTAGGCGAGCAATGCGATGCATGGGGGAGGCCAAGGATAATAATCGACCGGAAGGCTTGCAAGACGTCCACGCATGTACCTCGTGTAAGTCAATCGTCGACTGCAGCAACGCGGGCGGGCGTTGCCCACATGACATCCAACGTTCCTCCGACTTGGCGCTTCACGGAGATATGAAGGGCCCGAGGTGGTGTGTGGCTTCGGAGTCACAACAACTGGCGAGATGGCCTGGTCGGGATGCGGCAGTAGCAGGGACTGCGGGGCATGATTACCATTGCATCGGTGGGTAGACGTCCCACCAGCGGCCGAGTCACCGCTGTAGATCCCGAGAGTTGTGGAGATTTAGAGTTGACGACTGCGCCCGGGACCTGTAGGGCAGGCGGTGATGCATTGTCGGGGCAGCTGCAGGTCGGCCAAGGGCAGTGCAGTAAGACGACGAGGGTACGTCAATTGCCCGCATGCAGCTGAAGGGCCGTTGGGTGGGGGCGGCAGGCGGCAGGCGGGACGGCCAGAATGAGCCACCGCGCGGGCCCACAATGGACAATGGCTTTGACGTGGGGGCGGAAAGTGAGTGGGAAGTCAGCACCTTCGCCCCTTCACGCCATCGTCCTGGAAATGCCTCAGCGCCTGCACCGCCCCCAGCACAACATGTGACGTGCAACAACACACACAAGGCATCGGGCGCGTGTGAGCAGGAGGCAGTTGAAGTTGAGGCCAGCACAGCGTGTGCACACATCCGCGGCGTGGACGGCAGGCACCAGCTCTTGGCGTTTCGAGTCACAACGCCGTGCGCTCCAGTCATCCAGACGTGCAGATGAGGGTACAGATCGCGCACGAGCAGTGACGTCTAAGTGTATCGCCCGCCGCTGCTTGGCCCCGGCGAGACCAAGTGTCCCCAATCGCGCGCATTGGCGCCGCCACAGCCCGGTCAGGATGGGCCAGCTGGTGCCTCAGTGATCCCATCCTCCACCCCCGGTGTCTGCCTTCCACCACCCTGCCTCATGCTGCCTGCCTGCGATTGCTTTTATAAACCCTCCCTCATCCGCCCCTTCCCACCCCCTTTCCATTTCCCCTTCTACCCTCTCGCCATTCCACTACCTGGTTGCACCCAACCCAAGCCGCACCACACTGTCGCCGTAGCCTTGGAACAGCAAGCACACCCATCAACGCCTCTGCGCTTAGTCATCCATCCACAGGCAGCTGCATCCGACAGCCTCGCCGACACAATGCCTTCCGCCACGCGCAGCAGAGAGGCGGTGGTCGTCGAGGTCACTCCCTCTCCCATCGCCCCTCAGTCTCCTCCGCCCTCTCCCAAGGCCGTCCGCTTTGCATCCTCCAAGTCCCATGGCATCTCCAGGCAACTGACCTCCACGGAAGCCTGGTCGCTCTACTACTTCGAGCAACACGCCCGTCAATGCCCGAAATGCTACGATCCCCTCAACGTCTACCGCACAGGCCACCGCTTATGCGACTTTGGTCGTGACTTGGCCGAGGATGTCGCCGCCCACGTCTACCACAAAGCAGACGGCCAGGTCTACAGCACCGAGAGGGACAATCACAAACTCGTGCGCGTGGAGATGCCGCGGCATTACGAGCAGGTGCACAGTCTGCTGAAAGGGATGGATCGGCACCTCCGCTCCGCGCCCAGGACCGTCCCAATCATCAGCTACGATGCATCATACCCCGTGTCGCCACGCCGATTACCCGCAGACGAGGCTCGAGCATATCGCCACACCGACACTGCACATCACACCGTCATAGTGGAACCGAATACCGCCGCTCATAGCCACCATGTTTCCAAAGGCCAGCACAAGTCACGGCGGAAGCCTAACGGATACCGTACCACTGTCGTCCAGAGTCCAGAGTCGCTCGAAGCCGAGATGGCGCAGCCCAGAGAGCGACGAGGCTCGCTGTATTACTCCGACCAACAACGCAAAGGTGTACGAGATTACCATGTGGAAGTGCACGAGCCAGAGAAGGAGCGGGGGAAGAAAGAGGAGCGGCGGCGATCGGGCCACTGGGTTTAGCATGTCAAAGGCCGCAGTTCAGTCCGAGAGCGGTCGGGTCTTGGCCAGCGTCTTACTTGAAGCGCCGTCAGCGATTAGCTATTGTTCATAAAGAGGCTTGAATCGAATAATACGTTCGCCTTGGAATACAAGGTCATGACCTCATTCAACTCGTCGATCGTCTTCGAGATGTGTCTTGATGCCATTTCGACCAACATCCATGGCTCGCCGAAGTTCGCGTTCTTCTTCACGCAAGTCCCGCTTCGCCCACCTCTCTTCCTTTTCTGCCCGGCGACGATCTTCTTCCACCTTGTGCTCGCGGTCCGCCAATGCCTTTTCACGCCTCCGTCGCTCTTCCCGCTTCTTGTCTTCTTCCGCACGTCTTGCCTCATCAACAGCCTCACTCCCATCGGGTGCAGGGGGCAGAGTCGAAATGTGTTTTAGAACAAGTTCATCCCGTTCCGAGGCCGGCAGTGAGATGAAATGGAGATGGCTTAGGACCTGCTGCGGCAGAGCAGTAATGTCGACCTCACGATGCAGTGATTGCAGAGGTACCTCTTTGAGCAACGTGATCAAATCTGCTTTCCTTGTGCTCTGAGGGAGCTTGAGCCGGTTAATGTGATCGCGATACAGCTTTTCTCGCTCCTTGTCCCCGAGCTTGCGATCAGTCATCTCGCTTTCCTTCTTGTATTTTCGTTTGAACTCGGGCCAGTATAGCTTCGGCGTCGCCTTTCCCGCCAGGAAAGCCAGATAGGGGATTCGAGGATCGGACTTCTCCATGCGCGCCCGCTCTTCCCTCACTTTTGCGGCAGTGTCTCTGACCCAGCCTTCCCAAGCCTCTTTCCTCGCTCGCATGTTCGGCAGAGCGGTATAGCGATCGTCGAGAATGATGCCCGTGTCGGATTCATCGGCTAGCAGTTTATCCCACGGTGTGAAAGGACTAATGCGATGATCATCAAGCATGTCTCGGAAGAGGTTGATCGCATCCTCTAGCGTCAGCTCTTGGTCGTCGTCACTTTCTCCTGCGCCCTCGTTATCCTCGCCCTCCTCTGCCTCATCCGCAAAGTCCTCTTCCATGGCGGCGAGTTGGTATGCTATGTCATCCTCATCGAATTCGAGAGGACCATCGTCCGGCGGGGCAGCATCATCTGCGTGCCCCCTCTGGTCGTTGCCGTTATTCTCTCCTTCCTCTTCTTCGAATTCTGAATCGGTGACCTCGACCTCTTCATATGAGCTATCGCTGTTGTAACCGGTGGTGGCTTGCTGGGTCAGAGGCTGAAGCGGTTCGACGGCCTTGACCACATCCTTGACATCTTCCTCCTCGGCCCGCTCAGCATCAGCAGCCAACTCGGCCAGCATCGCGGCCTCGTCTTCTCTCTGCAGGCTCTCACTCCTCCGCCGACGATTTGTCGAAGGTGCATTCGCGGCACGGGCTGGCTCGCCAGCACTCCTGGTGTCGCGCATCTCCTTCAACTGCTCCTCCGCCCACTTCGCATTTGCCTCCTTCTCCTTTTGCTGTTGCTCCCATAGCTCGTACTCCTGGACGCCGGGTAAGACTTGGCGGGGGATGTGCCAGAAGCTCTCCTTGGTCTCTACGTTGTGGACGAAGCGGCGGCCGTATTTGGTCTTGACGAGCACCCACGGTTCGTACCCGGGCAGTACATGCTTCGATCGTGGACGATCCTTGGCATGGCGAGGGTCATTTGCCGGACTGCGAATGTGAATGGGGTTTTGTTGCATGGCTTCATTTGGCTGTCCATAGCCATAGCGCTCCGCCTTCTCAGCCTCGTCACCTTCCCCAAGAGCCAGGAAGTCGTCGTTGGGCGGCGACAATCTTGGCCGTTTGTTTGGCAGTGCCATAGTGCCGGTTGTGCAGAGAGCAGCACTGGAAACGTAATTCGTCCAAGTGGTCCATCAACTTCTCGCAAGTCGACCGTTGCAGACGATGATTGGCTGGAGAGGTGGAAGGTCCAAGCTGTTGGGCTTAGTCAGGCAGCGGCGCGTCTCAAGCTGCCTGACGTTTGCGACAGACATGTCCATGCAAGAGAATACCACCACCTCCATTCTCTCTGTCCGTCCTCACTGAACAACAAACACTTCGTCAACTCCTCCAAATCCTTGAGACAAGATGTCGAGACGCTACGATAGGTACTTGATGCATCCCAAATCCCTCCACAACCAAAGAGCTTCATCTAACTCTGCCCTGTCCCCAGCCGAACGACCATCTTCTCCCCCGAAGGCCGTCTCTACCAAGTCGAATATGCACTCGAAGCCATCTCACACGCCGGCACAGCCCTCGGCATCCTCGCCACCGATGGAATTGTGCTGGCGGCAGAGCGAAAGGTGACGAGCAAGCTGCTGGAGCAAGACACCAGCGCCGAGAAGCTGTACATCCTAAATGAGTACGCACGTCCGCAGTATCGCTGCATCAGGGCCACGCACTAACGCCTGATGATAGCAACATGATCTGCGCAGTCGCAGGCATGACGGCGGATGCCAACATCCTCATCAACTACGCCCGTCAAGCCGCCCAACGCTACCTGCTCACCTACAACGCCGACATCCCCTGCGAGCAGCTTGTGCGCCGCCTGTGCGACCTCAAGCAAGGCTACACCCAACACGGTGGTCTGCGGCCCTTTGGTGTCAGCTTCATCTACGCCGGCTGGGACAACCAACGCCAATTCCAACTCTACCAATCCAACCCCTCCGGCAACTACGGCGGGTGGAAGGCGACGAGCGTGGGCGCCAACAATGCCAGCGCCCAGAGCTTGCTGAAGCAAGACTACAACGAAGAGTGTGATTTGAAGCAGGCGTGTGAGTTGGCGGTGAAGGTGTTGAGCAAGACGATGGACTCTACCAAGCTGTCTAGCGAGAAGATTGAGTTTGCAACGGTGGGCAGGACGAAGAAGGGCACCATCTTCCATCACCTGTGGGACGCCGAGGAGATCGACACACTGCTCCGGGAGCACGGCCTGGCCAAGAAGGAGGAGGAAGCGGCCGACACGTGAGGAGGGGAGCAAGGACATTGTAATATACGGTAGAGCGCATTTTTGCATGAGCGTGGCGCATGAAGAACATGGTTACATTCACAGCCGACATACCGGGGAAGCCATTCACCGTCCCCTCGTGAATGTCCGCTGGCACCAGTGAGTCGAGGCGATTTAATGATGGCCTTCAAAGTCCCCAATATCAAAACGAGCTGTCGTTCTTTTCTTCCTCATCAATATATCCTCCAAGCTCCCCACGACTCTCCTAACGATCATGAACGCTCCTTACGACCTCACCACTTCCTACGCCAACGCCAATCTAGACTCGGCCGCTGCCACCCAAACACCAAACTTCATTTTCAGCGAGACCCAGTCGACAACATCTAGGATCACTCTGTTCGCATGCAAGAGTCCGCCGTTGACATGTCTGCTAATCAAGCAATGGCTCCTCGACACCTTCAGCAGCGATGACCTCCGCGCCCCTGGGATTGTGCGTATGGAGACGCTGGAACTGCATCTTCTGCCTCGACAAAGCGACGGGCAACCCAAGCAAGGCTGGCTACTGCTCTGCGAGGACGCGGCTGTCTTGCTCCACGACGAGGCTCAGTTGCCCCTGACAGTGCTCGCGGTCCTGGTCCCGGGCCACATGAAAGTGCACTGATTCTACGCCCTCCCGTCAGTCGCCCCTTTACTCCATCTCTTGGACCACCATCACCAACTCCATCTTCTCACATCGCTCGCTCCGCCCTCGCGCCACAACGCCCGCCTGTACACCTACGTCCGCGAGAATTTCCTCCGCGCAATTGAACTGCCCGACTCCCCCGATTTCCTCACCGCGCAATCCATCACCGACTACTGTCCGAGCATTCTCGATCCGAACACAGCCCTCAAACGGCTCGAAGCGAGCGAAGCCCTGCACTTCGGATACATGAGACCTCCTGACGCGTGGTCTCTGGACCTCAGCGACGATCGCTATCTCCTTCACCTGCACGAGGCAGAGCGCGAGGTGGCGAGCATTGCCGGGCTCAAGTGCGCCGAGTACCTGGTCGTGAAGCGAAACTTCTTCCGCGCCTTTTGGACTGAGATCTACCGGTGTGACAAGAAGCTATTCGCTGATTCGAGTGAAGATGAGCTCGTTGCTGCTGCAAGCACTGCCAGCACGTCAGCGGCGCCGCCATCGACACTCAAACCGCAGCATGTCCGCTCAGATAATGCGCATGCAGTTTGGTTAGAGAAGGCGTACAGCATGCGCAAGTCACGGGCGCACCTGGTGGTGGTGGCGTGGAAGGAGCTGGGTTTCTTGGATGAGCAGCGCTTCAAGGCCTGGGTGAAGGCGGGTGGCATGTTCGAGACCAGCTCAGAGGATGAGGATGAAGGAGGAGACGTGGGAGAGGATCGTTCTCTTGCAAACCTGCCTCCTCCCTTGGCTGCGAGGCGCGGGTTATACTAGGCTGACGGAATGGGGACTAGATGTCATGGACGGAAGAGTGCATTGTGAGGAGAGTGGATGATTCGTGGACCGTCATCTAGTCGATTCTTGTCATGACACCCCAGGCGAATTCGCGAATCAAACGTCGCAGCTCAGATTCCCGCTATGCTCGCTCGTATACTAAACGCCAATCCCGGTATTGCATTCGTGTTTCGTCCTGCTCGATTCGTGCGATCCCTTGGCAGCCCCATCCGTCCCGACTTGGACACGGCATAGTCTGCGCTCGGCACTTCATCGTCGGGTTACTGTCCCCTTTTCGTCTCGCTCGTCATGAGCATATCACCTTGCGCTGCAGTGCGGCCGCAATGCTATAACATGTCGTAGGCACAGCATGCCAGCATGACGAGCGTTCAACCGTCTTTGACCACAACTCTTGCTCCTTCTTTGCCCAACACCCCCCTCTCCCTCGCCTTTGGACTCTTGTCCCGACCTTTCTTCCTTCCCAAGAATGCAAGCATGCCCGACGGCTTCTCACCCCGCTTGAACTGCTCATCTGTGGGGGAGTCCGCCGGTTTCCCCATGCTTCCCTCCGTGCTCTCTCTCGATGTTGATCGCGTGGGGCCCGATGGGCGTTGATAGGAGCTATACGGTGCTGATGTCGGGCCTGCGCTTGCTTGCACATCGTTGTATTTAATCGTGCGGGGTTTGGGCATCGGGGCGAGGTTTGCAGAGGAGGAGCCGGCTGCAGGGGGGAAGTACTCGGTGCCGGACAGTATGGCTGTCGGCAGTGGTGGCGAGCCATCCGGCGAGTTGGTCGGCATGCGTGTTGCGCCTCCGGCCCCCTCGGCTCTAGGTGAAGGGGCCGAACGCATCTTCGCCGGAGGTTGTGGAGGGAGGGGCCGCTGGAGGTCCTCGCCGCGGTTTTGGGCCGTAGATGGGCGGGGAGCGGCTGATTGCTCGATTGGAGCGCGCGCCTCGGGCAGGAGGGTGTAGTTGAACGGCTCAAACAAGGTTTCTATCATTCTGTGCAGCTCGTCCGCCCTGATCTCTTGCTGTGTCGCATCTCCGCGCAGCTCGGCGCGCGGCTTTTGTTTGCGCGACCGTGCCTCCAGTGGCGCCTCTTCCAGCAGCAACTCCTCCAGATCGTATGTTGCATCAAAGTTTGTCTTCTCACTTGACGGACAGAAGATGGGCTCAATCTCCTTCCTCTCCAACGCATCGAAGTCGATTTCGCGGAAGAAGGGATTATCCGTGAAGGTCTGGAACCCGGCGGCTCCTATGCGAAGCGTCCTGTCCTTCTCCAGCAGCGAGCTGATTGCATGCAGGCATACATTGCGGATGGGCGGGGATGTGGTGGGGTATTTCGGGTCGGCCTTGACGATGCTCTGAGCCAGGACATCCGGGTCTTTGGCTTCGAAAGGTCGTTTGTTGTAGATGCATTCGTAGAAGGTTACCCCCAAAGACCACCAATCGACCTCGGATAGATATCCCTTGCCCCGGTACACCTCTGGTGCCAGGTAGACCAGCGTTCCCGATTTGCTCGTCAGTGGCCGGTCGCGTTTGAACTCGGATGCCACGTTGAAGTCTGTAAGGTGGACATGGCCTTCGGCGTCCAACAGGACATTGTCGGGTTTGACATCGCGGTGGATGATGCCTTGTTGGTGGACGTAGCGTAATGCACATGCGAGCTCTGCGATCCAGAACCGCACGGCTTCTTCGGTGAAGGTCTTGCGCGAGATGTGGAACCGCAGGTCTCCGCCAGTCATTAGGTCGACTACCAGGTATCTGTTCACTTGCATCAGTACCATCATGCCTCGATGTGAGCAAACGGGAGAGGGACGCACAAGTACTCCACATCCTGAAAGCTGTAGCGCAAGTTACACACAAAGGGATGGTTGAGATGTTCCAGCATGCGTCTCTCACGGATGATGTTCCGCACGCTCTCCGATCGGACAATCTCATCCTTGCGGATGTATTTCAGAGCAAAGGTCAGACCCGTGTCCTTCCTCTCCACAATTCGCACCTTGCCGAATGCGCCTTTGCCAACCACGCGCAGCAGGCGGAAGTGATTGAGATTGACCTCGTCAGTGAGAAGGACGGGCTTCCCACTGGAGTTGCCCATTGATGTTGAAGGGGGCGGGTGGATGAGGAATGGCAGGAACCAGGCGCACTACCGCTCCCCCAGAGGCATGTCGTAATGACAGAACAATGAGCCTCGTGATCTCACGTAACACCGATAGGACGGGAAAGGCACACGGTCGGTTAGCGGGCAAGGCGAGGGAGGTTCCAGCAAGTCCGGAATGCCTGGCAAAGCGCGTAGTGACCAGCGGGTGTGAGAGAATGAGTTTCTGCGGTGGGTAGAGAGCGGGCGCGGTGATGTTGTTTCCCCGCAGCACTGAAAGACGGACGGACGAGATGAGCGAGATCGAGCAGGAGCGGTAATGGTGACGGTGGCGAGGATGGAGATGTTGATATCGCTGCTGCTATTGATGATTCCGGGAGTGAGAACGCAGAACCGGCTCGGCAAATACCAGCCAAGGGAGAAGATGGAGGGGATTTTGCACAAAATGGACGGACGGTGCAGACGAGGCCAGTACGATCGTTGGGCGAGTCAGCGGCAGAGAGGGTCAAGTGGCGTGGGTTATTAAGAGTAGGGGTGGGGCAGAGGCCCTGCACGGCCACGCCACGTTTTTGTCATTCGCTATAATAAATCATCCATCCAGTTGCTTGAGGCATGCCCGTCTCCCAAACGCGATACGAGGCCTCCCCCACCGGTCACTGGGGGCAATGGAGCCTACCGGGGGATGCAGTCCATCAATCCTCCCATCCCACGACTCCTCCTCGACTCCTTCGCCTCGCGCGCACCTCGCTCGGCCGTCCGCCATCACTCGTCAACAAACGTAAATGAGAAGGGGCCGCGGCATGGATCCGCATGGAAAAAGCGCTGCATCAAGCCACCGATCCAGATTTAAGTGGGCCGCACGTGGCCGCCCAAAACTCTAAACAAGGTGCGCCATCCCTGCACATCGGCCGTGCACGCGTGCTTCATCATCCTGCACGCATCTGCTCCGTCATCCGCTCTAGCGCCGCTCGTTATCGCATGTCTCCTCCTCGAAGGCTGTCTGCAAGGATGTAACCGTCCGAGGGTACGCCCGGAAGCGACCTCCACCCAGCGTCCGTTGCAACACCGCCTCGGACGACAGGCGAGCGGATATAGCCTCCGGCTGCCAATGTGTGTGGCTTGCCGCCTAGACCGGCCGATTTCATTTTGCTTGCATTCTGCCGCCACGCTGGGATTGTCCCGCGAAGAGATCCTAGCATGCCGTGGCTGAAACTATGATTCATCACTACTTTGGCGATATAGGGTATTAGAAGACGAAATACACGGGTTGACGAGAGGAGAGCAGGCGTCGCAATGAATGAGTCTAGACCCAGACTCCCCTTGCCTTCCATCCTCCATCCGACGCTCGCCTTCCAAACATCCAAACATGCATCCAATCGCATGCCATATTATTCCGAGGAAGGTCGACTTGTGCATGGTCGTCGCTCACACATCCTCCAGGGCATTCTACACCTCCTCCATCGTCCCCGCCGGCTCTTCGTCCTCATCCTCATCGTAGCTCCCCACACTGCTCATCTCGTCGCTCTCGTCCGTGTCGTGCCCGGCGTCGTCGACGTGCTCCTTTGTGGCGTACTTTGACACGTATTCTGTCCGACACACATGAGCGCTTGCACCTCTTCCACTGCTCCCTATGCACCATCTTACCTTTGACTTTGGCGTCGTAGCCTTTCGGCTCGCGCATCAGCAGAGCGGCAGCCTCGCCGTTCAGCGGATCTGTCGGGTTCGGATACCGCAACAGCTGTGGGAGAAAGACTTCGAAAATATTGATCATGTCGTACATTGGCGACCAGGTCTGGTTGATGACATCGAGGCAAACGCTGCCGGACCTGTTTCCATTCGCCGTCAACCCGCTGCCCTCTCGATTTCGCGGATCCAGGCGCTGCAGAACTTACAGTTCATCAATGTTGGGATGGAAAATGCGGTTCACGAAGCCTATGCTCGGGCTCTTGTAGGGATACTGATCGGGCAATTCGACGTGGATTTTCCAGAGGCCGCCTTGAAAGGGTGCTGCCGGCCGTTAGAATCACGTGCTTGAATGTAATCTACCCGTTACCTACTCTCTTCAGGGCCTTTGAAGCGGACGTAGAATTCTTGCCTAGGTCGTGTGAGCGCTTGGTGGGTGCACAGAGCCTCGCAGGCCATGCCACATACACTAAGCTGGCAGATTAGCCTACACCCGGCCAGTGGTGCGTGTTGCTCGCGAGTGTGGGGAGGGACTTACTGTTGTCATTGACCAGAGTCACCTCGTAGTCACTCATGAGCCTGAGGGCTGGTTAGTCAACGGAGTGTGCGTTAGTGCGGATGCTGATACGGACATCTTCATCACCTATACCAGTCTCGACGTTAGCACTGCAGCCAGTCGAGTAAAAGTGGCTACAAGAACGACGTACATCGGTCTCGATCCTCCTCTTGGGACTACTCATCCTGCCGCCTCTCCAGCCACGGCTGTTTCGTCAAGAACACGACTCTTGCAATGCTGTTCGTATTGCCCTCACTGCCGGGCTCAACAAGGATGGCGCTGGTGTGTGTGTTGGGCGATAAGGCTATCGCGGAGCGGCCTGGGCTAGGCAGGAGGCGGACGAGTGGAGTACAGTAGTTGATGATGTGGTCGGCGGATAGTACGACGGTTTGTGTGGTAAGCTGAGCGGATTCGCGTGGGCGACGGAGAGGCGCTTGATACGTGAGGTGGGGCTCGTTCGCAGTGGGTGTGGAGCGACACGGCGTTCACGGAAGAGGAAATGGGATCTTAGATGACGAGTTAGAGAGGGTTACGGCAGGTGTGTAAGGTATTGAGTGGGCGGTGGTGATGAGGTGGGGGATGGTTGGAGAGTCGATGCAGGCAAGCAGGCAAGCAGTCGGGGCCAGGTCACGTTCCATCATCACCAGCTCACAGTCATCCACCACCTTAACGTCCAGTCGCCCGATCTCGGCTTAGCGCCGATCACACGCGAGCACATGCTGCTCCGCCGCACTCCCCGTGACTTCCTTCCACACCACTACCAGTACGCCTTCGCCAGCGACAAAGTCTGACCTTGTGCGCATGCTGATATGTCTGACGGCGAATTGCTGCAGACATTGCCATGACACGCTGCACCGCATCCGCTCCTCTTCGCGCGCGCCATCCTGGCCTTCTATATGTTAGGTAAGCGAAGCCCAGCCACTGCCTCGGCGAATTGCGAACAGTGGAATGGAAGCAAGGGCCGAGTTTTCTGGACGTCGATATACGCCTGTAGAGTTGTGTCTGGCCTTGACCAAAACATCTCCCATCCCCCCGAGCGCAAGAATGGGTGAGCTTGCAATTCATCCCACTACGGACGACAGTCCTTGACGCTTCATTGCCCTGCAACCCCCGGCTTCCTCCTGCCACCCATAAGTGCCATCATGTTTCGCTCGGCGAGCAAGGCTGCGTCGAGGAACTCCACCATCATCCATCATCCTCACTGCAGCCGCCAAAATGCGGTGCAGTCTCTCGTTCTCGTCCGACAATCATCTCACTCGCCTCTCGCGACGGGCGAGGCGCCAACCCGGAAAAAAGTAACCCTTCCAGCCCTGATGGCCATGCACCGGCGGCAAGAGCCCATCACCATGCTCACGGCGCATGACTTCCCCAGCGCACATGTTGCCGACAGGACTGGAATGGACATGATCCTCGTCGGGGATAGTCTGGCCATGGTCGCCCTCGGGATGGAGGACACGAGCGAAGTGCAGCTCGACGACATGATCCTGCACTGCCGCAGCGTCGCCCGAGGCTCCAAATCCGCTTTTCTGGTTGGTGACCTTCCCATGGGCTCTTACGAGCTTTCGCCCGAGCAGGGTCTTGCGTCGTCCATCCGCCTTGTGAAAGAAGGCCGCATGCACGCCGTCAAGCTGGAAGGAGGCGCAGAGATGGCACCTACCATTGCCAAGATCACCACCGCTGGCATCTCCGTTCTCGCCCACATCGGCCTCACGCCACAACGACAAAATGCTCTCGGCGGGTTCCGCGTCCAGGGCAAGTCCACGTCCGGCGCCATCAAGCTTCTTCAAGACGCCCAGGCCGTACAGCAAGCCGGAGCCTTTGGAGTCGTCCTCGAAGCTGTGCCTGCGGACGTTGCAACACTAATCACCAAGAAACTGCGGATCCCTACCATCGGCATTGGTGCGGGCAACGGATGCTCAGGGCAAGTGCTCGTCCAGGTCGACATGTTGGGTAACTTCCCCCCCGGCAGATTCTTACCCAAGTTTGTGAGGAAGTATGGAGATGTCTGGAGCGAGACGTCCCGTGCGATTGAGGCCTATCGGAAAGACGTGAAGGAACGGAGCTACCCTGCTCCCGAGCATACATATCCCATGCCTCGGGAGGAGTTCGAGGAATTCGAGCGCCTTGCGCATCGTGACCATCCGTGATCGAATCTTTGGATGTGGATGGCCATAGATTGTAAATATGAACATAGTTGTAGGATAGAATGTAATCGGCCAGTTCTTAATTCATCCATCATCATGAGAGCCGTCATTTGTCATCTTAACGAACCATCCACTGCTTGCCGCTATGAGAACGGCCCTTGTACCGAATGTGCACCGTCCTCATCCAAAAGCCTGCGTAACGCTGTAACTCACCACCAACTCGTCCCCGACCTTGAAGCACTACAAGCCAACCGTCGACATTAGCGTCCTCGCCGGCAGGCGCAATTAATACTCCAATTTGGATGCAAAAGACTCACCCTCCACAAATTCCCTACGCCCTCGTCCAAGCCCGGGGCAAAGACGGAATTGACATAGCAAAAGACGCTCTCGTGGTCCTTGAGCTGCAATCGTTTCCGCAAGAACCGCACCACAAATTCAAACCGCTGCGCCGTCCCGCAGTTGAAGACGGGGGTGCGCAGCGCCTTGGTGTTGGGCAAGGGCGAGAGGCGCACCTTCACTGGCGTGCGAGTCGAGTTAGCCAAGTGCTCGACACAGCTGCAAGCTAGCCGCCAGGGATGGGGCACCTTTGCTCTTCACTTGGCCGTTGGCATCCTTTAGCTCACCCGCCGTCTCGAGTGCCGCGTGGGCGTCCTTGGGTAGATGTTCAAGGATGACGGACGCCGCCATGGTCATGGGCAGATCGGCGCCGTTGTCCTCTTCCTCGGCCATGGCATCGGGCGGCGTCGGCGTAGAAGTGGTTGAAGTCATGCTTTGTAGTCCTCGAGTGCAGCAGTCGGGTCATTGGGTGCTAATGTGGGACCTTACATGTTGCGCGAAGAAGCATAAGAGGATGTGAGTCGGGGGCCCAGGTTGACAAGTAGTAGAGTGAGGTGGTCAAGGGTGAGAATTGACTTCGCTCGCCACTCCGCGGTCCTCCAACCTCTTCACAGCCTTGCCGGGCCCGCCGGAATGCCCATACTCACGCATACCTACGTAGTGAAGGCAAACGGAGCGGAAAGATGGCCTCCAATCGCAACAGTCATTGAACAAATATGTACATGTAAAACTAGCACTTGTGCCTCATACAAAATGCCTTCAACCCACCAATGCCAACCACGACAATCGCACAATGAGCAGCGAAAAAGCACCGCGACGCAATGCTGATGCCAGACCCGATGCCGTGGGGTATCGAAATGCCTCATGTCCCACCCGCCGAGTAAAATGCCAAACGCAAAAGAACCCTTGGTGCCCCTTTTCCGGCCGAGAACGAAGAAACAAAACCACGCTCCTCGCTATGCGTACAAGGCGCATTACTTTTGGAATGAGCAGCAGCAAGATGCAGAAGAAGCAACAAGCAAGGCCACGCCGGCCTGCAGAAATGTAGAATGCGGATTGCCGTGCTCATGAGACGCCCATCAACCATCAAAAATGTTCAGAATTCGCAGACCATGCCAGAGACGTAGGAAATATTATCGCAGTGTCGATGTGGGTGCATCGCCGAGCTATCGGACCGCGGCCCGTTGTATTAGAGCGACTTGTGTGGTCGCTTGAGCTGGACTAGAAGAGCGTCAAGCTCCTTCCAGTTCTCGGGAGCGAGCGCAAACTTCTTGTGTTTGCGGGAAAGGGTGTGCTGTATCGAGGGTTAGCGGCGAGGCACATTGTCGGGATGGAAAGACATCGAGATACTTACATCGTCAAAATCATCAAACTTCTCGCGGCAGTTCTCGCAATACCCCGGCTTCGGCTCCTTCTGAGCCGGCTTGCGTTTCCTGGGGGCCGCCGGCCTTCGATGCGTTGGACCTACAGTCTCTCCATGATCCTCGTCGTCCTCGTGCAGCACCCCAAGCGTCTCCTGGGCGCGTCTCTTCGCCGCGCGTGGGGGAGGGTTGATGTCGTCGTTGATTGCGGCTCGGACGTCGTTCATGTAGGAAGACGGCATGCTGTGGGTGGACGTCACGCTCGCACCACGCTCGGTGAGGACCTTGCGTTTCAGAGCAGACACTTCCTTGCTATCTCCCACGCGTCGGTTCACACCCGCGGCAGTGGACGAGATGGCAGTGGAAGAGATTGCCTGTGAGCGGATGGCCGAGGTGACGTTGGAGGGTTGCAGCCCTGAAGCAACAGGCTCTCCGCCGATCATGCGTGGCAGACCACGCGCATTCTGCTGGAAGCTGCCAAACAGATTGGGCATGGTCCCGGCGGATGATTGACGCTTGGGTGGGATGTTTCTGGGCGGATCCAACGGCTTTGATAGCTCGACCTTGCCCTGTGCAGCCACCTTTCGGGGAGAACGGCGCAGGTTCGAGTCACGCTCCGTCAATGGCGGATACGTGGCGGCAGCACGGGTCTTGCGCTGCGAGGCGAGTTCTTGCTCAGCAGTCGCCGCGGCTTGAGCCTCGCGCTCTTGTTGCTGAAGCTTCTTGGTGTGCGCTGGGTCGTCAACAAATGGGCATCGACCAATAGGGGTCAGTCGAAATTGCGGCCACGTGCCCTGTTCCTTGCTTGCAACCTTGGGGTAGTCGCGAACCAAGACCGGACGGGTCTTCTCATCCATGTCGTGGATGTAAAGGAAGTAGCCCTTCAGCACAGTCATATCCTGAGCGGAGACAGTCATGTCTCGGTCGGCTGGGCCATTGATCTTCTCATGTCGAAGCAGTTGTTCGAGGTCGGCATCGTTGGAAGGCTTGGGGGCGGATCTGGTTGGAGGGACTGCAGCGCGAGGGTCGTGAGGGTCTGGCTGGTCATCTGTCTCGATTTCAAACATGGTCTTCAACACACGTTGCATCTTCTCCAGCGCCCAGATCTTGATGCCGAGCTCGCGAGCACGGGTCAGGATGTCTGCGCGTTGCGCGTGAGATCTGCGCGCGTCGGCATCGTGAAAGACGGGGTTAGACTGAGTCTGAGCTCTACGCTGCAGGTTGGCATCAAGAAGATCGGTCGTCTTTCGCTGATCCTGCGTCAGGGCAGCCGGCTGGACCGTCTGGGCGGCATTGTATTTGGGATCCTCATCCGGGCTGGTGGCGACGAGTTCGGGAGGGATGGATCGAGTGGTGACGACGTGGGTGACGGCATTGGAGAAGAACTTCTCTTCACGCGCCCCTAGCAGTTGTAGTTGACGTGCGGCCTTGAGACGGATATCCTGCGGCACGCTCTCGAAGTAGAAGACAAAGCCGGGGAATTGGCGCTTGTAATGACGTTTCCACTGGCGAATGCTCTCCAGATTGTCGCCCGCCTGCTTCTGCGGCTGGTCATTGCGTTGAGGAGGGGGCGGACGCCTCTCACGGACAGCATTGAGCTTCTTCTCGAAGACGGTGGGCGGAGCGTTGGCAGTGCGCTTAGCAAAAGGCTCCTCCACGCCTTCGAGGGCATGGACGGGGACGCCATTCCTCCTCCGGGGGTCGACATTCTCCGCATCATCGTCGGAAAGGTCGACGATCTGTTTCTTGGCCGGAGGCTGTCCGTCTTCCACCTCTCGCAGCTCTCCCGCCTGGGCTCGCGTGCGCTTGCCATTGCCGGCCGTGACGGGACGGAAGGGCGAGTTGACGGCGTTGGGCACATTGGCCAGCGGGGCTCGTTTGCTGGTCATGTCGAATGGGTGCGGCGGCGGAGGCAGTATGGATAGTGTTGCCATGCGTGGGAGGGCGAGGGCTCACTGCTGCGCGCGTGCATGCACCTGCAGGACGCGCTTACTGCGGGCAGACGGGTGCCATTGACACGCACAGGCAGCAGCAGCAAAGGGAGAAGTGAGCGTGAGGCGAAGGAGAGCGGGTGTCGGAGAGGGATGGAGGGGGGAGGGGAGGGAGTAGAAGAGGTGCGTTGCAGTCGTTGTGAGGAGGCAGGCGGGACTAGAGGGTAGTGAGGCAGAGGTGCAGTTGTGTGGTTGGCCCCGGCTTGTTGCCATACAAAACATGCGAGGCGCGCCGACGGGGCGAGCTTAAATGAAACTAGCGGCAAATGGCTAACCACCCGATTTCCGCACCCGCGCCCGCGCCTTCCTCGCCAGCAAAAGCAGTCGCGGGCAATGAATGGCAGGAGCGAGGGGGGGAAATTAATAACGGACATGTTCATGGCTGGGAGCATCTCCCTTCTCTTCACACACAGTGAATGTATATCTTGCCCCATTCGGCACTCTCCATTGCCCTGCCTTCGATGCTTCATACTGCTCCAGCCTCGTTGGGCAGCTTTAAGCTTTCCGCATAGCAACGCCAAGGCATGCTCCCACCAGAGACATGTCTTTCACTTTCCTGCCCATCTCTTCACTGTCTCTTTTTCCAGCAACGAGGAGTATGTGAGTGCTGTCTATGCTGTCGGTTCATCTCTCCAATCCGCGCATTGCTGCTTGCCACCCTCCAAACTGGCCTGATCACATCCGCTCGGCCTCACTCGACGCGACTCTCACGCCTCCTCACGTGCTTCGACGATCGATGGCGGGGTCCCCGCCAAACTACTGAAATCATTCATCAGGTTTCCACGCCAGTGCCAGCTTGCAGGTAGGTGATTTTTCTTCTCTCTCCAGTCTATTGCACTCCATTTGCTTTACTGTTTCCTTCCCTCACTCGCCTGCCACGCTGCCTCTCGTTTCCTCGCTGCCAAAGTCCTGTGCCGGATTTGGTAGCCTCTCATCATCAAATCCGGCAGCCTCTCATCAGCGCTGAGCAAACCATGGCGCAGCGAGATGATTATGACGGCGGCGACATGTATCGCGACGATCAAGATGATGGTGACCGTGACGATGCCGGTTACGGAGGAGACGCGGTGCCACGCGGCAGCCGGAAGAAGTCGCTCCTCATCGGCATCAACTATGTCGGTTCCAACCACGCCCTCGAGGGCTGCCAGCAGGATGTCGCCAACGTTCGCCATTTCCTCGACACCCAAGGCTATTCCCGCGACTCGCGTTCGCAGGTGGTGATGCGTGACGATCAACAGACCGATCCCAACGGCCCTTTCTGGCCGACTGGGCGAAACATGTTAGCTGCAATGGAGTGGCTGGTCTCTGAGCCTGGCACCACCAATTTCTTGCATTACTCCGGACACGGCGGTCAAGTTCCCGATACAGATGGCGCGCGGAGCTCGGGGTTTGACGACACCATCGTTCCCTATGACTTTGAAGACAACGGCCAAATGTAAGCGTTCCCTCAGTTGAGTTCTTCGCTCGTGCCCATTGACCTCGTTAATGACTTCCCACAGTCCTAGCGGAGTATTGCACCGCATACTCGTCAAGAAGCTTCCCCCACGCAGTACACTGTTCTTGATTTTCGATTGCTGCCACTCAGGTTCGGCCGTCGAACTACCCTACATCTACCGGAGCGACGAAGATGGCAACGTGAACATGATTGACAATGTGAGGGAAGGCATGCGTCTTCTCGGGGCCGCGAATCACCTCATTCAAGGCGGCTTCACCTTCGACAAAATTGGCGAGGCGCGGCAACTCATGGGTGGCGCGTCGTCATTCTTCAAAGGCCTGACGCACAAGGAGGACGAGCAGGGGCTGGGCAGGCAGGACTTCGCTGACGAATACGAGCACGAGGAGAACAAAAACGTCTACATGTTCAGTGGCTGTAGGGACGACCAGACTTCTGCCGATGCGACCATTGGGGGATCCCACGTTGGCGCCATGAGCTACGCCTTTCTGGAAACGATGCAACGGCATGGTCCAGACCAGACGTACGTCCAGGTTCTGCAAAACACGAGACAGGTGCTCAAGGGGCAATACACACAAGTGCCGCAGCTGAGTGTTCAGCACTCCATGGACTTGAACACGCTGATCCATATATGATGGTATGATGAATGGGACGGGAGACGAGATGCATGGAAGGGGATGATCTATATCAAAAGCTAGCATCATCGCCTCAAGGATTCGATTTCTTCGACTTCCTTCACCGCCGTACGGGTGAGCACTTCGGCCTGTTCCTTACCAATCCGCACAGAATCCTCTATGCGGATTCCAATCCCGCGGAAATGCTCCGGCCACCGCTCGTCGTCGGTGGGGACGTAGATGCCGGGTTCGATGGTGATGCATTGGTCCTCCCGCAGCCTCTGCGTGCGAGGGTGACCGGGCGCGTCGTGTACGTCCAGGCCGATGAAGTGGCCCACGTGATGAGGGAACATGACGTCCATCACGTCCGAACGCGACGTGTCGAATCCGAGATCTTTCAGCCCACTCTTCAACCCGCCCTCCGCAATCCGGTGCAGTTTGTCCAGGGTGACATCCGCGTCTTCTCGGCACAGACTCACACATGACTTCTGCACTTGGAGGATCATGTTGTACATGTCTCTCTGCGGCCCTGTAAATTCTCCGGTGACGGGCCATGTCCGCGTAATGTCTGTAATGTAGTTGCCGTATTCTCCCCCGGCATCTACGAGGACGAGATCGCCGTTGCGCAGTCGCGCATCATTCCGCACGTAGTGGATGCTGAGAGCGTTCGTACCACCCCCAATCACGGGAACGTAAGCCTCGCCATCCAAGCCTTGCGTTTTGAAGCCGTATGCCAGGTCCGCCCAAAGCTGCTTCTCGGTTTCGTAACCACGCTTCATGGCGGCCGTGATGACAGCCCCAGAGATGGAGCCCGCTTTGCGCATGCAGTTCAGCTCCGCCTCTGACTTGTCGAGACGCAGCTCATTCATGAAGGGCCGGAGCGGTCTGACGGTGGAGTCGCGCAGCATTTTCGCAAAGCCATCGAGCTTCGCATTCGATCCGCCGAAGAAGCGCGACAGTGCATTCTTGCGCCCAAAGGAGCCGATGTCGGTATACACCTCTTGTGCACCAGATACAATGTCCGCAAGGGAAGTCGAGAGGTGCTCGATGTCGCCCGCCTCATCGGCATTGAAGACGTCTAACGCCGCTTGTGTCCCCGACCGTGCCCCGTCCCATTGTTCGGCTTGCGCGTCTTTGCCTCGCACGAAGAGGTGGAAGGTGTACTCGACTTTGGATTTGCCCTTTTCTGCGAGCAGAGCGATGTTGGCATTAGTGGAAAGGTGGAGGAGGGGTTGGGAGACGACGGACCTACCGATTACAGCGACCGCGTCGGGCTCGTTGAAGCCTGCGCGTTGGAAGGGTCAGCAGGTTGCGTGGAGAGAGGAAGGGCAGTATTGGCAGGAGATACCGGTGAGATAGAAGAAGTTGGGGTCCTGGTGGAAGGGATAGAAGACAGGGCCGGAGCGGTACTTGAGCTCGCTGGCAGCAAGAATGGCAATGCCGCCTCGAGGCAGTTTTTGGGCGAGGGTCGCGCGGCGATGATGGTATTCGAGGGCAGAGATGCCCGGAGTGACTGGAGGGGATCAGTGCATGTCGGGCGGAGGGGCGCGCAGAGCATGCATACGTTCTCCGGCTTGGATGAGATGGGGATGGGTCTCGTGCAGCGGCTGGCCGAATTGGAGATGTGCTGCTGAGACGAGAGTGCGTCGAGGAGCTGAGCGCAAGGCGGGTCTGCTGCGAAAGGTGGGAAGGGGAAGCAAGGCTGCTGCTGCTGCTCGTCGTGGCAGCAAGACCCGTCGACTCATTGCTCGCAACGCGTTGGCAGAGAGGGGGAGATGACATTGATCGGCGCGGAAGAATTGTCTTGTGCATCGCCAGCCTCGGGAACTCGCGCCACACCCTTGCGCCTCATCCTCGCAGCTGTCGTGCCACTCGACTCCACTCTCCACGTCTCACGAGCCATCAAGAGCATTTCAACGTTGTATGTCCCTGCTGGTCTCTGCTGGGCACTGGAGACATGCCTTTAGCGCGTGCGCCTGGTTAGCAACAACACGATCCATCTCATCGGGCAGAATGGCGACGCCGTCCATCGACAAGCACGCCCTCGACTCCTTCCACGCCCACCTGTCCCAGTCCAAACGTGTACTCGCCCTTCTCGGCGCCGGTCTATCAGCATCCAGCGGTCTTCCCACGTTCCGCGGGGCTGGTGGCTTATGGAGATCCCACGACTCCATCTCCCTCGCCACCCCCGAGGCATTCGCCGCCGACCCCAGCCTCGTATGGCACTTCTACAACTACCGCCGCCACATGGCCCTCCAAGCCCAGCCCAATCCAGCGCATTACGCACTGGCCGAACTGGCCAGGAAGTTGCCCGGGTTCCAGTGTCTGTCGCAGAACGTCGACGGCTTGAGTCAACGCGCCGAACATCCGCCTGACCAACTGCAACTTCTGCACGGGACGCTGTTCGAGCTCAAATGTGCCAGCCGGAGATGCGACTATCATGAGACCAACTTCACCGACCCCGTCGTTCCGGCACTTGCCATTCCCACTGGTGGAGTCGATCCGACCTCCAACGAAGCTCGTCGGGAAGCTGCAGCAGCGCAGGACAAAGGTCAAGATCTTGACATCTCCGATGTCAAAGTGCCCATCCCCTCAATCTCAACCAAGGATCTGCCTCAATGTCCGAAATGCAACGCACATCTGCTCCGCCCCGGGGTCGTCTGGTTCGGCGAGAGCTTGCCCGCTAGCGTCCTCAAGAATGTGGACGACTTCATCGACGCCGACGCCGGCATTGATCTGATCATCGTCATTGGCACCAGTGCAAAGGTCTATCCCGCCGCCGGCTATATTGACGAGGCACGAGAAAAGGGCGCGCGGGTCTGCGTGGTCAATATGGACACCAACGATGCCCCCGCCAGCGGCTGGGCAGAGGGCGACTGGCTGTTCCAGGGAGATGCTGCCACCGTGGTCCCGGAGTTGTTGAAGCCAGTCATTGGAGAGATCAAAGCGAAAGTCTGATTGAAGACGCATATGTCTAACGAGCACCGAAATCACATCATCCATCCCTGTACGCCTTTCCCAATGGCGTCAATTTGCCTTCATCGTCCAACATGCGTGCCCATCTTCCCACAGTCCCAGCGTCTCTCATGGCCCCAAACCAAGCATATCGCTCCACCCAATCCAGCGTGTCCAGATATTTCACGCTTTCTCTCGCGAAACTTTCGACGTGTTCGCGAGGCATCGGGCTGTCTTTGTTCCAGTTGCTGCCACCCGCATCAGTACAATGATCATAAGATGTCATCTAATGCCCAACTCACGTGGTTGCAAATTCCGTGATCCAGACAGGCTTGTTGGGTCCTAGCTGATGGTACCTATATCGCCTTCCATCAGCCATCTCACTTACCACCCCCATCACGCCAAACCCCCAGACTCACGTGCTCCAAATGTAGTCGTAAAACTGCCCCAGCGTCTCCCCATACCAATGCAGGCAGTAGAAGTCCACGTCGCTGCCCCCCGCGCGGATCTGGCGCAAGAAGTCCTGCAGCCAGACGACGCCCTGCGGCGCGGAAGAAATGCCTGGACTGCCGCAGCGAATGCCCGCTCGCCGCAGCGGTTCAAAACACCGAATCCATTCCCGTGCGGCGAGTGCGCTCGTCAAGTTCGACTGATCCGGCAACTCGGGCTCGTTGAAGCCCAGCACGGCCGTGGCGTGGCAATTTCTCACCTTTGTGGGCAAGTTGTCAATGTCGACATGATTCCATTGCATGGGGACGAAGTCGAGAGATCTGGCGTCGGGCGTCGGTTGGGGAGACCAGTTGTATAGCCAGGAGATCTTGGAGCCGGGTTTGGTGAAGGTGAAGGCCGCATCGACGTTATCTGTGGGCCAGCAGAGACCTCTTTTCGAGGCAGATGCCATTTCAGGACTCAACACGACCGTAGCTAGGTGGAAGGTGCTAAGTTTGTCGGTTTCGCTCACACATTTTGCTCGTGTCGTGCAGATAGGGTCGAGCAGATGATGGTGACGTTTTCCAGGCGGAAGTTCAGGAAACGTGGTTTGCCTGGCCTGCAGAGCCGAGAGATTTACACAACGAAAGAAACGCAGGAAACACGCGCGAATACATTGCATGCGGTTGGCTCTACAAGTAAAATCGGAGATATGCATGCACGATGGGAAGTAGCATCAAGCGCGAGAGCAGCCGTCTCGGATTTCAAATGTCTATATAAACCAATCCTCCCGCCCCCTCTCGCACAAAGAAAGTACCATAACGAAGCCGCTTGGTTCAGCGAGGGTACGCGGCTGGGAGACAAAGGCATAGCCGGACTGGCGCCTCTGAATGCCACACCATCGATGGCCGAGGACAAAAAGCAGGAATTCGGCACAGGCACAAGAGCGACGACTCGGCGGCGGCGGCTCTATTGCCGCCTACTCTTGTTATTGCGACCAATTGCCAGAGAAATCAGGATTCGCAAAGTCTTGGTCGAGGTCGTACGAGTCCGTATACGTGTCGACGGGCACCGCGATTGTCCCGTCCGCCCATGGCTGATGAGCTGTGAAGCCGACTTCCTCGTCCATAGGCCCGTAGTCGAATTGCGTTGCATTCGCATCGCTCTTCATGCCATTCATCATCGTGTCGGAGGCCATCTGAGGGCTGGCGGCCGCTCCAAACAGCCCGTTGTTCAAGTCGAGGTCCGGGAACAATTGCCTGATAATGTCGTCGTTCGGAGCGCTGGTAGACCCGACGGAGCGCGACTGTGGCCGAGCTGCTTGCGCCATTCCACCAAGAGCACGCTGAGGCATACTCATGAACGGAGGAAAGGTTGGCATCTGGTAGCTGTCGTCGTAGCTTGTCGATAGTACGCTCTGCTGCATCTTCTCTTGTCCAGCTGGCTGGAAGGTGTTGTCCACTGACGCCTCCCACTCATTGTTGAAGACCGTCGTTCCAAACTCGGCATTGCCAAAGAAACCAGGGGGCAGACTACGCCGGTTGGTTTGAGGCGACGATTCGGTGGCGGCATTGACCGTGTCACTGTTGGAGTCCTCTTGAATGCTTGGCATGTGATAGCCGTAGTCGTCCATTGACGGCAATTCGTCCACCTCGGACTGGGTGGTCGAGGACGCGCTGGTCAAGGTAGGTTGCGAGATGCTGGTACTGTCGTGCTGGGTTGGCCAGACGCCAAAGGGGTTGTTATTGGGCATGACGCCAGAGTCCGCAGATGGGAAATTCGACCAGGGATCGAAGGAGGAGTCGTTGGTTCCGGCAATGGTATCCAGGGGCGACGCGAAGGTCTCACTCATGTATGACTGGATGCTCGAATTGGTCTGTATTTGCGTAAGGTCGGTGAAGTCGATTGAGCCGAAACGCGCGTCGCCGGAGCTGGTGCACGGGATAGCGCCGAGCGAGGGATGACTTGGGGAATGCTGGCCAGACCTGGACGCCTGCCGCTCGCCCTGGGCAGGCAGCGGGGTGGAGGTATGGGATGAGCTCTGAGACATGGTTCGCTCGGATGCCTGCCCGTCGACGGACCGGCGCGACGTAGCAGCGACACTGGATTCGGTGACGGAGCGCGGCATGGGCAGCTTGTATGGCATGCCACACTCGTGAGCAGCGAGGTTCTTGCGGTGGACGGGCTTGTGGTGGCCATTGGTGAAGACGGTGATGGCACCTTCGGAGCTGGTCTTTTCCAGTCGCGGCTTGACGGCTGGACCGTGGGGCAGGCTGGTGCTCGCGTCGGGCTCTTTCTTCAGAATGGCGCACGAGCACTTGCCGCCATGATGGCAGCAGCAGCCTTGCTCTTCGGCGACGGCCGCGAGACACGCCAGGTCGAGGTCGGCATGATGATCGTCGTGGTGGCCGGCCTTGGCGCGCTCCTCGGCCTCACGCAAATGGATGCATTTCTCCTTGGGGTGGTGAGGCTTGTCGGCCTCGCCACATTCGCATCGCACATGAGCGGATCTCTTCTTCCGCTCGAGTCTGCAGTGCTGGCACTGCGTGACCGGACGACCCTTTTTTGGTACCAGGATCAACTCACGGTCTAATGTGGGTTAGTAGGCGTATGTGAGCGAGTGGAGTGGAGTGGGAGCAGAAATCCATACCGGTGTGGGTGCAGCCGCTCACGCGATGACCCTTGAGGCACGACTGGCATGCCCATTTGGTGCCGTCCTGATGAAGTGGTGAGCGAAGTGGAAGGGAAGGGGGAGTTTTGCGCGGGTGCGAACCTCCTTGACAACCATTCTTCGTATTGATGCTGCGGGTGAGGGATTTTCGCCTCTGCCCAGCGCGTCGTGCGCGACCAAATTTCCGCCTTTCCGCCGGAAGTATGACACAAAAAGCCTCACAGAGGGGGAAGCGAGAATAAAAGAGCGGCAAAGGCGCCGCTGGGGAATGGAACTGTACACCTGGGGTATCTCGTCGTGGACCGTAACGCGCGGGATTGCGCTCGAGCAAAAGCAAGTGGCGGCTGGAAGGTGGTGGCGGAAAAAAGCGGGCAGCAAGGGCAGAGAAGGGGGAGGGAGGACCTGACACACCGCAGATGGCGGTGGCCGTAAGTGGCCGGGACGAGGTGCTGCTGCGAATCAAAATAAGTCGGATGCACGTCGTGGACGGAGGGGTGGGAGAATGGGAAAGGAGCAGAAGCTGGAGACGGGCGCTCGAGTTTTAACGGGCGCGGCGCGGGTGCAGTAGGGAAGAGGGAAGGAACGCCAGACACGGGCGCCACTCAATTACAGTGGGCCAAACCCTGGCCTGGCGGGCGCGCGGTGGCCACGGCTAATAATCGTCAAACACACCACCCACCCGGCAGCGCACGCACGCACGCACACGCACCCAGCGCGGCTTCGCTCGAATACGGCAGCAAACACTGATGTGTACTGCGACGGCGGCGGCGGCCAAGGAAGGCGCCAAAGATGCGCGTGTGAAGCCACCGGCAGGCCCCCGGATCTCGAAATGCCGTGCGCATCTCTGAATTGCCCCCCACGTCTACAGCCCACCCGGTTCCGAGCGAGACAAGCTCCACTCAGCCACCGTCCGCCCGGTGTGCCAATGTGCTGTGCCTTGTGCCTCCCTCCATCCTCCCGCATGGTGAGAAATCAGGCAGACATCATCGCCGTCACTGCCCCGCGAACGCTCCCGCGCCTTCTTTTCCCTCTCGGCCGCGCTGCAACTTTGTACTCACTCCGCCCATTCGGCTCCTCGTCTGGTACGTACCTAGACACTCTACATTGCCTCCCACTTTCTGTTCTGTCAACTAGCGGAGCGTCGAAAGCTTGCTTACGCGGCCTCGTGGGAGACGAATGTCTGTATCGCATTCCGCAGACTGTCTCCGCCAGCACCTTCCTTCCCTCAGCGAGCAACTCATGCGACGGGTATACCTTGTTCTGGTCGCATTCCCAATGCCTGCCGTGACACCACCCAAAGCACATCACATCAACGGTGATCGGTCTTGGCAAAGCGACTTTATCCGAGACAAGCCTTTTGGCGTCATAACCTTAATTCCCGCCGTTTTCGTATTTCGCCATCGCCTGGACCGAGCTCTCACTCTCCCTCGCTCTACTGTGTAGGTAATCATGTGCTCGCGCGCAGGTGCGTCATTGATTGGTCTCTTTTCATCAGTGTGGGTTTCACCCTCTGCCCTCGAGCTGTCAATGGAAGTGCTGGCCTTCACCCTTCTACAACCATCAAACGTGGGAATCTACTCGCTTCTTCTCCTTCACTCTCATCTGGTCCGTTCGCCGCCTTGAACGTACACATTTCTGAGCAGAAGACGGCGGAATGAGTGTTTGGCGGGCGGTCGTGGGACAGACTCGCCGTTCTGTGTGGCCTAGTCATATCCTACCGTGACGCTTGCAATCTTGCACTCTCGATCATGGGCAGCCATCCAGCAGCCAATCGATCGGGGCAAGGTGGGTTAACAAAGATTACGCCAGATAAACACATGCGCAATCCAATCGCAGCCATGTATATGAATGGCATGTTCATATCACTTGGACCAGCAACATGGTCACGTGCACCACTTAGATGCCCCGACACGTGCAGCGTATGCGAGTCTGCTAGAATGGCGAAGCTGGGAGCGAGGTGAATGAGGGTTAGAGAGATCCTCGGGCGTGCGGGTTTGCGGGTGGGAGCTGATCGATAAGAACGATCAGCAATCATCCAACACGTTCGGGAGGCTCACCGAGGCTACACATCAGCCCCGGCGGATTAGTGTTCCGCAGGACACTTTTGCACCCCTGACTGACTCGGATTCTTGGCGAGTTTGGAAGACACCGTCTCGAGAGGCATCCATGAGCGCAGACATCCTTAGAAACCGAGGATAGTCCGGAGAAGCGTGGCAGCAAATGTGCCACTGATGCCATCTCCGGCGGGTGTCGCGATGTATCTATGTACACAGTACTTGATGGCGGTCACAAGGCCATCTTTGCCAGCCGCGGCGTCTCCGCGGCTCTATTGCGGCTGAAGGAGCAGCCGGCAGTGATTGAACTACGTCACACGCGGCTGCCCACCATTGCGCGCGCTACGCCTTGCCTCATCGACTCCTTCCTCAGGCTGTCCACCACCCGCCACATTGATCTGCGATGGTGCTAGTGCATCTCATCCTGAAGAACCCACTCAGAGTAATAACGTGAATCTCTGGGCGGAAGAAGAACGAACGCCCAGGCGCTGGTAATGCTTCTTCGGCCGACTTCGCAAACAAGCATCGCAACCACACAATCATACCGACGAAATCACCAGATGAAGGTACTCACTGAGCCGTGGTGATGATGAGTGATGCACTGCAAACTCCTCGGCAGCGACGGGATCAATGGTAGTCTTAGGCTTGTCCGGCGGCTTCACGGAATGGACGGTCCGCTGAAGGAGGGTCAGGGTTCAACGCTCGACCAATGACCGGCGCGTTTGGACCCTCACCGTCACTCGTGATGTCCTCTGTCGAGCAAGACGTCGATCTCAATGCGGTAGGGATTATCAATCACTCACCCCAATGTTCTACGGCTGCTTGGGCAGCCCTGATCCTCGCGTGCACGAGGCATGTATGTTATATGAAGCGTGTGCCTCTCGCCACCTCGCATGTAAGAAGACGTCCCTGCTCTCATTTCCTCTATCCCTATGTCCTTTCTATTGCTCAACGCCCCAATGCCTCATTTCAAGCGAAAGCAGAGGGCCGTGGCAGAGATCCACCTGTCCCTCCATGACGAGGACGGGGAAGGCCTCCCCACCCCCACCAACCAGTCCCACTACCTGTCACACGAAACAATTCAAGGATGCGTTCTCCTCCGACTGCCCCCCGGCGTGGAGACTGCGCGGTGTCAGATCACCCTCAAAGGTATGCTCACGGGACGCAGTGCACGTAGGATGCTGGAACCCACGCTGATACTATGACGCGCAGGAGCCATCACCACCGAAACGCCGCAGTATTCCAACGGCGCGTTTGCGAAAGAGTGGAGGACCGAGACGTTGGCGGTAAGGATGCTTTGTCGTTCTTCCCCGCGATATACCCCGGCTAACGCGCCTTGCCACAGTTCCTTGCCGCAGCATACGACCGGAAGGCGCATGCCGACAGGGCGGACGCAGACGGCGCCATTCGATTGTTCTTCCACTTCGACCTGTCCGAATGTGAAAAGCTGTCCCGCCACGAATGCGGTTTGCCGCCATCGGTAGACTCGCGACGCGAAACTCGTCGCCCTTCCGATGTCAAGTACTCGGTGGACTACAGCATCAAGGCTACCGTGACCGCTGACGGGCACGAGCTGGCGTCGACAGTGCAGCGCGTCGACATACTCGCCGTCTCCCTCGATTCCTGGCGGTCCAGCGCCCCGGGAGCGTACTTCTGGGCAGAACCGGTCAGCGAGACCAGACCCAAGATTGGAAAAGCCAGTTCTTTCCCGCATGCGCGACCGAGATTCCGCACGGGCAGCTCCTCGCACTCGTCCCCGGAGCGATCCCCCTCGGCGGCCTTCCGCACAGAACTCGCTGCGCAGGAGACCGACCCGCTGGTCCTGCAAGACGACCATGGAGTGGTGGACGGAGAGACGGAAATCCCCTTTGTCGTCAAAGTATCACATGGCGCGGAGCTGGGAGATGCGCTACCCGCCGAATGCAAAGTCCACGCTCGACTCGTGACGAAAACACATCTCAAGCCCGACGAGATCCAGCGCCTGGAGGCGGGCTTGGAGTTCCCACGGAAGAATCTGCAGCAGATTACGCGATCGCAGAACAGCAACGAGCAAAGCGAAACGGTCTCCATTGCGAAATGGGAACCCTGCGTGTCTTGCAACAGTAAGAGCCGTCCCACCCCAGTGCCCCTTGAGTGCAGTCGCTGACGAAGATGTCACAGACACCGACTCCTTCTCCGTCGCACGCTTCACCCTCCCCTTCCACATCCACGATACGAACCCTCCCATGCCGACCTTCTCCACGCCCTTGCTTTCGCGCGACCATTTCATCGAGCTGACCGCCTCGTTTCCCGACGGGCCCACCGAGGCGTTCAAGGTGTCTGTGCCGGTGGAAATCGTCCACGGCCTGCCCCTGTCCGTGGACTTTGGTTCACGTAAAAGCTCCGCCTCGTCGGGAGGGTGTGAGGCGAGATTGTAGGGTCGATTGGTCACGAGCGAGGTCAGGTTTCTACGAGTTTTTGCCGTTTTATGATACCCCACGCTGTGTGCTCCCTCGTGGACTACATGCGTCGAGCTTTACCGGTCTCGGAAGACTGTTATATACCATCTTATGAAGTTATGAGCGAATGCAATGATAGATGTCTCGTCTCAGGAACGATCCCCTTCATTGTCTTCTAGTAGTCGCTACGTAAAACATTCTAGGCTCTCAAACGCCGCCACTGAGCATGCTTAAGTCGGCCGTCTCCATACCCAAGCGCCAAACATGCAACCATTGGGCAACGCTCAGAACGCACATCAGGAATTGAGAATCTTCGTCTTCATCCATTCGCTCGTGCCCACGCCGAGATTCAGCCCGTTCATGGCCCACCACTTCTTCACCTCCATACCTCTCTGCCCTTCATCGCCGTCTTCCAGCGCCTCTTCCACATCGCACGTCTTGAACTCCACCTTCAGCCCGCTTCGCTTCCACCACTCCAACACATTCACGTATCCGGACTTGGTGGCGCCGACGAGGACTTGGTTGTCGAAGATCATCTTGGACCCTTTCAATCCATGCCACAGCTGCAGGATGTCAACGTGCCCGTGGGTGGAGGCCAGCTTGGCCACCGTATCTTCGTGAGGAAAAGCGATGCCGCATTGCATCCACCATCGTACGACATCGGTGTGGCCGTTCTGCGTGGCGTAGCAGATGCTTTTGCCGGGCTTGAGGCGGATCTTGTTGGCACCGTCGATGCCTGTGCGGATGTCGTCGACCGAGGTGGACAAACTCTTCCACCATTCCAACACATGCAGGTGGCCTTGGCTGCTGGCTTGCTCCAGTGCGGCTTCGGTGAACTTCAGCGGCAGCCCGGATCCGCGCCACCACTCCAGAACATTGACGAAGCCGAGGCGCGAAGCACCGTCCAGCGCCTCGCTGGTGTATTCCTTGGTCAAGAAGGAAGGCGAAGTTCGCCAAAACTCCAATATTTCCGTCCGACCGAAGACTGCAGACGCTTTGTCGGGGAGGAAGGTGTGCCCAAATGTTTCCCAAAATAGGGTTTTGTGATTGGCTTCAAGGTGTGCGAGGAGAGGAACGTTTGCAAAGCGCATGATTAACTTGATGCAGAGCCTGGAAATCCAGCGCGGGACGCTGTGAGTCGCGATGAAACCTTTGACATCTGCCAGATTCCCCTTGAGAATGGTCAATTCGAGATTCTCCATATAGCTCAGCGTGCGCTGAGAGTTGGTGTGGGCCGTCCAGTCGGCAGGCGGTGGCAAGTTGGTGAAGATGTGTAGGGTCTCTGCGAGTTCCCAATCGCCGGTGAAGTCGAAGATCATGGTCCAGAGTTCGGGGGGCAGGATGTCCCCATGCGAACGCCGGCGTGGTCCCAGCGTGCCATAAACGGCGCGCTGAGACGGCGAGACGTGAATGTCTTGCCCGATGTTCATCAGATCCACTTGATTGCGGACGACATCAACGAGATCTTCTGCCGCCTCCCACGACGCCACCTTTCTCTCCTCGCCCACAAAGGTCCACAGGATGGGTTGGATGAGCTGCACCCAATTCCACTTCTTGCGTATCTTCGCCAGCTGCTTCTTGGTCATTGGGTTCTCCCACATCAGCGTCGACATGCCTGGCACGAGCAGGATCTTTTTGCTCACGTCCCAACTCCGCAGAATCTCGAGGACGAGGTTGTCGGTGTGGCCATGCAGCATTTTGGCTAGATTGCCGGCATCGATGGGGGACAGGACGAGGAGGTTCGCCCACTCGCACAGCTCGGCAGCCTCGTTGTGCATGTCGGCGGCGGCAAGGCACATGCCGCGCGTGGCAGTGCCGTGGACGGCATTGGTGATGGTGAGGGCGTGGGAGCTGGCGCGAACCAAGTCGGCGCCGGAGAAGGAGGGGTCGAGAACGGTGCGCAGGGAGACGTCGGGGAGGTTTGCGAGGCGGGGAAGGAGATCGGTGACGATTCTCGACTCGGGACAGCCGAGGGAGGCGAAGAGGACGTTCAGGTCGCGGGTCTGCTGGCCGCCGCGGATGTCGGGAAGGTGGATGGAGTGCATGTCTGCGCGCGACTCGGCCATTTTACCCGTGTCTTGCTCGCACACACTTCTGCTTCGATACGGCCGGACGATGTCATGGGGAAGGGGAGAGAGGATATGGCGTGGCGTGGCAAGGGATGGAAGAGTCGAGTAGGTGTAGTGCATGCAGCAACAGGCTCGGGTGGCGGTTAGGGACGGGACAGAATGGAGACCAAGCCTTTCGGCACGTGCTCCGTGCGCGCCGAGGGCACTCGTCGCGTTCGGAAGGCGCTGCCGAGCTCGCGCTTGTCCCCGCTGGCACGGCTTATTATTACATTCGATGATGCATCTCCGGAAGCAGAACACGTACAGTACAGACTCGGTCAAAGTCACAATACTAACCACCAGGAGAGGGGCGATGAGTGGCATAACATCATACTACGACACAGAATTGCCCATCGATGCAAGACCAGTGATTGAATAGCAGCGCCGCGTCCTTTGCCTCTCCCGGTGTGCCGGTAGGGAGTGCTGCGCGATGAAATCATCACGACCTCCCATCCGCGTCCTTGATGGCCACTAATCAAGGTTAGGTAGCCTTACCCAGGGCCTTGCTCTCTGGGTGAAGCATTGCTCCGCGCGTCCCCATTGAGCCAGATGCCGCGCTGGAGCTTTCCGTTGTGATGCTGAACAATCACTCAAATCTCGAATGCAGTAGAGGCACTGGTAGCCAGGGACGAAAGACAATGCTCTGCGTGTTGACTGCATTCGCATCGTATGCATGATCTCTTGCGAGGTGCTCTTCGGAACCTGCCACTTGTGCCCTGAGGGAGGCCCCCTCCGAGGATGATTGCGGGAACACTCCACCCGCATCGTCGCGTAATGTCCCGCCAGGCCTCGCTACGATCCACAGGCGCATTTGGTGAGCTTCTTCAATGAATGAATGCATAAAGTCTGTCCGGTCCTCGAAGTACCGCGGAGTGGGTTAGAAGCGTACTGTAATGTACTGCACCGCGGCACTGGACGGCACCAAACCTTGTTCTATGGAGCCTGCCAACCTAAGCCAAACCAGTCCTCTGCCGCCACACACTCTTGCACCGCGCCCTGCTGCGCGCACCACCCTCACGTTCGTGGCAACAGAGGCGTGATTGTTTGCATGCATCTCGACTGCCACCGCCGTCGCACACCAGCCCACGCTCCCGCCCACGCCCACGACCTCCGCCGCCGCCAGCTTGCCTGCCTCTCGCTCTGTCCTTGACGCGCATCCTGCTGCCACCTCTACCCTGCTACCCTCCACCGCACGTGAGCCCGCGCGCGCACGCCCGCACATACATCAAACAACCGTTCCACCTCGCCATCTCTGCATTCCTAGTCTTGGTCGGTGCGGCGCCCGTCTTTGTCGCCGCTCTGGTCGCGAGCTCAACGTGAACAACACTGCACTCCACGAAGCTTCTGCTTGGGATCAGCACAAAGAGAACGCACGTCTCCAGTTCACACACCGGCCCCATTGGGATCCCGCCTCAGGAAACGAACCCACTCGACTCTCCCCCATGACCCTCTCAACTACGCTGGTTGACTGCGGGGGATAAGGAGGCATCCCTTCAAGACTGCTTCCTACTCAGGAGGTCATGTCGCCACCCATGGCGTCAGGACGGGAGGACTGGCAGCCACACCAGGCGTCTGACACACAGGAGCCCGGCCACCAGCGCACCGGATCCCGCTCGGCAAGGCCTCAGCTTCCTGCCACCGAGAGCGCCTTTCATTCGCGTTCCCACGTTGTCAATTTCAACGAGCCCCCCCGCTCACCCACCTCCGCCTCCACCGAGGGCCCCTTGAGCCCCTCCATGGCCGACAGAGTCTTTCCGATCCGTTCAGTCGTGTCGGTAGATCCCACACCAACCCCAGCGTCTTCCGCGAGTCGGGGAGACACCAGCTACTTCCCAATAACCCCAGCTGCACGGAGAACCTCCGGTACTGGCACGGAACTAGCTCAAGATCACACGCCGGGCCGGTCCAGACGAGGCAGCGAAGTCCACACATCGCCGCCGAGAGGCTACGCCGCCGCCGAGCGGCAAAGCCGCCAGAGCACATGGGCCACCACTTCAGACCCCCCGCAGAGACGCGCGCAATACAATCTGAACGACGCCATCGCCGAGACGGAAAGCATAGCCAGTGAAAAAGGCGACGTATCTGGCCCACCAAGCGAAAGGCCGCCGTCTGCCCGCGCACCCTCTCTCAAGAGCACCGACGAAGGCCCCACCCTTATGACGGCGCGGTTCAAGCATGTTGTCACCGAATCTGGACATGCTGTCATCACTGGGCGAGACGGAGAGAAGCTACAAAGATGCGAAGACGAGCCAATTCACATCCCCGGCGCCATCCAGGGGTTTGGTCTCCTCGTCGCCCTGGAGGAGCAGGCGGAAGGCAAACTCATCGTCAGAGTCGTTAGCGAGAATTCGAAACAACTCATGGGCTACACGCCAGCACAGCTTTTCGCGCTCGAGTCGTTCACCGACATCCTATCAGAGGAGCAGGCGGATAACCTGCTCGACCACATCGACTTCATCAGAGAAGAAGATGCGGATGTGGTCATCAATGGGCCGGAGGTCTTCACCATGACCATTCGGAACTCGCAGCGCAAGAGTCAAAAGTTTTGGTGTGCAATGCATGTCAACGATTCCCAAAAGGACCTCATAGTATGTGAGTTCGAGTTGGAAGACGACATGACGAACCCTCTTGTGGCACCTGGCGAGGCTACTCCCGACCTACCGGAAGATACACTCAACAGCCAGCCGACCGAGGAAGAGTACCAAGAGAGCACCCAGAATCTGAGCCGGCCGCTTCGGGTGCTGCGCAGTGCGCGGAAACGAAAAGGCGAGGCTGCAGCCATGGAAGTCTTCAACATCATGGCTCAAGTGCAGGAACAGCTGGCCGCTGCTCCGAACCTCGAGAAGTTCTTGAAGGTTCTGGTAGGCGTGGTCAAGGAGCTGACCGGCTTCCATCGCGTCATGATCTATCAATTCGACCAGGCTTGGAATGGCCGTGTGGTCACCGAACTCGTGGATCCCCGTGCGACAACGGACTTCTACAAGGGCCTCAACTTCCCCGCGAGCGATATACCGAAACAAGCGCGCGACCTGTACAAAATCAACAAGGTGCGCATGCTTTACGACCGATCACAAGAAACGGCACGCCTGGTGTGCAGGACGATGGAGGATCTGGAAAGGCCACTCGATCTGACTCACGCCTATCTCCGAGCCATGTCGCCCATACATCTGAAGTACCTGGCAAACATGGCCGTCCGATCCTCCATGTCGATATCAATCAACGCCTTTGACGAGCTGTGGGGTCTCATAGCTTGCCACACGTACGGCCCTCGAGGGATGCGCGTTTCGTTCCCCATTCGTAAGATGTGCAGGCTCGTTGGAGATTCTGCATCACGGAACATCGAACGACTGTCATACGCCTCCAGGTTGCAAGCCAGGAAACTGATCAATACCGTGCCGACGCAAAGCAACCCCTCGGGATACATCATTGCTTCCTCGGAGGATCTACTCAAATTATTCGACGCCGACTTCGGGTTGCTTAGTATCCGAGACGAGACAAAGATCCTTGGAAAACTGGAGCACAGCCAGGAGGCGCTGGCAATGCTCGAATATTTCCGCTTGCGACAAATCTCGAGCGTGATGACCTCCCAGGACATCCGGCTCGACTTTCCCGACTTGCGGTATCCTCCGGGCTTTACGGTGATTGCGGGACTCTTGCTCGTGCCTCTGTCCTCAGGCGGGCAGGACTTTATCGTCTTCTTCCGCAAAGGCCAATTGAGAGAGGTGAAATGGGCGGGCAATCCATATGAGAAGTCCATCCGAGAGGGCACGGAGGCCTTCCTGGAGCCGCGCAAAAGCTTCAGAACATGGACTGAGAATGTGGTGGGAAAGTGTCGTGAGTGGACCGAAGAAGAGATCGAGACGGCCGCTGTTCTTTGTCTCGTGTATGGAAAATTTATCGAAGTGTGGAGGCAGAAGGAAGCCGCTCTGCAGAACAGCCAACTCACGCGGCTGCTGCTCGCCAACTCTGCGCACGAGGTCCGCACTCCGCTGAACGCCATCATAAACTACTTGGAAATCGCGCTCGAAGGGTCGCTCGATCAAGAGACCAGGGACAATCTGGCCAAGTCGCATTCAGCATCGAAATCTCTCATCTACGTGATCAACGATCTTTTAGATCTGACCAAGACGGAGGAAGGCGGTGAGCTCGTCAAGGACGATGTCTTTGATCCCAGAGACACACTCGCAGAGGCGACGGAGATGTTCAGGGGCGATGCCAAGCGGAAGGGCATCACCTACGAGGTGCTCCACCTACCCGGTCTTCCCGCCCACGTCATCGGCGACGCAAGAAGAGTCCGACAGGCAATCAGCAATGTCACGGCAAACGCGATCCAGAATACGTCCGAGGGCTCCGTCCGAGTGGAGATGTCCATGGTGCGAAGGGAGGGTCAGAAGTGCGATATCGAGATTAGTGTGGCGGACACTGGCATCGGGATGAATTCCAAGAAGCTGGATCAGCTGTTCCGGGAGCTGGAGCAGGTGCAAAGCGAGGACGAGGCGCTGTCCACTGACAATATTGTGCCCGATGCGAAGGCTCTGGCCGAGGGCCCCAAGAAGGAGGAAGGCAAGGCGCTGGGGCTCGGGCTCGCGGTAGTGGCGCGCATCATCAAGAACGTCAACGGCCAATTGCGTCTCAAATCGGAGGAAGGCAAGGGGTCTCGCTTCGTCATTCAGTTCCCGTTTGATATTCCCAAGGCGGAATCCCACCAACAAGCGCTGGAAGAGGCCGCCAGCACTGGCTCCGCAACGCCGCAAGCCAAGCCGGCCTTTGGGCCGGAGACGCCGCCACTCGAGGGCGAGGTGACGCTCATCGAGCGTGGGAGCTCACTCAGGACACGGTCCCTCGATGGGAAATCGAATGCACTAATGTCGCGCAAGAATAGCTCCGAAAGCGTGAACAGCAAACGGAGCGTGGGCAGCATGAAATCTGCCCAGAGCAATCTGAGCTACTCCTCGGCGCGAAGTGGGAAGAGTGAAGTGGACAGACTGATTGAGGCGATTCAAGAACCTCATCGCGTGGATGGCTGGCATGGAGACAACCCAAGAAGATCTGCGTCATTCAACAAGGGCATCACTGGCGGGCGTGGCTCGTCCGCAAGTACCCCGGGTGCTTCCCAAATGTCTCTCGACCGAAGCCACATGCACGATGTCAGCAGTACTGCTTCCACCGGAAGTCCAGTCGGTCCATATCGAACCAGGAGCGTCGATGTCGCAGACTTTTCTAGCAACGCGCCCATGTCGCTCACCCAGACGGAGCGAGCATACCCGCATCCGGGCGAGTCCTTTGTGACCGATCAAGGTCAGCCGATCAGGCCTGTGCGAATTATGGGTGACGCAGTCATGTCTCCTGAGGATGAGCCGGCTTCGCTCAGCTTCCCCAGTCCTAGAACATTGCCTAGTAGCGCTGACCCCTTCGTCTCTGCCGCACCGTCAGAGGCCGATTCCGCAGAGAATATGAAGGTCTTGGTGGCGGAAGACGATCCGGTGAACAGCAGGATCATTGAGAAGCGGCTGAGCAAATTGGGACACGACGTCTCTTTGACCGTGAACGGAGAGGATTGCTCTTTTGCGTACTGCGATCGGAGCGACTCGTTTGATATCATTCTCATGGACATGCAGGTAAGTGCTGCGAGAGAGTGATAGACTAACACTGCAGATCACGCAGAGCTGACCGGTACCGTTCTCTTAGATGCCCATTGTGGACGGCCTCACTTCCACCAAGATGATCCGGTCGTATGAGAGGACGCATCCAGCTCACAAGCTATCGCCGCGTGCCGCGAAGAACAAACGGATACCGATCATCGCTGTCTCCGCGTCGCTGGTCGAGAGGGATCGCAAAACATATATGCAGGCCGGCTTCGATGGCTGGATCCTGAAGCCTATCTCGTTCTCTCGACTGAAAGAAATCATGGACGGGCTCGTAGATCGCGGGAAACGGGGCGAAAATCTCTACCAGCCTGGAGGATGGGAGCATGGAGGGTGGTTCGAACGGCCACGCAATGATGCCATTGTGTCTGAGACCCAGCCGAGTCAGCAACCTCCGACGGACGCTCTAGCGAGGTTCGTCCCGTCAAAGGGCGCGCAAGACGCTGCTGCGAGGGAGGACTCGGCACCGAAGGATGCGCACTAGGGATGCATTCATTTCTCGGACCGGATAAAATCCGCTTCGGATGGATGGAGGTTTGCCGGATGGTACAACTGGGTCAGACACGGTGCCACTAGAGCGAGGGAGGCGATATCGATTTTCGGCGCATCGTTGCAAGGCGGCGTTTGTGGCGGCGAGTGAGCATGAGGTCGGAGTCTAGGGAGGCGCATAGACAGTGGCAGCATCGGAGCGTCGAGGCGCCGCACCTCGGGGAAATCTGGATTGCATACCTGTCTGTGTTGGAGCGCATAGACGATTCCAAGCCATTAGTTGTGTAGTTGCATGAATCTCGCGCACGGTGAATATTCCGTGGTGTTGGTCGTGCTCACTTGGTGCCACGCTGTCCACATTCCCACGTGATGCCCCAATCTGCCTTATTAAGCGGGACGAGCAACCTCCAAGACCGGGAAGCTCACGTCGACTTCTTCCCCATCCTCGTCATCGCTTCCCGAGCATGCTGGGTCGCTGCAGCGATCCGATGCCATGGAAGCGGACTGGAATGAGGTATGAAATGAATATCAGCCTCGCGGGCATCCATCTGGCCCTCTTACTGGAGCGCTTGATGGGCATCGTATCGCCGGGAACTATCTGCTGATCATCTCCATTGCAGACTGCACGCATCACACTCCCCGGCCCGACTCCGAATGCGGCGTCCGGCCTCATCACGACCTTTGCGTTCGACACCGTCCAGGACCTGCTTTGGACTGGCAATGAATATGTGCGTCCAGCAATTGCTCGGTTGCTGATGAGCGCCTGCGACCCAGCTGACGCAATTCACAGGGACGCATTACGTCTTTCTACGGCGCCGAGCTGCAACGCCACACCTCCTATCGAGGCCATGACAGCACTGCGGGTCGAGGAGCTCGCGGCAGTGCGGCTGTAAAGCAGCTGTTGTTCTGTCAGAAAGGCATCCTGTCCATCTCCCCTCGCAGTGTGCATCTTTCCAATCGCAGAGGCCTCACGCTATGGCACATCAGCCAGAGCGACATGGTGGATCTTCGGTGCATGAGCTTCACCACTGCCGCCGCTACAGAAGTCGTCGTGGCCGGGTGTCAACGCGACATGTACAGAATCGACGTGGAGAAGGGTACCATTATTGAGACGCTGGCCCACGAACCTCACATCGCCTTCACGTTGATGCGATGGACCAACCAGTACATCTGCGCCGCTTCCCACGACGGCTCCATTCACCTCCTGGATACGAAAACCCTGTCTTTGGCTAACAGCTGGAAGGCCTATGCAGGCACGGTCAACGACATGGATGCTAGAGGCGACTATCTCCTGACCTGCGGCTGGGCGCAACAGCAGTACCAAGGCCTCGCGCTGGAAAGGCTGGTTCGAGTCTTCAACTTGAAAACGCAAAAGTCCGTTGCGCCAGTCACCTTCAGCCAGGGCGCCGCTTTCGTGCGCATGCACCCCAAACTCTCATCAACCTGCATCGTAGTCTCGCAAATGGGCGCCGTGCAATCCATCGACGTGCAGAATCCCGACATCCCGGTCATGCGATTCGTGCAGACCTTCGATGCGCAGCTGACGGGGCTGGAACTCATGCCGTCCGGCAAGGGATTTGCAATGGCGGATAGCCACTGTCAAATCACGCTTTGGGGCTCGCCTGCAAAGCTCCAATTCACAGAGTTTACCCAACCCATTGAAATGCCCGATGCCGCCGCGCCGGTCAAAAACATGGACTGGTCCCCGGACGTTGCCCTGAACCTCATCGGCATGCCATTCTACCGCGAGGCGCTGTTGTCCGGCTGGTCAAATGGCTTGGTCCACGAGGTAGGCGCTCCGCCCTCCAAAATGGATGGATCAATGTTCACTGGAATGCGGAAATTCGAGCACGGTCTGGTTGGGCCAAATCTGCACCACGGCCGACGCTATGAAGTGACCGATACAAGATCGCTTTTGAAGGATCCAAACTCGATCCCGGCCCCGAAGTTCCTGAGCGAGCAGAAAAAAGACGAAGATGGCCATTACGAGATTGAGCGCAGATTCAGCGAGGATATTGGCAAGACCTTGAAAGGCCTTACCCTCCAAGACAGTCCGCCGCTGTACTATCAACGCCAGAAAATGGCATACAGTAGGTTCGGCGTGGATGATTTCGACTTTCGCTATTTCAACCACACGCCCTACTCTGGCCTGGAGATCCACATTGTCAATTCTTACGCAAATCCCCTGCTGCAGGTGTTTCGATTTGCGAACGTCATCCGCAATCTGGCCCTGCAGCATACTGCTATGGATTGCCGGCTCGAACACTGCATGCTGTGCGAGACTGGCTTTGTGGTTGATATGCTGGAGAAGGCGCACGGGTTGATTTGTCAGGCTACCAACTTCTTCAAGGCCTTATCCAAGCAGCCGAATGCGGCCGCATTGGCGTTCTTGGAGGAGCACACACTCGGCACTCCCATGACCGTCATGATACAGAACCTCACCCGCTTCCTCCTCCCTGCTCTGGAGGAGAACTCTCGCCGAGTCAGTGGGCATCCGGGCGAAGTTCAGCTCGCTCTTGGTACTTTCGGCCGTGCATATAGCACATGTACGGCCTGTTTGTACGAAGATGCAAAGCAGGAAGTGTGGTTCAGCCAGGATCTGGTATATCCCAAGGGACCCAAGCACACCCAGCGTGCCGTCCGCCCATACTTTTCGAGACTCCTGAAGGACTCTGTGGAGCGGTATGACCAGCACCGTGGCTGGTGTATGCGATGCCAGAGCTACAAGGCCATTCGATCTCGTCGTGCGCTCATGAGGACCCCTGACGTTCTGATGATAAATGCAGCTATCCATACCAACGACGCAAGGCATTTGTGGGCGACTCCAGGCTTCTTGCCCAAGGAGATTGGCATTATTGTGCACGACGATCAGTTTTACTGCTACGAGGGTCAGGACCTCCAACTACACCTTCAGCGGCAAATCCACGACATTACCGTCTACACGTTGGTTGGCGTCATTGCTGAAGTGACAACAAATGAAGCCCAGCCATCCCACCTCATTTCCATGATCGATGTCGGCGTCTCGAACCCACCCGACAGTACACAAGGAGAGAACTGGCATCTCTTCAATGATTTCATGGTGCGACCGATCTCTGGGCAGGAAGCACTCCACTTTGACCCGCGTTGGAAGTTGCCGTCGGTACTCACATACCAAGCGAAGCAGATGTCTCATTTCATCGACGAAAGCTGGAAGTCGAAGATCAACACCAACATTCTGTTTCGCAGCGTTGCTCAGCCGGCCTTTAGCCCGGCGTATGAGTTCCGCGCACTCTCCTCCACTGACGCCTTCCCGAGTGCGCAGAGCCATTATGCCATTGATGCGGAATTTGTCCGGCTGTTGCGAGAGGAAATCGACATGGACGCAGATGGCCGAAGAGCGATAACTCGTCCGGCGCGCTCCGGCTTGGCCCGTGTCTCGGTCGTGAGAGGCGATGAGCCAGATCAGGCGCTGCCATTCATGGATGACTATATCGCCTTGGATGAGCCTGTCGACGACTACCTCACGCAATACTCCGGCCTGCACGATGGCGATCTCACCTGGGGCGTCAGCAAGTTCACGCTCGTCCGCTTGAAAGAGGTCTACAAGAAACTGTGGGTCCTGCTCAATCTGGGCTGCACCTTTATCGGCCACGGGCTCTCGAGCGATTTCCGCACCATCAACATCCACGTCCCCGAGGCGCAGGTCATTGACACGCAGGACTTGTTTTCGCTGGGCGAGCGCAGTCGGCGCAAACTCTCCCTCCGCTTCCTCGCCTGGCTGATCTTGGGCGAGGACATCCAGCAGAACATCACCGCCGGGCACGACAGTATTGAAGATGCTCGTGCGGCGCTGAAGCTGTGGCGCAAGTATCTCGAGTACGCAGAGGCCGGCATCCTCGAGCAGATCAAGGATGAGGTGTTCGTGAAGGGCAAGGCGACGGACTTCAAGGTGCCGGCGCGCGATGGGAGACTGCTTCAACCAGACACGCCTTTGGCTAGTAGTGCTCCTGGCACGCCGGAGAGGCGAATTGCTGCTGTAGCCCGGGTCACCACGCCCGCGCGTTCCGAGTTCGGAAGTCCCTTTAGGTGATGGAGAAGTCGGCCATGAAAGCATACGTGCATGGGACAGGCTGCTGGCTGTTGGGAGAGATTCTATTTGGTTGATATGCCGTTTAGGTACAAGCTATGATATTGCAGTGGAAGAAGTCAAAGCCGGGCTACCTGTATCGTTGCACCGCTTGTTGTTATCCCTGGCATGGGGAGTAGGTGTGATGGAAAACATTACAGTATCTATGGAAGCACTAGCTATGTCTTGCCACTGCGTGGCCTGCGCCCCCCTTCCTCTCAGCGTAATGGATACGTCGAATAGACCGGAAGACTAGTCAGCTGCCTTCAGCAAACAGAAACATGTAGCTCTCCATGGGAAGTTACGCTGATCGCTCGCACCGCTAGACGTTCCGCACGAAAAGAATCTCAACGATGCCCCTGCCGATTCTATGCTGCAAGTGCCGTGAGACGTCGCCCCCTTTGAAGCATCGCCGTGCTTGCGGAGTCCGGTTGCGGCTGAGGCGAGCATCCTACCATCTGACCTGCTTGCTGACCTCGGAACCTTTTGCATCCTTCCCCAAGCCTTGCGCCGCTTGACTGCCCTGCTTGCTGGCTTCTTCCTTCTAAGAATCGCCACCGCTGGGAGTGGTTGCCGATGGTGTGGCCGGTGCAGTACCCTCCGTCTTCGCAGGGGTAGCGCCGCGTCCACGGCCTCTGCCGCCTCGCTCGCCGCGGAAACCACCGCGACCACCACGTCCGCGGCCACGGTTGGTCTCCGAGTCGCTGCCGGTGCCAGCGCCGCCCGCGGACTGATACCCACCACGTGCGGCATCTGCTGCTCCGCGAGGAGCCCCCGATCCTCGGCTGGAGCCCCAAGTGCTTGTTCCGTAGCCACCACGGCCACCGGTGCGGTATACTGCCATTCTCACGCTCTTGTGCTTCTCTAGCGCCTCTTTCGACGGACTACGCTTGAGCACTTCCTGCATGATCTCGGGCGTCGCGAAGTAGGCAATCCAGGGCCCCTTGGCGCTCTTCTCCACATTCGTAATCTTCTCTGCGTCCTCTGCGGAAAAGAGCTGGGACTTGACTTCTTCGGCAGTGTTGAGATTGTAGGTGTTTGAGATGAAGATGCCCTTCGATGGCTCCTGGGGACCAGGAGATTGCTGAATTCCACCCTGTTTCGGGGTATCCGTTGGCTTTGGCGTCGCAGAGTTGGCTCCCGCGGTGCCGTTCGTGTGTGTGGCCGGAGGCAAGGTGGAGGGCGATGCAGTGACACCGTTTGCCGTCAGAGCAGACGTGTTCGGGCTCGGAGCCGGCTGACCAGCTGGGGTCTGTTTGTTGGTTTGCGGGGCCACTGACTGGTGTACCCTCGACTGCGGGGGTGGGGAGGCGATAGCAGCCGTTTGAGCCGCAGGTGCAGCTTGTGCTGCTCGAGGTACCTGCTGGGGTGGCAGTTGCTGAGCAGGAGTCGGAAGGTTGCCACCTGTCTGTGCGGGAAGGGGAGGCTGCGCTCGCTGTTGCTGCGTCTTGGCCCCACGATGGGAGAAATTGAAGCCTTGTGCCCTCATCTCTGTTCCTATGCGCCCCTGGTCGATGTCGAGAACGAGCCAGCCAAAGGCGGCATCCGCGAGGTTGAAGTTCCACATGTTCTTGAAGGCCGACTCGTCCACCTGTCCGTTCGGGGGCGGGCCACCACCAAAGGGGTTGCCCCCACTCGCAGTGGCCGGCATCTTGGACACGAGATCGAGGGCCTGCTGGAGCAACTTATTCTGCGCATCGTTCTCCGCAACGGCAGGCTCCACTTCCTGCTTCACCGTCTCCCACACATCGTTGAATTGGGCCTTGGAGGCGGAGAGCTTGCCACGGTAGTGATCCAGAGACGGATTGACGGAGAATTCGTTGTAGGAGGAGCCGTATCTGAAATGAAGGCCGGCGGAGATGGAGAAGTCGGCCTTGAGGGTGACGGAGAGCTGATTGAGCACGCCTTCTCGGGCCGGGGAGGCGTGTGTGATGAGGACGCGGGTCTCGGTGGGATCGTAGACACGATTCGCCGTGTCTATGAGCTCGCCAAGTTGTAGCAGGGTTGTCCACATTGTGCCTTGCCCTCCAGCGATGGTAGTGCGGCCTTCGCCGTTGTCGAACATCTTGTGCATGACCACCGCGCCGCCCAGGCCCAGCAGTCTGAGCTTTACCCCTCCCACATCGAGGAGGCGTGAGTGGGATTCGTCGATGACGTGCAGGTTGTCGATCTTGTACTCGCCCGAGCGCAGTCTCTCCAAAACGGCAACGTCTTCACATGCACCCCACACGGTGAAGACGGGGACGTCAAGCTTGAAAGTCTTGTTCAGGAACTGGGGGAGTTCGGAGAGCGGTAGACGCTCTCGCTGAAAGCGCTCTTTCACCGAATGCTGGTTGTGATTGCGGGCAATTTCCGCCTTGACGTGGTCGGGGAGGAGGGGCGAGTACTGAGCGACGTGCTTTAGGGTTCTGGATTGATGGTCAGATACGGTGCTGCGAGGCAGGGAAGGTGGCGGCTTACTTTTCAGCAATACGTTCGAGTGAGTGCTCATCGTAGAAGCCAAAGTCGCCGGTGTGGATGATGTAGTCGGCCTTTGCGAGGCGGGCCAGGTCGTTCAACTGGCGAAGATTGCCTGGTGGAGGGGGTCAGGGGGGGAGAGGTGATGAGTGTGAAGCTCCTCGGGTGACTGACCTCTCACGTCTGCTATGCACAAGACTCTCGCGTGACCTATCTGCTGCACGCGGCCTTGGTTTGGGTCGAGTGGGCGTGCGCCGGGCACGGGGCCTGCAACAGGGGGAGCGCCATTGGGGAGGTAGGGGGCTTGAGAGTGGGCGCGAGGGGCAGAGGGAGGGTGCTGCGTCTATCGTCAGTTTATGGCTTGTGTGCAGTAGCATCTGTGGCCACATACAGCCATGAATGAGGTGCAGCGTGCGGCGTCGGGGGGAAGTCTTCGGGGGTTTAGGTGAAGCGGAGCGGTGGCGCTCTGGTCGTCGGGAGTGAGAGATTTGTGTGGAGGAGGAGACGGCGAGTGGCGATGAGATGTGGGATGATGGGAACGAAGATGAAGAGAGAAGGGGGGGAAGGGGAAGAGGCAGCTGCTGGAACAGTTGGAACGTCGTTTGTCGCGAAAGTCTTAAAAAGAGTTTGTCTAGCGCGAGGGCGGCCGTGGTCAGTGGGGAGCCTGAGGCAGCAATGTAGGTGCATGCATTGCGGAGTGCGGAGGTCCCGGGACTGGCAAACATCACTTGCTCCGTCGCGCGTGCGAGCATCACGGGAACGACATCCATCGTGTCACAGCACGTGCAGCGGCATCCTACCTTTAGGATGATGATACTTTGTATTGACTCTACAGGAAATGCTGTGCGACCGGACGGTGCAGCAGCATTGTGTGCAAGTATAGACAGGCAGCATTGCCCCTGCAAGTAGGCGATTGGAGTCTTTGTGTCACCTTTTCTGTTTCATTCCACCAACAAACACTCTGATGCCGCTCTCATCAACTTCAATCACGAGCTCACTTCCTTCCTTATATTAAATTCGTTGAGACGTGGCGTACGAGATGGCTCACCAACACGTGGTGCTCCTTACCTTCCACCTCACTTCGCTTCTATATATCAACACATTGCTTGTCTTTCTTCCACTCCTCTCCACTATACTTTCACATCTCTCGACTGCTTCTATCCGACTCCGCCCTTCAAGCTTACACCTCTGCGAGCACTCCATACCGCTCACCGTCTACAGCGATCACCCCGCCCACCAAGACTCTAAAGCTACAATCGATTGCAACTCACCACAAGACCCCGTATAATCGCACAGTTCTACATCGTACACACGGGCAACATGGACTCGGCAAGATCCTTCTTCCCACCGGGGTACAACGCTCACGCATCCGACTCTTCCCGACGCAACGCCCATAGGCAGCCCGGCGGCAGCATATCGACGAAGTCCAGTGCCATACGCAGCGCGAACACGCCCACCAGCTCGGGTGTTCACCGAAGTTCAAACACGTCGGCAACTTCCGTTTCCTCCCACAGCACCAGCTACCCTCCCGTGGCATTCCACAGCTACGTGCCGAATCCTGCCTTCCAAGCCCCAAATGCATATCGAGGTCCCCCCAATACGCCAGAAAATTCGAGTGCCACAGCAAGCTCCAGCTATGTGTCACAGATAGGCTCGCAGGGCTTCGTTTATCCTCGCGATGGCCCTGGCCGCAATGCACTCACTCATCACTCTCGTCCGCCCCGAGCCGTCAGACTCGGGTCCAAGACATACACCATCGGGTCTGTCATTCAACCTCCCTCTGGCGGCAACACACTGATGAGCGATGGCGTGCGCATCATCATCGACTCCCACAGCAGAGACTTCGTGGAGAAGAGGCTCAAGATGCATTCCGCGGAGCAACGAGAGCGAGCCAACGCCGAGATGAATGCACTGCAGCAGATCCGAAGAGCCGGGGGATCTCCGCACGTGAATCAAATCGAAGATGCATTCTGGCAGCTTGGTACAGATCATGCAAGCCTTGTCCTTGACTTCTGCAACGCCAACACACTCGAAGCTTACATCGACAGTTGCCGACGCAAGAACGAGAAGATCGACGAACAGTTTTGCTGGCAGGCCATGGCACAGCTCAGTGCGGGGATTGCAATGTGTCACTACGGCGTGCCCGACCCCTTCAGCACAAGCGATTCGCCGGCAGACTGGAATGCCATCTGCCATCTCGACATCAAGCCGGCGAATGTCTTCATGGACACCAGGAAAAGCGTGGGGTACGAGAATCTCCCCTATCCCACTCTCATCCTCGGGGACTTTGGCTGCTGCATCACGAAAGACGACCGCATGCGGGGCAAGATCAAGTCGAACGTGCCACCGTATGGTACCGCAGGCTGGTTTCCTCCCGAGACAACCTACGCCGATCCCGGACCAAAAGGTGCATATGGCAAGCACAGCGACATCTGGCAGCTCGGGGGTGTGATACAGACAATGTGCCGCCTGATTGCCGTGCCCGACACCTACTACCTCGACACCGATCGACCGTGTGGCAGGGGATACACACCTCAGCTGGGCAACGCCGTGCGAATGTGCATGCACAAAGAGGCCTTCACGCGACCGAATGCCATCGATGTTGCGAAGAACGTCAAGCGGCTCAGTGGATTGCCGAATCGGCCTACTTGATCATGGTGTGGCACTGCTGTGTCGTGGTCGTACGATGCGACAAGGGCGAAAGGTTGTGTTTCAAAAGAAGCGAGCGGATAATAGAACAAGACCCCAAAAGTTCAAGTAGTTCTTATTGCTTTGATGGATTGCGATTACTGATGTGAATACCACGGTAGATACATTCGTACTCTTACCCCTTGATTGATGCATCTCATGCGTGAACGACGGGTGATGCTGTCATGTCGTCTATCAGACCAGACGTGTGGCAAGAGTCGACGAACACTTGTCCGCCCCCGTCACGAGGACATCGAAGGGAAATTGTTGTTGTGCTTGTTGTGGTCGTGCGACACATTTCGAGGCCGTCCGAGTGGTCATTGGCAGTTCGAGCTCCCTGCCCCACGCACCCGCGACCAGATGCCCAACTTGATCGTGGAGAATAAAGCCGCGGGCGGTTCGAGGGGTGACGTACCTCTCGTGTCAGGAACGCCTCATCCTTTGCCTAGGCTATTAACTCGAGAGCTTCCTTTTTTCTCTCCTCCTCCATTGCTCCGCACGACCAAGGTCTTATAAGTACTGCAGCGAGCACCGTGTAACACTGTTCCACCCTGCGAAGTGCGACGTCTCGAACCCTGCCCGCCCATCAGATCTCTCTTAAGCCGAACTGCCCCACGATCCCACAGCACCCGGTTCTTTTTCGCCGCCAGCAGTGAGTTGGTTGTCTTGACGTAGCGCACGGGCAATGCTCACGCTAATCGTCCGGAGCACAGAACGCGGGCTTGTTGACAGCCGATCGGTATAAGTACAGAGGTGCGGTCGTGGTCCAGGCCTTGAAGTCACTCCATGCCTGACGGCGCAAAAAGTGATCTCAATCAACGCCCTTCTCCCCTCTTCCGACAAGCCAGCGCTGCTCCTCCCGGTGCCGCCACCGACTTCCTCAAAGAGCAGATCTTCAAGCAAGAGAAGAGCAACTTCCATTCCTCCTCGTTGAACAGCGCCGTTGTCACCGTCGGCATGTCGAAACCCGTGAACAAGACCTCGCTCCACCCGAGTGGTGTGCAGTGAGTGCTGCCATCCGCTCCCATCCTGCACCACGAATGCTGATGACGAATGTACAGGCCGCATCCCGAGCACACGGAGCTCGAGGAGGAGTTGCACGAGAAGGCCCGCATTGACTACGATCGCGTTGCCATTGTACGTCGTTTACTGCATCAATTACCCAGCCCAATGGCCGTGCTAATACTATGCCCGCCAGATTGCCAACCCCGCCGTCTCGTCGCTCTACGAAGATGCTCTCGTCTACGAAACCGGCTCCGCCATGACCTCCACCGGCGCCCTCTCCGCCTACTCTGGAGCCAAGACCGGCAGATCTCCCGCCGACAAGCGGATAGTGAAAGAGGAAAGCTCGGAGAAGGATGTGTGGTGGGGACCGGTGAACAAGGCCATGACTCCTGAGGTAGGTGGAAAAAGACACTCCCGCAGCAACTGCGCACTGCAGCACTTTGCAACACCTCTCCATCACGACCGTCGGTTCGCGGGGCCTGGCCCCGGGAACGTCATCTTTATTGCCGAAACGCCCCCACGTCCCCGCAGTCTCGGAACATGTCGGAAGCCCAAATCACGTGACTGTCACGTGTTGTTGCGCACACATTCACCGGCGAACTTCATCTCACTGCATCTTTAGCATCACTCCCACCATATCGTTCATATTCTCGCCGCTAACTCTCTTTGCTAACCTCTTCCATCTCCACAGGTCTGGCGCATCAACCGAGAGCGTGCGATCGATTATCTCAACACACGCAATCGCATTTACGTTATTGACGGCTACGCTGGCTGGGATGAGAAGTATCGTATCAATGTGCGCGTGGTCTGCGCCCGCGCGTACCACGCCTTGTTCATGCGAAACATGCTTATCCGTCCCTCCCGGAAAGAACTGGAGAGCTTCCACCCCGACTATGTCATCTACAACTCGGGCTCCTTCCCGGCCAACAGGTACACCACCGGCATGACCTCGGCCACCTCGGTCGCCATCAACTTCGCCGAGAAGGAGATGGTCATTCTCGGTACCGAGTACGCCGGTGAGATGAAGAAGGGTGTCTTCACTGTCTTGTTCTACGAAATGCCCGTCAAGCATAACGTTCTGACCCTCCACTCCTCTGCGAACGAGGGCAAGGACGGCGACGTCTCGGTCTTCTTCGGCCTGTCTGGCACCGGCAAGACGACGTTGTCCGCCGACCCGAACCGCGCCTTGATCGGTGACGACGAGCACTGCTGGAGCGACAACGGCGTCTTCAACATCGAGGGCGGTTGCTACGCCAAATGCATCGGCCTGTCTGCAGAGAAGGAGCCGGATATTTTCAACGCCATCAAGTTCGGCGCTATCCTGGAAAATGTGGTCTTCGACCCCGACACCCGTGTTGTCGACTACGAAGATTCCAGCCTGACGGAGAATACCCGCTGCGCGTACCCCATCGAGTTCATCCACAACGCAAAGATCCCTTGCAAGTCCGATAACCACCCATCCAACATCATCCTCCTCACCTGCGACGCTCGCGGTGTGCTCCCGCCCATCTCCAAGCTGGACAAAAACCAGGTCATGTTCCACTTCATTTCCGGCTACACTTCGAAGATGGCCGGCACTGAGGACGGCGTTACCGAGCCACAGGCCACCTTCTCGTCCTGCTTCGCCCAACCCTTCCTGGCGCTGCACCCCATGCGCTACGCCAAGATGCTCGCGGACAAGATCGAACAGCACAGCGTCAACGCTTGGCTTCTCAACACTGGTTGGGTCGGTGCGGGAGTAAGTATCTCAAGGGAGAGCTTGTTGAGCTGCCTCGAGATCATTTGCAGCGAGACGTTCGCGTGGTGTTGCTGCCGCTGAAGCAACTTCGTGCAATTGATCCGAGCACTTGACTGGTTCTACCCATCACCCTTAAATGATATGAAACACTTGCTAATCCTCTAATACACAGGCGTCAACAGGCGGGTCCAGATGCTCGTTGTGCGTTGTTTTAACGTCCCCATTGAAGTGCTGATACTAATTTTCGTCCCAGGAAATATACCAGAGCAATTTTGAACGCGATCCACAGTGGCGACCTCGCCAAGGCTGAATACGAGAACTACGACATCTTCAACCTGCAGGTCCCGAAGACGTGCAAGGATGTGCCCGACGAGATCCTGAACCCCAAGAAGAGCTGGACCGGCAATGCGGACTTCACGGAGGAAGTCACCAAGTTGGCGGAGCTGTTCGTGGAGAACTTCAAGAACTACGAGGAGGAGGCTTCGGACGATGTGAAGAAAGCGGCTCCGCAGTTGTAAGCGGCGCATAAGAAAGTATTGGCGCTGGTGGTGCCGGATCGAAGTCACAAATTGCCGGAGTATCATATAAGTCACGTGCAAGGCTACTTAGTAATCACTTAGTACTCACACAAATTGCCCGATTAGGAAACACGTCTGCACCTGCATGGCATTACTGCTCACACCTTACCCGCGCCCTGATGTGAAGCACGCCCTCGGTGACAATCTTCTACACTGACTTCGCCGCTCGCACGACCGAGTTTCGCTTGTCTCGGATTGGACGGGAATCGCACATCATGGTATCTCGTTTCGATTTCTAGTAGATCTTCAACCGCGACCCGCCGTTCCGCTCATGCGTGCTCCACAACCACCATGGTGTTTGCGGCACGTCAAGAGTAGGCCAAATTCTGAAGGAAGTAGGGGTTTATACGGCTGTGGTTGATATTGTAAATCATCGATATGACGCTCGATACGTTTGAGGTAACAAGGCCACGTTCAGACTATGCTAGAGGAAGCGTAGTGCCAGTCTCTTCAATCATCTGCTCCCCGGCATCCGACATCTCGACGTCTTTCTCCTTCTCCACACCGTCTTTGGCAGCTTTGGCAGCTCTGCGGCATTTGGCCGCCTCAAGGACCCTTTGTGCCTCGTCGAGGTACCAGGAGGGAACTGCTCTGGACTAACGATCTTTCGAGCCTCGACGTCTAGCAGCTGGAGAGCCTGTTCTCCATGTTCGAGCGAAGAATTGCTGTGAATTCTCAAAGCTAGCATCGTGTGGCAGCGGGCGCGGATCAAGATCGGCAGATCGGCATTCTGGAGGCTCCGTAGCTGATTGAGCAAGATGTGATTAGATACGGCACACGTACGATAAGGAGTTGTTCTGCAAGCTTGCAGCATCCCGCGCCGTCTTTTGCGAAGTGCATCTTGATCATGGCATCGTGAAGGGCGAGGTATGTTTGTGACACGAAGTCAAGCTCTTTGCGAGGGTTGTCCTTCTCCATGTCGGTGGAATGTGGAATGAAGTTGGCAGGTTATGTGTTGTATGGCTAATCGTGTAAGTTCAGGCATAACGGTGGATCGCGAGGTATTTTCTTTCACCAACCGGAGTTTTCTCTTCGTGAGTGCTGATGGGATAGTTCACTTTCAACTTCATGTTCACTTGGAAGGACTACGAGGCTGAGAAGGCCTAGACGGATTAAGTAATCGGCGTGCCTGAGGCTCTGCGGCACCGCTGGCCAATCGGCGGGCAAGAGCGTTGCGGCGACGTCAGTCGGCGAGCGAGCCGCCGCTGCCTGATTCTTGCAACGTACGACATCATCCACTCCATCTATCTTACCTTTGCGCATCCACGACTCAACAAGTGCTCCTCACAAAGGGTTTGAGACATCATCCGACCCCCGCACCGCTTTGAAGCTCCCGTACGGGTCCCACACGCCTTCAATCGGCGAACCAACACGTGCGCACCGACGGGGCTCCCTGTATGCCGGAGCGCAGAGGGTGGTCGTGATGAAGACAGCAACGTGGCTACGATGCCTTCCCCTATTCCTCCTTACCCTCCCATCGTCGGCGATTGATAGCAACAACCCGTTGAACCTCACTAAGATCCACGAAGCCGGCCGCTGCGCCGTTCGAGGCAACTGCGGCAGCGAGAGCCTCTTTGGCAAACAGCTTCCCTGCGCAGACAATGGCCTCGCCGGCAATGGTCTGTCGGCATCCGCAAGAGATCAGCTCGTAGAACTGTGTGGAGAGGAATGGACGGACACGAAAGTCTGCTGCGCCGACGAACAGGTGGACGACATCAAGACCAACTTCGACAGAGTCAACTTCCTCATCGCATCCTGTCCGGCGTGCCTAAAGAACTTCCGCAACATGTTCTGCCATTTCACCTGCTCCCCCGACCAGAGTCTGTTCGTCAACGTCACGCAAACGAAGGAGAAGAGCGACAAGATAATGACAACCGAGCTGGACCATCTCATCAGTGACGAGTACGGCTCGGGGCTCTACGACAGCTGCAAAGAGATCCAGTTCGCTGGTGGCAAATCTATGACATACTTTGGCAACGCCAAAAACTACACCCAATTCCTCGCCTTCCTGGGAACGAAGTCCACGTTGGGAAGCCCCTTTCAGATGAACTTTCCACGACCGAATGAGCATCCCTTCAAGGATATGCACCCGGTATTAGACGATGCTATACCTTGCAACACCTCCGACAAGCGATATCAGTGCATGTGCAACGACTGCCCGGCAATCTGCCCCTCCCTCGACCCGTTGGAAGAGCCAAAGGAGTGCAAAGTCGGATTGCTCCCCTGCCTGAGCTTTGCAATAATCCTTGTGTATGCCGTCTTCGTCACACTGCTTGTGCTGGCGGTCTCGGGTCACGCTGCGGCTGCGAAACGCCGACAAAACAGGAATGAGCGGCTTCAACTCCTCCAAGATTCGGCGCCCGATGAGGACGATGACGAAAGAGATGTTGTGCACGGAGCTGGAGGCTTGCTTGACCGCCCAACTCGACAGTACCCCCTCAATACGTACTGCGACCGTGCTTTCAGCAAACTCGCAAGGACATGCGCGAATTTTCCGGCCATCACGATTGTATCGTCAATCATTGTGATTGGCATCTTCAGCTTGGGGTGGATTCGTTTCGACCTGGAAACAGACCCGGTCAACCTTTGGGTAGCTCCGGAGTCCGCTGCTGCACAGGAGAAGGCCTTTTTCGACTCGAATTTTGGGCCCTTCTTCCGCACGGAGCAGGCCTTCTTGGTTAATGATACTCACGCCGATGGCCATGGACCTGTCTTGAGTGCCAACACGCTCAGATGGTGGTTTGATGTCGAGAGGCGGGTGCGCATCCAGAAGAGTCCGAAGCACGGATTGACTTTGAAAGATGTGTGCTACGATCCACTGGGCGGCGCCTGTGTTGTTCAGTCAATCACGCATTATTTTGACAGTCAAGAACTAGATATGGACAACTGGGAGAAGCAACTACAGCATTGCGCCGACGTACCGAGCGACTGTCGTCCAGACTTTCAACAACCCATGCCTATCGAAAGACTGCTGGGAGGATACAACAGAACTTCACAGCCCGTCACTGATGCTGAAGCGCTGATTGTGACGTGGGTTGTGCAGAACTACAATCCAGGCGACCCCCGTTTGGAGAAGGCCGAGGAGTGGGAGGATAGCCTCAAGAGGTTGCTCATGGACGTGGCACAGGAGGCTCAGGAGCGAGGCTTGAGGCTGAGCTTCTCCACGGAGATCTCTCTCGAACAGGAGCTCAACCAAAGCGCGAATACCGACGCTAAGATCGTGGTAATCAGCTATCTCGTCATGTTCTTCTACGCCTCGCTGGCTTTGGGCAGCACCACGCTCACGCTCGGCTCCATCTTGCGCAACCCGGCCACCGCGCTTGTTCAGAGCAAATTCATGCTGGGCATCGTCGGCATTCTCATCGTCCTTATGAGTGTTGCCGCGTCTGTGGGCCTGTTTGCGGCTACGGGACTGAAGGCGACCCTGATCATTGCAGAAGTCATTCCTTTCCTGGTACTGGCTGTTGGCGTGGACAACATCTTTCTCATCGTGCACGAATTCGAACGAGTCAACATCAACCATGCGGACGAGTCTGTTCCAGACCGGCTTGCGCGTGCTCTTGGCCGCATGGGACCCAGCATTCTCCTCTCTGCCTCCACCGAAACCGTAGCATTTGCGCTCGGCGCTGCTGTTGGAATGCCTGCCGTCCGAAACTTCGCGGCATACGCAGCTGGAGCAGTCTTCATCAATGCAGTATTGCAAGTGACCATGTTCATTTCGGTCCTGGCTTTGAACCAGGAGAGAGTGGAAGCTGGACGTGCCGATTGCATTCCGTGCATCAAGGTGCAGGGCGGGTCGTCGTCGAGCATGCCAAATGGGTACGGTGGGGCGCCGTTCAGTGGTACGGAAGAGGAAGGACCGCTGGCGAGATTCATTCGGAGATATTACGCTCCAGCAATCCTTGGAAATAGGACCAGAGTCGCCATTGTGACGGTATTCCTGGGCTTCTTCGCCGCAGGTATCGCACTTCTACCCGACTTGAAGCTTGGACTCGACCAAAGAATTGCTGTGCCGAGCAGCAGCTACCTGGTCAAATACTTTGACGACCTGTACGACTATTTCGGTGCCGGGCCGCCGGTCTACTTCGTTACGAGGAACGTCAACGCCACAGCCAGGACCCATCAACAGGAATTGTGCGCCAAAGAGCTTGGGTGCAACCGCCTCTCTGTGCCAATCCATCTCGGCCTAGAGCGAACCCGGGAGCATTCGTACATTGCAGACACGACTGCAAGCTGGCTAGACGACTTCTGGACATGGCTGAACCCCGAGAATACGGCGTGTTGTGTTGATGAATCAGGCAGCCCGTGCTTCGCGAATCACGACCCGCCATGGGACCAGACGCTACAAGCCATGCCTCAAGGCGAAGAGTTTGTCTACTATGCCCAACGCTGGCTGAAGGCACCGACTACTGAGGACTGTCCTCCGGCCGGCAAGGCGCAGTACGCAGATGCGGTAGTAATCGACAACACGACCATCAATGTGCCCGCCAGCCATTTCCGAACTGCGCACTCCGCACTTACCAGCCAAGAGGACTTAATCAACTCCTACGCCTCCGCGAGACGCATTGCCAAAGAGATCAGTCAGGAGAACGACGGCATCGATGTCTTCCCCTACAGCAAGCACTACATCTTCTTCGACATGTACGCTGGCATTGTCCGTTTATCAACGGCACTAGTGGGTGCAGCGCTGGCTTTCATCTTCTTTACAACCTCCCTCCTGCTGGGATCCATCGCCACGGGCTTGGTCGTTACTGTAACGGTGACGATGATTGTCGTCGACGTTGTTGCCACCATGACTCTGGCGGATGTGTCGCTTAATGCCGTCAGCCTGGTCAACATCATCATCTGCGTGGGCATTGGCGTCGAATTCTGCGCCCACATCGCCCGCGCGTTCACTATTCCATCGGCCTCGATACTCGAGCGCGCGTCGAGCAAGTTCCGTGGCAAGCAAGCTAGAGCCTGGGCCGCCTTGGTCAACGTCGGCGGCAGTGTGTTCAGCGGCATCACGATCACCAAGCTCCTCGGCGTGTTCGTCCTCGCATTCACGCGAAGCAAGATTTTCGAGATCTATTACTTTAGAGTTTGGCTCGCATTGATCATTTGGGCGGCGCTGCATGCGCTGGTCTTTCTGCCGGTTGCATTGAGCCTCTTTGGAGGGGCTGGTGAGTTTCTCCCCATCCCGCTTGTCACGTGCATATACTGATCAACATTTTCGCGCAGGTTACCTTGACCCCGAGAGCGACGGCGGACTAGAGCAAGACCTCGCGAGCCGTCGGTACAGAGCTTTGCTGCCGGATGAGGAGTATGACAGCGACGATTACTAGGCCTCGGTAGCAGCGCGGTAGTTGGAGGCCAGGCCTCATTCAATAGCCATTGATACTCCGATACCAAGCCATTGACATCCGCGTTCCCGTGCGGTGCCCAAACGGCCAAAGGTGATGACTTGCACAGCATAACGGCTCGGGTGTCTCGGCGATCCCTGCCGTCTGGTCCGTGTGTGCAGCGCCGGCATGCCTTCACCACACGCATCCTTGCCAGTCTTGCCAAAGAAAGGCAGCATCCCGAGTGCAACGCTGGAAGCAACGGCAAGCAAGGATCATTTTGCCATCGAGCCCGCCCGTTTTGCGGGAAGAGAATCGAGGCGAGCGATCGACATGGAGCAAAAGACCCCGCTCGCCTAAACACATTGAAAAGCTAGGTCTGTAGCCACTGCGTATTCCCGCCGGACCTCGGACGGAGCATCGTAGTTTTATGCACTCGGCGGCCCACTCGCTCGTTTCGACTGTCCTGATGAAACGCGCTGGGATGCGGTGTTCCCCTTGCTGCTGCGGGGGGCGGTGCCTAGCTCTGCCGTAGCGTCGACTAGACACTTGTCACACCAATTTGGCGGGTGTCGATCACCGGAGAATTATAGGGGATGTCACTATATCTCTGACAGGCGGGAGCATTAGAGCTTGCATTAGTGCCGGCAAGAGTTGGCAGCCGGCGCTGGGGTGTCGTGGCGAGTGCATGGATCCCTTGCAGGGATGAGACGATGTATAGTCGAGCGGCAAGTGCAACGTGAGGATGAGCGGAGACCGGAGAGTTGGTGATGACGATATTCAAAAACATCTATTCAACTACAGACGACAAAACGGGTACCTGCTCATCATTCATATCACACGGAGTCTATGCTGCATGACTCCCTCCATCCATCCATCGGAATCAGCCAGACTTGCGCCAATGTTCGCCGCAGACTCCCCCCAATAACCCTCCCACTTTTCTTCGCTATCCCATCTGTCAACATACCAGTGATCTTCGCGTGTCGAATGAAACGGAGCGTGAACAATCCGGGCTCGCCTAGTTCTTCCGGAAGTGCAACACCAGCCAGCCGAGGAGTCGGTATCCGACAATGATGCCAAGCATGATGCCCACCCACTTGCCCGTCCCTCCAACGGAGTAGCCGTAAGTCTTGAGCACCGCTGTGCCGTCGATGAGGCACTGGTCCGCCAAGTCGGTCGTGTACAGGCACGTACAGCCCGCCGGAGTATCGGCGGGTGCACACGTGTAGTTTCGGTGGCCGAACTCGTTCACCATCATTCCTTGGAAAACGTAGGACTGGTAGTCGATGTAATGGAAGACGTATCGCCAGAAGGGGTTGAGGGTGTGCGGCGGCACGAGGAAGCCACCGGTGCACATCCACAGGCCGTTGGCAAAGGCAGTCGCAGCCAATGCCACCACGAAAATGGGCACAACCGAACTGATGAGCACCACAAGGGATTCGGCGGCGAGCAGGTCGAGGAAGAGCCACATGATCCAGGTGAAAAAGGCTTCGGCAGCGGGTCGGAAGTTGGACAGCCAGTAGGCGACGACGGAGAAGAGGACGGTGATGAGGAAGAGGTAGGGAATGCCGGTCAAGAAGTTGGCGACCAGGAACGACGTAGGCCCGTACAAGCCGTTGGCTCGCTCCTTGATGAAGAGGGCGCGGTCCTCGAGGAAAGCGGGGATGTAGGCGACGGCCATGAACGACATGAAAGCACCACCAAAGAAGATGGCGTTGATGAAGGACTGAATGTTGTTTTGATCGGGTTGCAGACGCAGCCAGACGGTGCCCATCATGATGGCCAGGCCCATGTACATGGCGATGCGAATGCCGTACGCGATGATATCGCGGTAGGATTTGATGAATGACCGATGCACGAGGGCGAGGGGAATGGCGAAGCGGCCGGCCGACTCATCCTTGATCGCGGGGTTGACTTCGTTGTCCATCGAGTTGCGCGCCATCTCGTCGGTCAGCTCGGCCACTGTTGCAGTCGCCAGTCGCGACTTATGCCACGACGAGTGCACCATGTTTAGCTGCTGGTCGACCTCACTGCGGTCACGTGCGAAATCGGTGTTGACGAAGTCGATGATGAACTCGGCGGGGTTCATGTACAGCGGGATGGGAAAGCCACACGCATCGAAGTAGGGTTGCACTTCCGACACAGGCCCGCTGTATGCCGTGCCACCCTGCGAGAGCAACAACAATTTGTCGAACATTGCAAACGTGGAGGTAGACGGTTGATGGATGGAAGCCACGACGATCAACTAAGTGAGCCGTTAGATGGAGACACGCCAGGGAGTATGCCAGGAGATGGGGGATGGAAATCAGCAACTTACGTTGTGCCTTTTGGCAATGTCCTTGACGAATGAGATGACCTCAAACGAGGCGGCCGAGTCGAGACCAGACGTGGGCTCGTCCAAGAAGAGCAGCTTGGGGCTGGTGATGAGCTGGGAAGCGACACTGACACGACGCTTTTGACCGCCAGAGATGCCTTTTCTGATGGGAGTACCAATCAGATTGTTTGCCTGGCCGGAAAGACCAAAGGCGGTCAAGAGGGCCTCGATGCGCTGGATTCTCTCGAGCTTGCTAACGGAGGATGGAAGGGCGAGGCGGGCGGCGAAGTTGAGGGTCTCGCGGACGGTCAGAGCGCCGACAAGGGCGTCCTCCTGCTCGACGTAGGCGGAGACGCGTCGGAAGGTCTTGGGGTTGGCGGGGGAGCCGTTGATGTAGATGGCAGCCTTGACGGAGGCATTGAGGGCAGAAGTGCGGTGGGCGAGGACGTTGAGGAGGGTGGATTTGCCGGAACCGCTGGGAGGGAATTAGCAATGGAACATGGTGGGAGGTGTGAAGAAAGGGCAGGAGGGAGACATACGAAGGACCCATGAGGGCGAGGAGTTCGCCGGCCTTGACGATGCCATTGATGTCATTGAGGATGGTCTTGGGGCGTCGGGTCTGGCGATCCTTGACGGTGACGGTGACGCCCTTCCAGCCAAAGCTGCGGATGTTGGTGTTGGTGAGCTGGGCGTAGTCACCGCCGATCATCTTCTCGATGTCCGACATCTTGCTGTAGCTGCCGCGATCAAACGCGCGGGTCTGATCGTTCGCCACTTTGAGGGGAGTGGTTGGTTCAGGGACGGTGCTGCGGTGGACGAGGGAGGCAGGAGGGAGCGAATGGAGGTAGGCGAGAGTGAATGCCGCCCGAGGGGTGGATGAGGAGGGGGAGGAGGGTGTTGAAGGAGAGTTGGTGGTGGATTGGAAGGAGTGAGAAGGGAGTGAGAAGGAAGGGTAAAGGAAGAACAACGTGGGTGTGGGGTGGAGCGAGATGGTCAGGGCGAGATCCAAAGCAAGAGCTAACGGGAGCGATCGGGGCCGCGTTTGTCGGGCAGATGGGGTGGGTGACTGTGGGATGGGCAGAAGAAAGGGCGGCGGGCAAGAAAGGGCTCTCTCCCATCCAGTCTTGTCCCCTTGCTGCCTCCCGTTCGAGAAGTCACACCGGCCTGTCGTTCCCGCGCGTTGGCGTCGACAGGTGCGACGAAGCCTTGTCCGGGGCGGGCTTTGAGTGGACGACTGGCGCGGCAGTGGCGTGCATTAGCGTGCCATTGACCGCGCAGCGCCAGGAAAACGGCAACCGTGCTCTATTCATCCTTCACGTCTAGCCCGCATGGGCCCGCCTGGAAATTGCCCGGATACGAAGCACGCGCAAGAATTGGAATTCGACTGGGACTTGTTGATTAATCTTGCAACGCCAGCGAGGCGTAGGCCATCGCCCAATCTGGCAAACGCCAGCAGCTGCCGTGGCACACGATTCGCCGGCTGCCTGCAGCTGCCCCATCCCTCCCTCTCGTAACCCTCGCCTGCCTCCAGCTGTCAGTCTAACTGTGACAGATCCATCACCTGGACTGCGTGCCAACTGCTCCTCCGCTGGCAAGTGCCGTCCCAACAACTTGACATGCATTCGTTCCGCGGATACGGCACAAGGCTAGAAGGGGCGAGGTGGAGCCGAAAAGGGGATAGTCAGGGGCACAGAATGCAAGGCTTCCCCGCTCCCTGAGCTTGTCCCTCCCTGCCGCACGCTACTGAACTCTAAACCAACCTTGACGTGTGAAGAAAAAGCTCCGTCTCCGAAACAAGCAGACGTCTACTGCCCCTGTTGAGTAGGCCAGCGCGATCTCGACTTAAGGTACCCTACAAGTGTGCCTCCCCGACACTACTGCGAACCGGGGAGCGAGCACGGCAAGCTCTCCGCGCCCCGCTCGCCCAAGACAGGCCGATGGTGACAGAACGCAGTGCAACAGTATTGTACGGCGGTTGCCGATCGTCGCCCCGTTTCCTCGGCCCCATCTACCTTGCTGGGCTTGCCAAGTTGCGCACCCGCGACGGGGATAGGTTGCGCGACTAAGGTGTCTGGGTAGGTGCATGGGACATGCTGCCCTCCCCTTCCACGTTGTCCCTAGCAGCTCGGGCGGGTGCAGTCCATCCGTGGATGGCGACACGGGGGCCAGCCATTTCATCAGCCATGCTGTTCTGTGCTGGGACTCCGCTACTCTTGTCCGGCGGTGGTGGGATGCTAATTGCAACGCCGTCGATCGCCGCGCCACGGATGGCCGAAAGCGGACGGCAACCGCCACACCACCCCCCTACACGCACTCCCCCAACGAGGCAAAGTGGGTGTCAGGAGGGGTTTGGCGCAACGCCTAGCCTCGAGCCGTGGCAGTCAATTTCGGGGTGGAATTGCTCCACCTCCCCAATCACCTCGCCCCCGTCGCAGCGTGTTATTTCCAGACAGCCCAGCCCTGCCGGACATGCATGGGCAGGGCCGCTTCCGCCACTAACGCGCGCCTCCCCACCAATGGGAGCGCTGGGCGGGTGTGCTGCTTGCTCGATCGTCGTCCACCATCGCCAGCGCCTCCCGCGCCGTCCTCTTTCGTCCAACTCGACTCTACTCGCGACAGGAAACCTCTGTTCGGTGTCGTGTGTCTGCCTTTGCCCTTTGCTTGCCAACTCCCCTCCCACCTTTAACTCCCCTCCCTCCTCTGCATACTTACTACCCCTCCTATCCTATCCCAATCTTGGACGCGAGGCATCATTTACTGCCGCCATCTACGCTACTACTTGGATGCACGACATGAGTCTGGTCTACCTTGTCGCCTTGTCATAAGCAATCCCCGCGCGCCCGTCCACTGCGATGGACCTTCCTGGACACATCTTGGAAGCCGTGCAGACCGCATCGGACGCCATCCATCCTCCTGCTGTCCCGAGAAGAATCCGACCCGCACACCATCCCACTCGAGACGCCTCGCGAAAGCCGAGCTTGCCAACCCTGCGCACCGCCAGCTCATCGGTGGAAGACATCTCTTCCGATCCCGACTCCGACCAGGATCATGGCTACCAAACCGACTTCACCTCGCAACCTTCCGAAGCCTGCCCGGACGAGCTGCATGTGGAAGAGATGGAAGAATGGCGGGCTCGCGAGTATCCGCAGTTGAAGGGAAAGACATATCTAGACCACGGAGGCGCTACAGTCCGTTCTCCTCCCCCCGCACCCTACTCTCGTCCATCTAACTGACCCCTTCCCCTCTGCAGCTGTACGCGCGATCCCTCATCGAGGAGTTCTCCGCCGACCTTATCTCGAACCTGTATGGAAATCCCCACTCGGCCTCGTCCCCATCTGCCGTCTCCGGGCACCGTGTCGACGCAATACGAGAGCGCACCTTACGCTTCTTTGGCGCGAACCCCCACGATTACGATCTCGTCTTTGTCGCCAACGCTACCGCCGCCGTGAAGATGGTGATTGACTGCTTCAAAGACTTTGCCGCCTCCACCAACACTCCCGTGTGGTACGGCTATCACAAAGACGCCCACACCTCCTTGGTCGGCGTGCGGGAACTGGTCAAAATGCACCGCTGCTTCACAAACGACAACGAGGTGGAATGCTGGATCAACAGTGGCGGCTTCGGCGGCCCTCGCTCGCGCCAGCTTGGCTTGTTTGCCTTTCCCGGCCAGTCCAACATGACTGGCCGCCGCTTGCCGCTCAGCTGGTACGCCGCACGCTTCCCACCATGATGCGCCCTTGTGCACTGTAGCACACCGGCCCCTCCCTTTGACGATGCTGACGTTGCACAGGTGTGGCCGAATCCGAAAGTTGTTCCACAAAGCCGCCACTTACACCCTCCTTGACGCTGCCGCGCTCGCAACAACTGCGCCCTTGGATTTGTCCGACCCCGCCACCGCTCCCGATTTCGTTGCTCTTTCCTTTTACAAAATCTTTGGGTTTCCCAATATCGGCGCCCTGATCGTGCGCAAGGACTCTGCGCATGTCTTGGCGCAGCGAAGGTTCTTTGGCGGCGGCACGGTGGACATGATCATCGCGGTACATGACACATGGCACGCCATGAAAGAAACGTCCATCCACGATCGGCTCGAGGACGGGACGCTACCTTTCCATTCCATCTTCGCTTTGGACCACGCCATGAACGTCCATGAACGCTTGTACGGCCCGGATCCAATGAAATTCATCTCTCAACACACCGCACAGCTTGGCAAGCTGTTGTACGACGGCATCAGCTCGTTGATGCATGACAACCGATTGCCGGTTTGCCGCATCTACAAGGACGAGCAAGCAGTCTACGGCGATCCTGCCGTGCAAGGCGCGACGATCGCCTTCAATGTTCTCCGATCGGACGGAAGCCTGGTCGGGTACGAAGAGGTCGAGGAGGCGGCGGACGAGCGAAACATCTTTGTCCGCAGTGGCTCACTATGCAACCCTGGAGGTGTAGCCACGTACCTCAACTGGTCGCCGGCGGAAATGAAGGCGGCCTACGCTGCTGGCCATCGCTGCACAAACCCCACTCAGATCATGTTCGGTCGAGCGACGGGCGTGGTGCGGGTGAGTCTGGGCGCGATGAGCACCGCAGGCGACGTCAGGGCGTTGATTCAATTCCTGGAGGACGTGTACGTTGAGCGCGAAGGACAGCCGCTGGCAGCCGTTGCACAGGCTGCACAGATGGCCCGCACCGTGCAATTGCCCGCGGGTGCAAGACCGCCCTCCCCCGCCACCCCGGTCTCTCCCACAGATGTCATGGCCTCTCCTACCCGCCATGACTTCAGACCGGCCTCAACCGGACAACACTCTCCCCACAAACTCAACGGCATCGACAGCCCTCTGTGGGACGCAACGCCGGACTCGGCAATCGTCATGCCGGAACGACCGCGCTTCATCCCCTCCGAATACACGCAACGCTACAAGCCGTGGGAAGAAGCGATACGAAAGACAAACTACACGCACGTCGCCAACGTCACCCAAGTCCGCGAAGTCGTCGTAGATGGCGGCGGCGGCACAACCCCGCTCTCTCGCAACCCGCCCAGCGTCAAGGCACGCAAGTTCGGCAGAAGCGTGGTGAACCTGTTGCGGAACAAGCCTTCTTATCAAGATCCACTGCCGGTGTCCCGATGACCTTCTGGCTCTCAATTGTGATTCCTTACAGCGGGACCAATCGCATGGGCAGTTGATGTGGACTGGACAAATTGTCCGAACCCAGGGCCTACTACATCACACGACATCTGGTGTCGGAGAAGTGACGACTAGTCTTGGATTATTCAACGCGACACGAATCTGGACCATCATCATCGCAGTCCATCCACTCCGGAGCGGCGACGAAAGACACGGTATTTGGAGGAGTCTACTGCTTATGTGCCAATTCCTTCCATTCGGCAAGCATGGCGTTCGAGAGGCATTGGTTGACTTTTACGGTGTGGGAACAACAGGGAAAAATTCTTGGTTATTTTGCTGATCTTTTCTTGGGGACAAAAACGAAGAACGAGGCGAGGCAAGGGAAGAAAAAGCCCGAGTTGATTCTCTGAGCATGAAGTGCGAAAGGGGAGAGTGGAGCGAAGAACAGATGCAACGGGGATGACGGAGGGCGAATGCCTGGATACTACTGCTAATGGCCCCGGGCCCAGCTGTTTGTACATATCTGAGATACCTGGGCACGATGCAGGCCTGTACAATACATGCATGAAGACCAACAGTGTTCACTATACTCGCAGGCCCTGTATTTTCACGAGATTGTTGCAGTATCGCACTCCCTGCTCGACCGCGTCCTACGGAAGCCCGCAGGATATGCTACGTCGTCAAGGAGCTGCACAGCCATCCTGCAGCTCTCCGCCGCATGTCCACTCACCATCTTCATGCATACGTCGATCGAGTAGCCGCCTGCAGTTTCGCGCCTCAATCCTTGACCCTCCCACCCTCTGTGAGCCGATGTCGAACACCCACGACAATAGAAACAGCCACCGCGTCCCAAAGCAGCAGCCTTGCCCACGTCTCAGCCATGCCGTTGCCATCGCCCAGCCACCGCTCGCCCGCGCAGTCCCGGCTACGAAGAAAGAGGACAAGCAACGCCATGCCTGCATATCGTCGTTACACCGGCTCCACAAACGCTCCTGTCGCGGCCCGGAGAAGCCTGGCCTGGCGAGTGATTGACGCGCCGCTTGTATGCTGTGCGGCCGTTTGGGGCTGGTGGTGTGGAGGGCTCCCTTGCTGTTGTTGTATGCTGTTGCCAGTGGTGATTGCATCGTCTCGCTCATTCGTTGGGGGCTGGGTGCGCGGGAGGGTGCATGTTGACGTGATTCTGGTCTCCCTGTCGCGTACTCAGATGTAGTGTAGCTGTATTTCGCCTTCGATGCTCCTCGGCATGGATTTACCGGGCTGAGTTGTCTTCAAAGATAGGGAAAGGGAATGGGCCGATTTCTTTTCAACACTTGATCGCCGCTGCACGCAAAGCAACGGATCTATTGTAACACCTCGAACTGTAGCCATGATCTCGTTCCACAGCACATGCTGTCAAGATGTCTTACTGCATTGGCGGAGCCCGTTGGCAGCTGTTGGGACGTTGTGATCAGCGACACACACCATGGGTACAATATCGTACGTGTCACATTTGATGTGTACAGCGATGGCTCCATACACCCCCCACAGCCAGATCGTAATTCATGCCGAGATAGTCGGTAAAACGCTGTCCCAATCCCATCGTGTCGAGAAAGCCTTGCGCAAAGGCCGGAACATCACTCGATGCTCATTTTCATAATCCCATCATTCGTATCCACCATCCCCTGCAGCCCCAGCTTCCGGCCTCCATTCGCACCAGAACTCCCAGAGCTCAGAGGCGGCCCTAGTGTGCTGCCGAACGGTAGACTCATACTGTTACCTCCACTGCCATGTCTACTGCGCTGTTGCGACATGTCTGCTTGACTGTTTCGGTTGCCACGATCCGGCGGCTGACCCCAGTTGCCGCCCCCGTCTTTTTGTGCAGGCGATGGAGCGAGGACGGGGGAATTGTTGGCACTCATGCCGGGAGAGACGGCGCGACGCTTGACGGTGCAAATGTCAAAGTCCTCTTCTCGCCGGCGCTTGAAGCGATTGAGATGCATGTCGTCGTTCATGACGCCGTTCGCGGGCTGCGCAGTAGACTGCATGGCTTCCGACGGCGCGTCGGATGCACTGGACCTTGCTCGAGGGCGCGGGCGCCAAACCGGCAGGGTGTCACTGCTGCTGTCCATGTTGGTATCCGAGATCGCGCTACTGCTGTGCCGGGCGAGAGTTGGGGGCGGGGGAGTGCGAAAGGAGGAGTCGTAGCGATTCCAGTAATCTAGGCCACCGCTATTTCGGCTGACGTGGGCGGCGAAATTCATACCCAATCCCTTGGGATTTTCAGCACCGCCGAGATCATGCCCAAAGTCTTTGTAGTCGGTGTCCGAGGTGGTAGGGAACAGATGGGGAGATGGCTGTTCCGCTGCTGTCGAGGAGCGCCTGCTGGGGGTGAGGTCCAGATCGGCGAGGCTGCCGTCTCGTTCCCGCACCTGTCGGATCGTTTCCGCCTCGCGCCGGCTCTCGGTGTCGACAGGCGCAGCCTCTTCCATCAGCGCTGCTCGGATCCGAGCGAACCCTTTGGTTTTGGGCAGGAGGTTGCCTCTGCGCGTCACTGCTCGTCTGACCACCTCTGGCGTTCCGGGAGTGTTGGAAGCTGAAGCCTCGTCGCCGCTGTCGTTTCCGCTGGACAAATGCAGCCCATCTGTGCCCATCGCCAGACTCTCCCGTCTGCTCCTCGCCGCGGTGGGCCAGTTGAAATAGCCACCGTTGGCAGCGGACTCGATGCTCCTCAGGGGAGGCGGCGAGGTGCCTCGAGGAGATGCCATGGAACTGTAGCCGCTGCCGCTCGCACTGCTCGAGTTCTTCCTCGCTCTCTTTCCCGGCTTTTGCAATCTCGTACGTCGGATGGTCTTCATGAGAGAAGCTTGGGCAGGGGAGAAATGGGCGCCTGTGCCCCATGTCCCACCTCCATGAAAAGGGGTGAGGGCATTGGGGTTCTGCAACTTCCTCACCTGCGGAGTGGTGAGAATCGGATCGTCGTTATCGTCACCCGCCATGCTCGCATCCTCTTCACTATCACCGCTCTCGCTTTCACTCGCGAGCATGTTCACACTGCCAACCGAGCTGCTGATTGCACTCCGCTCCGGGGGCAGTGAACCCCAGCCGCTGCCCGCACTCAGCAGATTTGGTGAGTCGAGCATCATGCTACTGATGCTGCCCTTCCTCCCGGGTATCGCAACGCCTTTTTGGGTGATGACCGGACTCGAATCGGGACTGCCTTCGGCGAGAGTGGAGTGGTGTAAGGTGGTGCAAGCTCGTGCAAAGTCGAGACCGCGGGAGTGACGGGGGAGAGAAGTGGCGGGGGATTGCTGCATGTAGATGTTGTTGCGGTCCAGCTGCGGGCTGAGAGGGGCGGAGCGATGGTGGGAGGAGGGAAACTGCGAGGGCGAGGGCATGGAGAAGGAGGGGGGCATCTGCAGGGACAGGCCGCGGGACAGGAAGTCCTGCCGGCGGGAGGAGGCTCGCGGGGTGATGGGGTTGGCATCGTGGTCGTCTTTGCTGGGATGGGCGGCGCGGTCGAGGAATGTGGGCGAGGGGGCGAGAGAGGAGGAGTCGGGGGCGCCGCTCGTGCTCTGCGGGTCGGAGAAGGAGCGGGGCTTGGAAGGGGTCTTGACGATTTCTGCCGGCGGCTGTAAGATGCTTGTGTGTTCCATGGTCGTAATGGATGCAGTGGTTCTTTCTTCTAATAAGCGTGGAGTGGGCGAAGACTGTGCGCGTGTTCAGGTGGGGGTGGTATAGGATGAGAGGTAGGTGGTGGATGCTCCTGCCATGCCATGGGAGGTGTCGCGGTATGGCTGGAGCGAGCAACTGTGGACGGTCTTCATGTCCTCCCAAGTCGCGCGTGCATGTATGGATGGAAGCAGGGTGGCAGAGGTGATGATGCTGCTGGTCACCGCTGGAAGCTCCCCGCCTGGAGGTGTGAGGTGGACGACAGCCAATCAGCGATCGCCAACGGATAGCACGACAAAGGCAAAGAGAGGAGCAATATGTCAAAGTAGGAATCAGTCTCTCATCGCAAGCAAAGATCAGCAAATATCAGAAGGTACTTGTGTAGTTATCCTCCTCAGGCATCCCTGTCGGCCAGATCTCGCGCGTAGATGCCAGCAACATGTTCCACGTCTTCCCAGTTCGCTTCCCACACATTCAGCACCTCCAGCCTCCACTTCCCCCTTTCCGCATCCCTCTTCATCCTCGCAATCACTCTGCACATGATCCCGCCCTGCTTTGGCTCCAGGAAGGCGCTGCTGTCTGCATTCCACAGCTCGCTATCCCGCCACAGCTCGAAAGACCCCTCCACGTGGGGCGGACGATCGTGATAGAGGTCGTTGAACACAAATGACTGCACGCCATCCACCTTGTTCGCTCGATACGAAGACACCACACGTGCGTAGAGCTCCAGAATCACGTCCTGGCCGGCTCGGACTGCCTGCGCCCCGACGTTCAGTGCTTCCCCCACACGGAAACACGTACGCAGTAGCGTGCTGCTCGAGGCACCGTGAATCGCCGGGCGGTCGAGTAATGATGACGGGAACGGCATCCGTACGATGGGCTTCCTGACGCTAGCTTGAGTTGGCTTGTGTGGATCTACTTCTGTCAGCAAATCTGCTACTTCGCCCAAAGGGGAGAATTGTGTAAAGAAAAGCAGCGAACAAGGCTTCGTCTTTTCCATACCGAGCAAGTCCTGTTGGTCCTGGATTCGAGGCACGTCCCCGTCGACATCCGTGGAAGAACCCGTGCTGGCCAGATTACGGGATGGCGACCGGCGCGGCTGCTCTACTTTTGATTCTGCCGCTTGCATGAGTTCGGCAATCTCGCCTTCCGGGACGTCTGGTAGGTCGATCAAGTCTTCGTCTGGTGTCAGCGTGAGTGTCGGCTTTCGTCCAATACCGTCCTTGTCGCCTGTGGTAGCTTCGGTTATGCCTGCAGGATTCAGATGAGATGGGCGAAGGATGGAAGGGAGTTGAGTGCGGAACGCTCTGTGCCTCAACAAGATCGAAAAGAGCGGCCCATGCTTCCTCGTCATCGGACTCTGTATCAAAGTAGTCTTCCTCTAGGGCTGTGGCTATAGCGTCTGGAGAGTCAATCCGTCTATCGCCATGTAAGGGGCCCTTGCCGATGCTCATGGGCACGTAATCAGAGTGGTCGGATTCCAGTGGCTTTACGGAGGTCATATTCGGCTGCTCTCGGGCCCTTCCAGACATCCCAGAGCAATCGTAAAGAGTAGCTCCATAGCCAGAAGCACATCTTATGGCATCCACAGAGGTCTGTGGAGGAGTAGCTTGCGCCGAAGACATGGATGTCGACGAGAATACCGCCGGAAACGAAGATGAAGACCTTGGATGGGCCACGTCTGAGTTTCGTCCTTCACTTTCAATGCCACAATAGGATACTTTCCCCGTTGCTGCAGTACTGGCGGGTGTTTTGTCATCACGGCTTACTTTTCCGATGCGCATACTGTCAGATAATTGACTGATCCTCGGTCGCTTGGCCGGCGGTTCACTGGTGTCGTCGCCTGGCGCCATTGTGCCTTTGTTATTCGTCTTCTTCGCTCCTCGGCCTCGCAATGGGCCGCTGTGCTGCTTGACGGGCGTGTCTGCGACTTTCGTATTCCCACGGCCAAGGTACTGTGATGCGACAGACTTGTGATCCGTGGACGAAGACGTGGCGGCGTCTAGCTCACCGTCCACATCTTGGGCAGTGAGGTGAGCAGAGTAAGGGTTCGCAACTACATCTGTGCGGTTGATGGGAGTGAAAGCTGCCATTGATAACATGCGTACAAGCTGACTGCTCGACAGCGATTTCACGTGGATGCAGACATTAGTCGTGATGTGCGCCTGGAGTCTTGGTCACATGACAAATCGGCATAAGAAGCATTGTGAGTGGTAGGATGCAAAGATGCCCGATGCTGGAAGTCTCGAGTCTAACGGGAAGTGACGTTGGAGAGCACGTGAAAATGCTTGGCGCCGTAGCTCGCAGCTCCGTTCGGCCTGGTGGTGGAATTGACTTCGCTTCCTACCAAGCTGCTCCAATTGTGCTTCTCGTCGTGGTTCTACGTGAGGTAATGGAGACGTGGGTGCCTTGGACTCTACGTGCGATTGCCATCTAGACTCCCGGCTCCCGCGGTCGTCCGCCGTTGCTTCGCGAAATCAAGAGGCTGGCGCGGGCAGACTGACGACGCCCTCTAGGCAGCGGCTTGTACTTCGTCTGGCCCAGGCCCACGAACACTGCAAGAGCCTCTTCGTGTTCTCGAGAAGCCTGTTAGAAGGAGGCAGCTCGGAAGATGTTTCATCAAAGCTCGGTACGTTTTTTCTCTATCAATCATGCTCCCTCGAGGAAAGGCTGCCTCAATTGCCGCTCCAATGGGTGGATTCGACTCTCCTCTTTGTGTAGCGAGAGATCACTATCATGCGATGAGGAGAGTGTGCGGTGTTGAATGCGCTGCTGTCTCATAACTCGGCACTGGCTGACAAACCTCGATGATGAACAGAAAAAGCCGTACACGGCGGTCACGGTGCAGGTTGACCGCTTGACCGGCGACCAGGTGGCGGAAGATGATGATAGTGGCATTCCTGATCTGGTCGAGGTGATTCGGCTTCAGACTTCGGGCCCGACAGAGGCAGCCCGCGCGATTCGAAAGAAGCTGTACGAAACCGCAGCCATCATCTCGTAACCAGAGATCCTCTAATAACTTGCTGCAGGAAATATGGCAGCCCTCATCGTCAAATTCGGGCTCTGGTTATCCTTGATGGCCTGATCCACAATGCAGGCTCTCGGTTTCAACGCACTTTCGCCGACGAACCTCTACTTGAGAGACTCAGGATGATGCCAAGGGATGAGACCGTGGATCCTCAGGTGCGACAGAAATGTCAAGTCCTGTTCAAGCAATGGGCCAATGCCTACAAGACCACGCAAGGTCTCGAAAGGATTGCAAACCTTTACAAGGAGCTGCCAAAGACTGCGAAGCCACAAGCAGCTCGTCAAAAGGTACTGCAGGCGCCTGTCGAACCGGAGAATGTTTTCGAGGAGCCGCCCGTCTCGCGAACGACCACTGTGTCCAGCGTGGCATCCTCCAACCCCGTCACGCTCACGCCGACATCCTCCTCAAGCTTCGCCTCCAAATTGTCCAAGCACAAAAGCAAGTCGCAAGGGAAACCCTTCAATCTGGCACGGGAGAAGGAGAACATGACCAACGCCATCGCGCAGGCATCAATGGCATCTACCAACCTGCTCAATGGCCTTCAACTGGTCAATCGAGAGAAGGAGCGAGTATCTGAGAATGCCGAAGTCCTACGGCGGTTTGAAGCGTGTAAGCTCTTGCGAAGGCGGGTGTTGTACTACATTCAGAACGTCGAATCTGATCAGTGGATCGGGAGCCTGGTCAACGCCAATGACGAGCTCGTCAGAGCCTTGACCGCTTACGAAATCATGGACAAGAGCATCGACGATGACAGCGACAGCGATGCGTGGGAGCACAGCCAGCATCCGGCGCCCAAGAGCGCGGCAGGACCAAGCTTGGACAGTCAGCAGCAGCTGGCAGGGTTGTCACTGGAGGAGAAGCCTCCAGTGAAGCCGCCGAGACCTACCAGCGTGTCAATACCGCAGCCACCAGCTTTCCAACATGCAGCTAGCGGAGCACAGGATGTTGCGGAAGAGGGAGAGGACGACGAGGACGATGATCCGTTTGGAGATTCCAATGCCGCACCGACACCTTTCCAAGAGCGCTCGGGGATGATGTGGAAGGATGTTTGATAGGGTCGTTGCCGGCATTCACATCGTATATCTATTCGTCGAATTCATGCTGTGGCCATTTGCACGATGACGGGCTGCTTCCCTCTCCTCTTCGCGTCACATGATGGTACAAGGGATGCAGCAGAACTCGCAATTGCTTGGAAACGATACATTAGCATGGAGACTTGCGCGCTTTCGGAGTGATGCTCACCAGTCGGGTCCGCAAGGAACGTCAATGCAAGGCTGGCCGGGTTTCTTGACTTTGATCGGCTTCGCGGCCAATGTAACGGTTGGCTCGACGGGGGAACACATGTTGAGAGTTGGTGTGCTTGATAGGCTGCTGGATGTTTTTAACTGTAGTCTAGTGAATCGAGCAAGGATGCCCTTACGTTTGAGAGTTTCGAATTGTGACGAACGAGGTATTGCACAATGCTGCTCCTGCCATCTAGTCAGTCTAGTGTGTCATGCAATACCATTGTGCAGTGAGGCTCACGGTGGAAGATTTGTCGGGCTTGACGAAACGTCTGATGATGATATGAGGGATGAGTTCAATTATCGAAATCAGAGTGAGAAATGAGGAGAGGAAGTCGAGTTCAACGTCGTCTTTGGATGTCGTCGTTGGCAAGCACGTGCCGGCCATCGTCGCTCAAGACTTGGCAGCCGCGAATCCAAGTTCGCGATGCCTTGCCACCTCGGACGCTGCTTCCGCCACCATCATCATTCCCTTGGACACAGTTTGGGCATTGAAGGACACTGCCATCGCAGCCTAGACGCACGAGCATCCATCGGCCACATATCCGCCTCAGCGCGACTCGCCACAATGCCTCCATCCACCTCGGCAGCATCGTCTACCTCGTCCGCGCCGTCGATAGCCAAAGGCCCGATCTCGAAGCCACCGGTCAAGCTCCCCTGCTGGTGTGGAGATGACTGTCAATGCGTGAGTGACCCCTGCTGCCTCAGCACCGCGCGACCGAGGCCATCGACTGACTGTTTGGCAATCCAGTGCATCATTCCCTGCTCGATCATGTGATTCCATTCCTTTGCCTTACGAGACCGACCGACGATGTGCAAGAGATTGGTGTTGACGAAATGAACGCTGGGACTCGAGATATGAAATGCACGAGACGGATAGCTTTGCGTATTGTACACATTTGGACATTTCCTTTCCAGACCTCTATGCACACGGTATACTGCTACCGGGGATATCGTAGCCAATACAGGCTTGTTCCGCGCATGCTCATGCTGCAATCGATCGGCCGTTACCCATATCAAAGACCTACCAGCCACCCCATCATGCCCAACACCCCGCTATCCGCATGCCCCTCATAGCCTCCATACTCCTCAAGACGAAAGTCATACTCATCGCGCCCACCTCTCTAGGATGCAGCCTTCAAAGGCGAGGAATGTTTGCTCCGCCTCGCACTCAGGTCCGAGAGGTGTCGCTGTTGCTCTGTTGCCATGTCATCACTGACTTCGATCAACTGCGCGGCCTGCACTTGTAGACTCGCGAGCATGCCTGTGAGGCTCGGGTGCCCGCTCCAGCCGGCCTTTTTGGGTGTGGCCGGAGCGTGGGCGGTGTGAGGATCAGACTTGGGCAATACGCCGGCTTTCGGCGCGAAAAGGTCTTCGGTAGCTGTGGCAGTGACGTGCACAGGAGACTCGCTGCTCATAGATGGCGAGCCTGTCGCTATCGGGTGTGCTGCTTCGGCCTTGCCTTGCTCGAATGCTGCAAGCTTGGCTTCGGCGGCCTTTAACGCGGTGGACAACATGACATTCTCCTCTTCTAAGGATTTGACTTTCGTGACCAGCGTATCCTCCTTGGAGTCAGGCTTTCGCGGCACTGGAGTCGGCGAAGCGAGCTCATCGTCTTCCGATGCGTATGCCAGAGGTGTTTCGGACAGCCGGTTGCGAACATGCTGACCACTCCCGTGTCGTATCTTTGCGTGGTTGACGAAGACATGCGACAAACCTCTTGGAGATGTCTTCAGGTTCTCGACCAGCGGCGCATCGCTTGTCGGATAACACGAGCCGCCCGTAGCCTTTGCCAGAGCCTCTGCATGCTCGACTTCCAACGCGGCCAGTCTCGCCCCGTGGATCCGATCTCGCGCAACCCCAGCAGCCTCTGCACGTTGAGCGGCTTCCTCTTCGACCTCGGCGATCTGCGCAACGTGTTTCGCCATGATCCCTTGCACTTTATGCTCGTGTTCTGCCGTCAACTGCTCCATCGCTTCGTCGTGGCTCTTCTTGAGCGCGGTGAGAGACTCGTGCAACTCGCGGTACTGCTCTTCGTGTTTCTTCACCTGCGCATCCGCATGCCTCGTCTGGCTCTCCTTCGCTTGCTTCAGCACCTTTTGCAAATCCTGATACGCCGCTTCGTGCTTCTGGGTTTCCTCTTCCAGCTCGCGATTGTGTCGAATCTCCACCTCGCCGAATCGCTTTTCCAGGTCGCGTTTCTCCTGCATAAGACTCTCGAACTTTTCCTGCGACTCTTCAGTCGACGTTGCGTTCTGAGAAGACAGTGATTGCTGCAGGGCGGTAACTGCCTCCGCATGGTCATCTTTGAGATCCTGGACTTGAGTCTCATGGGTCGCAATCAGCTCCTTGCGCACTTTGACCAGCTCGAGCGAATGTCGTCTATCCTTATCCGCCGCATCTTGTTCGATCGACTCGACCACACGCTGCAACCCTCTCATCTCGTCTTGCAAACTCTCAAGCGACTTTTGGGCATTGCTCTTAGCATTCTCCGCGTCGGCAAGTAAGGTCTGCAACTCCTCAATCTTGTCTTCTTTCGACAGCACGTCCACGCGATGAGAGCTCTGCTGTTGCCGCAACATCTCCGTTTCTGCTTGAATTCCCTCCAGTTGTTTGCCGGTCACCTCGTGGCGGTCTTTCAATTCTTGCAAGTCGGCGAGAGCACTCTGCCGCTCGCTCTTCGCGTCATGGATCTGATGTTGCAGGGCTTGCACCTCATCTTGCAAGCCGCACACCACACCGCCCATATGACTCGACTCGACCTCGGCGTTCCTTCTAGCCTCCCCTGCTACCGTGCGTGTTTCATTTAGCTCCTCTTGCAGCTCCAGGATCACGCGATTCAGATCCGCATTCTCCTTCTCCTTCGCGCTGGCGTCTTCCTCGTATCGTTCCTTATGAGCGGCAGTCTCTTCACGAAGCTGTTGAATCGTCTCGCTCAGTCTCGTGACTGTTTCACTCTTTGAAACGCGGGCATCTTCCAACGACTGCTCCAGACGAGCGCTCCTCTCTTGCAGGTCCGTAATCACAGCGTTCAGTGACTCGGCAGCTTTGTCCTTTTGTGCGATTGCGTCTTGATGCGTCTGCTGCTGTCGAGCATTGTCTGTTTGCAGACCCTCAATGACCTCGCGAAGTCCCTGTGTTTCGGCATCGTGAGTCGAGGCAATGTCCTGCTGGGACTGTTGATGTTGCTGCAGTTGGTTCTGCAGATCTTCGATGACCCTAGTTCCGTCGTGGTCGTCTTGTTGTAGCTTGGCAAGTTGCTCCTGCAGATCCTTGACCACACTTCGTAAATCGCCGTTTGCTTCTTCAGATCTTTGGAGCTCAAGGTCTCGTTGCTCCTGCAGCTTCTCCAGCTCGGATCGGAGGTCATTGGCGACACTCTCTTGTTGCTGCGCCTGTTCGCGTGTGCTCTTCAACTCTGACGTGTGAGCGCCATTGACTGTAGTTGTCTGCTCCTGCAGCTTGTCAATCTCGCTTTGAAGCTCTGACTTCTCCTTCTCGATCCCTGCAACAGTCTCCGCATTCCGCCTCCGCTCCTCTGCAAGCTCTTCTCTCAATTGTTCCATTTCCCGCACCGCCTGTTGCTTCTCCTGTGCTTCTTTCGCCACATCAGCATCGAGTTGCTTCTGACATCGGTCAATCTCGACCTTCAAATCGTCAATCACCCGGCCCAACTGTTCGCGATCCTCGTCTTTTGCTTGTATCGTTTGCTGTAGCTCTTGTTCGTTCTTGGAAGCACGTGCCTTGCTATCCCTCAGCGCTTCTTCGACCGCCTTGATCTTAGACTCCACGCCTTCAAGCTTGGTAGATTGCGTGCGGTGCCGCTCAATCTCAGCGTGAATCTTCTCAAGTTCTGCGGAATGTGTAGATTCGAGGGCGGTGATGGCGGTCTGATGAGATGCTTTGAGTTGCTCGACATCCTCCTGAGTCGCCTCCGTACTCTCCTGGCTGCTCATCCGTGATGCCGTGGTGGCTGCTTGGTGAAGCGTGACGTTCTCCGCCGTGAGCCTCTGAACCTCAGCCCGCAAGCGTTCAAGCTCCGCCGTCATGGTATCTCGCACAGCGCTCTCTCGTAGCATATTCTGCATAACCTGCTTCTCTTGCACGCCATGCGATTGGCCGATGAAAGCGGACTGTGCTCGCACATGGCCAGTCTCCAGCCGAGGTTTTCTAATCTCGACTTCTGCATCCGACTCGGCTCGAGGTTTTAGGCGCGGTGTGGAAATGTTGATCGATCGGATTTCGAGTTTGGGAGGGGATTTGGTGGAGTTCGGGGCGTCTGCAGCGTACACGAAGCCAGAGGGAAGGTCAGACTCGGGCTCTTCGGGGATGGCATCGCGAGACAGTGGTCTGCTTGCACCATTGGAGCTTTGCGATTCAACAGCTGGGGATTTGGCTGTACGAGATGTGGAGACTGTGGATGTGCGTGATCTTGAGGAATCGGTGGATGTAGCTGTTCGAGAAGGGGTGGGAAGCGGCCGCCGAGGGGGAGCAGACGCGGTGCTTCCACCGAGGGTCGTGCGCCTCACAGTGGTGCCGTCTTGTCGTGGTGTGCGCGAGGAGAGGGAGGTGGTTATGGGTGTGCGTGTGGGTCTCTTGTTCTCTCCAACATCGCGTACGCTCTCTTCGCTGCTTCTTGATATCGCCTTGCGTGCAGATGTAGCAGTCGGGCGCGTGGGAGGTTTGCTAATGGTACTTCCCGTGGTTCGCGTGGACAACGCGCTTGATCTGGTAGAGTTGGGAGAGGCGGTCGTCGTCCTCGAGCTTCCCGCCAGCCTCGAAGTGGCCGGGCTAGATCTGTTCGTCTCTTCCGTCCTTGCACCAGGCTTCGCGCCTATGGTGCCTCGTCTGTCCATGATGTTGCTTCGTCACACGTGATTGAGCAGTTCGCTAAGGGCAGTGTAAGTCACTGTGCCGTCAACTACACGATCCTCGAGAAGATCGGGATGTTGGAGAAGATCAATGTAACTGGTCACGGTGTGTTTACCATTTCCTGATTCTCCCACTGACGTCTTGCTCGACCCTTGAATTCATCAATCATGCTACGCCCGTTCGGGCAACTGCGCGCCGGCGTCGCGCCTGCTTACATAATGCACTTGCCTTGATCATTGATGTATTGCACCTCCACTCTTCCACGACCTGATTTGTTTTCGTATGAACGAACATCAATATGCTACGCATGTACATCAATAGGGGGTCTCGAAGATAATCCGATAGCACGCTGCCTCCCGGCTGTAACATGGCAGGAAGGACTCTCCAACGTTACGGACTTCCAAGGCCCCTCCAGTGGCGAAAGCCTACATCTGGGAAGGACGACACGTACAAAGCGCCATGGTCGCAAGAGCAGCAGCCGCTGAGCTGCCCGCCAAGAGAAACGAGCTTTACAAGACTCTTCCGAACAACTGCGCCTCGAGTTGGTGGAGGGATCCCGGCCTACGCAGACTAAACTTGGGCATCTTGCTCGTCTTTGCCTCGGCGACCGCCAATGGCTTCGACGGATCACTTCTTAACGGCCTGCTTGCTATCCCTCGATTCCAAGCAGACGTCGTCAATCGGGTTGACACCAGTACACTCGGCCTCATCATCGCTGCCATATCCTTGGGAGGCCTGCCCGCTCTTATCCCTGCAGGCTACGTGGTGAGTCGAGAGCGAGATGTGTCGGACGACTTCGACTAACGGGCGATAGTCTGATAAATACGGCAGGAAGCGCTGCTTGTGGATCGGGACCATCATTATCATCGCGACTGCTATTGTCCAGGCTCTGACCAGTGGTCCGTGGCTGTTCCTCGCATTTCGGCTCTTCATGGGCGTCGGCATCGCATTCGTCCTCATTCCTGCGCCCGCTCTGTCTACCGAAGTTGCTCATCCCCGTAACCGGGCGGCAGTTTCTGCTTGCTTCCAGACTGCTTTCTATTGGGGCAGTATTGTTTCGGCATGTGCGACTCTCGGTGGCTTGTATATTCCTAGCTCATGGGCCTGGCGCATGCCGGTGATGCTACAAGTATTGTTCCCGGCGGCGCAGATCGTGGGTTTGTTCATTATCCCGGAAAGTCCTAGGTACGTCTTTGTCATTAGCAGTCATACGCGTTCTACCATCTGTGCTGACTTCCGGTCAGGTGGATGATTGCAAACGGGCAAAAAGAAAAGGCTTTCTACGTACTGGCGAGATACCATGCCAATGGCGATACGTCCGATCCGTTGGTGAACTTTGAGTACCATGAGATCTGCCAGACCATCAAGAGCGAGGCAATGGCTGCCAACGAGTCTTCTTGGAAAGAGTTCTTCAGGACGAAGGGCAATCGGCACAGGTTCATCATTTGCATCCTCGTCGGAATCATGATTCAATGGGCTGGCAACGGTATCGTTAGGTCAGCCTCCAGCACGATCCCTTCTTGGCAAGAGGGAGCACGATTGCTAACACTCTTTCACAGCTACTATCTCGCGCCAATCCTGAGATCGGTCGGCATTACGGACCCCGTGGCAGAAGCTGGGATTAATCTTGGCCTCCAGGTGTGGAATGCAGGAATGGCCGTCGCCGGAGCGTTCGCTTGCGATCGCTACGGCCGTCGACCTCTTTGGCTGACGAGTGCAATCGGCATGCTCTTCTCCCTATCGGTCGTCACCGCACTGTCAGCAGTATATGCGGAAAGCAGCAACAAGGCTGCCGGTACGGCAGTCATCCCAATGCTCTTTGTCTTCTTCGGCTTCTACGACATTGCTTTCACGCCTCTGAGTTACGCCTACCCGGTGGAGATTCTGCCATTCAAACTTCGCTCTCGTGGCCTGAGTGTGACGCTAACCACGGTCTTTGGCGCCGGTTTCTTCAATCAATACGTCAATCCAATTGCGCTGGCACGACTTCACTACAAGTTCTACTTTGTAAGTGTTGAAAGACGATATAAGGTGGCAGCACAGCTAACGTCGACCTGCAGGTGTACATTGGCTGTCTGATCAGCTTCATCTTCATCATCTGGTTCGTCTTTCCCGAGACCAAGGGCAGGTCCTTGGAGGAAATTGCTGAGGTCTTTGACGGACCGGCCGAGACCGAGATCATTCGCCGGGCTAGCATTGCTGCGAGCGTCACGGGATGCTCGCCAAACATCGTTTACGAAGTGCATGACAGGAGCAAATTTGACAAACCAGGGTAACATTAGCATAGCGATTGTACTCGAGTATGTCTGTTCATTACACTTGTGCTCTCTGTAGTCGAAAAGGGAGATAAAAGTGGGTCCCGGGACGGTGAACATCTCGAAACGCGCGACATTCCCTTCCGACGCGCAACACCCCTTATGCTAAGATGATTTGACGGGAGGGATGATTCGTTGCAGTCGTCATGTCAACAGTACAAGACGACTGAGCCTATTGAGGAGCAATTGCTGGTCGTCACGACGGTACTCATCTCCATCCCCGGCCGAGCGTGTCCAGGTTGCTGTTCAAAGCAATGGCAGCATCACTCTCGAGTCAGTCCCGGCCGCGACGCAACGCTGAATGCAGCTAAGACCATCCGCAGTGTACATCAACCCCAAAACCCCTCTCCGGATCAGAATCGCTCCACGACGGCGCTTCTCTATCTCCCGCGAGGGCCCTTGCAGCACAGCGCAGAGCACGATGCTTCCAACATTGATATCATGCGGTCTGTCTTGCCATGTCCGATTGTGCAGGTCAATTACCGTCTGAGCCGAACCGAACGGTATCCCACTCCAATCCACGATGTCCTCTCTGGCTACGACTGGGTTCGGGAGAATCTGTTGCCGAAGCGATCAATCGGCCGCGCTGGTCGCTCTGAGCACATCGGCAGACTCGCAATTTGCGGTGAGCTCATAGGCGGAGGCCTAGCTAGCATGCTTTCCCTGACCGAATGTCGTGTTGGGGAACCTGGAATTGTCGCGGCAGCGATCAATAACCCATTGGTGGACTGGATCTCCCTGACTATTCCATCCGGCGGGCTTAAATCTACAAAGAGAAACAAGCCCGCCGAAGACGATGCGTTACAACCCGATCTGAAAGCACTATCTACTCTTCGAGCGCAGCTGTTTCATCGACCTTACGACTACTTTGACTCTTTTGCGTCGCCAATTTTATACTTCAGATCGCCTGGGGCCGAAGTGCCTCCAGCGCCAGCATTGCCGCTGGACGAGATGGACCATCTGAGCCTGCTTGAAAGGCAGGAATTGCTCCAGGATGAAGACATGGGTGATATCCCTGAAAGTCCACCTCAGCGGAAAGTATCGAAGAGATTTCCAAGCAAGGCTCTTCGACTGCGACTGCCATCGTTCCACATCTCTGCAGGAACGAGCTCACCAACGCGATGGCAGACGGAAGAGTTCACGACGCTGCTCCGCAAAAGCGTGGCAAGGCAAAGCAAAGAGTGGTCGGAGTCTGCTGATTTCGGAAGAAAAGTGCTGTACGATGAGGACGAAGGGGACTTGAAAGACGGACAGCTGCGAGATGTAGAAGCTGACGTGGACAAGAAGGTTAGAATGGACTTGTGCGCAGGCGGCAGTGAATGGGACGATTCCGATGCTGGGAGGAAGAGAGTCCGGCAGGCGGCCGAATGGCTGAGGCAAGCACTTCATCCGGCCGGATAGAGGTTGGTATGCACGCATGAGCAGGCGCTCGCTCGTCCAAGTGACTGTTAAGAATAAGATCCAGTACCGGTTGAGAAGAAATGATGTCGCTTGCGTAAGGCTGTAGCGGGACCAGGCCGGAGCTGTGTTCGTCAACCTTTTTTCTTGGCACGAGACGTAATCCGGGGAAGGCGACTTCACACCACCTTCATGTCCCTGATCCGCCCCATAGACCGCGCACAATATCCAAGCCGCTCGTGCGTTGATCGCGCCTACAATAAGGCACAGAATAGTATCAACGATTGCACGAAGGGTACAAGTGCGAAATCCGCGCTGAAACGAGGCTCAGGCGCCGTTGCACTCGCTCAACACGACTCCACGACATCCCACGCGCCACCACCCGAACCAACCCACCGCTCCAGTACTGGCCCTCCGCCAATCCGCTCTCTGGAGCAGCCGAAACCCTGCGACATCTGCCCCATCATGATTAGGAAGACCACACACCACCGGCAGTGAAGATGAGCACCGCCGCTTCCGTCCCGCCGCCCTACCCAACAGGCGGTGGGTCAAGCGGAGGAGGCCACAGCAGCAGGCCTTCGAGCAGTGCGGGCGGTTCGGGCTCCGCGCGTCCTTTCCAACACATCCAAGACCTTCAACGCCAAGCCTTGACGGGCTACCATGCCAGCTCCACGGTGCAACAGCTTCTCCAAGCCGCCGAAGTGGCCCTCAATCAGGCCAAATTCCTCATGGACCATAACCGGCCCGACCTGAGCTACGCCGAGTTTGTAAGAGCATCGGAGATTGTGGTCCATGTGATACCGCATAATAAGGGCTGGCCGGACCTGCAGATGGATCAACACGGCGGGGGAATGCAGAAATACCTGCTCCTGCAGAAGCGCATCAACGCTCAGAACGAGTTGTACACGAGCATCAAGGACATGATCGTCGACAACAACAAGCGAAATGGTGTCTCGCCGTCGGGTGGGAGCAATGTCGCCCACGGCCGATCTGACTCGGTGTCCCAAGTCAATGGCGGAGCTGCGGATGGCAGCGCACCCGCGCACAAGATCAGGCCTACGCCGTCCCCAAAACCCGATAACATGCATGGCAGACCCATTACGGCCGCTTCGCCTACGCCGGGAGCGTCAGAGACCCTGAACGACAGGTTTGCAAGACTCAGGATGAATGGGGAGCCCCGCCGGCCCGATTCTCGATCTTCGGATCATTCATCCGTCCATGGGTCTCCCATTTCTCAAAGCGGTGCCCAGGATTATGGCGGTCGTACCTCCTTGGGATCTCCCCCTTCTACGCGCCCAGCGGGACCTCGACCTTTGCCTGCTCCCCCTGCTCCTCCGAAGTTGCCGCTGGATACGAGCATCGTACACGCCTTGCCCAAGCCGCCCAGTCCAACGTACAGCCCGGCCAGGAACATGCAGACAACGGAAAACATGTCGCTCCCTCGCCACACGCCGCGAAGTCTGGCGCCGACTAGTACCCGGCGAACATCCACCGCGCCGTCCTCTGCCGCATCTGCACATGCACCAAATGGCTTGTATCAATCGAACGACTACTTCCCCACAGTACCCAGGGTAGCCAGCAACCACCCGCCTCCTGTAGCCCGGCGTAAGTCCTTGAACGTGCCGAAGGAGACTCGTGTGAGCACAGAAAAACTATACGACTATCTCCAGCGTTTCAATGTCCTCTTGATCGACTTCCGCTCCCGCGAAGAATTCGATCAAGGTCACATCTTCTCGCGTACGGTAATCTGCATTGACCCAATTCAGGTCTTTCAGGGCATGAGTGCGGAGCAGTTACAGGACCGTATGGTCATCAGCCCGGACGCCGAGCAGGAATTGTTCATGAACCGAGATCAATTCGACCTGGTGGTCTACTACAACACGAAAACCCAGTCTGAAAGCTATCTGACACGACCGACGAACGACGCCGAGATGAAGTTGAAATGTCTTCACGAGGCACTCGATGACTTCAACCACGACAAGCCGCTACGACACGCACCAATCTTGCTTATCGGCGGCATCGACGCCTGGAGCGATCTCGTGGGCCCGCAAGCTTTGGCGACTAGCACGACAGCTAGCAAAGTGAAGCAAGCCCGACCGCTGTCTCGGCGGCCTGTGATCACCCACGGACACAGTCAGATCAAAAACTCGAAGAGGCGATTGCGAGATTATAATCCCCTTGACGAGGAAGAAGAGCAAAGCTGGCGGGAGCGCGCGCGTGCTGAGAGTGTGGTGCTTCCAACGTCGCCAGGTGAAGCGGATGAGCATGTCGAGCAATCGCAGGAGCAAGGCGATAATGACGACGACCCGAGCAGCGCCATTAAAGACTTCCTTGAGCGATTCCCGGAGGCTGGGTCGTTGGAGAGACATGCGTTTGCACCCTTCCATCCGTCCAGACACGCGCCTGAGCCGCCTCCGAAAGTTCCGATTCCTACGTATCCAATCGCTCCTCCAGCCAGTGGCTTGCCAACAGCTCCTGCCAGGCCTGCACCAACCGCGCCGAGGACGAGTTACACTGGCGTCTCCGACCGGGTTGTATCGCAGAACGCCCCCGTGGCAAGATCATCCAATCTGGCCCCGTATATCCCAGTCAAATATCTGGCCACGAATCTCAGATTGCCCAAGACTGGACTTTACAACTTCCGCTTCACGTGCTACATGAACGTCACTTTGCAAGCGCTTTCTGCGACGACACCACTCAGCATCTTCTTTCTCGATGATCAATGGCGGAGCCTGCTGCAGCGAGAGAACTGGAAGGGCACGAAGGGCGTGTTGACCGAATTCTACGCCAACGTAGTCCGCAGTCTGTGGAAGGGCGATGTTAATTTCATCCGTCCGACAACCTTCAGGAATTTCTGTGGCCGGTTGAAACGTGAATGGGGACGAGATGACCAGGAGCAGGATTCGAAGGAGTTCTTTGACTTCTTGATTGATGCGCTCCATGAAGATCTGAACATGAGGTGGGCGAAGACGCCGCTGAAGGAACTGACCGCGGCGGATGAAGCGAAGCGCGAGAGCATGCCCAAGTCATACGTCGCAAAGATTGAGTGGGGACGGTTCACTCATCGAGACCAGTCCTTCATCACCAGCTTGTTTGGAGGGCAGTACTCGAGCAAACTGCGATGTCTGACTTGCGGGCACACGAGCACAACATACGACGCCTTCTACAGCCTGAGCGTGGAGATTCCGCGTTTCCGCAACAGAGACCCCACCCTGAGAGACTGCATGGAAAGTTACTGTTCGCAAGAGACGCTGGAGGGCGCAGAACAGGCGCACTGCGACAGGTGCAAGGCCTTCCGCGACTCGACCAAGCAAATCACCCTCACCAGGGCCCCGCAGTTTCTCGTCGTCCATTTCAAGCGCTTCCAGACAAGCGGCAAAGGAGCGCAGAAGATCAACACGCCCATCGACTTCCCTCTCGAGAACTTCGACCTGGAACCCTTCATGCTGCCCCAACCTACCGCCGCAGAAGCCGAGCACATCGCCTCGACTTACGGTGCGGAAGCGGCGAAGGCAGACGCGAGCATGACGCCGCCGTATACCTACGATGCGTATGCGATCATCCGGCATTTGGGCCCGACGTTGGAGGAAGGGCACTACAAGGCGCTGGTCAAAGACCGGGCGCGCAAGGTGTGGAGATGTTTTGACGATCGCATCGCCACCGACTTCACCCCGGGCCAAGGCGCGTACAAGGGCAGTGGCGATTTGAGGAACGGCCAGGCTTATATTGTGTTTTATCAGCGCACTCTGCCGGCCCAAGTCGGCGCGGTGGGTAAGATGTGAGGGGCGACGTTACGCGGGAATGAATGGAGCTGACGGCCCGAGGTGGGAGTTTGCATATCACAGGAGTGGTCTGGATGCTGATGCGAATCTGGCTCTCCTTTCGGATGGATCGTCGTTGTTACTACGTTGCAATACACGAATATTGTTCATCAGTGTCCCTTCTATTGCCTTGCCTCGTTTGGGAGAAGTCTTCCGGGTTTGACGAGCAGCGTGCAGCGCCCAGTGGTTTCATGATCGAGGACCGCCGGCTTTTCTGGACGAATTCGGCTCTTGTCCAAGCAAATATAAGGTAAGCTTGGATGCAGACCGGTGGTGTGGTAATTTCGAACACTGCATGCGGTGCCCAGTCCCGACGCGGCTGGAGGTCAAAGCCTAGCCCGGTCACGCACGAACGATATTCCCAAGGCAAGGACAACTTCACTCTCTCCACACTCTACTTGACGCCACACAATGTACCATCGAGAATGTATCGTTTTGTTGAAGCAGGTACGGTCGTCCCAAGCTTTATGCGTCTGGCTCTAACAGTGGTTGAGCCCCTTCTAGGAGGCACCTCCTCTTGCTTGGATCACGCGCATATTGAAACTTGCCACTGCCGCCACCAGCGTCGAGACGTCCAGCCAGCCCTCGATGCTGTAGTAATCCTCACGGTCAGGTGGCCTGTGGGGAGATCTCAGCCGCCACTGTGTAGCATGTCGAGGTTCCAGTCGGGGGAGCTCGTAAGGTCACTTCCTACCATCTCACAGCACCACCACCACCACCACCACCACATCAGGCTGTCCTACGTGGCCACACCATAAAATCGCTCCGAGTGGCAGCCAAGTCTTTCGCAGTTCATATAAATATCGCGTCCTTGCCCGAGGGGTCCTCTTCAGCACTTCTCTCTTCAACTCTTCAACTCCTCAACTCAGCTCTTCTTTCCAACTTCCAACTCTTCTCTCTTCATACTCCTTCTCACTCTCCACCTTTACATTCGTCCATTACCAACTCACACATCCACACTCATCATGAAGACTTTCGTGCCCCTCCTGACCTTGTCGGCTTTCGCGTGCCTCACCGCCGCCGCACCGATGACAGCCAAAAACACCCCCGCGGACTTCAAAGAGTGGGAGCGCGAGCATTTGTATGAGCCCGATCCTATCGTCGAGCTCTCCGCCACCGCCGATCGCGACGGGGTCGAGATCTTCGGTACTGTGTGCCAGGCGGTCAAGAAGTACGATTTCAGGATCAGTACGTGTCTTGTCCGCACTTCCTGAGGGGGTTTGTAATTGATCTTATTCCAATAGACGAGACCGTCACCAACTTCACCACCTCGTTCGCCCCAAGCGTCAAAGATGTCGGGCTGAACAACACCGTCGGTCTGCTGGGCGGTGTGGCCGATCTGTTCGCCACCGGTACTGAGGTCGGCTACGCGAAAATCAACGACATGGACTACGAAGACACGTTTACGTCGACATTCATGGAGTACGTTACCACAGACCTCGCTCGCGAGCTCGCTGGTACTTTGCATGGCGCACTGCAGGCCATGCATAACGGTAAGTTTGGTTTGCAACCCTTGCGGACCTCGACTGGCTCCCGTGTCACACAACCATACTGATGATGCGGCGGGTGTAGAAGCTGTACGAAACGTCGCGAAGGACGTCATCGGCGGCTACTTCGACTTCATCGGACCCATTGCGGGCGAACTCCATGATGTAGGGCCTGATATGTGGTCTTACTTCGCCAAAGAGCTGAAGGGCGTCGGCTTGGATGACTACTTTGAGCGAATGCTTGAGTTCCAGCATCAAGGTTGATCGAGGCCTCGGAAGTACGCTGCCCTTCGATTCGGGAAGTGGGTGTTCGCTGCGGTGAGGATAAAGGTGTGTGGATTGGTTGGCCATGCGCCTGCAGGATCTCGGCTTGGATGGATACTTTGATCAAACGATCGATCTCAAGGTCAATCAGAGCACGCTGTTCTCCATTTGGAGAATGGATGTTCGCGCCTCTGAAGGTTACGGTGGTATGAATGGATGGACATGCGCCTATCATGGTCTATGTATTGGTATCTTAGCTTCATATCTGGAATTCAGAGTTGTTGGCTTCTTACTTTACGATGCCATGTAGTCCATGTAGACCTTTGTCGGTGAACCAACGGCCACTCCAATTCAGCCAAAGGAACTGGCTTCAAGAGCACTGCGGAGCAGTTCTTCTTTCTTCGCTGATCTGGCCGTGAAGCTGGCAGATCACCACCGAGGAGACGATGAGGAGGGGAGAGGCAACAGGTAAAGCTCGAGAATGTCGGGGAGATTCATGTCGGCACTTGGAGGCGAGTCGTCGCGGCTTGCAACGGGCCCAAGGGCCTCGACTCACGAACTCTAAATATTGCCGAAAGCGGCAGGCACATGCAGAGACTTTCCGATATGCGTCCAGTCACGCCCTTGCCACGACATCCATTCACATTCTCTGCACCTTCGTGTACCATCTTGACTCTGCTCACTGAAAGATTGTGAAGAGTAGCAGGCCGCCATGTCGAGATTTGGAGTTTCTTCCTTTGCTCGATGACCATATTACGACCACAGCGGTTTCCGAGAAATATCGCGTGCTTTGCTATACCAGTCTGCCGATAGTTGACCAACACCTTACGATGGCCGGTCCGAGTCAGGATCTCGAGGCGGTGATGAGCCGGGAGTCCAAACGAGAGGCGGACGTCCAAGTCATCGAGGCCCAATCTCCCATCTTGACTAAGTCCTGGCTCGACAAGACCTTGAAGTTCCTATCCGCCTCTGGCATCGAGCTACGCGGAGTCCAGCCCGTGCCCGAGAATCTGAGGACCGACTCGGCGTTCAACAAAGTCTTCACCATCTGGTGTACGAGTTTGATATGTCCTCTGCCGTAAGTCGGCCTGCACTGTCTACGAACACGCCACATGAGACTGACCACCGATTAGAATCGTCACGGGCATCGCGGGCACGCTGTCCTTTGGCATCAGCTTACAGAACACTGCACTCTTCTGCATCTTCTTCTCTTTACTCCTGTGCATCCCGCCCGCCTACATTTGCACCATTGCGCCGCGGACGGGCTTACGGCAGATGATTCAAGCGCGCTACACCTTTGGCATGTATCCCAACATTCTCATCGCTGCGCTGAACATGACGACCCTCGCTGGTATGTTCCGACATCACTCATCCACCTATTTGTATCCCAAACTGATCATATCCTCGCATTGCTAGGCTACCAGATCATCACACTGGTAGCAGCAGGCCAAATATTGGCCGCGGTGGCCGACAATCACATCAGCCAGACCGTCGGCATCGTCATAATTGCCATCTGCGCCATGATTCCCGCCTTCTGGGGCTTTCAATTCCTCCACCATTACGCTCGATGGGCCTGGATTCCCGCCTTGATCGCCATCGTCATCACCGCGGGTGCGGGTGGTAGCAAATTGAAGCATCAAGCCCCGACACAGCCACTCACTGCTCCAACTGCAATCACCTTTATCAGTCTGATTGCCGGCTACATGCTCTCCTACTCCTCCGTGATAGGAGATGTCGCCGTCTACCTGGGCCCGAAGGCGCCCTCTTGGCGCATCTTCTTCTACGCTTGGCTGGGCATCTGTCTTCCCTCCATCTTCCTCATGGTCCTCGGAGCAGCCATTGGCGGAGCTGTCCCCAGCGTTCCAAGATGGGCAGCGGCAAACGAGCGTGATGCCGTTGGTGGCATCCTCGTCGCCATGCTTGAGCCCCTTGGTGGGTTTGGAAAGTTTGTCGCGGTACTACTGGCGTTCAGCATCGTTGGACAGATTTCACCCGGCTTCTACTTCGTTTCACTCAACTTCCAAATCATCTGGCCGGGGTTCGCCAAGATTCCACGCATTTTGTTCGTTGTCGCCATTACGGCGGTGGATATTGGGATCGGCATCAAAGCGTAAGTCGACCCTATTGACACTATCGTAGCTCGTCTAACTCGACCACAGGGCTCAATCTTTCTTCAACTCCCTCGAAGACTTCCTCGGCATCATTGGCTACTGGAGCGCAGCCTTTGTCGGAATCATGCTGACGGAATGGCTGTATTTCCGACGCGCCAAACCCGAATCATACGACCATGCAATCTGGAACGATGCGAGAGCATTGCCATCCGGACTTCCCGCCATCCTTGCATTTCTTCTACCTTTTGCATTAGTGGTTCCTTCGATGTCGGAGGTGTGGTACACTGGGCCCATTGCCAAGCATACCGGCGACTTGGGCTTTGAATTCGCACTTGTGGTCAGCATTCTGCTTTATTTGCCGTTGAGGATGTTGGAGTTGAGGATGATTCGTCGATGGAAGACGAAGGACGATGCTTGATATTGTAATGCGTAATGTGTTAGAAAATGACCTAGAGTAACGTCGAAATTTACCATACTACGACTCGACTGCCCAATATAACCTCAATTCAATGTCCTGGAGTGTGATATACCTCGTATTAGTGTACGCATAGGCGTCAAGCATCGGGCTATAGTATTCCATCCGGCCTCGCTATCCACCTTCCTCTTTGGGTCACACAAGTAATTCGCATAACAGGCACAGCATCGACTTGCATCGACTTGTACCTTCAATCTCATTCGTGAAAATTAGACATTTGTTATCCTATTCGATCACTAGAAACCATTGACCTCGCTATTGTTGCATCGCTGGAGGAAGAAGCCTGGCATCTGGCCGCCTCACACTGTCTATCAGACCCAACATGTCCCTCGATTTTGGCCTCACGAATGTCCACGTCTTAATCACCGGTGCTGCAGGTGGCATTGGTCTGGAAACGGTGCATACTTTTCGCCAGCTCGGGGCAAGGATTACGGCTCATTACAATTCCAACGCTGGAGAGCTGCAAAACATCCCTGGCATTGTATGCGTGCAGGGGGATGTTCGGGATGAGAGTTCGGTAGACAGACTTTTGACAGAAGCAGCGGAGAAAAATGGAGGCCCGGTAAGCGTACTCGTCGTCAATCATGGAGTCTGGCCCACAAACGACACAGCAATCGCAGATATGGATCTCAAGCAATGGAACAACACAGTGGCCATCGACCTAACAGGCCCCTTCCTACTTTGTCGAGCCTACCTGCGAGCCCTGCGCACAGCCTCGGATGCGGTGAAGGAAACGGCGAGCATCATCTTCATCGGCTCGACGGCGGGCAAGTTCGGCGAAGCGCAGCATGCAGACTACGCCGCGTGCAAATCGGCGCTGATGTACGGGCTGACGCCGTCGCTGAAGAACGAGATTGTGATGATTGCACCGCGGGGGCGCGTCAATTCCGTCAACCCAGGATGGGTCAAGACGCCGATGGCGGAGGAGAAGTTGAAGGACCGGGCATTTGTGGAGAGGGCGCTGGCTACCACGCCGGTGCAAAAGGTTGCTACGCCGGCGGACATTGCGCGGCAGGTGGCGGTGATTGCGAGTCCGGCGTTGAGTGGGCACGTCAACGGGATGAACATTATGGTCGATGGTGGCATGGAGGGCAGGCTGCTATTTCCACCCTCCAATGCGCAATGAGAGGGTCTCCGACGCATATCGTGATTAATGGAGGAGGTTGTGATTACGTCAGCACAGTCACGTGCATCTCTGGCTCGCGCAAAGGTGGCTGGCAAGGCAGAAAGTAAACCCGCGCCGAAACCAGTGGCAGATACGAAGACAGAGCAACTACACTGTCCGCGCGGGTAAATGCAATCCCATCCCTCCCTCAAAGTGCGGCCCATTATGTTGCTGACCATGCACGGAAGATACACGGCGCAGACGTCGCACGCTAGCGTCGCAAGAACGCCATCAAAACCACCGTGATCCTTCTTCCTCCTTCCTCATAAGCACGAGCACGATGACAACCTGCCAACAAGGAAGGGCTAGGAGAGGAGCATAATCGTAAACCACCACAATGGGCCTGATATAGCGCCAATGGCTTCCTTCAACAATCTCGACGGCTACCACTCACCCGCCCAGCCACCTCACGTCCCTGGACTGCCCTTCTACCAGTATTCACAAGAGCAGCAGCATCTACACACCGGGCAGGACAGGGAAGAGGGGCAGCAGGACGATGGAGCGTCAGAGGGGTCTGACGGGAACGCAGACGCGTCGCAACACGCCCAAGACGACCCGGCCCTGCGCGGCCACCTGGCCAGCATGATGGGCAATTTCGCCGGCTTTGCCCCCATGTTGCAGCAGCAGCAGGGCAATGGCTCAATGCTACCCTCGTTCCCCTCTGGCTCCGGGGCATATGCGCATGCTGGCGGTGGTTTCGACGCCGATGGCTCATTGGCAGACCGCAATAAGCAGGGTCGCAGTAAAAACAGCCGGGCGTGTGATGAGTGTCGAAGGAAAAAGATCCGCTGTGATGCGGCAGACGAAAGCGGTGCTATGCCTTGTACGTCGTGCTCTCGCACTGGCGTCAAATGTGCGTTTAGTAGACAACCGATGAAGCGAGGGCCGAGCAAAGGGTACATCAAAGAGCTGGCTGAACGATTAAACACGTTGGAGAGACAGGTGCATCCTGGGCAGACACCGCAGACACCACATGCCGATGATCACCTTCCGCCGAGAGACTCTTCGGCGAATACACCCTTTCAATCTTCAGAGCATCCCGAGCCGCGAACGGGAGACAAGAGGACGTACAGCGAGGCGTTGCAGAACGAATCCCAGCTCCGGCCAGACGCCAGCCCGAGTCCGCCGCGCATCCACCCAGACCTGCAAGCACCGCGACAATCGTTCTCTCCCATCTCCCATACACCGCAACCGCAAAGCTCTCAACATGCGGAAGCCGTGCAACCATTCTGGCGGCGTGGCGGGAACGAAAATCGAATTGAAGCTACCGCTCTACCTTACGATGTCAACACTACTCCCTCGATCAATATATCCGATTGGAACGACGAGGTGATGGATGAATACTATCGAATCATCCACCAGACCTTCCCTCTTCTCCCCAACAACAAGAACCGCCTTCAACAACGCCTTCAAGACTGTCCGGCTTCTCTGCGCGACGGCTTCCTCGCCGCTCTAGACTGCACCCTACGCTCTTTTCCGACCACCAGTCTCAAGCCGAATCCCAACTACGCACAGGCCCTGAAGAAGGCGGTAGAAATGCTTGCCCGATATCCCTTCGACAACCCGAGCACGCACAATGATGCCACGAACCTCACATATCTTCAGACACTGCTGCTCATGGCATTGGAGGCCGACAACCACGGCCCGGCGACCATACGAGGACAAGCAGGCCCGTCACGAGCGGAATGGCTGGGCAGGGCCGCCGGAGTCGCAGGGCAGCTCGAGATTAACGTCATCCGGAAGAGCAACGACTCCATCCTCGGCGGCGATCGAGACTCAGACGCCCGGCTGGCGCGGAGGGTGTGGTGGGTGCTTTTCATCCTCGACCGATGGCACGCGAGTAGCACCGCAGACCTTCTCAAACTCCCCGAAAACAGCGTCGTCCTGCTGCCCGAAGACCAGATCCTCCTGGGCGAAAGCACCTACCACCTCGCCCGCCTCTCCTTCATCATCGGCCACCTGGCCGCCATCCTCACCACCACCAAAACGCCCAGCACAGACGTCATGGCGCCGCTCAATCCCGCCTCGTCGCTCCTCAACCTCACCCTCGCCGGCGAAATCGACCGCTTCCGCGAATCCGTCGAGAGCGTGTGGGGCTCGCTCAACCTCGTCCACCTCTCCTACCACCACTGCCACCTGCTCATCAAACGCCTCAGTCCCACCACCGGCAACGACGAGCTCGTGGGACACGCGGTGAAAGTCGCCACCGTGCTCAACAGCCGCCTCACTCCCGTCACTCCCTTGAATCACCACTTCGCCGCCCTGGCCGCCATGACGCTCTGCGAGCTGTGCGACATCGCCAAGACGCGTGTTGAGGCGCTCAAGGGATTGGAGCACCTTGCCGAAGCGCTCGGCACGGGCAGAGGGCTGGCGGGCAACCAGGAGAGCGAAGGGTGGGATGGCGCGATTCGCGAACTGGTTAAGCGGAAGATTGAGCGGGTGCAGCAGAGTTCATCACTTGATACGCTGGCTGATGCCGCTGGGGGCGGAGAGGCGGATGGGGAGCGGGGGTATGATCCGACGCTGTTGACGAGATATGGGTACTTGACGGCATTGGGACAGGGCGAGTTTCGGATGCGATAATTTCCAGGGAACTTGAAGAGCCAAGTCAAGTGTGCATATGTACAGGATCTGTACAGGCTGTGCTTGTCACTGAGAATCGTTACTACATTATAGGACATATAGCTAAGAGGGGATGCATGCCGAGGTGAATGTAAAGATCCGGCAGCATAGCGATGCAGTCGCTTCAAGTCCATCTCCCGCCGCATTACTTCTCGACCAAAGCTTCCGCCAGCAGGCGCCTTCGTCTTTGTCCCTACTTGTCCTTGTTCGCCTCCTTGCTGACAGCCGGGCGCAGCAGCCTCTGAATGTCCGCCAAACGCCCTGTCTTCGCGTTCTCCCGCTTACCCGCGCGCTCAGAGAAGGCGAGTTGAGCGAGTTTGCGTTTCTCCTGCTGCACCCGGATCGTCTCGTCTTCAATACTCTTGTCCATGACCAAACGAAAGACTCTCGTCTCCTTCTTCTGACCCAGGCGATGCACGCGGTCAACAGCCTGGTCTTCAATTGCAGGAGCCCACCAGGTGTCGGAGAGAATGACTTGATTCGCCGCGGTGAGGTTCAGTCCCACAGCGCAGACGCCGAGCGAGGCCAGCATGACGGTGCATTCCGAATCTTCGGCCAGGGCGCGCAGTGCTTCGTCACGCTTGGCGGCCGGCATGGTCCCATCGATGCGGCAGTAGGTGTAGCCGTCGCGATCCAGTCGAGCTTGCACGATGTCGAGGAAGCGCGTCCACTGCGAGAAGATGATCGTCTTTCCGTTCTCCGACTTTGTAGCTGCGAGGATCTCCATCATCGCCTCCAGCTTGCTGCTCGACTGCGTGAGATCCATCTCATCGTCGGCAATGTCGTCACCGCACTCATTGGCAGGCTGCACCAGACATGTATCATCCTTCAACTCCGCCCTGCACATGGGACAACGCTTCTGGGTCTCGATAACCTTGCTAATGCAGTCTTGACCGAAAGAGTGGCCGCAGGTGGTGATTACTGGACTGTGCAGCGTGTCCAGACAGATCGCGCAGTCTTCTTGGCTTTGAATGCGCAGCTGCAAGATGTCCTGCAACGCCTTCTTGTTCTCCGGCGTCAAGTCTACTGTCTTCTGCTCCTCGAGTTGGGCAAGAAGGTTAGTGATCCGCTCCCCGCATAGCTGCCAGTGATTACAACACTGGCGCATTCGCAGTAGAATCTCCAAGAGATGTTGAAAGGCCTCTCCAGCGCCTTTGCCCTGCTGGCCGGCCTTGTTCTCATAGCGTTGAAGGAGGCCCTGAGCTTCGGCGTTCAGCGCGTCGTATCGTTCTCTCTCTTTCGTTGTGAAGTCGATCCTATGCACGAACTCGTCCAGTTTGGGCAGACGTAGGTCAATAAAAGCCATCTCCTTGCGTCGACGGAGTGTAAAGGCGGTCATGATTGCTTGCAGGAGAAATGTGGCGCTGGGATCGCCTTGTTTGAGAGGGCGAACGAGAACACGATTGAAGATCTCCAGGTTTTCGAGTCCGCCAGTGATTCCGATGAAGCGAAGAAGCGAATACAGGTCCTTCAGACTGTTCACAATCGGCGTGCCTATGATAGTTAGCATCATTGAATCAGTGTGAATAGCAAGTAAGCACTTACCAGTGAGTGCCCATTTCGATCGTGCAAGTAAAGCTGTGACAGCACCGGCGACTTTCGACACGGGATTGCGCACGACATGACCCTCGTCGAGGATGACTCGATTCCAGTGAACGCTGTAGAGCCCGGAAGAACGAAGCTTACGCTCCGGCTGCTTGCTCGCGCTGTTCTTGCCTTTAGGCATGTACTCGGTCGCGAGAGTCTGGTAGGTCGTGACAACAACATCGTACTGTTGGAAATCCGCTGGCGCTGAAGCTACACGGCCGGCACCGTGGTGGATGTAGACGCTCAGCTTACTGTTCTCATGGCAATGTGTCTCGATCTGCGTCTTCCAATTGGAAAGAACAGAGAGTGGCGCAACGATGAGGGTGTGGCACTTTTGACCAGACTTCTCCTTGTCGGCGGCCAGCAGTGCAATCATCTCAATCGTTTTGCCCAAGCCCATGTCGTCGGCGAGAATGCCGCCAGCCGTCAAGACCGGCTCTTTCACTGAGAAAGTCGTCGCCAAATTGGTAAAGAGGCCTTGACGATCGCTTCGCTTCCACAGCTGCACGGCTTGCTTTGAGCCAGGAGGGGGAAGCTGTGGATGTTCTCGGTCAAGTAACCAGCTCAGAGCTTGTAGCTGATAGGGTAGCATTTGCGTCCGAATACCTTTTGGCTGGTCGGCCAGTGGCATGTTTTTGAGTGCTTCCTCCTTGTTGCCATATTGGTCGGTAGCGTGGCCGATCTCACGAGGATTGAAACGCTGAGAGGCTTCCAGGATGTCTGCCATGACCGGCTGTGCGTTTGGTCCGGCTTGAGATGAATTCGACCATCCGTTTTGACTGGGCGGAGCCATCGAACGAGCGCCCAATCCTGTGCCTCCCAAAGCAGCGGCACGACGGGCCTCAGCAATGCGTTGCTGTTCTTCGCGTTGGCGCTTCTTCTCGGCTTCTTTCTTCGCCTTCTCGCGGGCTTGCTCTTCTTTCTCCGCCGCTTTCAGTCCGTTGAGAGGAAGTTTCTCCGCCTTCATCTCCGCGGCAAGCAGAACACCTTCTTCTGATTGAGGATCTGGCCCGTACATACGCACCGAGATAGCACAGTCGAATTGGCCCATCTCGCCGGCGAGCTCCCCTTCGACGTGGAGAAAGCTATTGTCCATGAACTTGGAGAGCTTAGCGGCGATGCGTCGTGGGATGTGCCCCATTTGAGTATTAGCCACGTTATCACACCGGATGGCATTGCGATCGTATGGATTTCCAGGCTCGCGTTTGAACAGAACCTGTTCCCCAGCACTCGCGTATCCACGGTAGTATTGTACACCGACAATCTTCGTCGGCAAGTCGCCGTAATGATGCAGGGACTCCGTGTTCACCGATGCAGCTTGCGTGGATGGAATTGCGGCGAAGTAATCATCGTCATCGTCGTCCTCTTCCACAAGGTCGATCCTCGCACGGTCATTTCGTGGGGCTAGCCACGCCTCTCGCTCCGCTCGGCTGTGTTGTTGACTGCTTGCCTGGGGGTAGACAAAGCTGTTGTTCGACTCTTGAGACCATCGTGGCGCGCTGCTAGCGGGCGGTGTCAGATACGAGGAGGCGTCGTTCTGGCTCGGGTTGGGTCTCCGCTGAGCGTTGTAGTTGGCGGCATGGCGCTGGATCTTGGCCGGTGGCTCATCATCGGTGAGATCGATCACGTCGTAACCGCGTTTCCCACCGCTTCCAGTGCTCATGTTTCGATCTTTCTCTTGCAGCACCATCTTTCCTCGGCTGGGTTGAGGTGTCGTTGGGAGTTGCTTGGGAAAAAGGTTGCTGGGGGAGACGAAGGACGAAAGAGGACGAAGAGGAACGTGTAGAAGGATGTAAGGTAGCTATCGCGACATTCACGATCAGGCAAACCCCGGAGCTCCGCGAGCTTCACCCGTGTTTGCCTTCTCACCCAAAGCAGCTTAGCGCGACACGCTAGTATCTCGCATTCACGTGACAAGGAATGGGAAAGGCTCCTGTCTGTCTTGAATGCAAACAGTGAGATACGGTGCCATCGCACAATGAGATGGTCCGAAATTGATTAGTATTGCGAGGTATGGTCATTCACATCATAGTTCACTTCTTGAACAGCATCCGCAGCCCACCATGCTCCGTCTTGCTCTTCGCATGAACGTCCGACCTGCCTTTGCTAGACCTGCTGGTCTTCTCACTGCCCCTCTCACTGCCGGATGATCGGTGCTTCTTGCTTCGCTTCTTCTGGGCGTCACTGCCAGTCCGCGATTGGAGATCCGACTCATGGAACCTGCCCTCTTCCATGAGTGTCTTGGCCGCGCGCGGTGTGATGATTTCACCTTCGACACTGGTGCCCACGCTCTCCGCGTCATCACCATCAATCCCGCGTCTCCAAGCCTCAACACGGTCCAGCTCCTTCACCGTCTCCAGCTCGCTGTCTGTGCTCTTACGTCTTCGCAGTTCGATCGCTTTGTGGGGCTGCAATTCTTCCTCTTTCCGCGCCTTGATCTTCTTGATGATCTTGTATCCTCCCAACGCGATGATGGTGACGCCCACGCCCACACCGATGGCGATGGCGAATTCGGGGCTGGCCAGAAGGGCGACACCGGCGGGGAAAGCGCCTTTGAGACCAGCCAAAGCACCGGGCGCCATCTTTGACAGGAGGTTGCTAATCTCCGCGAGCGTCACGGCGACCGCGGCCAAAGCATCGGGGTTCTTTTGCAGATTCTCTATGATGGCCGTGACGGAATGTTGGAGACAGTTGCACTCGTCCAGAAGACGCTGTAGGCCGCTCATCTTCGCACGCAGCTCGATTTCCTCGTCGTACTTCCGTTCGGGAAGTGGCGGTGGGAGCTCACCATAGGCAAGATCCATGTCGATGTCGTCGAGGCTAGCTCTGCGGGATCTCGGCGACCGATGACTTCTGAAAGCCACATCATCGGTGTGGCGGCGGGTAAGCTCACCGGCTCGCGGAGAAGTATCGACTTGTTGACGAAGTGGTGATGGGGCCTGGGAGCTGCGGGGTGGGGAGTCTCGCTTGCTCCGCCGGTCGTTGGTGTAGAAACTGTCGGTGACTCCACGTTCTATAGGAGGTCGTGGTCGCCGCGCTCCTCTTTCCGACGCATGTCCCCGGCTCGTAGACCGTCCGGAATCACTCCCTCTTCGAGAGTGGTGTCTGTACGTTGAATCGTCGTCCGCGAGTGTCAAGGCATCGAGACGCCTTCTCGCCGTCCTCTCATCATCCTTTCTGCCTCCTTGTTGGTTCCTCCGAAAAGCTTTCAGCTCCGCCTTTCGCTGATTATACGCACTCTTGGCTTCGTTGAAGATGTTGACGAGGTGTTTGGATGTGCTGACCACTTTCCCAGATTTGTTGACTATCGTGATCGTTTCGCCCATGGCAACCATGATGGGATTGGTGTATATGGATCGGCTTGGCCTGCAAGCTTTTGAGAAGTGGTCTGTGTGGCAAGAAGCGTTGGGGTGTGAGGAGTGCGAGTTCTCGATGTCGTCGGCGGCTGGAGGCTGGTTATGTCTCAAAGACTTCTTTGACCCCCCGGACAAAGAAAAGCCTGGACGAGAGATTGCGTTGCTGTGTTGTTCCAATAGGACAATGCGTTGTTAAATTGTTGGGGCAAGGCAGCCTGTCAGAGACGACGTTGGGCAGCAGGCAGGCGGAGGAGGAGCGGCGCTGCTGTTAGGTCCTGGGGACGGAGGAGAGCTTTGACAACGCGCTCTTGGGGTAGAAGGTGAGACAGCGAGCGCGCATGTCGCATCAGGTATATATGGCCAAGGCGCGAAGACTGGCAGGCCATGCCGGCCGGGCGGTGAGGAATATACCTCACATGCGCATGGTCAATGGAGCTGGAGCACGACGCCACTGGGGTTAGCGTGAGGCGGTGCAGCGCGTGTGTGTGGCTGGTGGAAAGGGCTGGAGCCTGGAGGAAAGACTCGCCGCGTCGCCTTTCCTCTTGCGCCACGCAACATGCGGGACATCGCTCTTCCAGCCGCCTATCGACCGTCTAGATGCGGCCATTCACAGCCCACGATCACTCCAAGATCAACCTAGACACCATACTGTACGGCCGAGGAGAGTGGAAGGTTCTGGCGATAATCAGTCGATGCTTGTGCCTGCCGACAACCTTGTACTACTTCACACGGCCACATCGTGCTTCATGCCGTTGCGATATTCGGGACCGAGCGGCGTTGACATCAAGAGACATGCCGACGATCAAACCCAGAAAAAGGCAAGTTACCCTCTCCGGTTCGACGCCAGATGGGGGTGTTGTTGAAAATCTGCCGCCGGCATTCCGACTCATTTCCCTCCGCTTCGGCCTCATCTCTTCTCTTCGCAAGGCTGTCTCCAAATGAGCTGTTTACAATCTACGCGCTCGAGAATTCAAACCATGCACTCGGCACCTTTCTACCCATCTCTTGTAGTGTCCGCTCAAGATGGCTCTCTCCCACCTTCATCCTCGTCTCTCCTTCCATCTTTCCATTGCTTCCGCGAACGACAGCTCTTTACGTCTTCGCAATGTCTGTCACTACAGCCCTGTCGCTCGCTCTTCTCTACTTCTTCGCTCCTTTCGTATTAGCCGCCCCTTTAGAAGATGGCGCCGCCGCTGCAATGCCGCCAATGGACTCGTGCGAAGAGTGCGAGGTCTGGGAGACTCTGCCTCCGGTCTACGTGACCGAGCCGTGTGAGGAGTGCGAACGCATGCACCCTTCCACCCCCATGGCTCAAGATACCGCCACATGTGACTCTACCGCGCCCAACCTGATCCCATACACCTCTGGCTCGAGCACCTACTACATCTCCAGCTGTCCAGTCACCACCAGAACTCAGCACCACACCGTTACCATCACCGCGCCCCACCGCGTTCACACGCCGGCAGAGGGTCGGCATGGCAAGGGAAAGCCTCCGCACCATTCGACTCACACTCCGGCAAATCGGCATCCCCCGGGGTACGGTGGCGACACGACCCATTCAAAGAAGAAACATCATCCCAAGACGCATCACCACAAGCACCCCAAGAGCAAAGGTGCTCATTCGACACAGGATCAGTGTACGCCTAGTACCGTTTATCAGCCTTCCACCGTCTATATCAATGGTACTGGGCAAGTCATACCTTCGACCGTGACCACGACCAGCACCGAAGCATGCACAGGAAGCGGTGTTCAAACTGTGAGTCAAAATCAAAACCTGTTCTGTTCGGAGGTATTGCAGCAGAGAAACATACTAAAGCTTGTTGCATAGGTTACACTGACGGAGACTAATGCTGTGACGGTGCCGTCCAACCAGACCATCTGTCCGACCGTGAGCCGCGTGATAGTGACCTCCACCGATTTCACGGCGACAACGACCTTGCCGGCTCAGACTGTCACTGTTGGCACCGTAACTGTTACGGCCGTTCCCAAGCGAGTGGCCACTGCGACTGTCACCGATGCGACTGCGACTGTCACCAAAACTCACACCATGCCGGCTCATACTGTCACGGTGGGCACTGCGACTATTACCAAACAGCACACCATGCCGGCTCATACTGTAACTGTGGGCACTGCGACTATTACCAAAGAGCACACCATGCCGGCTCATACTGTAACTGTGGGCACTGCGACTGTCACCAAAGAGCATACCATGCCGGCTCACACTGTGACTGTTACTGGCGTGCCCAAAAGAGTCATCACTGCGACTGTCACCGAAGCCACTGCGACTATCACCAAGACTCACACGGGTAGGTCGGCCGATTGACAGCGGGCGTATATCATCGACTGACTGTAGCATTAGTGACAGCCAAAGTGGGCCATGAGACTCGAACCGTCACCGCCAAGGGGAAGGAAACAAAGACCATTACACGACTTGACAAGACTACAGGTGAGCAATTCCAGATCTAGGCCGTCGATCAACATGCGATGCTGACTTTCTCGACCAGTAACTGTCCATGGAGGAAAAGGAGCCCATACCGTCACGGAAAAGGAACGAGTGACTGGTATGTGATGTCGGCCAGGTCACAGCCCTTGAGAGATCCGAAGCTAATGGCGATGCACAGTCACTGAAAAGCATGGAGCTGCGAGCAAATGCCACCCGACTACAGGTAAGTTGACGTGCCTTGCAGACGAACAGAGCAAGTCTAGGTACTCACACCTAATGAACCAGTCACCCACACCAAAATCGAGACCGTCACGAAGACTGAGATCGTGAAAAGCAAGAAGGCCAAGGGGACCAAAACGCCTGCAGGCTACGGCGGTGGCGGCTCCGGCGACAAGACTGCCACTAAGCATCATAAGACGGTCAAGAAGACAACCAAAGCCAAGACGCCTCCTGCCTACGGCGGTGGCCAGGCCACCAAGCCTGCCACCAAACATCACGAGACCAAGCATGCGACAAAGCACAAGACCAAGGCCGCGACGAAGCACAAGACCAAGGCTGCGACGAAGCACCACGAGACCAAGCACGCCACCAAGCACGCCACTAAGCACGCAACAAAGCATGCGACCAAGCACCATGCGAAGACGAAGGCTACAAGGCCAGCCTCCCCTACTTACTAAATGGCGTATTTTGATCTTCGCGGCGTTGCGGATGGAGTGCATTGGAACGGTTGGCGCAATCATGGACTTCTTCGTTCTTTTATCCAAGTAATTTTTTCACTATGCAGTCGTCAGCCACAGAAGACCCTATTTGATTCAGTGCGGTCTCCTCTTGAGGCTGCGGAAGTTTATGTGATGGACTCCAAATTTCAAGCCTTGCAAATTCTCCACACTTCCAACACCTCACTTCTCGACCGAGGCGTTGAACTCACTCGAGGATTATACACAACCACACTTCCCACTGTCCACATGGGCAAATCGTCCAAAGACAAGCGCGACGCCTACTACCGCCTCGCCAAAGAACAAGGCTGGCGCGCGCGCTCCGCCTTCAAATTGCTGCAGCTCGATGAGGAGTTCAACCTCTTCGAAGGCGTCACGCGCGTGGTAGACCTCTGCGCCGCGCCCGGCAGCTGGTCGCAAGTGCTTTCGCGCGTGCTCATCAAAGGCGAGAGGATCGGGCGAGCGTCGTGGGAGGACAAGCGGTATCGTGAGATCCTGCGATCGAGAGCCGCTGGACGCCAGGATCTACTCCCGGGAATCGAGAATGAGGCCGAAAATGCGCCACCTCCTACCAACGCTCCAAGAGAAGGCGTCAAGATCGTCGCCATCGATCTCCAACCCATGTCGCCGCTAGAAGGCATCACATGTCTAAAAGCAGACATCACCCACCCCTCCACCATCCCGCTGCTCCTCCACGCCCTGGACCCAGAGTACACCGGCTCGAGCACCACCTCCCTTGAAGCCTCCCACCCCGTCGACCTCGTCCTCTCCGACGGCGCCCCAGACGTCACCGGCCTGCACGACCTCGACATCTACATCCAATCCCAGCTGCTGTGGGCGGCGCTCAACCTCGCGCTGTGCGTGCTGAAACCCGGCGGGCGCTTTGTGGCGAAGATCTTCCGCGGCAAGGACGTGGATTTGCTGTATGCGCAGCTCAAGGTGGTATTTGAGCGGGTGACGGTTGCGAAGCCGCGGAGTAGTCGCGCGAGTAGTGTCGAGGCGTTTATTGTTTGTGTGGGGTTTCGGCCGCCGCCCGGGTTCAAGGCGAGTCTGGATCATCCGTTGGGAGCGGGGCGGAAGTTGGATGGCGCTGGTGGGGAGACTTTGTCGTCTGCTGTGGAGACTACGTACAAGCTACGAGACGACGGGACTGTTGAGGTCGAATTTGGAGAGGATGGAAGGGCAGTGGAAGGAGGAGATGTGCGGTGGGTGGCGCCTTTTCTTGCTTGTGGCGACCTCAGTGCCTTCGATGCCGATGCGAGTCACAAATTGCCGGAAGGACATATCAGTCTCGATCCCGTCCAGCCTCCGACTGCGCCGCCGTATCGAAGAGCGCTGGAGGAGCGGAAGAAGCTGGGCGGTGCGTATGGGAAGACTAAGTTGGGGGAGGTGAAGTGAAGGCATGTACTGGCACATGAACAGCAACTCAATGATGGCCATGCGCGCCGCCTATAATAAATGCAGAGAGCAGCAGTCGGAATTGCCAAACGGCAACGCAGAACACTGGCGTGGCGAAAGCTGCAGGAAGACGTCTGTTCACGCCGCGACTAAGCTGTGCACTGCATCCCACGCAATGCGCCAACAGCTAGATCACGATGACAGAGGCAAGCCGAGGAAGACTACCATATAGAAATGCAGAAGATACTCTATCCTCTACCCTCTGCCTTCTACTCTCTACCCCATGCAAGCAATCCTCGCCTGACTCTGCTTGTGATGCGTCCCCGCCTATCTCCGAGGCACAGTCAAGCCCTGCCAATGAAACTCTCCATTCTCCTCCCGACACACATCCCATCGACTGGCGCTCTTGCCGCTCTCCTTCACCACCACGCCCATATCCTTGCACCCATCCTCAATGACTTTTCGCTTTCGTTCGCTGCGAGGCGTGATGACACAAGGGAAAGGCCGAGGCATGGAGATGATGTATGGCGTAGCCTCGGGGGGAGATACCGACTCCGACTTGGCCTTGATGTCGAAAGCCCAGACCAGCGCGCCAATGAGCGAGTAGAGCTCGACCATGGTCAGGTCGACGCCAGGGCAGCCGCGAAGGCCGTAACCGAATGCAGCATCGCCCTGCAGCGTTGGATGGTCAGAGGCCGGCGCCTTGTAGGACGGCCAGGACGGCTCGAGCCAGCGCTCAGGACGGAATTCGTTGGGTTGCGGATACATTGCTGGGTCGCGGCTGATAGCGTAGTGGTTGACTTGGACCACGGTCCCTTTGGCAATGAAGTAGCCGTCGTAGACATCGTCTGCGGTCGTGACGTGAGCGATGCCGAGAGGCAGTGCAGGCTGCCATCGCATGCATTCCTTGATGACGGCGCGGAGCACTGGAAGCTGGGACATTTGATGCAGAGATGGTGGGTGCTCGGGACAAACCCTGTCTACTTCTTGTTGCAGTTGCTTCAACCATTGTGGGTGCTGGCTGATGGCGGCGAAGAAAGTATGGAGCGGGGCAGCGTTTGTGGCCAGCGTCATGAAAGCGGCGGTGCCTACCGCATGCGCCGCTTCGTGCTGGTCGAGTTGACTCTCCTTTGCGCCGCCCACATTCTCAAGCCAGATGCGAGTCCAGGATTCGCTAGCAGCACCGGCAGTGACGCGCTCTATGACTTCTTGCTGGGCCTCGTAGAATGCGTCGCGCATGTCCTTCTTGCGGGTAGCCTCGGCGTTGGAGTATGGCGAGAGCCAGTGGGGAAAAAGCGCCAGGCTGTCCAAGAATTTGATCATGAGGCTGTCAGTAGACGCAGCCTTGACAAGAGGAGGCACGACTTGGAGGAGCTTGGTGGCATGTTTGGGATCACCCCAAGCACATGCGGCGGCCGTGCGGGCGCAGTGAGTAACGAGTTGCTCGGACCAGCGGTCGGGATTGTGGAGCAGGCGCTTCAAGGTGCGTTTGACTTCGTCAATCGGATAACCATAGAAGTGCTGTTGCGCGGAGTGCTTCATGATCGTGTGCATGAATTTTGCATGTCTCGATGCATTGGGACCAAGCGCCATGGCGGGTAAGAAATCCGAGCCGCTGTAAAGACCGGGTGTCGAGAGGAGTTGCTGTCGATCACCATACTTCACCCCGCGCTGGCCCAGGAGTTCCTGGGCGATCTTGTCGCTGGATATCCAGATGGACGTCACACCAAAGACCTTCCATTGGTAGATGGGACCATATCTTTGGTGAAGGGCGCCGAAGAAACGCGCGGCCGCGGCCGGGTTAGTTGGAAGGCCCCAGAAACGACCGAAACCAAGTGGAAGGCCTAGGAGAGGTCAGCGATGCTGCAAACAGGCGTGTCTGTATTTCCGTACCTGTGAGCCCCGGCAATGCTTTGGTACCCGCAGGCGGACCGAATGCTCTCGCCAACAGCACAGCGACCAGGATGGACAGGCCCCAGACGGTCCTGGAGCGAAAGAAGGACAAGTCGCCGGGGCGAAGGGCTTCGGCAAGCAGAGAGCGAGCGAAAGAAGCGTTACGTGCGGCGCTGCCCAATCCCAAGAATCCAGGATGTTGCGTGGAAGGAACCTCGGCCATGATGGCTCAAATGAAGGGGGGGGGATACTGGGATGGGATTCAAGGTGCGCGCCGCGTCAAGAGAGCAGACACAATAGGACAACGAGCGAAAGTCGTGTGTACGGCGCACGGATCAATGCAGGCTGCCGTCTTCAATGCATCCCGGCGCAGCCCTGTCGGTTGAGAAACAGGTGTGTAGTCGAGCAAGTGGACTGGCGCGAGTGTCGAATGGGGTTAGATCGGGGTCCCTCACCGGCCAATGCAACCGTGAAGCCGAAGGGACGTGCGGCGGTCTTCATCTCTGCTGCAACCCAACCCGCTGAAAGATGAGAATCTCGGTAGTTGGACAGCTGCAATGTGAGCACTCGCGCTCACCCACATACTTGTCAAAGGGACTAGCAACCGATTCACGAGCAGCAGGTGTTGGGGCTCGAATGTGTAGAGGAGTTGGCTGACGCTGCGTTCTCCTTCGCCACGATTCATGATCTTCTACTGGAATCTGTCCGCATTACTCGCGCACAAGAGCTGGCTGAGGATGAAGGAGTGACACTGTGACAGACAATTGATTGATTGATGCATAAGTCATGGAAGCCAGGCGGAGACAGAGTGAGAAACGCGTTCGTCCGTTTGGCATACGTCGGAGGTCTGACAGGCGAGGACGTGGCATCGATGGTGATTGGCAGTGTTCCTGCATGGAGCCCTGGCATGGCCATTTGTGCTCACCCGCTTACAGAGGTCTACCGATGCTTACCTACACGCACTATCACCACTCCAGCGCGCAAGATGACTTCCATTTTCGCCAGCGCCAGGTGGGCTTACGGGAACAGCATCGCTCCAGGTGCCCGATTCGCCGTTCCATGACGACGAGAGCCATGATGAACGTTGCCGTATCACGCATGTATTTATAGCGCTCATCGACTTGAAGCTCTCAACTTTGGAGTGAAGCGGGAGACGGGAGCCCTGAATTCCCAAAACGTGCCGGCCCCACTCCATCCGCGTCTCCTATTCTCGTCCAGTCGGGATAAATAAATCTTGGCCCCGATCTGACTGACTACTCCAATTGGCAAGACGGGCGACGTGCATGCCTGCCTCAACTGAGCTTTCTCACGACACGAGCTAAGAAACAAGTCATCTTACTTTATTCTCTCCATCTCCCCAAGCCCCCCTCAGCTCTGCCATCGACATCCATCACACAGTCGGGCGATCTAGCTTGACAACGAGCCTCACCACCATGGCGCCAGCATCCCCCGATGGCTTGGACGTCCTCATCCTCGGAGGTGGCATCTCCGGCCTCACCACCGCCCTCGCCTTGACCAAGTTCGCGCCCCCCGGCAAAGTGCCGCGAATCCGCATCTTCGAGATCCGTCCCGTGCCCGCAACCATTGGCGGCGCTGTCAACCTCACCCCCAATGCCCTCCGCATGCTCGACCATCTCGGCGCCCTGCAAAAGATTCGCGAGAAGGACTATGGCAGGACAATCGATTACCTCGAAGTCTTCGACGTCTACTCCGGCAAACTCGCCGAGTCGGACTTCCGTGGCCCCGAAGGCAAGGGCATCGGCACGCCGCCTTACAAAGCGCTGCGCATCACTCGCGGCGACTCCCTGAAGGGCGTGCTTGCGGCGGTGGAAGAGAACGAAAACATCACCCTGACATGCGGCAAGAAGACGGTGAAGATTGACGAGACCGCGGACAAAGTCACCCTCACCTTTGAAGACGGGGAGAGTGTGTCTGGCGACCTGCTGATGGGCTGCGATGGCATCCACTCCGCCACTCGTCTCAAGCACGTCGAGCCCGAGCGGAAAGCCGTCTACTCCGGCGTCTCCAACGCCTTTGGCTTCGCCCCCGTCGACAAAGACTTCAAGACCCACTTCGAATGCACCGCCATCAACTTTGCCCGCCGCGGAATGCTGCTTACCAGCTACTTCCAACCCGATCCCACCATGGTGTACGTCGGCGGTCTCATGCAGGTCAAAGACATTGGTTCGCGAGACGGCTGGAAGGCAGTGGGAGCCGATGCGGAGAAGACACGCGCCGAGCTGTTGGATCGCTTTGGCGATGCCAAAATTCCCTGCATTGTGCCTTTGATTGAAAAGACCCAGGACTTCTACCTCTGGCCTGTCTTCACTCTGTCCAAGCATGGCAAGTGGGCGACCGACCGTGTCATGCTTTTGGGCGACGCCGCGGTAAGCTTGAATCACGATCACATTGAAAACGCATCCACTGACAGTACTACAGCACGCCATGCCTCCGCAAGGCGAAAGCACCGGCATCGTCTTCGAAGACACCGTCCTCTTCTCCCGCTGCCTCACCCGGTGGGTGGAAAAGGGCAAGCCCAACACCATGAAAGAGGCCTTTGACGCCTACGAGAAACTGCGGCGGAAGCGCATCGAAGTCGCCTTCGAGGAGTCCAAGGACGTCGTGCGCACCGTCTCCGACGCCGGCTGGCTCGGCCACACCATCAAGACCTACGTCGTCCCATGGTTCCTCTGGTGGACGCACAGCTACCGCGAGAAGCATTTCATCGAGGACGTCACCAAGACCGATCTGGGGTATTAGTTTGGGACCTCTTGTGCGTGAATATCATATTGAGCGGAATGGAGGGATTGGTGTTATTGAAGGCTCAGATTGGTTATGACAGATAGAGGTGTGCTTTGTTGATTGATATTCAGGTATGACTCTGCCCCTTTTTGTTCTTCGCCATTTCAGGGTCCGTGCATCCGCATCGGCAGGGAGAGTGAGCCAGGCTGAAGTGAGTGTTGTCCTGCGTCTGTCGCAAAAGGCTCCGTTTGTCGGTGGAGTTACACCATTCCCTTTTCAACACACGCACCTCACAACTCTTTTCTTTTCTTTTCACCTTTCACACAGCTCTTGCTCTTGGTCGTCGTCTTCCTTCACGCAACCACGCAGAGCACGACAGCATGGCGACTACCAACCCCAATCCCCCTACCTCCCAGTGCGCAGTCTGCAAAGTACCAACATCCAAGCACTGCAAGCGTTGCGCTGAAGGGGTCGATGTCGATGGCGCTCTGGCTCAGACCTTCTACTGCTCCATCACCTGCCAGACCGCCGACTTCCCCACGCACAAAGCAGTCTGCCGCAGTGCCAACGATCGCAAACAGCTCTACCGCGGCGGTGAGCTCCTTCAGAAGGTCTTCTACGCTTTTCGTGAGGTTGCGTTCGATCTCGAGATTTGTGATATCAAGAAGACGGGAAATGACATCCACTTTTACGACCCGGCGACGGGACTCAAGAAAGGCCCTCTCTTTCCATTCCCCAACAACGACTCGCTCACCACCGATGACAAGCATGCCATCCTGACGTTCTCAGCCTGCGGCGACGGATTAGCTTATATGCATGAGCTCATCGAAAAGGTCATGGAAGGTAGCGTCCCCTGTCTTCGTGCTGTTTTCAGCCTGCCTGACCGATGCTTTAGGAATTGGGAGCACCACTCAACCCCTGACGGAAATCATTACCAACATGAAAGGCACCAAACGCACAGTGTGGCACCACGGTCTCAACGGCGTGAGCCACAACAATCAAACCATCACCCACCAGTTCCTCCAGGCACAGCTCAAGAACGGAGAGAGGTACGCAATCGACATGAGCGGAGCGCAGTACGGCCTATACAGCGCGGTGGCCCCCATGCAAAAGTACTTGGACCAGCACATCGATCTCCGCCGCTTCTCCATTCGTGCGTTTGGAGAAGCAAAGGAAGACATCAAAAAGTTGGTAGACCCGTCTTTGGCCAAGCCAGGTTTCGATCAGCGGATGTGTGTCATGCACATACTTGCTGCACAGGCCATGAATTCGGCGGTCGAAATGTGGGAATCCACAGGACATTCAGTGGTCGCGTTGTTGAAGGACACGCGGGCGAATTTTGAGATCGGCACAGAAGCCCTCGTGGAGGCTGTCACTATGCGTGTGGATGGGCACATCAAATACCTGCAGACGAGGGAAGCGGACATGTGGGAGGTGGTGAAAGTCCCCAAAGCTCCCGGCAAAGGTACACACAACTCCGACATCCCTGTTCTCGTAGCAGATGCGGCTGAGGCGACCGACGTGGACCCCGCAGCAACAGCCAAGGAGCAGTGGGCGAAGGGCCCGGGGGACATGATCCATTCGCTCGTCAGCCAATTCGAAGGGGCCAACATCACCTGTTACTCGGCGGACGGGCAGGGCGGAGTTGTCAGGTTCGACGTTCATTAGAAGCAGGTGATTGGACATTCAAGATGTGCTTCGCTGGCAGGGTTGGGAGACGGTGTGATATCGCAGACGAATGGCGAGCAGCCCAGATAGCGACAAGCGGATTCAGGGTAGCTCGACATTGCAGATTCGTAGACGTGGTCCGATAGGATGTGCAAAGGGAGAACGTACTTCTCAGCTCGCTGCAAAGTTCCATCCATCGTTTTCATCGTCATCGTCGTCGTCGTCGTCGTCTGATTCTTCCACCTTCTCCACTGATCGGCTATTGACCGCAGGACTGGTAGTCGCTTCATCCGCACCGCCTCCTCCGTCTCCGTCTGTACTCCGTCCCAATCTTAATGCCTCTCTCCTTTCCCTCAACTTCCTTACTCGCTCCTCCAGACCCTCCATTTCTTCGAACTCATCCTCCAGTAATCTCGCAGCATCCTCCTTCTCATCCTCCAACTCTGCATCCCTCTTGCTCCGTTGTGATGACTGCTCTTCCCGTGCTTGCGCCGCCAACTCTTCTGCAGTGACTGGCGCTGCTGATATGGTTGCATCTGCGTTCAGAGCCGACGTCGTTGCGAACGTGCCCATGGAGTTTTCCAAATCTGCGAGCTCACGCTCGAAAGCCGCCAACTCCTCCTCGTCGATGTCTTCTTCTGTTGGTAATGCAGGAGTTGCAGTGCTCTCGATAGTCGGTTGATGTTCCTTCGTAGGCTCATGATCAATCTTGACGATCTTTGCCAGCCTTGTTTCATCCTCCTCTACATCATCCTCGTCGGACCGTGCTCTCTTCCTATCCTCCACATCGTCTTGTGCAGGAGGCGTCTCCGCTTTCCTCTTTTTCGTTCCCGTAGATGCCGGACCAGCTGGCCCCGGATCAGGAGTCTGACTGCGCTGGGTGTGCTGTGTGGAGTGGAGATGGCTCTGCCACTGCGCCTCGCTCTTGACCAATTTGCCGCATAGGTTACACAGCAACTTGTTGTCTTTTGTGTAGGAGGCGTGGGGATGTGTGATGCGACGGTTGGCACGTTCTGCGCGCAGGAGCTCGCGAACATCCGCCATGTTGCGCTCGTTGGGTGATGTCTGTTTCACCCTCTGCCTCGCTCGCGCCTTACTGGGCTCAGGTAGCTTTGATACAACGACTTTTGGCCGAACTCAACGACTTCTGACTGCAGCGCAAAATCAGTCAGCTTTCGCTGTTTCCCCTCCTTTCGCGACGTTCGTGGCAACTTCATTTTCTTGACCTCATCTTCGTTCTCATCGCCATCTTCTTTTCATCCGCTCAACGAGTGGAAGTCGCAAGCGCATCAAAATACCCGTGGCTGCCCTGTTAGCATCACGGCCGCTTGTGAAACATCCTCTCTTGGTCGGTGAGTCTACGTCAACAGCGACTGTGAGTCGCGTGAGCAATTTTCTTTCTGCCCAAGCACTTCGGCGCGTGGCGGGACTTGGAGGGCGTGGAGAGGAGATCATCGTGTTCTGCGCGAATTGACAGGCTTGTTCTGTCACCACGCGCTGCTTTGACTCCTTGTGCATTCCGCAGCACACAGATCAGCAAACCAGAGTGTATACCTCTGCACTACGACCAACCGCAAGACTCTTTGCAACTTCTCGCAGTCCCCGACACCCAAGGGAGAAACGCCGTGGTTGGAGAGCGCGCGCTTCAAGCAACGCTACCTGGACGTTCTTTGCGCCTGCGAGGACACGCGCATCACCCTCTGCCCGCTTCTTGAGCCTTGTCTACGTAAAGCTAGTAGAGCGTGAACCGTCCTTCAAAGCGTGTATTCGTCTACCCATCTTCTGCATCACGTTCTCCCCTGATCGACGAGGTGGCGCGACGACGCCGTGATCGAAACAATGGCCGGTAAGTACAGCATAAGCTTAGACGTGTGCCAGTCTTGCGTGTGTGCTATGCGCGCGAACGAGGCGACACACGTCTACCCCGTCTGCACGGAAACAGAGGCTAACTAGGTGATTACAGACGAACCACGACGCTCCGGGCGAGCGACCAAAGGACAGCATACCAAAACTGCTTCCACATCTCCCCCACCCCAGCCCAAAGAGGCCAAACCCCCAAACAAACCGAAATCGAAGAAGAAGAAGAGTCCCCGTGACCAGCCGGATGCGACAGAGTCCTACGACGACGACGGAGACGAGGAGCAGATTCGCTGCATCTGTGGCGACGACAACCCCAAAGACAAGCGCCCATTCATCGGCTGCGAAGCCTGCTCCGTCTGGCAACACAACATCTGCATGGGTATGCCCGATGATGAGGACGAACTGGGCGACCATTATTGGTGCGAACAGTGTCAGCCCAAGGATCACCGCGAAACCCTGGCTGCCTTGGAGAATGACGAGAAGATCTGGGAGACTCGGAACAAGATCTGGCAGAATGAGAAGAAGGCCGGGTCGAAGAGGAAGTCGAAGAGTGGCGGTCCGGCGGGCTGGTTGAAGAAGGAGCTCGCAGATTCGGATGACGCAGCCGAGATGAAGGAAGAAGAGGAAGAGAAAAAGGAAGATCAAGAGAGTGTAGTGGGCAGTAAGAGGAAAAGAGAGGCGGAGGCCAGCAGCACACCGCAGGACATCAAGGCGGAGCCTGAAGAGAAAGCTGCGCGGGGTTCGAGGCAAGACAAGAGGCGCAAGCCGACCGCGAATGGCGCTGCATCCGCAGATCCGGAGACGGCGCTGGTGGACATCGACAACCTTCCCGAAAGCAGGAAGAAAGCGGCCACAGTCCTCAGCAAAATCATTGCCGACGATGCCCAGACTCGCTCACAAGCTCGATCGTTCCGTATCCCGGACGGTCACACCGCCAAATCCTTGGGCGATCACCACGCTGCACGCATCGAATACGCATTGACGATGAATCACGAAGGGCCCGAAAACCCAGCCTACGGCACTCAGTTCCGCGCGCTCAACGCAAACCTCAAGAAGAATAAGCTGCTCATCGAACGCCTACTCAATGGTAGCCTGACGGCAGATGAACTGAGTACGATGGAAAGCAAGGACATGGCGTCGGAGGAGCTTCAGCGGGAGAATGCGCGGCTTAAGGAGGCAGCAGATCGTCAAGCTGTTGCCGTCCAGGAAGAGGGACCGCGGTACAGACACACTCACAAGGGGGTCGAGCTGATTGAGGATGAGAACGCCATTTCGACAGAGGCCGCGCGATCGATCCAGGCGCAGCCGGTGAGAGAGAGATTGAGCGTGGCAGAAGGAGGAAGTCCACCGGCTGAAGCGGCCGTCGCTGCGCGCCAATCGCAAAGTCAGACGGCCCCTGAACACAGGAGGACTAGCAGTCAGCAATTCGACATGGACAATATCTGGGCCAAGACTGCGCAGTCGCCAACCACTGGTAGTGCGCCTCGACCCATGCAACAACCGCCTCGACGACGCAGCTCCATCAAACCGCAACACAGCGAAGCCGATGCTGTCGGTGGCACGAAAGAGGACGCCGATGTCGATCGCATGTTGCAGGATGATGATGACGAGGATTATAGCCCGGCCGAATACTCCGACGGCATCGTGTGGCGCGGCAAGCTCATCCAGTCCGCCGATGCCATCTCACCCACCGTCAATGCTCGCTTTGTCGCCGGTCGCGATCTGACATCTACGGTCAGCTGGCGCGACCTGCTGCCGGCCCAGCTCAGCATCGACGGTCGTCTGCAGATCCCCAAGGCTGAAGAGTACCTCTGCTCTCTCCAGTGGAGCCAATCGTCTGATGTGTCCGTCCTGGCTTTGACGCCCCACGATGACGCCGATGGTTTCGAGGCTATCTTCAACTACTTCAAATCGCGCGAGCGGTATGCGGTGGTGAACAAGGACAAGCCGCTGATGGTGAAGGACTTGTACATCATTCCCGTCGACAAAGGGCAGGAAGTGCCGAATCACGTGGGCATGCTGGAGTTCAACCGACTCGGATCAACGGTCGAAGAGAAGTGTCTCCTTGCCAGCTTTGTTGTCGGCAGGTCCACGGAGACGGCACCCGTCGCGCCGGGCAATAATCAGCAGCAGCAGCAACAGCAGCCTGCGGACTCAATGGCGGCAAACGGCTCACAGCACGCCCTTCCACAGCACCTACGAGGCGGCGGGCCAGGACCGGCAGGCAGTCCAATCAACATGACCACACCCACCTTCTCTGCGCCCCCGACCGCAAATCCCCTAATCAACGAGATTCTCGGGAATCTGCAGTACACTCCGACCGCGCAACAGGTCATCGCTGCGGATCCGAGCATCCCACGCGAGAAGCTGTTGCACTTGAGGAACATACTGCTGGAGGATCCGAACACGCAGACTGATATTAGCGCGCTGGCGACACGGTTGCAGTGAGAGAGGGATCTAGTTTGGGAAGGGGTGTTCATCAAGCTGCGAAATGAAGGGAGGATTGGAGGAGGATGCGAGCTGGATGGAATGGGATTTTGTTTTGATACCCTTGCTTACGATAGCCGCTGGGGTTTGAATTATGTCTGTCTTTGCATTTCTTCTCGTTCACAGACAGATGCGCTGCTAGCGGTTTACTCTGCTATGGAGGAGCTGCCGCCTTTGCACCGCTGAAGATTTGATTGTTCGTTTGTTCATTGACTACCATGCCGTGCTTCACTACCCTGACCTGACCATTTCCTATCCTGTTCCTTGCTCGCACCACCGTGTGTGAGTAGCTCACTGCCATGCTCGTAGTCCCATGTCCCATCACACCAGCTACTCGTAGTCTCTTGTCCCATCGCACCAGCTACTCGTATTCCATTGTCGCATCACGCCATCGCGGGAGCGTGAAAGCCACTTGCTCCTCGTGCTTTTCACAAGAGGGTAGCTTGCAACTCGGCGAGTTCGTCCGCAGTCGCCTCGATGCGAAACAAGGCAAGGGCGTGGCGCACTTCGAGAAACCGGTTCTGACGTTCGAATTCTCGGAACCTCTGCTGTTCCTCAATCTCCATTCGTGCTCGGTGTTGAATCTGCCTCAGCTTTTCGTTCCACATCGCATGCTTTGCCCAGTAGCTCCTGATGAAGTCCTGTGCGTCCTCCGCCCTTTCCCTGGCCAGCATGAATTTCTTCTCGAGATAGGAATGCAGAACTTTCGGCCTCGAAGACCCTTGTGTCCCTGGAACCTCGAGTCCGGCGTAGAATTGAGCCGAGAGGGCTTTGCGAGTGCCACGAGACGCCCTATCGAACAGCGACGGTGCCAAGCGGAAGACGTGGTCAATGTCGAAGAACTGGTCGCCAAGTCGCATGCGCAGGGAGTCAAAGCTGCGGAACTTTTCGAGGAGTTGTTGGTAGCGCTCGGGGTCCTCGAAGTACCAACCCAGCGCGAGTCGCACGTCCTGATACCACTGGTATCGTTCGGAGGAATGGCGGCGTAAAGTGTGGTTAAATTGATGTAGAGCTTGAGATGGCGCGTCGTGCCGCTGCTGTGGTCTTTGAGCTTTTGAAGAAAGGGCACGACGTGGCTCGTGTCCCAGTCAATGATGCGGATCTCCACTGGTGCGGTGTCGAAGGTGTGCTGGTGAAGGACGGAGGTGAATTCTGCGCGGACCTGGCGGCTCACGCGCGTGAGTGCTGGTGGCACGGCGGCGCCCTCGCGGACCTGGAGAGTCATCGACGAGACATAGAGATCGTAGATCTCGTTCCGAAGCTCGCCGGGGAGGCTGAGAAACGACGCCTTCTTGGCCATCGAGGGTGTGTTGTCCGCTTGAGCGTTGTTTGACCAAGCTGCGAGTGTTGTGGAAGAGCAACGGGGCGTCAGCCCTCACATGTAAAACGTTGGTCACGTGTGGCTGCCTTGTTGCCTGGCGGCCGTGGTTGATTGGGAAGCGAAACCTACGAGGCAAACGAAGGTCGCTGAGGTTGACTGGAAGCCTTGTAGATGGTTCTCTAACTATACAGGGATGAATACACTCGCCCGCGAAAGGGTATCTTACTAAGGAGCAAACACGGGAGGCGCGAGGCTCTATTCAAGTCGGCCTTTGTATGCCTTCTTGCCAGCAGATGTCGTAGCCTCCACTCGAAGTTGACTGGGGTCGATGAGCAGGCCACCGTGCTCGACAGCTTTGGTCGCCGCTGCGTCCCCTCCCACCGCAGCTTGCACGCTTTCTAGCCAGGCATCTTCATCCTCCTCCTCATTTTCGTTTGGTTCGGCCCTCGGCGTCGTGCGGAAAGGGTCCCCTAATCGGGCAAGTGTGTGACGGGTGGTGTAGTGAGCAAAGCGCTGGTGCAGATCGGCGGTTTCGGGATGCAAGACATCGATCATGTTACTGCGTCACAGCGTCAGACAAGCGCAGCGACCAATGGAAGCACGATCGCAACATACTCCGAAGCCTCTGCCGTTATCTGCTCCAACTCCTCTCTTGCCCTCCTGAGCTCCTCCTCATCCGGCTGCGACACTTCCTCCCCACCGACGCCCCCATACTGGGCGTGTTGGTCGTCAAGGAGCGGATCGGTCTCGTTGTTCTAGTGGCATGTGTCAGTCTGCAGCCATCGGTCGGGGGTGTCGGGCGGCACTCACATCCTGCGAGGGGCTCCGCTGCAGTCCGAGACAGGACGCACAGATTCCCATCAAGAATGTGGCTTTAATGCGGCGTCTGTCGCAACTCCATTCTTTGCGCCGTCGAGATTGGCAGTGATGGGGAGGCTGGAAGGCATGTCGTGTGAGACCCACCTTTGCTGCCAAAAGTCGTGGCTGGCTTCATTCCGCTTTGGCCTCAGGCCTCCTATCTTGGAAACCACCATTCAAGAGCATCATCGGCGTGTATATTTTCCTTTACCCGCTTGGTGGACCTCCCACGATCATGTAGGTCAGGTAACGCAGACTTTCGTTTGACTTCTCGCTCACAAGACGTCATCACACCCATTCTTTGCTCTGTCTGACTGTCGGTGTATTGCATTCCTCGAATTTCCCTTGATTGAAACCTGAGAATGGGGGACATGCAAGGCCCCTGGATGCCCAACCAGCTCGTTTCAGCAAGGAGAGCGCGTCTACGTGCCTCCAGACCCTCGGAATGGAGCCAAGACTCAACACTCGACGTCACGTAAAGGCTGGCTCTGGGCGAGGATTCACCGGGAGCTGGGAAGCTTTCTACCCTTCCGCAAGGCCTGCAGTGGATCAACCAGGTTCGTGTCCCTTTCATTCACCTTCATACTCATTCCCGAGCTGTTGGCAAGACGTCCTTCCCATCACCTCCTGCAAGGCAAGCTGCTATCTCGTCATTGAGGTGGAGAGTCCAGAGGGAGACCGATCGGCAAAGTATCCCACAGACTCTGTTGTATAAAGCATATCCAGCATCGCCTTCGCTGCTCGGTCTTCATCCTCCACCGAAACACTATCCTCAGTCACTCCTTTACGGCTACTGCATTCGTTTTACCGAGTCTCCAATTGTCACTCATTCTCTTGGAACTCCGACATGCGCTCCTTCTTCGTTGGGGCCTTGTGCCTGTCCCTCACTCATCCTTCTTTTGCTCGAGTTGCACACTCGTATCGAGACCTCATCTCCAGAGAGCCAGATCAGGACTTGACTTTCCTGGGCGGCGTCAAACAGTGGTTCGCTCGCTCATTACGGCGAAGCATTGAATCCAGGCAAGACGACTTCATCTGCTACGAAGATGACTACTACAACTTCACCGCAACCTCCTACGGCGAAGAATTTTGCCAGGTCTTTTTGGACCTGCCGGACACCACGACCATCGTCGATTACGCTCCAACCAGGTGAGTGGAGGAGCAATATCGAAGATACGATACATGCTGACTCGAGTGCAGTACCTTTACCAATTTTCTCTCAACGGAAATCCGTGGCACCACCACCGATGTAGACTACGTCACGCCTCTCACCACAGTCACTGTCACCTACACCGCCGGCGGATCTCCATCGAAACGAGAGGCCAAGGAAGCCATCATCCCCAAACCACATGCTCGTGAGCGACGGATCAAGGATGCATTCAGGAGATTTGCATCGACAAGCAGTACTTCCGGCAGCGGAGCGAGCTCGTCCATCTCCTCTGCCTTTTCCAGCGCTTGTTATTGCCACGATTATTCTGGACCTACCATCGTAGAGACCTCTACCATGCCCGCAGTCGTAAGTTGGTGTGGCCGGAGTACGTTGACGAGGATACTGATCAGCGCTGTAGACTCGCACGCTTAATGCCTTCGTCGAAGAATATGCTACCGTGAACACAACAATCACCGAGTCCACCAGCACCGTCACCGTGACCGACGGTGCTCCTACACCCAATCCAACCGGCGGTGATACCACGACGACTTCGCCGGCTCCGATGTCTGGGACTGGAGGATCTACGGCAAACCCTACATCCCCAACTACCATGCCATCGTCCGGAGCAGCACCATCTGGAGCCGCTCCATCCGGAGGTGCGCCAACCGGTGCAACTTCAACTGGTGCAGTGCCAACTGGCACAGCGATTGCTTGTCCGCAAGCCAATGGCACCCTCTTCCAGCAGATGGTCCAATCCGAGGACTTTGAGTACACAATCTTGTGTAACACCATCCTCGGCGATGCCGATTTCTACAATGTGCTCAACTACGACACCCTCGGCGAATGTATCGCTGCGTGCTCTTCGGTCAACTACCAATTCGACGGCCCTGTTTGCCAAGGTGTTTCCTACTATGGAGCTGCAGGTTCTCCCGGGGGAGGCAATTGCCACTTGAAGTCGAGCGCCAGCCAGCCCTTTGCTTCTGACGGAATCGACACTGCCATTCTACAAAGCGTCCAACTCGGTGTCACCAATGGTAGTGCCACGTCACCCGCCCCCTTCTCGGGGCCTAGCTCTACTGGAGATCCCCAGCAAATGAGCTCGTCGATGCAGTCGATCATGAGCAACAGCTCTACCTCCATGTCAACCGTCCCCCCGACTCGAGTGAGGAGTGGGTTGCTGGAGAACGCTCCGATTACATCCTACTCCACTTATGTATCGGACGGCAGCACTTACTCCTCGGGCACTGGCTACACCTTTGCCACAACTTATTCCAACGGAAGCTGGATTTCGGAATACTACACCAGCTACACGGAAACATGGGCCCGCGCAACTTCGGTGTACGGAGCCACGGAAACCGGGTTCGTCATCGTCAACAGTACCGATAGTTCGTCCTCCGAGCAGCCAGGCTCCGATGGTGGGTACAGTATCATCACTGTGTCGAACACAACAACGAACACTCCCTCGGGCTACAATGTTACGGAGGTGATCAGCAACCAGACATATAACGCCCAAGGCTCCGAGGTTCACTCGACTGCGACCACTCATTATTATAGCTTCCAGACCGGAGGAGCCAGCAGTGGCGGCGCCAGTGGCAGCCCGCCCCAAACGAGCGCCGGCAATATCACTTCGTCTTACTCCTACCCAAATTCGACCACTCGCAGTGCTCCGACCGGTACCCCTCAAAGCGCCGTGACAAACACCTACGCAACAGCGTTCAGCACGGGAACGACCATCAGAGGTCAAGTAACGTCTGGCTCGTTCTCGCAAGGGGGCGGCAACAGGACTGCCCAGCCTATTTCTTCACCAACCACCTCGAGTCCACCTCCCTTCCCAACCACGGGACAGCAATACTATACGCCCTCTTCGCAGTCCTCTGTGTCTGGGCCGATGAGTGTGTCAAACACCTCGTCGCCGAGCGGAGGCTTCTCGCAGCCAATGGGAAATCGGACTGGAAGTCCATTCCCGCCGCCCACTTCATCTCCAACGTCCGCATCCTCCTCTCCTTCTGGACCGGTCAGCATGACGAACACCTCGTCTTCAAGCGGGACCTTCTCTCAACCCAACGGCAATCGAACCGGAAGTCCATTCCCATCGTCCACTTCAAGTCCGACATCTAGCCCTCCTCCGTTCCCAACCACTAACCACGGATATTACTCATACCACCAGCCATCGTCCCCGACAAGCTCTCCCACCACGAGCTCCTCCACAGTGGGTCCAGTCAGTACGGGAACAGGTTCTCCTTCAACGGCGAGCAACGGGACTTTCTCTCAACCTATGGGGAATCGGACCGCGAGCCCGTTCCCGCCGCCGACCGGTCCTACCACTACGACAAGCCCATCGGGTACCGGTGCATTCTCTCAACCCAACGGCAATCGAACTGGGGGTCCATGGACGACACCGAGCGGGCCGACCACTACGTCGAGTCCCTCGGGCACAGGTTCATTCTCTCAACCTAACGGAAATCGAACCGGGGGACCATGGACCACATCGAGCCCATGGGGTACCGGAACATTCTCCCAGCCCGAGAGTAATCGAACTGGGAGCCCAATCCCGCCGAACCATCATTCCACTTCATCCCCATCCGGCACAGGTTCATTCTCCCAGCCCAACGCAAACCGTACTGGAGGTCCATTCCCGCACAAGCACCATTCTTGCACCACCGCCATCGTGAGCACGGTTACGGTGACGACGACTTCGACGGTGACACAGAACGATTGCTCGCAGTGCGGCTGGGGAGGGTATTATGGTAGACCGCAATCTTTCGGCCCTCCTGTGACAAGCTCGTCATCTCCTTCTAGCTGATTTTTATTGTTGTACGACGGCGCTAGGTGGGAGGGATGGTAGACTTGCTGGCAGTTGTGTATTTAGTGACGATATCTGAGCCTTTCGCTCATCTGATCGTATTGGCGCGTTGGGTATCACATGGACTATGGCAATCATTCAGTCCGAAAAGAACGATAGATTGAATTGCTCTACAGTTTCATCGAATCGCTCGTTCTTGACCTGCCTGATCTTTGCGATGTCGTCGGGTGTCTGGGTGCCTCAGGCAGCAGCCCCACGTCAAACCTGCCCGAATTGACTTGGTCAACTTCATGCCTCCCCAGGCTTCCATCTCCACCGCCATTGACTACACCTCTCACGCTCTTTTCTTGACGAATGCCCGTGAATTTGCATTCTGCAAAATGGCTTCCAAACAAGCGACAGTAGCTTCGTTTGTGGAATCCGCACCCCCCGGAGAGGTTGGTAGAGGATGTTCCCTTCCCCGCTAGAGTGAGGTGCTGACGACAACAGCTCTCCAACGTCGTAGCCGGTACATCTCGCCTTGCAAACACCTTTGACCGCGCATACTGAAGCCAGAATAGACATCAAAGCCCTCGCCGATCCTTCCATCGTCCAATCGCTCGATCCTGCGTTCAAGAAGTACAATGAAGAGCAGTATACGGTGGTGACCCTGCCGGGCGGCAGTGAACCGGTAATGATGCTGTTAGGGAGGAGTAATGATCATGGCTGAGACTGTATAGGTCCTGATAAGCGAGCACAACTCATTGGGAGACGGAAGGTACTTCGACACCGCGAGCCAGACGTCTTTCGAAGTCGATCACGCTTCGCAGGTAGGCGCCCAGTCCCGAGCCCCAAAGAAAAATGCAATCACCTGATGTTCTTTCAGAAAGCCTCGGGTGCGCAACAACACCCATTAGAATCACAGCATGCCGACTTCATCCGGTCTCTGCAAAGATCCTTCACCAATGCCACAGCCGAGCACTTCCCCTCTTCCACAATAGGCATTTTCCCCGTCCAATCCGACTCCGCGATCGCAATCCTCCTCGTCGCGAATAAATACAGCCCACAGAACTTCTGGAACGGAAGATGGCGGTCAACGTATATTGTCAATCCCTCGTCCAGCTCGGCGTCCGGCGAAATCAAAGTGGATGTGCACTACTACGAAGACGGCAATGTTCGCATGAGCACGTCGAAGAAGGTGGAGCTTGGAGGGAGTAATGGGGCCGACGGCATTGCGAGGGAGATTGCAAAGGCGGAAAACCGATTCCAGGAGGAGCTCAATCGTGGCTTTACCTCCCTGTCGGAGGGGAGCTTCAAGGGGTTGAGAAGACAACTGCCCGTCACGAGGCAGAGGGTGGAGTGGGAGAAGATTGGGGGGTATAGAGTATGTTTTCCCTTTTGCTCAGGTTGATTTTGGTCTTGCTAACGTGTAACGCTGCAGCTCGGTCAAGACGTAGCCGGAGGACGACAGCGGTAGATTTTCTGCCTGAACGAGACATTCGTAGGGTACTTGCATATGTTCCAAACTCAATGAGTGTCCCCCAAGCCCGATCGGTCATTCATGTGTGCACTACGATCTGCTGACTGTCAATTTTATGCCTTGTGCCTGGCGTCTCAGGCTTCCCGTCTGCACATGCGCGCTGAATCCTTGCCGGTCCATGCATCGAGCCGAAACTTCGACAAACGGCAAACACGAATGTTCTCCCTGGTGTCATACTTCCGCCCGTCCCCTTTTTGCTCGTCACTCTTTTGTCGTCACGCTTCCGCCTCCATCTTTTCTTTTGCTTTCTGTGCTTTTATCTTCTCCTCGTCTGAGCCTCACACACGTCAACACTAACGCATGCAACCATTCGCATTGCTCCAAAAGCTGCAACGAGCCATGCACGCCATGCGCGGAGGAGGTTTGCGCTTCCCAATGCGAGCATAGCGCTTGCGGGATGCCGTGTGCAGCGCTTTGCGACCCCGTCCCCTGCTCCAAGCGCTGTTCAAAGTCGCTCGCTTGCGGCTGCCGTTGCCCATCTGCGTGCGGGGAGGTTTGCCCGCCCACTAAATTCTGTCAGAATTGCGGCAAAGAGGAGATATTCCACCAGCAGGTGGAATACCTGGAGTGCAAGGAGTACAAGGATGTCGATTTGGACCAGGACCCATTCATCGTTCTCAACTGTGGTCATGTCTTTACCATCAGAACGCTTGACGGTCTCATGGACATGGCAAAGTTTTACAAGATGGATGAGAACGATCTGGCGATTGCTATCCAAGCTCAACGCGCGCCGAACTTGTCCGAGCAGGAGCTGAAATGTTGTCCCAACTGCCGTGGAAGCCTGAGGAATATCGGCCGCTATGGACGCATCGTGAGGCGGGCCCAGCTGAATTAGAGTACCAAGAAATTCATCAGCTGGTCTAATGCACAACACCGACCGATGGCTGAGCTTCTGATGAAGGAGCACGAGAACCTCGTCAATACAGCAGCAGCAGCGCAGCTGGTCAGCCACAAGCTGCACTTGACTGGCGAGAGACAACGTCGGATCCAGGCAATCCGCAGCACGCAAGGATCGAAGAGATACGGCAGCATTTTCTCCGCCCGGCGTCAGATCATGCATTACTTGCACACAGTCAAGCGTGAAGAGCAGCCTTATCAAGAGTCCGAGATATGGTGGAGGCTGTCCGCCGCAGGAAAGCCGGTGAAGAGGTGGAGATCGCGCCATTTGACTTCGATCAGAGCTTGCTGCAAACGAGGGCGTCTTTGCTTGCCACTGCACTAGCCATCCGCTGCGATCTCAACATCTTATCCGTTGTGCTGGCTGTCCGCGACAAAACCCCTGTTCCAGCAGGTCAGACCGAGGACTTGAAGGTGGATTTCAGCCACAATCGGACCGATTGCGAGGGATTGACTCAAGATGCAGAGAAGTCGTTCCAAGTTGCACGAGTGGCCGAAGGGCACGTCTACTGGGCGCGCTTTGCTGCTATGGAGGTGAATGTTCCCTCAAATCGGAGCAGTGCCGAGCACATGGTGCAGCGATTGATAGCAGAAGCCCTCGCTCACCTCGATGCTGCCGAGACGACATGCAAGGAACACCCAAGTCAAACAAGAGCTGTGCTGCCGAGGATCGAGCCGACTCGCAAGATGCTTGATGGCGGCGTGTTCTACACGGCTGTGTCGAACGATGAGATGAGAGCAGTGGTGGCGGCGATGGAGACCGAATTCAGGAGCACTGGGCATTGGTATCGTTGTGCCAACGGACATCCGTTCACGGTGGGAGAGTGCGAACTACCAATGCAACTTGCCCTTTGCCCCCGATGCGGAGCGGCGGTTGGTGGGCAATCGCATCAAGCTGTTGAAGGTGTGACTCGTGCCGACGACATTGAAGGGCAGTTCGCTAGAATGGAACTGTGAGAGGATCATCGTGGTTGTAGTGTAGCAAGATGCGTGTAGGAGATGATGGAAGTCGCAGCTGCGCACCCGAAGTGAAGTCTCTTGTCACGTGTTTCATACGGTACTGTCATTGCCAACGATGGCGTCCCGCGCATCGGTCATTGAGAAAGAGAGGTAATGCCTACGGATATGCCTCGAGACAAGGCCTGGCAAGGCTGAGATGGAGCATGATGGCTGCTGGTCATCAGTAAATACTTGGTCAGTCGTCATTGTGCGGGATTCAATTCGATCCATCTCCACTTGGTGACGAGATGCGAGACAGCCCATTGAACTGAAGACACATGATCGTTCAAGCCTCCGTAGTTGCGATGCAGTGATGAGGTCGAACGGATGCGGTGGGGTGGGACGCGCCTGCCGACATCGCTTCTACTCTGCCCCACCTTCCATTTTCTGTCGAGTCCGTCTCTCACTTCATGCGCGCTTTTATCACGCAGCCCATTGATGATTCATCGTCTCTCGCAATCACCTCACTCCTCCTCTCCTACAGACTACATCCTCTCTGCTCCCACATCACCACCATCATCACCGCCACCACAACTCATGCTGAGCGCCACCTCGAAATCCCGGCTGCCGGCGGCTTAGCGGCGTTCTTTATTGAGTCATTGCCGACACGACATGAGCATTCGCAGCACACGAAGGGCGTTGTACTGCTGTCGCGAATCTTCTTCTCCCTTGCGCCGTGTGACCCGTCAACCTCACCCTTTCCTCTCCACCTACGCAATGTCCGCACACGGGCCTTGGGGCCCACTCCCGCTCCCCGCCTTCCTCCAGCGACGAGCCTTCTCCAAAACCCGCACCAAGGGCCTGCAACTCGACGATGTCAACCCACATGTCCGCAATGCGCAGTATGCCGTGCGCGGCGAATTGGCAATCAAGAGCGAGCAGTACCGTGCCCAGCTGCACCGAGGCGAGGGCAAGCAGCTCCCCTTCGACTCCGTCATTAGCGCCAACATTGGCAATCCGCAGCAGCTCGATCAGCAACCCATCACCTTCTTTCGCCAGGTCGCGAGCTTGTTGGAGAATCCGCTGCTGCTGGAGAAGGAGGACGTGCTGAAGAACAGCCTGGGCTACAAACCGGATGTCATCCAACGCGCCCGAAAACTCCTCGACGATGTCAAGAGTGTGGGTGCCTATTCCCAATCACAGGGCGCCCCGGGCATTCGGCAGAGCGTCGCAGAATTCATTGAGCGTCGCGATGGCTACACCGCCGATCCCGCCAACATCTACCTATGTGCGGGAGCGAGTTCGGGTGTCAATGCATTGATGACGGTCATCTGCGCCACACCGCAGACTGGAATCCTCGTCCCAATCCCGCAATACCCCCTGTATACGGCCACGCTGAGCCTGCTGAACGCCCAGCTCGTGCCGTACTACCTCGACGAAAGCAGGAACTGGGGCACAAGCGTGGAGAGCATCAAGACCGCATTGCAAGAAGCGAAAGGCCGGGGCGTGGATGTGCGTGCTGTCGTCGTCATTAACCCAGGCAATCCCACTGGCGGCTCGTTGATTGCCGAAGACATCACCGCGGTGCTGGAGATGGCGGCGCAGGAGAAGTTGGTCGTGCTGGCCGACGAGGTCTACCAAACGAACGTCTTTGAGGGCAAATTTCTGAGCTTCAAAAAGTGCCTGCGCGACCTGCAGAAGAGCAAGAAAAACTCCGACGGCCGCTTTGACAATGTCGAGCTGGCCAGTCTACACAGCATCAGCAAGGGCATGATTGGTGAATGCGGTCATCGGGGCGGATACTACGAAATGGTCGGCTTTGATCCGGAGGTGAGAACGTCCAGCATCATCTATTATCGAAACAAACTCGGCTAACATACGCTACAGGTGGTCGCACAAATCTACAAGTTCGTCTCTATCATGCTCTGCGCTCCCGTCATCGGGCAATGCTTCGTGGAAATGATGGTGAACCCACCTCGCGAAGGCGAGCCCTCCTACCAGCTCTACAAGAAGGAATACGATACCATCTACCAGAACCTCCACGACCGCGCTCGAGCATTGTACGCTGCCTTCCGCGACATGGAAGGCGTGGAGTGCCAGAATCCTCAGGGCGCCATGTATCTCTTTCCCAAGGTCCGCTTGCCACGGAAAGCGATCGATGCAGCCAAGAAGGCGGGCAAGAGCCCCGACGACTTTTACTGTCTCGAGATGCTCGACGCCACTGGCATCTGCACCGTTCCCGGCTCCGGCTTCGGACAGGAGGAGGGCACGTTCCATTTCCGCACGACTTTCCTCGCCCCGGGCGTGGACTGGGTGGATCGCATTGCCGAGTTTCATAAAAAGTTCATGGACCAGCATCGATGATGATGCATGGCATGGGATATCAGTGGTGTGTAAGTGGAGCGACTTTCGGTGCATTTGAAGCGTCCTTCCCTTCTCGAGATGCTATTCCTGGCGATGGAGAGTGAGTACATGCGAGCACAAGGCAGGTCCATAGAATGACTGCCTGTACATATTGATCCTCGTCATATAACGGATTCCTTCCTCCTTCTTTTGATTGGACCTGCGAAGCGGGCGCTAGCGGGTGTTGATTTTGGCAAACTACTTTAGTTGTCCTCGAAACTACTTTAGTTTCATCATCAAAACTACATGTACTTTAGTTGTCCTCGAAACTACTTTAGTTTATCATCAACCTACTTTAGTTGCACCCGTGGAGAAAAGATAAATGAGGGCTCATCAAGACCATCAACGTCTATTCGTAATCTTTCACTCTATCCATGTCTAGCATCATGCCTGTACGCATCTCACTCAAAAGTACAGCCCCATCCCAATCTATGTCCGTGCCGAATCATTTTCCTCCTCCAACTCCTCCCGCTCTCCCTCCAACCAAAGCTCATGCCCATCCCCATCCTTGACAAACCTGCCCGCAACAGCGCCCACGACCGCCACCCCCGCCATACACCACCATGCCAACCCGACAATTCCCTTTTGCAGTCCAATCGAATAGATCCAGCCTGCCACCGCGGGCCCCAGCGTCCTCATAGCCGCGCTAATGCTCTGCGCAATGCCGTGAAACGTGCCGAGCACCGACGGATGCGGATTGCTATTGTTGACTAGGATGGCATTGGCGGGGAGCGCGAAGGTGCGGCCCATGACTTGCACGCAGAGGATGAGGGTGATGCCGATCCAGACGAGGGCGCCGGACGCGGGGCCCGGCGGAGGACGGGTAGAGGGGATGATGGACAGGTAGGGGACGAGGGCGTAGGAGATGGGGAAGAGGCAGAGGGCGTAGCGGAGGGAGCGGATGGTGCCGAGGCGGAAGCTGAGGCGCGGGTAGAGGAGGAGTTGCAGGGAGAGGCCGATGACGCCGAGGATGGCGAGGGCGGTGCCGATGGAGGGAGGCGGGAGCGCGAGGCCGCCGGTGAATTGGAAGGGGAGGTGCGGGCGGTAGTGGTTGGGTGGGTCGTCTGTTGCTCGGGGGGTCGGGTGGGATGCGCTGGTGCTAGGGTCGTAGCGCGAGGTGGAGAGGAAGACGAACCAGAGGTTGCTGAAGGTGCCGATATGCACGGCTAGGAGGCCATGGGACAGCAGCGCGCAGAGGACATTGGCCGTCCAGATTCGGCGGATGGGGAGCTGGCGGCGGATGGCGGGTTTGGGGGTTTTGGCCGTGCGCTCGATGTCGACTGCTTCGGAGGGGTCGTGCTTGTTGACCGCGAGGTAGTCCTGCTTCGGTTTGATGCGGAAGATGGTGCTTCCCACCCACCGCGAGAGGCGCAGGCCATAGTCCGGCCGGTCTTTCAATGCATAATGCGTCTCCTGCAATCCAAGTACCAGCGCCAACGCGCTTACGAGCAGGAAGCAGGCATTGACCACATTCGGCAGCGCATACGGCCACCTGGTCAGCCAATATACTCCATCCTCCCCGCCGAGAGCACTCCCAGGTCCAAAGAGTCCAGGATAATTGCCAACCGGATCCGCCAGCAACCCACCCATCAACGGGCCAACAATGACGCCCGCATTGAACGTCATGGGCAGCAGCAGGAATGCGCGCGACTGGTACTTCTTCTCCCGGATAATCTCCGAAATCATCGTGCGCATGACGCCAATGTTGCCGTTCAGCAGCCCGCCGACGCACCGCCAAACCACCGCCTGCAAGAACGTCTGGCTGAAGCCAAAGCCCAGACTGCCGATCGCCACGCCGATCAGGCCGACGAGGAGCACGCGCTTCCGTCCCATGCGCTCCCAGTCCGCCATGCGGCCCCAGAACATGGCGGTGGTGAATTGCGCGCCGGTGAAGGCGGCGGCCAGCATGCCGGCCTGCCGCGCGACCGTTTCGTCCGAGGGTGAGGAGCCATCGGGCAGTTTGAAGGATTTGAGCTGGTAGAAGACGTAGCTCTGCAGACTCGTTTGCGCGAGGGGCTCGGAGAGGCGCGCGAGCGTGAGGATGGTGAGTTGGGATTTGCGCGGCAGCTGCGACCACGAGACGGGCTTTTCTTTCACTGCTACCGCGTCTTGCGGCGGCGGCGGGGCTTCATCTTGCTCGTTGGGATGCAGCACGAGCGGGTCGAGTTCTTGCAGGTCGAGATCGTCTTCGCCATCGTCGCTAATGTCATCATAATGTCTTCGTCCATCTGGCCCTGCTTCCCGCCGCGCCTCGTCCAGACTGGGGAATTTGGACGACTCGGCGCTCGCGACGTACGTCGACGCCGCGCTATCTACATCTTCGGATCGCGCGGTGCTTTGCGAGAGCGTGTGTTGGTGCCTGTGGCTCATCCAGTCCGTGGTGGGGTGTAGTGGAGGGGTGCGGTCAAGTCTCGTGCGATATCGGCGCAGCGATGAAAATCACCTTCGAAAGCCGGCGGGGCATGAAATACGGGAGAGTGAAGATGGGAAGCGGGATAGAGAGAAGACGTAGAGTAGAAAGAAATACAGCGATGCCTTGCAACTCTGTTTAGACCCACCGTCCATTTGATTCGGCCTCTCGCCGGTAGATAGCGTGGAAGCGTCTTTAGAAAGCTGCGGTGAGAAGAAGAGGGTCCCGATGCAACATTTTCCCGCCCAGCGTGCCGACATTGCCGACTGCACGCCTTGTGATTCGCCGCGTACCTTTCAACGGTCTTGCCCATTGCAGAGCTCATGGCGTGCTTCATATATCAATATGAGTCGGAGTGGCGCTGGAAGTGGTGGATACTGAACGACCGCCGCAACATTCCGGTGAGGTGTATGCGTACAGCATCTACACATTGAGCCGTGAGTCAAACGTACGTCTATCGTTTTCGCCGGCGCCATCGCTATGCTTCAGTCAATGCCTGGCCTTCCAACATCCTTTCTCTAGAAATCGTTCTCCTCGCTTCCAGCGACAATGACATTGTTCACCTTCAGCACCATCCGACACAGCTGGGTGGCGAGGAGCAGTTGCTGCCTCTTCGATATTAACGGGTCGATGACAAAGTGCTGCTTCATGTCTGCAAGTAATGCGTTAGCAAGCACGACAACATTAACCCACGGACGCGTCGCAATCACTCACCATTCGAGCCAGTTTGCATGCAATCCACGCCCAAGCGTCCCCTGCCCTCGCCCTTCACTTGCTTCGTCTTCAACTCCGACAGCGTCTCGATGGGGCTCAGCCCGCTGTTCTCGGCCAGCGCCATCGGGACAGCATCCAGGGCGTCGGCGAATGCGCGCATGGAGTATTGATCCAGCCCCGTCTCCTCGTACGCCGCATTTTCGACCGCAATGCTGCAAGCAATCTCCGCCGCACCACCTCCATACACAATCCGATTATCTTTGACCAGATTCCGCACCACACACAGAGCATCGTGCAACGACCGTTTCGCCTCGTCGATGATCATCTTGTTGCTCCCTCGGATGAAACATGTGACGGCGCGGGAGTTGGGAATGTCTTCAATCACCAGCATCTTTTCCCGGGTCGTGCCAAACGACATCTCTCGCACCACGCCCGCCTTGCCGAGCTTCGCCGCCGTCAGGTCTTCGAAGCGCGGGACGATGCGTCCATTTGTGGCGATTGCGATGAGTTCAATCTCGGGTCCTCCCACCCATCGCACCGCCGGGAGCTCGTTGGTGAGCAGCAGGTGATTTGCCTCGTCATCGAATCCCCACTGGCATATCACCACGTTCGCGCCGGTGTCCTTGATCTGCTTGATCATCTCCGCAAACTTGGTCTGTTCGTATTTCTGCAGCTCCCGGAACTCCGAAACGGAGGTGATGTCGAGCTTGTGCTTGGTCTTGGGCTTGGGCGGCTCGAAGGCGCAGGTGAGAATGGCCAGCTTGGCGTCCTTCACTTCCGAGGGCATTTGGGGGTGCGAGAAGTCCTTGTCGACAATCACGCCCTTGACGAGCATCGAATCCGCGAGCGCGCCTCCCACCTTGCCGTCCACCTTGATCAATTCGAAGTCGACGTCTTTCCGCTCCAGATCGGCGACGGAGAGCACGGCGTCGACGGCAATGTTGGCAAAGTGATCATGCGCTTTGGACACAATCTTGCTCCCGAGTGACGTCTTGGCCACCTTGAGCAAGTTCTCGGTCGAGTCGCGGGAGAAGGCGATAGTATCTGATATGCGATCCAGTTCTGCCACCGCCACCTCGCACGCCGCATCGTAGCCATCGGCAATTCTGATGGGATGGATGCCCTTGTCGATCAGATCGGCGGCTTGTTCGAGCAATGCGCCAGCCAGCACCACCACACCCGTAGTCCCGTCACCTATCTCGGCGTCCTGGCTCTGACTTAGACTGACGAGCAGTTTGGCAATGTGATTGCTAATCTCCATCTGGCCCAGGATGGTGGCGCCATCGTTGGTGACGGTGATGTCGCCATCGGGGGAGATGAGGATCTTGTCCAAGCCACGGGGGCCGAGGGAGGTCTTGACGATGTTGGAGACGGTGCGGGCGGCCATGATGTGGTTCTTGATCGCTTCGATGCCATGCGTCCGCGTCTTTCTGCCTTGGTCGCGCACGATGATGAAGGGTCTGCCATTCTCATCTTTTGCTATTTGAGCTGTGGAATTTGTCGTTAGTGGTTGCTACAGCAAAGATGGTGGAAGTGAGGGTCATACCATTACTGAGGTCCAGCTCTGTCAAGTGAAATGGAATCGTCAGCACAACTGAGCATCACATGACTTCACCGAGCGAGACTCACGCATATTCCCTGCCATATCTGCAGTCTGTGCCTTCTCTTGTTCTCACCACGGAGTGTCTTCTTTCAAACTCCTCACAGGCTGCCGTTCGTCTGGCTTCAACCTTCCCTTGCACCCTCAGCAACCAGCTCTTTCACTCTCCAATATGCTGCGAAATCACCTCCACTGTTCTGATGGCCAAGGACAAGCTCGTGGATCTGGCAAGACGAGGTACGTTGTGTCGAGCTGAGTTGTGTTGCGATGTGATGTGATGTGATATGATGCTCCGTGTCTCTCACTGCTCCTCCGTTTCTCAATTTTCTTCGCGGGGAGACGCGCGAAATTCTGCGCACGGACTTCTCCACTCCACGCGCTGCAGAGTGACCCTGGAGCTCCTGCAACCACTACTCGCTTCATTGCCTCATGGCGCGCACAGCGCTCTAACACTCCTCCCGCAGTTGGAAGACTGAGACTCGCGCATCGAGATCTGGGTTCTTCGCAACGCCCATCATGCCGCGTGAGTCGTCCAGCCGCATTGCTGCGAATCGTTCGCAATGCAGCACTACTGACACCCGCGTAGCGGCTTTGAGCGATGACGACAACGAGAGCGACGGTCCCGATATGATTCCGGCCAAGGGCGAGATTCCCGTCAATAACGAAGATGCGAACGACGACGAGGAAGAGGAAGAGGAGGCGGCGGATGACGTAGAAGACGACGACGACGACAACGACGATGAATCGGAGGAGGAGTATCACGTCGAGAAGATCGTCAAGCATGGCTTCACCGACAACGACCAGACCATCTACCAGATCAAGTGGCTGGGGTACGACAAGAAATCAGACCTCACGTGGGAGCCGCTGAAAAATCTGTATGCGATGCCTCGCAACCGGCGCATGAGGCTATTGCTAACAATGGGGGACAGGGAGAACGCGCTGGAGATCGTCGAGGCATACCATGCGAGCATAGGCGGTCCTCCGCAGCCTCCGAGCAATAAAAAGAAAGGAGCCATGGGCAAGCGTTCGGCATCTGCTGCGTTCGACTCTCCTAGTGCCAATGCCGGCAGTGCGAAAAAGGGGCGCAAGTCCAATGGCGAGAAGCGATTCACGCCGCCGGACGGATCCTGGGAGAATCACGTTGCGCGTGTGGCCAGTATCGTCGAGGAGGCCTACGACATTACCAAGCCCAAGTCGGGCGTCCCGAGCAAGTCGCTGCTCGTGCTGATGGAGTGGAACGACGGCCACAAGACCACCTTTCCCCTCGAGACCGCGCGGCGCAAATGTCCCCAGCGATTACTCGACTACTACGAACAGCACCTGTAAGTGATGCTTCCTTTTTCTTCGAAACGAGGAGCTTGTTGAGATTCATTTTTGCAGGAGATTCTTCCCCGGAGATGAGGGACCTTGATCGGCTGACGCGCAATGTCCTGCAGTGTCTTTCGCACCGCGACTGCAGATGAAGTTCAGGAGTAGATGATTTGGACGGAGGAGGCGATGAATGAAAGAGAGGGGGTTTTCGGAGTTTCGCCACGCCTGTCTTGGATGAAATCCTACGTTGGTCTGTTAGAAGTCGCGGTGGGAGTGCTTCACCCGGCTTTCACTCACTCCAACGTGCAGTAGGCACAGGACAGGGTAACCCCCATAGGACGGCAAACGTGTGCCTCTCGTCTGCCGCATTGCGGGATTCGAGTCCTCATTAGCGACGATCAAACAGAAGAGTATCGAGCCTCAAGCTTCCATTTCATTGTCGTGTTATCTCCGAATGCCAATAGCATGAACGTTCACCCAGTATTGTCCATCTGCAGTGAGCAACTCCAGCAAGGCTGCTGCAGTGGAGATCCCATTTCGAGCGAAACACGAAACGAGTTGTCCCTCCTGGGATCTCCCCGCACGCCCGAGCCACCGAAAAAGGCCAGACCCATCAAATCAGCAAGGGACAGGCATTGGAATGTCCACGCCCCGGGGAAAGGGGAAGAACAGTCTCGCGGATAACCATCACCCCCGCGCCTACTATCCCCTTAAACCAGGACCAGGTAGGTATCCGGGCCGCGTTCCTTGCTAACGCAGGCCACGACATGTGACTCGGAATGTGGATGACAAAAAGCCACACCTGAGACAGAGTGATGGGAATGGAAGGAAGGGGTTGGATGGATGGGATGAATGGATGCAATGTGTGATTGATAGTCCGCTAGCCGTGGGGAACAGCTTCCACCCGCGCCGGGGCTGGCCGCTAGTGCGTCGGCAGCCGCGCCCCGGCGAGTTACCGATGCATTGGTGCGACGCGTCGAATCAGTCACCGCGAGGAATCCACGGGGTTGATGTTGGATTGGGGAGATCAGGAGGGGGTTGGAATAGAGGAGAGGAATCGAAGATGTAGCACACAGCGAAGTCCAAAACTTCAGCGCGCTCGATTGCATGTGCGACGAGGAGTGCTCGTCGCTCGGTGGTTCATCGGGGGCCTCATCGGTGGTTCTATATGCACGGGTTGCATTTGACATTGACGATGCATCTCATATGCCGAGCCATCTTCGCTTCGGAAGCGATTCATCACTCACGCTCAATGAATGTCAGATCAATCAATCTCGATCGCGATCTCAACTTCAATCTCGCATTCCCGTCGTGCATCGTAAAGTCGCCCAGATGCGTATGCTCGTCGCGTAGGATGATGCTGGATCTGCGCGTTCCAGACCTCGTCACGGCATGCCCAGAACGATCGAAGCACAAGATTGACGTATTCGCTTGGGGCGGCGGAAGCGGTCAACGGGAACACCGCATGTTGTCACTATTGGGAGAGCGGTGAAGGTGAGGTCTTTTGTACCACGCAGCTGCATCGCACAGGACCCCAGGAAGGCGCCTCGTTTGGGACCTTCCCCGGCTTTTCCTGTGCCACTCGGTACATGCATGTATGTAGGTAAATTGGCCAAGCCCCGGGGGCGGTGGTGGCTTGCAGTTGGGCTTGCGACTCGCAACAGTCGGTACGCAGCCGTGGGTGTGGTATACGGCCGTCAGTTCTGCCCGGTCTCGTTGACCATGACGTGTCCCCCGTCCCGTATCGACAAACGACGATCACAGCTGCATCCCATATCCGCCCGGCGAATGCTGTTTCGTGGGGAAACTGTGAAGGGCAGAGTCGTAGGGACTTCGGAAGGCCTGCCTAAAACCCCTTCGGCTCGTCTCTCCACAAGGCTCCGGTGGGTTTGAAGACTGGTGGCGGGGCGATCTTCACGATCAACGGATATTAGCCGGCGACTATGGAGCCGTCGATGACATTGGATCGTCCCTGGATTTTGTGGGAAAGACTGGCAAACAGGGCCGATTGATGTCATTGCGGTTAAAATGCGATTTGCCGCTCTGCGGGGGAAGATGGGGAAGTGGGTTGGACGGGATTGGACAGGCGGCGCTGCCGCGAACAGGGCTGGGATGGCAGATGACCGCTCTCGTGCATAGAAAGGAGTCTTGTGATGACGAGCAACACCACGCAGCTTCAGGAGCTGGCAGGAAAGCAGGTAGTACAGGTGAAGTCATTCAGCGAGTCGGCTGTCGTCAGTGCGAAGTGCCACCAACGATTGACGGATTCGCTCATTTGGTGTTCAATTTTGAAGACTCGCGTCGGCCATTTTTGTGTGGCCAGCTCTTGCGCCACGGCGATTTTTGCGCGTTTGAAACGTGTCTTTGAGTGGTGGGCGATCAATCACCTGGTCTGCGTTAGAGTGTGCATAGGCTTTGCGGCGATGCTGTTCCACGTCGAAACCGCGCGTCGGACCAATTGAAGCTGCAATGGTGATCTCGTGACGTGCGACTGGGCGCGTGGACCTCCGTCGTCCCTTCTATCCACATTCCCACGAGCCAGACACGGGATAGCATGGCAACATGATTACGACGGAGTGTGATGAGTCGAGTGGCAATGAATCGTGTTGACCACGACGAGAGCGTGTCGATAAGACATCCATCCTGCCACCGGCCTGCTCTCTCAGTGAGACGCCTCGTGGAGCCGATGGCCGCCCGCCCGTTTCCACTAATTAAAGTAAGCCGGCCACGTGCGGCCTCCCCAGGCGCGGGGAGTGGCGGCTACGAATATCCGCGCGAACGCCACAAATCCGTCGCTCTCTGGTTCGATGTCACGGTAGGTTGGCAGATGACTCGTCTTGGTTTTCTTGCGTCCGCCTGACGATTTTCGTCACACTTTTGCTCTTGTCCTCCGACTTATTACCTTGCCCAGGGAAAAAGTTGAGTAATCGACAAAAGTATTTGCGTTTGAGGCGTGTCTGGGCACGGGTAGTGGTGGGGAGTAGGACCAGACAAACGAGACTCTCACGTGCGTTGGGGACACCGGCTAAATGCAACGAGGCCGACATGATCGCCATCTCGTTTGCGCCATGGACACACGTTCCGTGTCTGTGGTGGCCTTCGGTGCTCGGTAAGGCAGGCGGCCTTTAGCCAGCGCGGTGGCAAAGATGCGGCAGTTGATGGAGGAGCGCCGAAAATGCGGCAGGAAGACGGGGAACGGGGCGATGGCGCAGCCAGGCTTGGTGAACCATCGCCCGTGTGCGCGGGTTGGAGGTTGGCAATGGGATTTGGCGCGCGGCATGGCCGTGGTGTGCGCACGCCAAGCAGGACATGCAATACGTCTTGGGGAGAAAAAGCAGTGACGCCTCAGGAATAAGCCCATTAAACTCTGGAAGGCATGATCATGATCAGGCGTAGCCAAGCGGAGGCGAAGTCGTGTCCTTCGTTTGGGGGAGGGCGGCAAGGGCTGCAGGGGGAAGTCGGAAGAGAAGGCTAGGGGAAGCGCCGGGAAGGAAGGAGCGACGAGGGAACTGGACCGTTGCATTTTATCCGCCCACCCCCTTCGGCACTCTCCCTCCCTCGCCCTCCCAATCCGGGGCGTGCAGCGCGCAGATGTCACGCTGCGGCGGGCCTTTATGTACTGCCCGCTCGCCCACATTCCCTTTCCTCGCACACGCTCCCCGTTGACCACTGTCGTGTCTGTTGCTGGCGAACGCTGCTGCACCAAAATCCATTCACGGTTGTGGAAGGAACGAAGAGGCGAGACTTTCGGGGCAAAGCAATGACGACGACGCTCCGCCGACCCGAATCTGGACTCGTGACCACCCGACTGGCCTTCCGATCGATCGAATCGGGCAATCCGCTGCAAACGGACGCCCGTCGCGGCAGATCCTCGTCTTGAGATATACCCTGCGCTGCCTCGGCCCTTTGCCTTTGCGCGCCTTACACCTACACTCTTTCTCTCTCTCGCTCTCTCCCTTCCTCCCGCCTCCCTCCCTCATCCTCACCCTCACCCACCATGCCTATACGACATTCGTTGTTGCGGCTCGAGGTGCCGGCGCTGCAGAGCGTCGACACCAGCCGAGTGGAGGACTTGTTCGGAATGGTAAGCGGCCACGGCCACGCGCTCGAATCACCGTGCGTCAGATTGTCAGCCTGCTAACCACCCCTTCTCTCTGCAACAGTGGTCGCTCTTTTCCAAAGCATCCCACGCCGTCGAAGATGGAAAGCGCCTGGAGAACCTCAGCTGGCGGCTGTGGAACCGCGAGACCTTTTGCTGTCAGCGCATCGCGCAGTCTCGACCCAACTCGCCCCCGCCCATTCCCATTCAACAACCGCAAGCGGACAACATTCCCGTCCCCGATCTCTCCTCCTCCCTCGACTCTCTCTCCTCCTCCTCGTCCGACCTCGAACAAGACGCTCCGTGTCGCCCCACCGCCGCCACCTCCCTACCTAATGCCCGACCCGAACTTCGGTGCACCGACACCCTCACGAATCGCGGGAATGAAAAGCACATCACTGCCGTCGACCTGGAGAAAATCGTCATCTCCATCCGACAGACGAAGGATCTTGAGCAGAAGCCGATCGAACTGCCGATCCCAACCTCCACCACTCCTCATCCGCGCATCTCGCCACAAATATCGCCCCCCTCACCCTCGGTCGATGACCCCTCCGGCCTCACCACCACACTAACCACCGCCACCGACGAAGCCTCCGACACCACCTCTCACGCACCCTCGCTATCCGTGCCTGCCTCCAGAACGCTCGAGTCCTCCACATCGACCGTCGACACGGACAAGGGCAAAGAGTCGCAAAGCTTCGACTCGGAAGCGAGCTCCAACACCGAAATGAGCTCTCATAGCATCATACGCGGCTTCAACCCGGGCGGCGTGCCGTCGTCATACCGCTCGCAGACCAACCTCGCCGTGCAACCGACGCCCATCCTGAAGACCGCCCCGCGCAAGTTTGACGCCCGGCCGAAGCGGAAGGGTCCCATGTTCACCATCGGTACTTCTTCCGGCGAGGACGAGAGCTCTCTCGAGAGCCACATGTTCAAGAGCGCGCTCTCGGAGAGCTTGAAGCGGCCCGGCAGCACGCTCAGCAGCTCCAGCGGTCGCAAACAGACGTCCTTCAAGGAGGAAGTCGCGATTGGTCGAGCAGCCGAGCACAGTCCGGTGTTCGAATCAGACGATGAAGACGAAGAGGTGTCGGAGAGTGCAATCGAAGAGGACGACGACGACTCATCGGATTGGGAGGACTCGGAAGACCAGAGCGCACACTCCTCCGTCAACGAAAAGGACATGTTTCAGCGCGTAGACTCCCGGCCAACACTCACCTCGCGACGCTCTCTCCTCACCACCCTCATCCACGAACCCGATCGCGCGCGAGCGCTTGCCAACGCAGCGTCCCGCTCCACCCCGGCCATCCACCGCTCTCGACACACATCACCAAGCGGCCCTTCGCTCGCGAGTACACCCGAGGAAGGCTCACAGCTTCAGCTCTCCGCCATGGCCCCCACCTCGGAAGCGCGTCCCATCATCATGACCACGTCCAACGGTCTCCACTCTCCGCAGGCCATGTCGCCCCGCTCCACGCGGCGCAACATGCTCTCCACCGAACTGACCGAGTCGCTGCGGAAGAATCTGTTGTGGGAGCGGCAGCACAAGAGCACCTCCAATCTTCCATCCTTCAAGCGACGACACACATCGAACGATGTGAAGAACCTCAAGCAACACCCCGAGCCGGTGCCCCTCTTGACTCCGAAGAATGGCACCAGGACATTTACGAACGACTTTTTCCACGCCGGCCTGCAGGAATACCACACGCGAGGGTGGTGAGGCAGCGCAGCGTGCGAAGAGTCTTCTGATTATTGTTACCACACACTTTGATACAGCGTTACAGCGAATGCTTTTACCCCGAACCGCTCAGCAGACCACTGCTGGAACAGCATGCGGTTCATTTACGGTCTACGACTATGGATTATCACGGCGCAACACTGGGGCCCGGCGGCAACAAAACTGATTTTGTTCTTATGATACCAGCATTGGCAAAGATATCACCTTATTGTTTCAACGCGCACTCGACAGCCGAGGGACTCAGTCACCGCCCATCTGTGGCACGGCACTGGGCGCAATGTACTATACCTTCAGAGAGAAGCGAGCGTGCTGCTATTCGCGGTGCTGCTCAGGAGACGAGGGACGGTGGTAATGGAGGACGGCCTCCGGGACAAAGCAGGGGGAAGGGGGAGAGGAGGCTTAGCAGCACACTCACCCCATATGTTGATGTACCTACCATAATTAGCAGCAAAAAATGCTCTTGCAACACACGAGGCGTGCAGACTTTTTCACTCATTGGCATGGTTTCCCCCCGTGCAGGTGCAGCGGAGACTGTATTGCCCTTATTATTACGCCCGCCACCCTTCGCATGTCTCCGGGAAGCATGTGAAAGTGGCCCATCCATATAGCCAGACCGCCCATCTAAAGTTCAGCCGTGCATACACGACTCTTCCCACCCACCGCCGCTTAAGCAGGCCCGACTAACCCTTGCCAAGACGGCGCTCATGCGTTTGTGTGCATCTTGCTGTGCTCCTCGGCCGTCTAGACTCGCGCACGACATCTTTGCTCTGCAGGGCAGCGCGAGCTCCCAGCTCCGTTGAGGAAGTCTGCGAATGGGGTCGGTCGGGTGCGGCGGAACTCTTGCGGCTCCTGGGACTATTGATTGTAGCAGCGAGCGGCCAAGAATATCTTGCCTCTCTTCCCTTTCGGTATTTCCCGGTTGGGGAGACCGCGTTGACGTCTGGTGGGAGCAAGCTGACACGAGCCATACATAGCCCCTCTCACGACCGTGGACCCGGAGAGTCCGTTATTAGCAGCAGGCCAAAAAGCATGTGATCCGGCGTCCATGCCGAGCTTATTCTCAGTAATTCATTAGTCCTGCGTCTTCGGCCTGCAGGCTTGGGGGAGGGCCCGAGTATTCCCAACGGTCCACCTTTCTCCTCCCACGCAAGAACGCGCTTCCCCCCTCCTTGCCATGTATCCTCGGTCCATCGATTACGCGTTCCCTGCGGAGCCTCTAGCGCTTTCGTAGTGCTCTCCGCATCCCGAGTCTTGTTCCAGCGCGGCGCTAGAAAAGCGAGAGAATGCGTGTGCGGTGGCGGCGGGCGGGTCCAAGGCAAGCGCGTCGCGTGGCGCCACTTCCGCCGCGGTCGCCTCCTCCTCCACAAGCCGACTGCCTTCCTTCGCGCCCGCATCTCATCACGTGTTGCGCGAAGTCTGACCATCATTGGAATGAAGGATGGCGGATCCTGGGGAAGACGGTAAGCATACTCGTGTCACAGCGCATACACTGTCCCTCATATGCTCATTCGCACTGGCCAGGCACAGCGACAGTAGCCGATGGGGGCGAGTCAAATGGTGCCGCTGCAACTGGCCATGTCGCCCGACAGAAACCCATATGCCGCTTCTACAACACCCCAAACGGTAGGTCTTGTGTTTGCATCTCTTCCCTGTGTCTATTTACTTCGACCTCGCCTTTCGTCTTCGAGCTTTTTGGCTGGGTGTCGTGGGTTTCATGAACGAGCGTGATTCGTCATGAGTCATTACGGTTCACAGTGTCTCGAAGACTTCAGATGAAGGCTTTGTGCTTGAACTTCGCATCTATGGCATTGTCTATTTCTTCTCGCTCCATGTTCAGCTGTTTCATACCATCCCTCACGCCATATTGATCGTTCCGCCTTGTCCACCTACTAACCTACAACCAGGTTGTCGATCTGGAGACCAGTGTAGATTCATTCACAGCACCCAAACAACGCACACCAACAGCACATCAGACATGGCGCAGAAGAAGATCTCTAAACCAGCTCAGTCATCGAGACCGCCAGCGACCAGGGTGGAAACGGCACCTCGGCAGAACCAGGTTGTCTCCAAACCGACACCCAAAGTAGACCCCCGAACTTTCCAACTCAACCAGATCCAGCGAAGATTCCAACCTGAGCAGACGGAGAGCGAGGGCAGCACCGTCTTCAAATTCCCCATGAAGCCTTCCGACCCGGACTTTCCCTACGACATTGAGGCGCTGGAATGTCAGCTCACCGTGCCTTCGACATACCCCAACTCCGGACGGCCGACGCTTCTGATTAAGAACAAGGACATCCCGCGCGGCTTCCAAATCAACATTGAGCGTGGCTTCGACAGCATTGCTGCGGCGTCTCCAACGACGACCTTGCTTAGCCTCATGAATCAGCTTGATCGACAACTAGAAAGCATACTCGCCGGTCGAATGGCCGATACGATTAAGATAGTGACGAACAAAACACGGTCTCAACAATCGAGTGCGGCGGAGGGAAGCCAAGTCGCGATTCAAGAGAATCCCGTTCCGCTCGTTGAGGAATGCAGTGTTGTGTTCACCACCCAGCAGATCGTGGCGGCGGAGAAGGCACGTCAATCGCATGTTCGACAACTCGAGGCCCGCTTCTCTCGACTGCAGCCATTCGTCAAGTCGTCTGACGGAGGCTCCTATACAATTCCCATCGACTCACCGAAACGATCTGCCTGGCCGAAAGCGCTACAGCCTATCCGCTCAGCTCACTTACTCGTCCCGCAGCGGTATCCTCTTGAACCAGCCGAAGTGCTGTTCGACGTCGAGGCTCCAGAGGCTTCCGCAGTATCGGCTGCGTTTCGAATGCGGGCTGCGCAGACTCCGGAATCGACCCTCACACAGCAAATCAACTATCTTATTCAGCACATGAAGGAGATGTCAGTCCTCCCTGCGGAAAACAAGCAAGAGGCTCCTTCGCAACAGCCTCATGCAAGCACAGATGCTGCGCTTTCGCAATCATCACAACCGCAGACTGCCGCCGTAGACTCGCGCGACTCACATATACGCTACATCCAGCGTCCGGCCGAATGGGACGCTGCGCCAGACTCGGACAGCTCAAGTGACGAAGAAGACGGCTCCGTAGATAGTGCGACCGATGAGGACATTGAGACAGGCGAAGATGCGCCAGCAGATCAGCCTGCCACAAGCGCGCCGGCCGAACGAGGCATCCTACTATCACTCCCTCGTCTGGAACTGCACGGAATTGAACTTCTGGAGCTCGTATCTCTTAACATCACCGTCAAGTGTGAGCGATGCAAGGACATCTTAGACATCGCTCGACTTCGCAGTGCGGGAGAAGATGCCAAGATGCGACTGGAGAGCTGCAAGAAGTGTGCAGCTGGGATAGCGGCAAGATACCGAGCAGACATGATCCACGCCAACTCTGTTCGAGCGGGATACATCGACCTCGAGGGCGCGATCATTGTGGATCTACTCCCGAGCAGCTTCATCGCCACCTGCTCCGGATGCTCCACACCCTCACCCGCTCCCGGCGTAGTCGCAGTGCGAGGCGACTCGGCCATGGCAGTATGCCGCGAATGCCATCAAAAGATGTCCTTCCGCATCGTCGAGGTCAAGTTCCTCCAAGTCAGCGCGTCCGCCATCCGCGCCTCCACGGTGTCCGGCAAGAAGAAAGCAAAAGAGAACCTGGGCATCACCGCCGGCACCGCCCTCCCCAAAGAAGGCAGCTGCTCCCACTACCGCAAAAGCTACCGCTGGTTCCGCTTCTCCTGCTGCGGCAAAGTGTTTGCCTGCGATCGATGCCACGACGCGCAGTCAGATCATCCGAACGAATGGGCGAATCGCATGCTGTGCGGGTACTGCTCGCGCGAGCAGAACTACCGGCCGGAAGATTGTGGGATCTGTCATGCTTCGTTGATCGGGCGGCGCGGGAGGGGGTTTTGGGAGGGCGGAAAGGGGACGCGGGATCCGAGGAAGATGAGTAGGAAGGATCCGAGGAAGTATAAGCGGCGGCCGGGGACGAAGGCGACGACCTAGCCATACGTGTACTTCTTGAAGACTCTATGTGCGCTCCTGACGCTGACTTTGCTATTCCACTTGCCTGAGGCCCGTTTGATATGGCTTCCTGGATAGATAGGCAAATTTGGCAGAATCATACACACACTTTTGTCACTCCACTTTCATGCATCAATAGGCGTTTCAGCCTCCAGCTGACCTGCCTCTCCCGTACAACATCCAATGTCATTGCCAACTACGAAATGTGTCTTTGTGCTTCCGCCCACGTTCGGGTAGTTCAAAGACCTCCATGAGATTTTGAAGGTAGATGTGAGGGCGGGATTGGGCTATGGGCGACCGTCGTCACCTTTAACGAATCATGTACCTCACCCGCTGGCGAAGCGCCTCAACGCAATCAACAGACAGTCTCGAGTTCAGACATGGCCCACTCAAGAGCAACAAGACTGGCATGCGGCTTGCCCAGATCCAACCTGGAACGGGCAACAAGGGCATCGCCATCGACCTCATTGACTCTTTCGTATCAGGCCCAGGACATGTCCCCTATGATGCCCTTTCCTATGCGTGGGGAAACAACGAGCGCACGAAAATGATCAGCTGTAACGGTCGACGACTGGCGATAACGCAGAACCTGCTCGAAGCACTGCACCGCTTCCGGGAACCGGACCGCGTCGTTACCATCTGGATTGATCAAATCTGCGTCTGCCAGGAGCGCATCAAAGAACGCAATCAGCAGGTCCAGCTGATGGGCAAGATCTTCAAGCGTGCGCGCAAGGTCATCGTGTGGCTCGGTGAAGACGACGAGGACAGCAGAGCTGGTATGCAGCTCATTACGCAGCTTTTGAGCATCTCGCACCATCAGTCTGTCAGCGGTCTGACGCCGGCGGACCTCGACATTCACGGCCTTCCGAAGAGGGAGCATCGAAGATGGACGGCGTTGTTCGCGATACTACGACGTAGATGGTTCTGGCGCACGTGGGTGGTGCAAGAGGTTGTGTTGAATCCGAACGTACAATTCGTCCTCGGCTCGCCTTTGAATCCAAGCGTCTCCTGGGATGAGCTCGAGCGAGTCGTGGCACTACTGGAAGGTCCCATTCCGCGAGAGTGGCAGCTCGACCAATCCCTCAACGCCTCTGAGCTTCCCTTTTCGCGGATGAACCGTATTCGCATGCGGCATCAACGGCTCATCACTACGCCGGTCACGCCTACTGCTCCAGAAATCAAGTATGATATCGATACCGACATGAACATGGATTCGGAGAGCGGCTTGATCGATGATCAGGATGACGACCCTCAACTTCTCGATCTCCTTCTCATGTCTCGTAGTCTTGGTGCTACCGATCCCCGTGACAAGATTTTTGCTTTGCTCGGGCTGAGCCAACATAACATCGATCCCGACTACTCACTTTCGCCGGAGACTGTCTTTACCCAATTCGCGCGGCAGACAATCGCAGCTGTTGAAGATGTGAAAAATGGAAGCTCTGATATCTCGGTTCGACATCGAGAGGTGCGACGAGCGATGATTCTGATCTCTTGCGCGGGAAGACATCACCAAAAACTCGAACTACCTTCTTGGACTCCCGACTGGTCTGTCAATTTGAACTCACGCCCTCTCGTCTTTGGTCTCGGACGAAAGTTCAATGCTGGGGGTGACAGACTGGGCCCTTTCCAAGTGAAGGACGACTCTTCACTCCACCTGTGCGGCAAGCTTTTGGATACCATCAGGGACGTTGGGAAGGTCAAGCTCAACTTCGATGCCGGCTTCGGAGACTCGAGACCTCATCGACTCATTGAACAATGGTGGGATGAAGCGCAGCAAATCGCCACTCGACGCATCGTCCAATCGCCCGGAAGCACGATGAATGTGCCAGCATTCGAAGCGCTTCGGAGAGACCTCTCGCTATGCAGACATGGCTACTACGTCGGCGCCGCGGGTACTAGCCAGAACACTAGTATGTTCGACGACGCTGGCATCCCCAGCGAACCGAAACACAGCGCCTCGTGTGCTTCTCGGACGCTCACGCTCGGTCCGACGAGAGGTAGAGTCGTGTTCGCTTCTGCTACCGGGTACATTGGGCTTGCGCCGCATGGTACCATGGAGGGAGACTTGATCTTTGTTGTCATTGGGGCCGATGTGCCTTTTGTTTTGCGGCCTTGTGAGCAGGGGTATGAGTTGATTGGCGAGGCATACGTGCAGGGTGCGATGAGTGGGCAGGTAATGGAGAGAGATGACATTGTTGTGCAAGACATCTTTCTACGCTAACCGACGGCCTTCTGAAGATGAGGAAATGACCAGACCTAACACTCGGATCCATGATATGACGGACTTAACGACCTAACGAAATCCAGAGCCCAGCTTGGCACCAACGCCACATCCTTTCCTTCACCATCGACTACGTGCGTTCCACGTAACCGACTCATTCACCATGTGCCTTTGTCTAAGTGAAAGAAGGCGATGCATTCTGCTTTGTCCATTGTCTTCACTTCTCTTTCAATCTTGACTGGGACACTTCATCACCCTTTCATCTTCGAACAATGGCAATATCTCACACAAAGAAGAGCAAGAATAATATATGGAGGCAAAACCGCCCTCCACCTCCCCTTTCTTTTCTCTCCACCCGTGCAACCATTGTCAACCCACACCGCACGGTGTCAACCCCAACTTTCATCCGGCGTTTGGTACGCTTTTCGTACGCCGGACGTGCCATACAGCGCCAACCCAACTAACATTCCCACCCCTTCCGCTTCCGCCAAACCCCCTTCTCTCCCTCCCTCTCTCTCTCTCTCCAACCCCCCCAGCGTCCTCAACATGCACGCCCCGCCCGAGCATACCCCCGAGCAGCTGCAGGGGCTGAGCGAATTGATCGCGAACGAAGGCTTGGAAGACTTCCCCTTAGACGCTTTGCTTTCTGACATGCTTGCAGAGATTCCACTGGACGCCGGCCAAGCAGCCAACGCCAACAATGGACCTCATGCTGCGGCACAGACCGCACAGGATCAAGGAGATCTCCAAGACAACCGGCTCGTGTATCCCCAATCAGGACAGATGACCATGCCTCAGATTCATGGCTCGCTGATTGTTGAGCAGAACGAGACCACCCGTCAGAACCAAGCCAACTTCAGCGCGAATCAAGCACTGCCCACCGCTCCCGTGCAAGAGGCCGAGACGACCAACGAGGCCGACACCTTCGATCCCAGCCTGTTCATGGACCCCGCTGTCCCAGACGCGCCCCATCTGAACCACCCCTTCTTCTCCGATTTGGGGTCTGATTACTGGAAGCGTTTCGACTTCGACTACATGACCATGCCTGGCGAGGAGGAGTTCCAAGCTCCCGGGCAGAGGTACGACTTCACTCAACAGCCCCTGCTCGTTGACCCCCAAGCGTTCGGCATCGATCTGACTCCTGAGCAGCTCGGCATCCAGGTGGCTCAGCCGCCTGCGCCAGAGTTCGACTTTGAGCAGTTCTGCGATCAGCTGGTGCAGACGCCTGCGCCGCAGCACACCGTCCAGAACGGCCAGTTTTTCCCCGTTGACAACGCGACTGTGCCGGATCAGGGATACTATCCCACCGGCGGGCCCATGCAATCGCAGAATCCTGTTCTGCATCAGCCATTTGCGTTCAATGGTGGGTACATGCCGCAGAATGCGCTCCAGAACCAAGCATTCAACTTCGACATGCCCCTCGTGCCGCAGCCGACGGTTCAGAACCAGCCGTTCACGTTCGGCATGCCTGAGAGCACCGTCGCGAATCAGTCATTCGACAATGCAGCGATGCCCACGCAACAGCTAGGCACGCCTCAGCAGCAGCTTCCGGCCGCTCAGACGCAGCAGCAGACGATCCCCCCTGAGATGCCTGTGGCGCCAGTGCCCCAGGCCGCTCAGAACAGGCCGATGACTTATTGTCTCTGCGCGAGCTCAACCCCGACAGACCCTCTCGATGTTGGCTTCGCCGCATACCGCTGGTGTAGAGCAGCAATCTACGATGCGCAGGCCGGGGCCGGTAACGAGCGCGAGAGTCTGCGCTTGACGAGGCTGTCGTGGATGCGGGAAGATAAGCATGCCACTGAGACGTACGCCGCGTACGGTCAGAGCCAAATTGAAATCTATGCCCGTCAGGGCAAGACGTGTGAGTTTGCTAATCAGCAGCCGTTTGGAACGCCGAAGTGCACGTGTGGTGCGTTTCGGAACAATATGCAGGCTGCGGCGCTGGCAACCGTGGCCGGCCCTTCGTATGCGCCTCATGTATCGTTGCCGTCATCTGGCTCCGTGCCTCAGCCGCCGGCGCTGGGTCAGCAGAACTATCATGTGGGCTACGCCACAGTTCACATTACGGGGCCGCAAGACCCGCAAGGTTTAATCGATGCGGCGTCTTCACGTCCTGTGTCTATTCCGACATACGCAGACTCCAAGCAACAGACTGACGGTTCGATCACAGGTGTCGCTTCGCTCAGCGCTATCAAGGTAGAGCATCCTCAGCAGCACGGCCAAGACGCGGCGTCGCCGGATGCCAACGCCTCCTAAGGTAAAGCAGCCGTGGGATCAGCAGAGTCAACATCAAGCGCGCCTACAGTCGAGGCTTCCTCCCCCTCTTCGAGCGTCATGTACAACGCCCTCTCCGACTTCCTCAAGCGCAAGCGAGACGAAGAGCCAGCAGATGCTCTCCTCGCCATCGCCGGGAACGGTCAGCCCGCCACCAAGCGTCGCGTGACTCCCCCTCGCGCCAGCAAGAAGAAGACGAGCTACGTCGAGCCAGATGAGGACGATATCTACGCTCCCGAGAACGAGGCTGCTGATCCAGACGGTAAGTCCAAGAAGAAGGTGAGGTTCGCTTTGCCCGACGACGACGAGGACGCTGAGGCTACGGCCGGCGCAGAAGTCGATGAGGGCACTATCGTTGTCGCTCAGCGTTGTTCTCGACTCTAGTAAGTCGGCCATCGTAGTCGCTTGAGTGATTGTGAGAGGAAGAAACAGGTAAGTGAGTTTGTTTGTCGCTTTTGTTCGCCTGGTCTTGCCTGCGGGCGAGGTCTTGGGCGATACTACTGCATCAGGTAGTAGGTGAGTCGCTCGCTTTCTTGAGCAAAGGTGCTTGGGAATTGGATAATTGTAGGATAGAGATAAAACCAGAAAATGAAGTACACCTTCGGGTGGAAAAGAAAAGCTACCGTTCCTGTTGACATCTCATACTTAATCGTACGCACAGGGTAATGGTCAACACATTCGTTCGGAGCGATTTGAATTGGACAAACTACATAGGGGTCTCACAGAGCTCCTAGAATAACCACACCATACACCCCCGAACGCCAAGCGCAGCTCGTAGAACCCCATTCCCCATCTCTCTACGCATGTCTCTGATACGTGCCCACCACCATGGCGTGATCTCTCTCGAACGGCTCCAAAGTCAGTTGCTCCTTGGGCTTGATCCTCTCCTCTCGCAGCTTGGTGACCTCACGGGCAAAGACTTGCTCTGGTGCCGCGGTAGAGTCGATACAGTTTGCCTTGATACTGACGACAACGCCGCCACCAACCTTCAGGAATTGATGGGCGTTGATGCCGACAATACGAGCCTGATCCGGCTGTGCGACGTCGGCAAAGATGCAGTCAACCATAGACACGAGCATGCGGTATTTCAGGGGATGACGGGCGTCTTCGATGATGGGAATGACATTGGTGCGGTGAGTTGCCATGTTGATGAGATCACGGCCGGAGCGGTGAGAGAACTCTACTGCGTAGACAGTTCCGGTAGGGCCGACGATGTCAGCGACGTGAGAGACGGAGGTACCAGAGGCAGCGCCCAGGTAGAGCACGCGACTTCCGGGCTTCATGTGGATATCTTCCAGACCGCCCAGGATACCAGCCGCAAGCTTGGAGCGGAAGGGGTTCCAGACGCGGTATTCGGTCTTGGTCGATGCGGGCCCATCGCCATTGGCGCCGGTGCCAGGGGTGGCATCGTTGTCGACGGAGATGCGCTTCTCGCCGTAGACTGCTTCGCCGGGAGTCAAATTCTTGGTGACGAGCAGGTCCTCCTTGCCTCGCGCAATGAAGACGCCGGGATGTCTGTGCGGTTCCTATACCGGGGAAGTCAGATCAGATACAGCGCAGTCATGGAGGGAGATGCAGGTGCAGCGTACGATGATCACTCTTTGTCCACCCTTTGCGCCAAACCCGCCTCCTCTGCCGCCGCCCCTTCCACCTCGCGCTCCACCACGCGAGCCGCCTCTGGGAGCACCTCTGCCACCTCTTGCACCTCCACGACCTCTGTCGCCGAAGCCACCACCAAAGCCACCTGGAATCATGAGCGTCTGTATCATCATCCACAACATTTCATCAAGTGCCTACCTCTGCTTCCACCTCTGCCGCCTCGATCTCCGCCGAACCCGCCTCGTCCTCTGGGCGCACCTCTTCCTCGATCACCGCCTCCGCGACCGCCACGTGGGGTGAAGGCCATGATATGAGAGGGTTGTGTATGTGTGGGTGGTGTTTGGTGTGTGCACGTCGCCGAGCAATTTCATCTTCGAAGCTTGAGGTTGAAAGAAAAGTTTAGCTTCGGCGTCCCAGGGGAAAGTTGGCCGAGCATCTTTCTGCGGCCCACTGCCAAGACCTCGAATTTCGACCACGGCGAAGTTTGAAAGTTCACAGTTGCGCTTGCGAACATCAGCTCCTCCACCCGCAACACCATCTCAGACAACCGACAAGATGGTATGCGCGTCCAGTATTCAATCCATTGGAGGCTGCATCACTGACATGTTTCCCCTCACCAGGTTCGATACGCAGCCACCCACCTCGAGCCCGCCAAATCCGCCCGCGCCCGTGGCTCCTACCTCCGCACCTCCTTCAAGAACACCCGCGAAACCGCCCAAGCAATCAATGGCTGGAAGGTCACCCGTGCCGTCACGTTCCTCGAGAATGTGATGGAGAAGAAGGAGGCGGTGCCGATGAGACGATATGCCGGGAGCACTGGCCGTACTGCCCAAGGTACGTGAAACCACTCCATCATCCACGCATGATGAGTGTGCCTAGTGCGAGGATGCATTGCAAACACATATACTGACGGGGATCGAACGTGAAGGCAAGCAGTTCGGCGTCAGCAAGGCTCGCTGGCCCGTCAAGTCCGCCGAGTTCCTCCTCAGTCTGCTCAAGAACGCCGAGGCCAACGCCGACACCAAGGGCCTGGACACCAGCAACTTGATCGTCAAGCACATCCAAGTCAACCAGGCGCCGAAGCAGCGGAGACGCACATACCGTGCTCACGGCCGAATCAACCCCTACATGTGAGTTTGGCGCCGCTTGTTTTGTCACTCGGCGCAACATCTAATACGATTCCAGGTCCAACCCATGCCACATCGAGCTCATCCTTACCGAGGGCGAGGAGGTTGTGGCAAAGTCCGCCCAGGTTGCAGACCGTGACCAACAAAAGCATCTGACCTCGAGGCAACGGGCGCAGCGCGTGCGTCGCGCCATCACCAATGCATAGAGGATCGACACATTTTCGAAAGGCGTTCATTGAGAGTCTGAGCAAGCAAGGATAGCACGTCGTCTGCGGTGGTGAAAAGACAGGCCATCGCATGGGCATAGCGCGTCTATAGCTGCTTGATCTATGAATGGAATTCGCTTTGAAGAGCTCTCTATCACCACCCAACATGCTAGCCATCATCGGCACTGTACTGTCATAATCTCGCTCCGTTTCGTTTCTGGTTCGCAAGGTCGTTGAACTTGTTGGGATTGTGCAGAAAGCTTTCGTCACCAGAGAATCGCCTGTGGTCATTGAATGTCAGCAAATGCTCCTCAATGATGATGAAATGTAGACGTGGGAGAGCAGGACGGAACGAACCAGCCTCGTTCTTCACCATTCTCCAAAAAGGAACAATCACTGTTGAGCTCGCAGTCCCAACCTCCAGCCACCCCACTGCCATCCCTCCACCCAACATCCGGCACCCGGTCAGAATACTGGGGATCCCAATCTTTGGACTTCTGCGACGACGAGCCAGCCTGCTTTCGTCTCCGGAACTTCGAAACACCAGCAGTGTAGCATTGGAAATCCTCCTCTCCCACCTCCTCCGGCATGCGGCCCGTCAAAGCGCGCCCAATGGAGATGATGGCCGCAGCATGCGAACACAGCAAAATCGCCTTCGGGCCTTTGGGATCCTCGTCTGCCCGCTTGATCAATCGATCCAGACAATACGCCAGCCGATCGTGCAGTTGCGGGATACTTTCGCCGAACTTGTGAGGCGCGATGATAGGCTTCGGCTCGGCGCACAGGTAGTCGAAATGCTTGCGCAACTCGTCGAGGCCGGAGGGACTGGGATGCTCGAATCGCGCGGAGCCGTAGAATTCGCCCAGCCCGGGCTCGAGCCAGACTTTCACGTTAGATGCGCCGTCGCGCTCCGCGAGGTGCTGCGTGTAGGGCGCGATGGTCTGAAGGCAGCGGTAATATGGGGAGCTGTAGAGGGTGTTTGGCGCCGGGTCGAGGGTCATGAGGTGCGTGCCGAGTTGCTCGGCCTGGAGCACGCCGTAAGAGGCGAGGGAGGGGTCTGCTGGGTTGCCGGTGGGAGTGCGCACGTTGCTGCTGTATGTCCCGGTTTGGGGGTCGACGTTCCAGTTTGAGCGATACTGAGGGCTTGGGTTAGCTGGATGGCTGCAGAACTGGAGGCAAGCGATGTATGAAAGAGATGCAGGTCTGATCACTGGCACTCTTGGATGATAAGACGAAGCAATGGAGACTCACCCCATGTCTCACGACATAGATCACCTCTAAAACCATCCTTTCTGCGCGCCGTTGATACTGAAGATGTCTGTTGACAACAATATGCGACTGGTGAGGTTAAAGTAGTTTCTCGATCCGGAAACAGCCGAGGTTGCATGGGAATATGAAGTGAATTCAACGATTATCGATGCAGGCACAACATAGTAGTAGGATGTGGGTTGAAGATCAAGAGAGGACGAGGAGGCGCCGCAAAGAAACACCAGGTCAATAATGATGCAGTGAGCAACGGAACAGATATGGGACGATTGACTTTTCTTCATTGACTGTCATCTACTCTATTCCCGAGAGGACATGAGGCACTCATGTTAATTCTGCGTGATCTAGTAGAAGAAGCCAATGATCTTGCCCGCCACATGCTTTCTCCTCGCCTCCTCATGGTCCATGATGCCCGCCGAGGTGGTGAGAACCAGGTAACCGAATTGACGAGACGGCAAGAGCTGCACAACCCACTTCTCCATATCCTTCAGCTGGACGTTGTAGCGTGGGCTGATGACACCAGTCTTGTTGAGGCTGCAGCACCGTTAGTGATTCGCACACCATGGAGGGTCTTGTGGTTCATGTGTACCGGCCATTGAGCTGGATGACGATCTTGCCGTTGCGGTGGTCGTCGACTTCCTCGAACTCGCCAATGTAGCCTGAACACAAGAAGATCAGCGTGCTGTTGCGAAGAATTAAACATGCATCATCAGAGCGGGTGCAGTCAGAAGACGTGTAAGTTCGTCCGCTTGTGGAGTCTCAATCTTCCGAGTACTTAAAGGGCGTTGGTCGTAGAAGGTTGAGACCATTGCCTAGTTATCAACCCGGTGTGCGCACGTCTTCCACTGGCAACCCACTCCATTGATGCGAATGAACCTGACGTACCATGCTTTTGCATCACCTGCAAGAACTTGATGATGACCTTGGAGCTCGGGCGGATCAGAACTTGGCGCTTGCCGGCCTTTTCGGCGTTGTTGATGGAGTTGAGCGCATCGTTGAGGACGGATGTGCGGACCATGATGGCGGTGGGCGGAGATTCTCAAGGCGCACTTGCGGCAAGAGGTATCTGTGTGGAAATGGGGTTAGCCTTCAAGAGCCATTCGAGCGCAAAGAGTGCCTTCATGGCCGGGAGCGATGAAGGTTCTTCAGCTCGGGTGTAGGAGGCGCGGCGGTGTCATGGTCATGATCGCAGCGCCTTGGCTACATGAAGGACGACTCTGCATGTTCAATACATACCTCAAGGAAGGGGTGAAGGAGGTGGTGGTGGTTTGGTGAAGCTGCGGTGTCGTGGAGTTTTCGTGAATTGAATGGCCGCTCGCACTTTGGATTTTTCCAGGCTTGGCATGCACGTGCGTGGTCCGTGCACGCATTCAGACCCTCGAGCCACTCGCCCCCACCATTCAACTTCCGCTCCAGATTAATTTTTTTACCACCGTCCACCTCCACTCTTTCGCGCTCCCGCCCAGACCGCTCCAACCAACCTACCCATCCCTTCGACACTCCAGCTCCCTTGCTCGGAAGCCATTCAAAATGATCATCTACAAGGTGCGTTAGGCCCAAATTTTTGCCCCTGCTTGGGTGGCATTGGCCCCAATCATCAAGGAGGCGGTACTGACCAGCCCACCTGCAGGACATCATTACCGGCGATGAGCTGATCTCCGACTCCTACAACCTCAAGGAGATCGACGGTGTGGTCTACGAGGCTGACTGCACCAAGATCTCCGTCGGCGGGGAGGCCTTTGACGTCGGCGGGAATCCCTCGGCCGAAGAGGGGGATGAGGGTACCGACGATGCCGCGCAGACTGTCATTGACGTCGTGCACTCCTTCCGATTGACGGCGACCAGCTTTGGCAAGAAGGACTACCTCCAACATCTCAAGGGCTACATGAAGGCCGTCAAGTCGAAGATGCAGGAGCGCGGCGCCAGCGAGGACGAGGTCAAGACCTTTGAGAAGGGCGCTCAGACCGTGGCCAAGAAGATTCAGAGCAATTTCGGCGACTACGAGTTCTTCATCGGCGAGTCCATGGACCCCGACGGAATGTGAGTCTGCTGCCGCTTCGTAAATTATACCCTCTGCAGCGCTAACGGAGATACAGGGTTGTCCTCATGAACTACCGCGAGGATGGCATGACCCCATTCGTTACGATCTGGAAGCACGGTCTCAAGGAGGAGAAGGTGTAGAGGTGGACCGGGGCCCATTGAGCATGATACATGGCGTCCATGAAGCAGCAGCAGCTTTGTTCTGCTTCGTCTCCGAAAAGAGCGGCTCAACAAATTTACTCTGCTTTGTTTACCAAATCCAATTGAGAGATGATTTGATGGCTTTGTGCATCCATGAGACATGACAACTCTGCCCTCATCCGATCGGTTTCTCGCCTCTCATACCGGATGCCTGCAGGCTGTCGCGTCAGTGACACGCTTGTGCGCCTCATGCAAGCACTCTCCACGTCAATGCGCCAATCATCACGTGTGGAAGAGTCTCGACTTCAGGCAACACTCGTGCTGGCGCTGCTCGATGCGGCAAGTGAACGCCCGTGGCGCGGCCCGGCTCACTGCCTTCCCCGTGCCGACCCCAAGCTTTCACTAGCCTCGTCTTGTGCTTCACTCCTGAGGCACACATATATCAAACACCTCCTCCAGAAGTGAAGACTCCCATTCACTTCCCACTCCGTGAAGCCATTGGATAACACCTTTCCATTATAGCTTCGAAAAACGATACATGATCTTTATGTTTGTACACTTGCGCAGTAATGTCGCGGTCTGGAATGGCGCGCCCGCCCGATGGACCGCGGCCATCCTCATCACTCTGGCTGCATCGGGCGGCCAATGCGACGGAAGCCTTGGCCAGCTTTGGAACTGAATCTAAGATCAGCTTCCCAACGGGACTGATGTCCCCAGCGAGGACACATAAATCCACCGAGCAACAGATTCGGGAGAAATTCAGCTCGTTGTTCTACATTGATCGACCAACCCTTGAACTTGAGATCACTGACTTCTTGACTTATCCGGCGAATGTCTGGTCCGATCCGAACGAGAGACTGAAGTACCTGCTCGGAAAGCTGGAGAATGCCGTGAAAGGCACTCCGAGGCGGCTGACTCGCTCGGCTACCATGCTGGCCCGCACTCAGTCTGCCCAAAAGTTCCAGGAAGTGTTGGACGATCCGAACCCCCCGGACTCCACCAGCATGTCCGTCAAACATGGACCAAAGATCAGCGCCGCTGAGTTTGGAAAGATTGAATTACCAATGCCCATGTCCCAGCCGACCGGTCTCGTCTCGGCAAACACATCCTTCAGCTCACACGCATCATTCTGGTCCAATGCCCACAACAGTTCTCAGAGCGCCGGCACACCGGCGTCGTCGATGGGTACTCCAATGGAAATAGACGGCGCATGTGGCAAAAGTACCCCGGATTCTGAGTTCCCCATGTCATCGATGACTGCAGAAGCTTTCAGAGAGGCACTCAACGATGTCCAATCTGGCCGAAATGAAACTGCGGTTGACAGTCCTTCGAGCTACAAAACTCCATTTGAGAGCCCCTCGGATTACAAGTCTCCGCTCGGGAGTGGCTCAAGTTCTGGGAGAAAACGATCGCGAGAGGTCGATGATTCTCCCTTTGCGCCTGGGCGAGCGACCAAGGCTCAAGCAATGGATTTGCCATATCCAGCATTCTCCAATCCTCAGCAACCACCGGAATCTGCTGCAGAGGTACAAACTCCTCCCAGAACTGCTGCGGCCGGCCAAGCACAAGCACCTTTACTGTCTCCTGCCAGAACTCCGGCCGTAAACCACCGAGTTCGGGACATACCAGTCCACGGACTCTCTTCGATCGAACTACCTCCTTCATTTCTGAAACTGCGTTTCGACCTTCGACTGGAGGCCTACCGTGTCTTACAGACTGGGAAGATCTTGCCAGGGGCCCTGGAAATGCAATGGCGAACGCCGCGCACCATGGAAAAGTTGCACGAGTTGACAGATCGCCTCGGTATTCAGTATCAACACGGCTTCAAGACCGACTTTTCCGATGCGACTCTCTGCGCTCGTCTGCGATGGGGGGAAGATCCAAAAGGCCCATTACTACGGCTCGAGTTCCTGCCGCCTCGGAAGGAACGTAGCAGCGAGTTGCAGCGCAAATGGGGATCCACTCGATTTCTGTACGTTGATTCCGTCGATCCTGGAAGGCCGCCGAAAGGCATTTCTGGAAAGGACGTTCGCGAGCGGTTTGTGCAGATGCTTACCAACGAACACTCACTGCTGGGTAACAAGTACAAGCTCTTCTTTGCGCGAGATATCTCGATAACTCCCAGTCAAACAAAGATCCATCGAAGCGTCCTATCGGACGACGACCTCACCACATTCAATGTCAATCGGTTCAAGATGTCGGCGAAACCTTCCGTGCTTTACTCCGGGTTTCTCCCAATTCTGCAGCACGGCGGCGTACCATCTCACGTCATACATGAACACGTCAGGAAGTCTGTCGAGATGCTCGTGGATTCGTTCGAGGAGGCGCTGAAATCTCCTGTGCAGTTCCGCCAATGGCTTTCCGTGCAAAACGAGATCCACCAGACTGCAAACCGGGAGCTCGGCATCGAGACGGTGGCTGGATTCCCGGTTCTTATGTCGGAGAAGATCTATCAGATGCTGGAATCGGGCTTCGAGCCAACGAAATGCCGCTTCCTTGCCGATGAGATTGCCACCCTGATGACGGGCGTGTTCAATTTGAAGATGAAGAATTTCAAGATTCCGTATGCGCGCTCGACGTCGCTCATGGGAACCGTCGATACGAGTGGACTCGTCAAACCCGGCGAAGTGCACATCAGTTTCTCCACCACCTTCGTCGATGCGGTCTCCGGTGAGCGCTCCTCTTCTTGGCATGGCATGGCAGCACTCGTTGCACGCAACCCAGCAAGGCGTCCGTCGGACATTCGAAAGCTTCGTATTGTATCTCATCCGGATCTCAGCCACTTGACGGATGTGGCCGTCTTTTCTTCTCTCGGTCCGCAGCCCGAAGGTAGCAAGATGCAAGGCGGCGATTACGATGGAGATACTTACTGGATCTGTGTGGAGTCTAAGATTGTAGACTCTTTTCAAAACTCTCCAGCTCCGAGGGAATCCGAACTTCCCGACATCTCCGAACTGCTTATCGAAAAGGACGGTGCTCTGGTGCGCGACATCATTTCGATCCCGGAGAGCGACGGTGCAGCATTGGATGAGGACGAGGTTGCGGAATGGATCCGATCGAATCTTGTCCGTCGCTTTCAGCACAATCTGTTGGGAACGGTAACGCTGAAGCTAGAGGCACTGACGTATCAAGAGAACAATATCGCGTCCATCCGGGCCGAGCACCTGAACAACCTCCTGGACTACTTGATCGATGCCCCGAAACGGTGCTTGACATTCGACTACGCAGCATGGCAGAAGTTTCAACAGAAATACGATATACCTCGCGATCTGCCCAAGCCCGCGCATCGCCCATTCACCAGTCTCGACGAGGAAAGTGGGATCACTTTCGCTCAGGACTGGAACCCAAAGAACATCATCGACCAGGTGTACTTTGAGGTGCTACGCCCTGAGGCGAACAAAGCGATGGAAAGAGTTTACCGGATCATGGACGACGCCTCTGTGCACGATGATCAGCTCACGGGTTACTTTAGGCAGAGGCAGAGCGAGCTGGCCGACGGCTCTCCACTACGGAAAGAAGTCGATGGCTTACCCGCCAGGTTCGAGGAGATTGCACATGCTTGGTCGATTGGACAGAGCAAAGCCTTCCTAATGAAAGAGCAGAGCAAACGGATTGAATGCGTGATGGAATGTCGCAAGCTGTACGACGAGATTCAGCCACTCAGCATCTGCGAGGGCAGCGAGCGATGGAGTATACTGACAGGAAACGGTGCAGAGACGCATTGGGACGTGCTCAAAGCGTCGGCGTTCGCGGTCAGGTGCTGCAGGGATAGGAAGTGGAAGAAGATGATGTTTACCGTCGCTGGCGACGAGCTCTGCCGTCTGAAGGCTTCGTCGGGCCCCACTCGGGTGCTTAGGGAGCCTGCATACCTTGCTCTGAAGCCAAGCAAGTACAAGGCCTTCGCGACGTGTCCTGGTGCAGAGGGAGAGACGAGCGAAGGAGAGGAGGAGGATGATTATCCGATGGACGAGGATCTGTTCGATGATGTGGCGGTGGTTGCAGGGTGATGGATAATGCAACGGCGAAAGTCTGAATAGAGGCTTCGACTTAGACTTATCATGCATACATAATGCAACATACAAAGGCTTGGTCTTGATGATATCTCGACATCGAGTCGCGTTATGGTAGCCTCAGGCAGGAATCTGGTCGTCAAATTGGCGCTAACCTGATTGAGACAGCGGAGCGGTTCAGGTCGAGCTTATTAACATCCGTCGCCGTCTCATCATGAAATAATCCATCAACCATCCAGCATCTTCGCCTACCTATCACGGAACACACGGCTTCGAGACCCTTCCACTCCCTCCTTCGATCGCTCCTGTGTCGTATCTGCGCACCGTCGCCTTCCACACTGCCGAATCCCACTGGTGTCAATCATCTCCCTCTGGGCCAGTTAGGCACCCAACGATGAGATCCTCGTTCATCCCCCTCCTCCTCCCCGTCGCCATCTCCGCCCTCACATTCGACTGCGAACAGATACGCGACGATGGGCAATCGTTCAACCTCAAATCACTCGGCGGGCCCAAAACGGTGCACGACCAAGAATGGCTTCCCTCACCCCCCACGATCAAGAATACCACCTTCACCATCGACATCTGCAAACCGCTGAAGGACGATGCGAAGAAGGGCGAGAAGTGTCCGTCGGGGTCCCGAGTGTGCGCGAAAAAGTGGAATTACAGGGGCAGCGATGCGCCTTACTTGGACACCGTTGTTCCCATTGCGGGAGAGTACACGACTTCGCACGGGGCGAATCGAGGGTTGGATCCAAAGTTCACGCGGCTGAAGGGCAGTGCGGGCAACTCAGATGAGAGGGAAGGCATTCTTGTTGAGCTGCACGGCGGGAAGTATCCTGATGACAGCACGGGGGTCACGCAAAAAGCCATCATCGAGTTCCTGTGCGACAAGGATGTCACTGGCAACGAAGGCTTCGAGGATGAGAAGAGCGTCGTGGATGCCACCCAATACCAAGGCATGCAAAAGCGAGCCGACGACGATGATGATGGAAAGCCAGAGCTCCCGGACCTGGACAAAGGCAAGAGCCTCGAATTCCGGAGCTACAAGTTGGAAGACGAGACGCAAGTGCTGCGACTACGCTGGCGGTCGAAATATGCGTGCGAGGGCATGGCAAACAGCGGTGGAGGCAGCAGCGACAAGACCAAGGGCTGGGGCTTCTTCACCTGGTTCATCATCATCGTCTTCCTCCTGGCCGCGGCGTACATCATCTTCGGCTCGTGGCTGAACTACAACCGGTACGGTGCGCGGGGCTGGGACCTTATACCCCACGGAGATACCCTCCGGGACATCCCTTACATTGTCAAGGACTGGACTGCGGGTATCGCGGATAAATTGAAAGGGCAGAACTCGAGAGGGGGATATAGTGCTGTATAGATTTCGTCGTGTTGGAACGCGATTCGTCCGTGAGACACTCGGGCCCTCGTCATTCCGACGTGTATGCTCTCCTTTGACAGGCCTGCTCCTTGCATCTGCATCCCCACGTTCTGCCCTCATTCGTCGCCCTGCGGCGATCTCGCGCGTCAACTGCCGAGTGATGCGTTCATTCCACAAGCGTAATGCCTGCCTGCGCCACACGCAACGCCACAAAGCTAATGTACGTGCCGGGAATTCCTGATTTGGTTGCACGACCACACGCAAAACATTCACCCGGTCATCGTCTCCAAAAAGTTCAAGTTCTTCGGTGCTGCCTCCGCTGCTGTCCACTTCACTTCACTCTTTACTTCAACCCGGTCCTGCCTCCGCGCCTTCCGCTTCCACTCCTTGGCTGTCATATCGAGAGAAAGCAGCAGCAACCATGACGGACAACATTACCAAAATCGCCATGGACGCCCTGCACCACCCCTACTTCCCCGTCAACGCGGAAATCATCGGCTACGCGGCCAACGAATGGAGCGTGCCCGCGCTGCTCGGCGTCTTCTTCTCCGCCTGCGCCGTCCTCTTCGTCACCACCTACTTTGTCGCCAAATCCATCACGCCCGACATGCGCCGCGCCGAGCTGCTGACCATCATGTGGTTCGTGCTGTCGGGCGCCATCCACATGTTCTTCGAGGGCTACTACGCCGCCAACTACGCCACCCTCGGCTCCAAGCAGACCCTCATCGGCCAGATGTGGAAGGAGTACGCCTTCTCCGATTCCCGCTACCTGACGAGCAACTCCTTCGTCCTCTGCATGGAGACCGTCACCGCCGTCTTTTGGGGCCCCGGGTGCATGATTACCGCGGCGCTGATCATGCTGCGCCATCCCATGCGTTACCCCGTGCAGTGCGTTGTTTCCGTCGGCCAGTTCTACGGCGATTGCCTGTACTACGCCACCAGCTTCTTCGACCATCATATCATGGGCGTGACGTACTACCGCCCCGAGCCCTTTTATTTCTGGTTTTATTTCATCATTATGAACTTTTTCTGGATCGTCATTCCTGGCTGTAAGTTTCGCGATATGTACTTTTGGGGGCCAGCCGCTAATTGGGATTCAGACCTCGTCTACAGGAGCGCCGTCGAGACGGCAAAGGCCGTGGCAATCGCACAGAGAGTGCAATCGACGAAGAAAGTCCATTGAGTATAGCGGCGAAGCCCGCGGAGGCAACTTTGGGAGGGAAAGTGCACCAGCAGCAGAGATTTGTCGCATTTAGCGAAGGCGTTGTAGTAGACATTATCCCGATCTCTTCCATCTAGTCTAATAATCATATCATCAAGCCTGTAACGTGGCTGCCATTCTCCCTGCACCCATTCTAGATATTTTCGCTAGGTCATTGGTAGTATACATTCATATAAAGAAGTCAATCCGTCATCGACTACTCCTTCTCTGCTTCCGTTACCGCCTCTTTCTTGACCTTCAAACTCCTGTTATCCAAGATCAATGTAGCGATGGCAATCACCGCACCCACACCAGCAAGAGCAATAGAAAAGGTGAACGCATCCTTCAGGCCGGCCAGATACGCTTTTCGCACACCAAGGAGATGGTTGGGGAACGTGGTCTTCAACTGGGTAGCGCCGGTAGCGACAATCTTCGCCGCGCTGACACCGTCGACATGTTGAGCAGCTTGCACAAGCTTGTTGGCGAACAGAGCCTCTGCCATGGAGATGAAGATCGCGCCGCCAATGACCTGGAAGAAGAGCACAATGGCCGACACGCTCGAGATGTCCAACGGGTCGGATGTGCCCTGCGCCACGATGATGGGCACCTGAATGCTGATCCCGTACCCGATGCCGGCGAGCACCTGGTACCCGATCCACTGACCGCTCGGGCTGCCGATGCCGAGGGTGTAGATGAGGCCGTTGCCGACGACGCTGAGGATGGAGGCGAAGATGATGACGCCTGCGTAGTGGCCGGTTGTCATGATGAAGATGCCCGAGGCGATGCTTAGAAGGGAGATGCTGAGGATTAGTGGGACGTTGCGCACGCCGGACTCGGAGGCTGAGACGCCTTCAATGCTTTGGAAGCTGTTGGGTGGGGAGGTTAGCGGATGATTTCGTATGCAAACAATGACTGGGGTGGCACTTACTAGATGGGGAGGTAGTAGAGGAGGACGAAGAAACCACCGCAATTGAAGAGGACATAAGCCGACATCAGTCGCAAGGTCTTTTGCTTGAGCAGGCGAGGCACCAAGAGAGCGCGCTCGTCCATCCACCATTCGTTGGCAATGAAGAGGATGACGATGAGCCCGAAGCCAACGAGGGTGCCAATGACATCCGCGCTGCCCCATGACTTCGTCGCTCCTCCCCACTGCAGTGCGAGGATCAAGCACACGGCAGCGGCCATGATCAGAAAGGATCCGACCAGATCGAGTTGCAATATCTTCTCTTTCATTGTGGACTGCTGGACGGTCGCGGCCTTTGGGGCGTGGAAGGAGAAGTAGATCATGGCGACGACCAAGCCGCCGATAGGAAGGTTGATGTAGAAGCACCAGCGCCAGGACACATCCGATGTGAAGACACCTCCGAGGAGCGGGCCGACGGCAGAGGCGATGGCATAAGAAGCGCCGAGGAGGCCGGTGTATGCCGGGACGCGGGCTGGTGGGACGGAGAAGGCGAGGATGGTGTAGACACCGGACGCAACGCCTGCTCCACCCGCTCCAGCAATCGCGCGGCCTACGATGAGGGTCGTGCTGTCGGGCGCGACGGCGCAAATGAGACTGCCCAGCTCGAAGATGGCGATGGCGAGCAGGAACGACCATTTCAGCGGAAAGTACTTGTACGCCTTGCCCCACGTGCTCTGAAAGGCGGCGAGGGTGAGGAAGAAGGCCGAGCCGTACCAGCCGATGTCGGTGATGGAATGGAACTGCGAGGTGATGCGAGGCAGGGCGGTGGCGATGATGGTCATGTCCAGAGCGACGAGGAAGATGGAAAGGGTGACGGCGAGGAGGATGGGGATGAGTTTTGCCGGGCCGGGATACATGGCGCTTTCGACGCGTTCCAGAGCAACGCCGTCCGCTCCATGCTCCTGCTTCTCGAGATAGTCGGGGTCGCTGTGCGTGGAATTGGCGGTCGAGTGCTCCCGCGGAGTAGCAACGGCAGTACTGCCTTTTTCAAACTCCTTCTCCTCCTCCTCGTGTATGGTGGAATCTTTTTTGAGGCCGAACATCTTGCTGCTGAATTCAAGGGAAAGAAAAGGAATAGCAGTGAAGATAGAGCGAGGTGATCGAGGCAAACAGCGGACAACAAGGAAATACGAGAGTGCTTATATAGATCTTATCAAGCTCGCAGAAGGAGACATTGTCGAAACGGGAACGGAGAGTAGATCGTCCAAACCCTCCACCCCGGTTATGAATCAGAGCTGGGAAAGAGATGAGCATCCCGAAGAAGTCACCGGTGCACCACTCCCTTGCCAATCCCTGTGGAGACGAGGGCTGCCATGCAAAGCATAGACGTGGTGCATTCGGAGACATTGTTGGCCCGCAGTCGCCAAAGTTCTGCCAGGCGTCAGCTGAACAATCATGCTCGGTAACATTCGTGCTGCAAAAGGACCCGCACGGATCCTTCCGATTCGTCCACGGCGCGTCGTAGCGCCGCGGTGTGCCTAGTGGATTTATAATCTCAGCGTCGCTGCCTTTCATCAAGGCTAGCACCTCATTTGCATAAACTCTCCGCAGCACAAGGCTGATTGTGCGTACACACTCGCCAGGCTGCTCTGGTAGCACCGCACACATTGCGGGCATCTACGAGAAGTTCTGTGTATATCGCGAGCGTAATTCGGCAGCACTCTTTATCGTGCCGTAAGCTGGCCAGACAAACTAATGCGTGTCAGGACGGGTGAGTCAAAGGAAGGCTGGAGGAGCGGCGGCGGAGTTAAAGAGGAACGTTCTCCGCCGCCGCCTTCCTAAATCCTATCCCCAGCATTCCTGCAGCGACTGCCTGAGACATGCAAGAAGATGGTTCATTGGCAATCTGCTCAGCATCCAGACTGGGCGGGTTGGGTTGACTCGGTTATATCGTCTATGGTCAGCGCGTCTGCTGCTCCGCCTTTCCACCCCCTCTGTACTCGTCCGCTTCGTATCGCTTCCCCCGGAAACCCCAGATGCCCCAGTTCCCACAGCTCACATCTCCCGGATCGGCATCGTTGAGGTCCCAGCGCAGGCTCCGAAATCGATTCTCCCCCGCTTTCATCACAATGTCCATCTCCCCTCTCGCCTCCTTCTCCACCCATGCCATGTCCCTGCGCATGTCGTAGTCCGTGTAGCCGGTGCAGATGATAGGCACCTTCGTCTCGAGGAGTTGGGGGAGTGTCTCAGACCACTCGAATGAGCTGGCTGGATGTCCCAGTCCGGGATGGAAGAGAACGAAGCAGTCGAAGTAGGGGTCGTATGGGGCAAACATTTGCGCCTCGTGAAGAGTGTGGAAATAGTCGACATATGTGGAGATCTTCATCACTCCGCCCAACCCCGTCTCAACGATTGCTCCGAATGGGTTCTGGGGTGTGCGGGGTGGAAGGGGGAACTCTGCCTCCCGATTCGCCATGCTTTCCGGTCCGATAAAGATGAGATGAAAGGTCACGCGGGGGAACAGGTGAGCAAGCTGGATCCACACCTCTCGGGGGAGACTGGACTCCGCTCGTGCACCGAGAATGAACAGCCGCACGGGCGGAGGGTTGGGCCGCAGTCCGGCGATTGTGATGCCAGAGCCCGAACGAGGCGGGTGCAACGTGTACCTCAGCGCTACACAAGTCAGCAACATGCGGGGAAGGAGCGGATAGACCACTTACCACTCAAGCTCCTCAGTCCCTCCGCCGTCACACGATCCCGTAGACTGTATGGGCTAAGCTCGTGCAAGACACTAGCGATGCTGAGCGGATATGTCAATAACCGCGTTGCCTGTCTCATACTCCGATCGTCGTTGATTGCAGCGAAGTCTCTCGAGTATAGCAGAGTGTCCCAGTTCATCATGTTTACTTGCGCCTCCTCCGCTACCTGCGGACCAGGGTATTCGAACTCAGGGAACAAACGTCCTGAAAGCAAATCGTGATCGTCTTCGTTGATTTGCCGAAGCGTGTCGCAGATCTCGAGGTGGCTTTCGTAGTCGCTCACGTAGTGTTCCTCGCTGCATGACACGGGGATTCCACAGTCCGGGCATTCGAAGCGGACGTGCGCAGGGGGGAGAGCACCGGTCTTGCGGTGCTCTGTATCGTGTGGAGAGGTGGCGAGACGAGTGGCTTGGTGCGTTGGATGAGGGCAGTAAGCATTCTGGCGCATGAAGGCGGCGCGTCTGCGGATTGCGGGCGAGGGCGAGTGGGTGAAGGAGTTGAAGAGCGCATTGGAAGGAATGATTGGCGGCGGTGGTTGTGACGGAGGGGGTTGTCGTGCTTGTTGGTGGGGCCTTGGGGGAGCCTCGGTCGATGACTGTCGTTGCGTATCAAGATCGGGATGCCGCTGGCGGGCTGAAAGGTGTATTTGCTGCCTCCATATCTGCGGCCTCGGTGCACACGATGGAGCGCCAATGCTCACGAGCGTCGGCCGGCGCAACGCTGGTTTGGCGAGCCCGAGGCATCGGCTGCATACTTTGATGCTCGCCATGCCTGAAGTCGTCAAGAATGAAGCGCTGATGATTTTCCCTGAGCGTCGTGCATGCAGGGCGTCGACGAGTTCATCATGGATTTATCCCGATTGGGAAGCGTCCCGCAAATAAACTTCTTGGCATTAAGCTCGCGCTTACTTAAGCCAAACTTTTTGAGCCTCGAATTGAAGCATCCGCCTCCACCGAAACAAAACTCATCGCATGCTCGCTCTACACATCCTCTCGCCCTCGCGCTCGCCTTCGCGCTTACCCTATTCCTCCTCTCCTACACTCTCTTGTCATCCACCGCGAGCATGGCCAACACGCAAACGACGCAGGCCTTCTACAGCCTCACCCTCCAAGCACCCTCCGCAACCCAATCCGCCGTCACTTGCGCCGTGATCCCCGGCCTCAAGGCATCAGAACAACAGATATTCGAAGCATGCGGGCAGTACATCCGTCTGCGCCGCATCTACGAGAATGAGGATCGCAGCGAAGTCAGAGTAAGTACCATTGTCGAGCAAGATTGCTTTGGCATTGTGAGGGGCGTGGCGGCATTCAGGATTCCGGGCACGGCGACGGATCAGTTGATTTTGAGTTCGGATTCGGGGCGTTTGACGATGTTGAACTACGACCACACGAAGAATGTTTTCACGAGGGTGCATAGCGAGACGTTTGGCAAGTCGGGTGTCAGGCGCACAGTGCCGGGGCAGTACCTGGCGTCGGATCCGCGAGGGCGATGTTGCATGCTTGCGTCGACGGAGAAGAACAAGATTGTGTACATTGTCAATCGGAACTCGGAAGGCGGCATCCTGATTTCCAGCCCACACGAAGCGAACCAGTGGGCGAGTCTGTGTTTCGCCGTGTGCGCTCTCGATACCGGCTGGGAGCACCCCATCTTTGCGGCACTCGAGGTCGACTACGGCGAGATTGAGAGTGATGCAGGAGGCGTTGCTGGGATGTACGAGAGAAGGGAGAAACAGCTGGTGTACTACACCGTCGATCTGGGTCTGAACCACGTGGTCAAGAGCTGGAGTGATACGGTTGATTACACGGCGAATATGATCTTCGGTGTACCCGGCGGCCAGGATGGACCGTCAGGAGTGCTGGTATGTTGCGAAGACCGCATCTTCTACCGCCACGACAAGAACCCGGCGCTCTGTATACCCATTCCCCGACGAAAGGGACCGACTGAGGATCCGCAACGCAAGCGAATCATCGTGTCGGGGTGCTTACATCTCTCGCGTGCTCGCCACGAGTTTTTCTTCCTCCTCCAGACGGAGGATGGGGATGTCTTCAAGCTTACCATGATGATGGCGAAAGATGCACAGGATCGTCCAACGTCAACCCCGGAAACGCTGCATCTGAGATACTACGAGACGTTCCCAGTGGCGAAGCAGATGCTGCTCATCCGGAAAGGTTACATCTACATTGCGGCCGAGAACGGGAACAACAAGCTGTATTACGTGAGTGATCTAGCAGACGACCCTGACGTGGAGCCTTGGAACGACTTCACATCCGAAGAGTACAGCGCAGACCTGGAGGAAACATCCTACGAACCCCTCTACTTCCAACCTCGAGATCTCCAGTTTACATCTCTCGTCTCCGATCTGGCGACGATGAACCCACTGATGCGGACCTTGGTCGATAATCCGCTCAACGAAGATGCCCCGCAGATCTACGCACTACAAGGCACCGGCAACGCCAGCACATTCAAAACCCTCCGTCACGGTCTGGAAGTGCAAGAGATCGTCTCTTCACCGCTGGGAAACATGGACTATAATGGTCTATGGTCGCTCAAACATCGCGCTTCCGACCCGCACCACTCCTACCTCATCCTGAGCACCGCTTACGGTGACAAAACAATCACTCTGAGCATTGGCGATGAAGTTGAAACGATGGAGGATTCTCCCTTCCTTGCGTCCCGAGCGACGATCGAGGCCGCTTTGATGGGCGACGCCACTTTGGTGCAAGTGCATGCGCGCGGCGTGAGGAGCATCTTCGAATCAGGGGTCGTGGACGAGTGGCCGACACCCGCGCACAGGACCATTGTCGCCGCCAGCAGCAATGAGAGACAGCTTCTGGTCGGGCTGAGCTCGAGCGAGCTGTGTTACTTCTTCCTCGGTGACGATGGCGTGCTGCACCAGCTCGACGAGATGCCCGAAATGAGTGGCAAAGTCACTGCTCTTAGCGTTGGAAAGACTCCCCGCGGAAAACAGCAAGCCAAATATGCCGTCGTGGGATGTGACGATTGCACGATCCGTGTCATGAAGATCGACTTGGAGCATCCGCTTGAGCCATGCAGCGTTCAGGCTCTGAGTGCCGTGCCTACCTCGATCGAGGTGGTCGAACAGATTGATCCAGAGAGCGGAACTCCGCTTACATACGCACATATTGGCCTTCAATCTGGGCTGTACTTGCGAGCGGTCATCGATGAGCAGAATGGTGAACTGGGTGAAGTGCGCACCAAGTTCCTCGGTCCTCGGGCGACTAGAATCTTTCCAATCGAGCTCTTCACCGATGACGACGAAGCCGATGCGAGAGGGGGCAACTTTGGCATAGTCGCATGTTCCTCTCGGCCGTGGATGGGATACAACCATCCGCAAACGAATCTGTATACCCTGACTCCACTCGTGACGAAGCGAATCGAAGCCGCGGCCTCTTTCGTTACTGGCGAAATCCGGGGCATCTGCGGTATTCAGGGATCGGAGCTCTTGATTTGCAGCGTGCCGGCGCTGGACAAGGGCGAGATGAGCCAGACGGAGGTCAAGTTGAATTACACGCCAAGAGCGATGGCGCGAAACCCCTGGTTCCCAATCTGGTATGTTGCTCAGAGCGACGGGAATACGATTTCCGCGGCCACGAAGCAGGGTCTTCTTGCGAACGGGACGGTCAACGGGGACAAGATGGAAGAGAATGGCGAGAATGGACACAACACTAGCGAACTGGAGCGCCACCTGGGCTTGTCAAAGGGCACGGGACACTGGGCCAGTGCTATCAGTGCGGTCGATCCATTTGACAGCCAGAGCATCACGTCCAACATCGAATTGACGGAGAATGAAGCGGCTCTTTGTATTGCGGCTGTGCCGTTCTTCTCGAGGGAGTGGGAGGTCTTTGTCGCCGTGGGCACCGGTCAGCATATGCAGCCGGGCAGCGGCCTCGAGAGCAAAGGCTTCCTTCACATTTATCGCCTTTTGGAGGATGGGAAGAAGTTGGAGTTTTACCACAAGGTATGCCGTCTTAGCACTCTTACGAGGATCATCGAGAATGCTGACGTGATTCTAGACCGACTTCGACGTGCCCATCTACGCAATCCACCCCTTCCAAGGGCGCTTGGCCATCGGTCTCGGCAATGAGCTTTTCATCTACGACATTGGCATGAAAGCGCTTCTACGGAAGAGCAGAGGCGTGGTGGTGCCCAACCAGATCGTCAGCATTCAGTCGCAAGGAAATCGAATCATCGTCGGCGACGTCAGCGAGGGAGTGACGTACGTGGTGTTCAAACCCAAGCACAACCGCATGGTTCCTTTCGTGGACGACAGCATCCGCCGCTGGACGACGGCGACGACAATGGTGGATTACGAGACAGTGGCGGGTGGCGACAAGTTCGGCAATCTCTGGCTGGTACGATGCCCCGAGCAAGCCAGCCAGGAAGCGGACGAGGAAGGAATCAACGGGTACATTGCCAACGAGCGGGCGTACCTCAATGGCACGCCGTACCGTCTGGAGCTACGCGCCCACTTCTACGTGCAAGACATCCCGACGAGCATGCAGCGCACCGCGCTCGTGGCAGGCGGGCAAGAAGTGCTGTTCTGGTCTGGCTTGCAAGGGACCATAGGCATACTGGTACCCTTTGTCAGTCGCGAGGACGTGGAGTTCTTCACGCAGCTCGAAGGGTTGATCCGCAACGAGGAGCCGCCGTTGGCGGGGCGTGATCATCTCATGTACCGCGCGTACTACGTGCCAGTCAAGGGCGTGGTGGACGGGGATTTGTGTGAGCGGTTTATGCGTCTGAGCGTAAATTCGAAGAACAAGATTGCGGGGGAGGTGGAGAGGGAGGTGAGGGAGATTGAGAGGAAGGTGCAGGACATGCGGACGAGGGTGGCATTCTGAGGGGGCTGAAGCTGGTCGACACGACTTGCATACGATACGAATGATGCATGATTGGCGTTTGGGCGACAGCACGAAGGCGGGGTTGAGCGAGGAAGGTGGCTTTGTTTATGATACCCAACGGCTGCGCGTTGACATCTGCAATCGATTGTGTACGTGGTATACTTGCTGATAGGAGCCAAATGCTGCATCGATCGCCAGTACATCGATACGGAAGGATCGCTGATTTGCGATGTCTCACCTCTGCCAAGCTGCCAGACGGAGAATATTGATTGCCCGGAGCGTCTTCCTTCTTGGGCGAACAAGTTGCATGATCATCGCTTGGATGAGCATGGGCAGTCTGCACGCGAAGGATGCCTTTGCTCGTATACCCCATCAAGCAGCATACATCTCATGCAGCATGCTCGCTTGCACGGGATAGCGCACGGCGATGCGGACTGCAGATCTCGATGAGCAGCTCCCGGTCGCAGAGGCAGCGCGCAGATCTGCAGCCCGCGCGCCCATCGGAAAACGCCACGGCTTGCACGGCTAGGCTTCCGCGGGGATGGCGCTTTAGGCAAATGCAAGGTACGGCCAATCACCGTCCGCCATCCCCAAAGTCAATCGTCCTTTGGCTCCCGACGATGAGGTCAGTGTGCAGACACCAGCCCCCGGGAAGCCTGCAGTGAGCATCAACACTCGCTGGCGCGGCTCCGCTCCCGATGCAGCGTTGGCGAACGCCTAGGGACAGCCATCTCATCATCGTCGGGTGGGGAACGATGGCGCACAGGGACCACCGCTGGGCGGGTGTAGTTCACCCAGCTATTCCCCGATCGACAACCTCAGGGTGCCTTCTTTTCCTTCTTCCCGTTCTCCTCTCCTCTAATCCCCGCCTCTCTTTCCACTGCCGTCTGGTATCATATTGCCTTGTGTCTATCAGGAGTGGGCGGAGATCTGAGCAACCATGACAATGCACGCCCACTACATGGGCCTCGGCGGCCCAGCGCTGCGCGTCGCCATCGGCCTAACCGCCGGCCTGTGCTTCCTTTCCTTCGGATACGGCCAGGGCGACATTGGCGGCTTGATTGTGCTGAGAGACTTCCGCACCAGGTTCCTCGGGTGGGGCAACGAACAGATTGTCATGGACCACCGCATTGGAGTCTTGGACGGCAGCACCATTGCCAGCTGGAATTTGGGCTGTTTGGCTGGAGCCGTGTTCACCATTTTCCTTGGCGACCGATTGGGTCGTAGGGGAAGCATCATTACCGGCCTTGTCATTGAGATCATTGGCAAGCTCATCCAGGGAACGACGTTCTCGCTGGGACAGTATATTGCTGGACGTGTGATTGCTGGCGTGGGCAATGGGTAAGTTATCATTTGCATGTTGGAAGTACAAAGGTGCCTCACTAATGCCGGGCAGCTTCCTCGCCTCGACAATCCCCGCGTGGCAGGCGGAGTGTCTCAAGACTCATCGCCGTGGCACTCTGCTGTTGGTCTCCTTTGGCTCTTGCATCACCCTCGGTGTTGCCATTGCCTATTGGGTGGTCTACGCATTTGCCTTCACCCAGCCCAGCTCGATTGCCTGGAGATTCCCCATCCTCTTCTCACTCTTCTTCGTCTTGCCTGCCCTCCTCATCGTCATCTGGATGCCCGAGAGCCCGCGATGGCTCTTGTTGCAGGCCCGCGAGAAGGAGGCGATCCGGGTCTTGTCTGCGTTGAACGAGTTGCCGGAAGACCACGAGGACATCCGCCGAGAGATTCTGCAGATCAAGTACGCCGTGAAGCACATGGCCAGCACATCGGCCACCGGCGCCTTCTCCAACGGCGAATATCGCTACCTGCATCGCGTCCTGCTCGCCGTGCTCTTGCAAATTATGCAGCAGTTCACGGGAGTCAATCTGTTCATCCAGTACTTGGGTATCATGTTCTGGCAGCAGTTACACTATCGACCCTTCATCTCCATGGCCCTGGCCGGCGCCTGCTCCACTGTCTTCTTCATCGCTTCCCTGCTGGCTGTCATCTTGATCGACCGCTACTGGGGCCGACGGACGTTGACCATCTTTGGCGCCTCTGGCATGCTTGGCTGCATGATCATCTTGACCATTACGGCTTACATCGGAGATCAGGGCAATGATCGTGGATTCCTGGCCATGACTGCCTTCCTTTTCCTCTATGTCTGCTGTACGTCATCTTCCCCTACCTTTGTCGTAATGCACGGCTAACACGTGTGTCAACAGTCTTCTCCGTTGGTTGGCAAGGCATGAGCTGGATGTGGTCCGTCGAATTGATCCCATTGAGCATCCGCGGACCAGCGAATGCTCTGTCGACTGCCGCCAACTGGCTGGCAAACTTCGTCGTCGTCATCAGCGGCCCCGAGCTCCTCCTCTACTCCAAATGGAGAACATACATCATGTACGCCGTGTTCAACGCCGCCATCATCCCGACCATCTATTTCTTCTACCCCGAAACCGGCGGACGATCGCTGGAAGAAGTCGATCTGGTGTTCAAGCAGGCCAACGACCGAGGCCAGCCTTGGTTCACAGTGGTCAAGGCGGCGCGGGAAGAGCCCAAGTGGTTCGATCGAAACGGCGATCCCACCGACTCGTTCGGCGGCTCGTCCGAGAAGGGCGACTTGGATTTCGACAAGGTGCAGAGCTCGTCCAACGAGATCAGCCCCGACTCCAACTACCGTGCTACTCGCCAGTCGACGTCTCGAGAAGCACGTGACGTGGATGGCGAGCACTCCGCTCCCGCCCCATCAGTCAGGCGAACGCATTCGAGCGAGAGAAGCGCTCGGTCCCGATCGCGTGGATGATTGACGGTGGAAGTTATTGGCTACGATTGGATGGGATATTGTCGACGAATTCGGTGTTGGACGGGCAAGGGACTTTCTCTGACGATGAGTTGGACATGTATGACAATACTCTTTGTTCAAAAGGGGGATGTTGGTGCAAGGGAGTGCATTGGCGAACGCCCCCCCCCCCTCTGGTGGCGTTTCCATTGTGCTACAGCCGCGCGGATCCAAAAGTTTGACCTCACTTTCCTGATTCAGCATCGCTGATGAAATTGACATAGTACCTTGCGGGACGCTTGGAAATTGGCAGGACTTCACCTTGTCCCTCTCTCCTCCTGTACTTGTGTTACCCGTTCGGTCTCGGCGTTTGTCTTGGGAGAACCCATTGTGCTCGGGCATGGGGCCTCGACGGATTGCTCGAGCAAGGCCGCTCGCTTCATTTCCACCGCTCCACTCGTCCTCACGGTTCGACATCTCCCGTTCTGGACATCGTAGCACCCTGCACAGATGCGCACTTCATCCCCAGTCACAAGTATCTATTGGCAGACAAAAGCAAAGGTGAAGTGCATCCGATCGCGGAACACAGACGCCTGTCAGATGCAAGGTAATCCCCTTTGGCAGCCGACAGCCTTGTCTCCTCTCCTTTTCATCTCTTTCGACAAAGTCTGTCACACACCCTCCCTGTCTTGCGTGCAGCAAAGGGATCAAACGGCAAAGGTCTGAAGCCATGCACGCAGAAGCATTTAAATGGCAGAGCTGCCCGTCCCATCAGTCAAACTCCATCGCATCAAGTCTGTCTTTTCCAATCATCCCCAGGGTATTTTCAACAATGCGTTCCACACTCGTTCCCGCTCTTTTGGCTTGGGCCTCCGGCGTTGCCGCTCATGCGGTGCGGCATGCTCCTCCTCCTCCCCCTCCTCCTCCTCCTGCCTATGGCGCGTATGGCCAGCCTTCTAGCTATGCTCAGCCCTCTAGCTATGCTCAACCTTCCGCTTATGGTCAGCCGTCTGGATATGCTCCGCCCTCTGGCTATGCTCCGCCCTCCACGGTGACGGTGACGGTGACCATGGCTGCGAATGGTGAGTGAACGCTTGTTCGAGAATCGAGCTCGAGGCTAACGACACCAACAGCAACAAATGCAACCATCTGTTCCTGCCCGCTAAAGACCATCTTCACCACCACGCTGAACAGATATCTCAACTGCACCACCACGCCTTATCCTCCTCCACCCGGCACCGGTACCGGCTCCGTCACTGGGACATCTCCCGTCGGCCCCATCACTGGCCTGACTACAACCCCCGCGTATCCCACCAACAGCTCTGTACCGCCCGGTACTGGGTCCTACCCATGGCATCCGTACAACACCACCTCGCCATCCGGAATGGGCTCTTCTCCGCCGACTACGACGCCCCTGTATCCCTGGAACGCCACCACGCCGTTTGGAACAGGCACCGCGCCCCCAGGCACAGGCAGTCTGCCAACATCTTACCCGCCTTACGGCAACAGCAGCGCGCCCGTAGGAACTGGCACAGCGCCCACAGGCAACTTCACGCAGCCCACCGTCCCACGAAGCGGAAGCCCTCCACCCACCACCTCTGGCTCCCCAACTACCACACCCTTCTCGCAATCCAGCGCCGCACGCAGCGGCAGCGCACCACCCGGCTACTCCTGGTCCTGGCCCGCAGGCTACGGCTACGGCTCCTCCAGCAGCGCCGCCGCCACCTCGGGTTCAAGCTCAAGCAGCAGCAGCGCCCAACCAACCTGCACCCCCAGCACCCTCCCCTCCCGCTTCTACATCAAAGACATAAGCGGCAACGCCTTCCTCGCAATCAACTACACGACAAAACAACTGTCCGACGCCCCCTCCCTCTCCGCCGCAACAGTCTTCTACCTCCAAAACGCCACCACGCGGGGCGCCCTCAATGGCACCACCACCACCGCACCTCAACTCGCCTTCACAGGCACACACCACGCCTCCGATCGCGCAGAGGTGTACGCCGCCTTCATCAGCGCCGAAGGCGGGGCCGTCAAATTCTTCCCACCTGCTGCCGCACGAGCGCAGAAGCTGGATCTGGTGGCTGCGACGTTTGATTCGGCGACGTGCGAGTTGGTTTTGGCTTCGGCGGAGACGTTGGGGTTGGGGGTGCCGGGGATGTGTAGGGGGGCTTTGTCGTTGAGTTCGGGCGAGCCGAATAATGGGTGTGTGGGTACTACGTTGACGATTGAGCCGGCGTTGCTGTAGGCGGTTGCTTCCATGAGAGGGAGGGTATCTTGACGGATGGCGTTTGCGGATGGACATGGTCTAATGCGAATAGTGAGGTAGTTATGACTGTCTTCTTGGGCGGGATAAACAGGAATTATTCATACAATGTTTTAAGCGGCCATTGCTTTGCAGATTCGCCAAAGGTGGCATTCATTTGCTCTCTTCCCCGTTACAGACCTAGTCGTGTATTCCAACGCCTTTGCACCCGCGCAAGTCAAATCAATGCACGCGGAGCGCTCCAGCTCTTTCACCCCGGACGTTTCTCCTGCCCGGGAGACTCGTCCCTCCCACCCCAGCATCAATTCGCGGACTGTTCTCAGTGTCCGCGCGCCTTATGCAAGAGAGACCGTTAATGCAAGATCTGTACAGCATAGGCTGTGGTGATGCGATTCGGAGAGATGCGGCGTCTGCGCCGTGCGTGAAGCAGCCTGAAGCCAAATCTTGTTGACCCAATCCTGCCTATGCAAATCGTGTCTGCACCACGTCGCTTCCATATCCTCGTCACGGGTGGGTGACGCTTCGCCTCGAGAAGCGTGTCGCTGCGTGAATCAAAAACAAACACTCGCATGGTCGTGCTTTACGGCGTCTCCACTGCAATAAGCCAGTACGTCCCGGCCAGTGTAAACGCCAGGACCAAAAAGGTGACGATACCAGCGCCGGCTCTATCGGCGGTGGTGATGGGCGCCAAGGTGTGAGTGGTGCTCGACGTCCCACCGGCACCCGGATCGGACTTGCTCTTGCCGCCACTCGAGAGAGTCAACGGGGCGGCCAGGGCCTCGACATTGAAGAGGGCCGCGTTGATGACGGCCATGGCACTCATTTGCTGCCCCACGCCTTCCGTGCCATCCCAGACATCGGTGGTCCAGTGATAACCGCAGTACTGTCCGTTGGTCCAACCGTCGCATTGTCCGGCTGCACCGGCTGCGGATGCGGTAATGTAGGGCCAGATCTGGGCGTGCAGCGAGGGCACCAGCTGCGCCGCGACAACAAGCCATCGCACGGTGAAGGACTTGAACGTCAAACCGTTGGTGTTGCAATTGTTGTACGGTTCACAGCCCGCTTCCACGAGGATGTTGTGTTCGGAGAAGGTATGGAACAGGCCGTTGACAATGCCCTGCAGGGGAGCCATGTACTTTTCGTTTTGCGTCTAAATGTCCAAAAGATTAGCACCCGCAACGGCGAAGGGGTGAAATGGCAAGCGACTTACGTGGTTGTAGAGATAGGCAAGTCCGGCAATCAGAATGCCATAGTTGTAGGAATACTGAGCCGGGTTGGGATTGGTGCAGTTCACCGTGTCCTCGGCGCCATCGTTGATTTGGATGAGGTCGGGATTGGAGGCATCGTAGAGGGGAGAGGCAGCAATCCAGTCCCACATCTTGTCGGCGTACTGGACATAGGTCTCGTTGCCGGTGTAGCGCGCCAACCGAGCGGCGACTTGAAAATAGCCACCGTTGGCGGCGATGTTCTTGTAGGTATAGCCGGGGTTCAAGGGATTGAACTGCCATCGCAGTCCTCCACCGCAAGTACTCGGATCCCAGCGCGGGGTTTGGACGTTGAAGACCGCCTGGCCCATTGCGATGTACGAGGGGTAGCCGGCGGGCGGGTCTGGGAAATTGCATTCGGCGGCGGCGAGGGCGGAGAAGGCCCAGAAAGCTTGGTCGTCGTTTCCCTCGTCGCTCGTCTGATTCGAGGGCTGGAATTCGCCGTTCGTGCCGGCCTGCCATGATATTGCTTGGATGACTGCGGCGTTGTTCGAGGCATCGCCGGTGTCTGTGCAGCCGACGTAAGAGTTAGCGAGAGGTCAAGTGTCGGCGCGACGCGGACGAGGAGGGGGAGACTGACAATACCAATAGTCGACAAGGTGCATGAACATGGCGCCCGCTTCCCACCAGTAGTATGGCGGCGGTAGATTGCCGGGATTGTTGCCGGTCTGGTTACCGTAGTACCACGAGGACAGCATGTCATATGCGATGGTAGAGGTGGCCGACTTGATGGAGGAGGCGGAGGTGAAGTCGACATCGATGCCCTCCACCAGGCCGCCGGCGGCTAGGCAGAGGAGGGCGAGGGAGCGCAAGGGGTTGTACATGGCCGTTGGAGATGAGCGGAGGCGGTATAACGACAGACTGACGGACCATGAACGAGGGTGATGCAGCGCGGAGGAAGAGAGAGTGCTGCGTGGTGAGGGAGAGCGTGAGGGCGAAGGTGTCAGGGAGAAGGGCGAAGCCGAAAGGGGAACGCGTAAGAACGGGAATTAAGGTTGGCAGTCTTTTAATTCGTCAAACACAGCCCCAACGGCACCCCTTTATAAATAGGCAGGAACGAGTTGACGGAGTAGGGCGGATGCAGACTGGATTTGCGGGTGAAGGAGTACAATGTTGCGTCCAGCCAAGCTGTCACGGCTGTTCGTGGCGAAGGTGGTGCGCGTACAGGCAGCGAGCGGGTGTTGTGAATCACCCCGGGAACGCCTTGCGTCGGCATCGCATGCATCGCATCGCATCGCATCGGGTACCTGGACGGGCCGCGTCAGGTAACGCCCTCGCTTACTCATCTCGGGATACACGGCAGCGTGCATCCGCGAGGTGGATTTGGATTGCCTTTCACCTGCCTTTTCTACGTTGAGATCTCCGCATCAATATCGACAGCATCACGTGCCCCTGGCTCAGGTGGCGGACTACACTTCTCCATACGGACGAGTCGCCGAATCAACACGACCGCGGTCATTCAACCCGTCAACATCGTCTGCTAACCGCTGTGCATGGAGAGAGGCTCAAAGCCTTGAGAGCCGGATTCCTTCCTGCCATCGTACGCATTGTAATCCGTCGCATCTGCGAATCTCTCAAGCCCGCTCGGCCGAAACTACCGCTTCTTCGCTTCTTTCCCTCATTCTCATCCCGAAATGGACTTATTACTGGACAGAGAGTTCCCCAACAGATCGGACACAAGGCCGGCGATGCCGGGATGTGATGTCGACTGAAGATCCTTGCCCAAATGCTTGAGCGAGCTTGGCCTCACAATGGCCCGCTGCCGAGGATTGGAGGCGAACCGAGGGCGCCAAGGATAGACACTTGGTGATGTTTCAATAATGCATGTGCTGGGCGGCACGTAGCAAGGAGGCAACGCCTGGCCACCCATTCTCATGCCATGCAGCAGTCCCAGCGCCAGCCTCATGCCCAGATGCGGCTCCATCGGTGAGCTCTGACGCCTCGTCTCCCTCCCCCCGCCCTGCCCAGGCGGAAAGCCGAGCAGGCATACGCAGCTCAACGAACCCATGTGGGAAACGGTGGAGTCATGGAGTGCATCAGAGGAGGGGTTTTGCCTCATCCTCTCCACTTCTCCAGCTTCTTCTGGAGACCTCGCGACCAATCGCGGCCCCTGCTGCCATGGACTTCACCACGCTAGGCCCGATGCGGCCACCTCCATCAAACTGCAAGCCCGCCACTGGAATCCAGCTACGTCGATGAGCCAGTATACATGCACTACCTGCACCCTGGGGGCCAAGCACGGCGTATCAATTCGCCGGACTGGGCGAAGACGTGCATGGTGGACCTGGTGATGGCTGCTAGTATGTTTCAGATGCGTTGGGTATAACTGGATTTTTTCCCTCCTCCAACCATCTTCTTTTGCCTCTCACGTCTCTCGCTTTTTCTCTACGCTCAACATCCATCTGCTATCTATCATCTCTGTCGTTATTCATTCATCATCTTTGTGCAATCCCAAGCTCATCAATCAACATGAAGAACGTCTTTGCTTCTTTGGCCGTCTTCGGCTTGGCCGTCGTGAGGTGAGTCGATTGCGATGAATTGTCCACGACGTCACCATCCTAACCCTTCGATAGCCCCGTTGTTGCGCAGTCGTCCGCGTGCACTGAGTACAAGGATGGCCAGCCCCAATGCTCCGCCGTGACCGCCGCCCCGACTCCGACTCCGTCCGCAGCCTGCACCGAGTACAAGGACGGCCAGCCCCAATGCTCCGCCGTGACTGCGGCCCCCCCGGCCCCGGCCTGCACCGAGTACAAGGACGGCCAGCCGCAATGCTCCGCCGTGACTGCTGCCCCAGTCTGCTCCGAGTACAGCGACGGCCAGCCGCAATGCGCCACTGCCACTCCCGCACCCGTCGTGACCTCCGCTCCCGGCCCGGTCTGCTCGGAGTACTCTGACGGCCAGCCGCAATGCTCCACCGCCTCGCCTCCCGTCTCTCCCCCGGCCCCCGTCTGCTCTGAGTACTCCGACGGCCAGCCGCAGTGCGCCACCGCCACCCCATCCGCGCCCGTCTGCACCGAGTACGTCGACGGCCAGCCTCAATGCCCCACCGCCCCGGCCACCGGCACCCTCGCCGTTGCCTCTTCGACCTACACTGGCGCGCCCATCGCCACCGGTGCTGCCGCCGGCATGGCCCCTGCTGCCCCGGCTGCTCTTGCCGCCGCTCTCGGCCTCCTCGCCCTCTTGTAAATGTCGGATGGGACTCGCTTCTTGGACCGGCGGTCTTCCACTCGTGGTGCATCGTCGAGTCGTAATCTGGACAAGTAATCTCAAAGGAAGGAAAAGAAAGGGAAGCAGAGAAGAATGGAATGGGCGCGTGTTGCCGCCGTGCGAGAGGGGTTGGTCATGCTTTCACGCTGCGATGATTTTGAGCTGGGTATGAAACAAAAATAATGTGTACGACGACGCGCTCGAAAATCAGCATACTTAGCTAAATATGATCGAAACATATTGCTGTCTTTTCCTGAGAAGTGTGTGCTACTTTTCATTTCCTCGTCCCGACCTGTAATGCTCAATGCCAAATGAGGGTGGGCGATGGTGGACGGAAAGCCTTGGTGACACGGTGCGAGGCTGCAATGCCGTGACGAGGGCGCCTTGTCGTTGCACGGCGTTGACAGCTCGGCTGACATTGGCCCACACGACCATTGGAAGCTTCCGAGCTCAGAAAGTCCAGGGTTCGGCGGGGTGAAGTGACAAACACAACCGTTCCGATCTTTGGGCAGGGCCGCCGGGGTTTGCTTAACTGAACGGGACGAAGCTTGTTGCCATCCACACCTCTTTCTATATGAAATCGCTTGGACCCTCGTATCCTCTGGGATGCTTGGCATCAGGTGAGCGGGCGCCGGCGATGCGTACGAAGCTGCGTTGCTGGCTGGTCTCGCCCATGCCGCCGGTTGCATGGTGGCGTGGGGTCTAGAAGAACGCCGCGGAGGCCCAGCAAAGCTCGCGTGCGATGACATGAGACGAGTCCGTTGCCTGCCATGTGAAGTGCTCTTGACTACCTCGACCACAGATCCAAACACAAACAGGACCGGAGGGCGTCTTTAATAACACCATCGTGTCTCCCCCCCCCTCAGCTCGTGTTCGCCGTTGATCCAGCCGAATAAGGAAAGCACACGAAATTAAGCTTCGTCTGGCCAGATTTGACAGGCAGAATCCAATCTCCAACCCCAAAACGCCACTCGGCCAGAGTCACCCTGCCGGCGTGCACACGATCTCCCGGCGCATCCGACGAGGCGCTTTCTTGGCAGCCAGTCCGATCGGACACCAGCAACGCGTCTCGAGAGAGCTACCAGGAATGCAAAAAAAGCTACGCGAGTAGACAAGACGCTGCTGACGAGGTCGACGAAGAGCGGGGGAATGCGCACTCCCCTCAAGTGTAGTTACCCCAAGCGGAAAGACGTCCATCGCGGCCTCCACTCTCGACGTGCGTGCTTGGAGATCCGAGTGGGCGAGGGACGGGAGGGTGTCGCGCGGACCGCCCCTCAAGCGAGGCGATCATCTGCTCGCAGCCACTCACGGAGCTCCTTTCGCGATATGCAGGGCCGGCGCCGACGCAGCTGCTTGCTGCTTTCAGCATGCCTGCGGTATGGCCGCCGCGAGGCCCTTTGCCGTCCCCCCATAGCACGACACCGTGCAGACGCCCGCTTCAGCCAGCCTTCGATCGGCCCTCCGGACAGCCGATTAAGCTCCTGCAGAGCTGCTGTGCGTTGCCTACGCGGGTCAAACATAATAAGAGCCACAGACCGGGGTGGGTTGATTATTGAAAAGGTGGTGCTCACGCCTTCGTTTCTTTCTACACCTCACCATTTTCCCCTTTCCTTTCCTTGCAGCAGTTCGCTTCTGTCCCTTGGCCCTCACCGTTTCCGTTGTGCTCGGATTTGAGCGCCGGCTAATTCTGAGTCAACCATCATGGAGTACGTACGAAGATTGCTCCAGGCCCTCAGGGTCACTCCCTCGAACGAGGCACGTGGGCGCAGTGCCTCCCTCTATCCCCCCACGGACGATGAAGCAGGCAGACCTTCGTTTCAATCCCGGCGGCAAAAGGCCATGGCTCCCGAGTTAGAAAAAATGTCCAGCGCCCTGAACACGAGCGACCGTTTGCTTGAGTTCCGAATGCTATTGGGAAGTAGGTGCATCTGAGGCAAATCAACGCGACCGGACACTGACCGAGTGGACTTTTAGTCATCAGTCACGGCTCGTTCGAGGCGCCCGAGGGCTTTGGTACGAAATTGCGTCCTGCGGTGACGAAAGACGGCCGCCCGGCACCGAACGAAGGCATATACCCGTCCATTAGCGCCAAAGAGTGTGTACCAACCCCGGCCAGAGCCTGAGTGTTCGTTATTCGTGCCAACACATCCTGACTGATTCGCGCGTGCAGATGGAAGGCGAAGAGGGCGTACAAGCGATATCAAGTCGCCATCAACTCCGCCCTCGGCGTGCAGCTGGTTCTCTCCGCCGCCATCACCGCTCTCGGTGCCTCACACTCCAGTCACGCAACAATTACGGGATTCGGTGCCATCAACACAGTATGTGCCGGCTTTCTCACGTACTTGAAAGGCTCTGGGGTGCCGCATCGGTTCAAGTACTACGCGAGCGAGTGGAAGGCATTGCGAGAGTATATCGATCAACGAGAGGTATGTCTTCCAAAACCCACGCACGTCAAGCAGTCGCTACAAACGCCCTATTGACTGACGATATTTTGCGTAACAGCGAGACATTGGTGTCTCCACGATAAGAGTCGACATCCACAAAGAGGTCAACATCATCCGTGAAATGTACGCCAAGGTCACCGCAGACGTTGAACAAAACACGCCGGATCGATACGTCAGCGCCACCCCACTCAAGCACCCACCGCTCGGCCTAGCAGCGGACTCGGCGATCCCAAAAGAGGGAGACTATCCACGGAAGGAAATTGATGACCTGAGTGAAGGCAGCGCTCGTGTGGTGAGCAGTATCGGCAACGAAGCGCGTCGAACAATCGTGGTCAGCGAGAAAGAGGCAGCACAGCTCTTTTCCGATCGTGCGAAGCAAATGGGCGATTTGGAGAAAGAGGTGGAGACTTCGGTCGGCGGGCATGCTCGCGACTTTGAGCAGCAGGTGCAGACTTCGGTGGGCGGGCATGCTCGCAACGTGGAGCAGCAGGTGCAGACTTCGGTCGGCGGCCATGCTCGCGACTTGGAGCATGGGGTGGAAGCTCCGATCATTCAGGCTCGCGACTCAGTCAACCATGCCTTCGATTTGGTGGCTCACGCTCGGAATGAGCTCGGGCATGCCCTGGCGAATGACAATACGAAATGATATGACATATATTTGGGGGTTGGTGGGAATTGGAGTTTATCTGCTTTACGCATGCTCGGCCGTCTTACCGCACGCCTCGGTGCGTAACTTCCTGATTTGGACTAGTTGGCTGCCGGGATCTCACCAATGCCGACCTTACTTTCCAACGAATGCTGTTGAGCCCACATTCGTGCAGTCATATTCTTTGGCTGCATCATCATGTTTCCCTCCTTCTACCTCCTGCCTTGTAGATAGCAGGCACGTCACAAGATGGCCTCGCTGAAAGCGCCGCCCGCGCTGCGGAGATGGATCCAGCAAGCCGGACGACAGCATCCCCAAGTGGCGAAACGTCACGCTGCCACCGCTGCCACACCACTTGAGCACCACACGCCCGATCCATATGTAACACCAACCGAAGTGCCAGCGCCCGCGCCCGGTCTGCACCGAGCGGAGCGCCGACAAGCCGTGCAAAACGCCAAACCCTTCTCCGAATTCCTCACCGACACCTTACACCGCCAGCATGATTACCTTCGCATCTCCCTCACCGAGCGCTGCAACCTGCGCTGTTTGTACTGCATGCCAGAGGAGGGCATTCAGCTCTCCCCGAACAAGGATCTCCTTACCAGTGCTGAGATTTACTACCTGAGCGCGCTGTTTGTCAATCAGGGAGTGAACAAGATTCGGCTTACGGGGGGCGAGCCGACGGTGCGGAAGGATATCATCCCGCTCATGCAGCGCATTGGGAGTTTGCGGAGTAATGGGTTGAAGGAGTTGGCGTTGACTACGAACGGCATATCCTTGCACAGGAAATTGGATGCGATGGTGGAGGCTGGTCTGACTGGCGTCAACATTAGTCTGGATACGCTGGACCCCTTTCAATTCCAGCTCCTGACCCGACGACAAGGCTTCGACGCGGTGATGAAGAGTATCAACCGGGTGCAAGAGATGAACAAAGTGGGCGCAGGCATCAAATTGAAGATCAACGCCGTGGTCATGCGCGGCCTGAACGATCACCAGATCCTGCCGTTTGTGGAGAAGACGCGCGAGGAAGACGTCGAGGTGCGCTTCATCGAGTACATGCCGTTTGGCGGCAACAAATGGAGCGAGAAGAAGATGCTGCCGTACGCGGAGATGCTCGACATGATTCGCGAGAAATACCCGGACGTCGCTCGTTTGCAAGACGCTCGCAACGACACGTCCAAGACGTGGCAGGTTCCCGGGTTCACGGGCCGCATTGGCTTCATCACCAGCATGACGCACAACTTCTGCGGGACGTGCAATCGCCTTCGCATCACCTCTGACGGCAACCTCAAGGTGTGTCTGCACGGCGACGCCGAGGTCTCGCTGCGCGACCTCCTGCGGGAGGAGCACGGTGGCGAGCCGATGGACGAGGAGGCTTTCGACGCCGTTCGACAGATCGAGCTGGACCGGCGGAAGGCGGTGTCGTGGGCTTTTGACGCCGAGGAGGGCTGGGTGAGCCAAGAGCGACGCTTGCTGGATGTGATTGGCGCTGCCGTCAAGCGGAAGAAGGCGAAGCATGCTGGCATGGGCGCGCTGGAGAATATGAAGAATCGCCCGATGATCTTGATTGGTGGGTAGGTTTGCTCTTTGTTTCTTTGCAGGCGTGCGGGTGGGAAAAACTGTGGATGACATAGATTCCTCATGAATGAAAGATGTGAGGCAGCTTCACTCACACTTTTTTTTTGTCTGCGATCGCTCAAGATGTACAGAGGGGTATTTTGCTGACGTTTACTAGATAGGGAAGTGGTTCCTCGCAACACAACATGGAGAAGTCACAAACAGCCTCTTCCTGGCGCGCTGACCCGAACCTGGTCTCCACGCGTGCCAGTGCATCTCCTCAGCTCTCGCTCCCCTACCGTGTCACAGATGCGATGGAGTTCCTCAAATTCAGCCCCTACTCGAGAGAGTTTAACCGGCAGCAGAGAGGCTACCACCAGGCCGACGTCAGCATTAACCCATGTCAAGTCATCAGGCGAGGCGCACATGGTCGACGTAGGCGCCAAACCCTCCACTCGACGCGTTGCAATCGCATGCGCGACAGTCTTATTCACCAACGGAGAACCCTTCCGCCTCATCTCCGAGAACAGCAATAAGAAAGGGGATGTGCTCGGCGTGGCGCGAATAGCAGGCATCATGGCCGCCAAGCGCACCTCGGACTTGATCCCGCTCTGTCATCCCATCAACATTTCTAAAGCGGAGGTGGATGTGCAGCTCGCGGCGCCTGGTGATGCTGGTATCGGAGTCTCTGGCGCGGCGAACGCGTACGGCGCTGCTGTTGTACAGGCTCGCGTTGAGTGTGTGGGCCCGACTGGGATTGAAATGGAAGCCATGACGGCGGCGATGGGAGCTGCGTTGACGGTGTATGATATGTGCAAGGCGGTTGATCGGGGGATTATTATTGCTAAGGCTACGTTGTTGTACAAGAGCGGTGGCAAGAGTGGGCTGTATGTCGATGAAGAATGGGCTGGTCGGGTTGGGAGAGAGTTCTTTGTCGAGCACGACCTGGAGATGCCGGAGAGTCTGGCGTGAAAGTGCATCGGAGATAATTACCACGCATGAGCTCGCCAATAAGTACGTCGATTGTACATTGACCATGCCACGCCGTCAGTCGGTAGACGCTGGATGAGGTGAAGTTCCGGCTCCACCTGCCCGAACTCTCTCCACGCCACGTGCGCAGCGCAACCTCACCTTCGCCCCCCACCCGCAATCTCCCTCCACCTTCTCCAGACCTTGCCCTACCTCACACACGCGCTTGTCATGTTGTAGCCACGATTCTTACCAGCGCCCGGCGCGCCCATCCTCACCTAATCATGGCTGCCAAACACATCGGCCCAGCATTCAGCATCCCCCGCGCCCTCTCCACCATCTTCCCCGACTCCCTCGCGTCCAACGCCCTTCGAAGCCCAGCTATTTCCCTCCTCCAACGCCGCCAGTTCCACGAATACTTCGTCACCCACCTGCCCTCGTCCTCCCTCGCACCAGACCGCAACCGCGGCACCGTCAACCACAAGCTCCCCCGCAGCGAATCCCAACCCCACTCCCCCTCCGACTCCTCCTCCCGCTCGGCGGCCAGCATCCCCCAGCATCCCAGCAGAGACACGACCATTGTCCGCATCCCCATCAAAAGCGCCAAACACCACTTCGGCGCGGGCGTCAGTCGCGGCAGCCGGCCGTATAACGAAGACAGGTACCAAGCCGGCACCATCGAGCTGCCTGCCTTTGCCAAGCGTCAGCCTATTTCCATTTCTAAGAGACCGGGGGGCCAGCAGCGCGACAAGGTCAGCCAGGATGAAGCTGATCAGCAGCAAGGGGCTACGAGCGACATTGGCGATCCGCAGGTGTTTTACTTTTCCGTCTTTGATGGGCATGGAGGGAGTGAGTGCTCCGAGTTCCTGAGGGATCGCTTGCATGGTTATATCGAGGAGGCTGCTTTGTTGTTTGGCATGCGGAGTACGTTGCAGAAGGGAGAGGATGGGAAAGGCAAGACACTGGCAGACGAGTCAGAGAATGGTGCTGCGGCCGAGCAGGATGCGGAGGAGCTGCAGCGGAGCGTGGTCAACAGCTGGAAGGAGACGGTCGGCGGGTATTTTAAGCGATTCCGCCCCGAGTACTTCCCTGCGCTCACTCCGTCCAAGTCGGGCGACGAGGGTTTGCAAGACAACAAGGCCGAAGACAAGCTTGCCAGCAACTCCATCGAGACCGTCCTCACCTACGCCTTCCTGAAAGCCGACCTGGACTTTACCACCGCCCAAGCGCAGAAACACACCGCCACAGAGTCCAGCTCTCGTTCGACCGGCACGCAGCACTCCCTCGACGACCCCGTGCTCGCCGACAGACCCATCAACGACAACGACCTCCTCTACCACCCCGACCGCCCGGCCTCGCAAAACCTCCACAAAACCGCGCAACGCACCCTCTCCCACTCCCCCGACCTCACCGCGCCCATAGGCGGCTCCACGCGCTTCAAAGGCGGCTCCACCGCCTCCATCGCCCTCATCTCCACCCCAACCCCCACCCCCTTCTGGCACCCCGCCTCCCCCTCAACCCTCATGACGGCCCACGTAGGCGACACGCGCATCCTCCTCTGCCGCACGAGCGACGGCAAAGCCGTGCCCCTCACCACCAACCACCACCCCTCCGCCCCGATCGAAAGCACGCGCCTCCGCCGCTACTCGGGCGCCTTCGTCACCGACTCCTTTGGCGAAGAGCGCGTGCTCGGGTTAGCAAACACGCGCGCTTTCGGCGACATCAGCTCCAAACGCATCGGCGTCAGCGCCGAGCCGCAACTCACGCGCGTCGAGCTGCCCGCCGCAGGCTACAGCTTCCTCGTGCTCGTGTCGGACGGCGTAAGCGGCCACCTCGAAGACCAGGAGATCGTCGACGTAGTGAAAGAAGCCAAGACGCCCAAGCAAGCGGCCGACGAACTCGTCAAGTTTGCCGTCGAGGTGAGCGAGAGCGGCGACAACGCGACGGCGCTCGTCGTGCGGCTGGGCGGGTGGGAGAGGCGGAGTGAGGGCGGGGTGGGCAGTATGGGCACCAAGGAGCAGCGCGACTACCGGCGCGAGGAGGCGATGGACCCCAGGGGCCGGAGGATGTAGGAGTTTTCTACCATCTTGGGAGTGGTGTTGGACACCTGGGTGGCGTGAGTGAGCGTACATAGCATACATATCAGGCGGGGGTGTCGAGCGTTATACATGTCATTAACCTGATTCCAATATGTGCATGGGCGGCTTTTAAGAAATCTTTGATTGGAAAGTCTAGTCTCCTGCGCGCGCCGACGGAGTAGTCATATACCCCGCCCTGATTTCTATGCGTCCAAGAAACAAAAGAGGGCAAGAGGAAACAAACGTTGCCTCCCACATTTCGCTATGCATGGCGTCTCGGTGAATCGGTGACAGACAGAGAACAAGGGTTTTGGTTTGGTTGATGGGGGTATCGTGCATGGAGTTCTATGGGAGGTTGATGGTGGGGGTGATTGGTGTGTTCAGTGGAGGGCGTGCGTTGGTGACCTGCGTGGTGGGGTGATGGTGTACGTGCTGCTCGTAGGGTGGCTCGGTGGTTGATGCTCGGGTTTGTGACTGCCAGGGTTGCGTGGGGAAGGGGTGGATTCGGATCGGGAAAGGGGGGTTGTTGGCGAAGCGTGAAGTGTGCTGGTTGCTGCTGTCGTTGAAGCGTCGACATTGAGCTGGAGTCATGAACGTGTCCCGCCAGCTCACTTCGATTGGGAGACATTCGGCTGGTGCAGTCCGTTGCCTGTGCCGCTGCCGTGTTCGCGTCGGGCTGGAGTGACTCGGATGCCACCGCCGTGACATCCTGCGTCAAAGCCCACTCCATCCGTGACGTTGGAAATCTAACAGCACCACTTCAGGACATCTGCACATTGCCCGCAGCAGCTGAGCAGACGAGTCAGCAAATACATCTGAATCAACAACAAAACACCACGTTCACTGCAACCTTGGAGCAATCTCCTCAAACAGCCAACTAGTAGATCATGCGTGCACGAAAGTCCGTCGGGAGTGAGGAGTTGCCCGTCCAGTGACGGCGCCGAGGTTGGAGGCCCTTACCGGCTTGACGCTTGATCTGCTCCCGTGCCCACCGAGCAGTCTCTTGCGTGCGCGGTGCGAATTCCTTGTTCGCGCGCGTCTCGCGGCACATGGCTGTCAGCCAGTCTGCGCGGAAGTAATGGCTGTATTCGCCGTTGGGGAAGGCTTCGGAGATGTCGCTGCGCAAGGGTCAGCAGGGTGTGCAGGCAGAGGAATGGGGGTAGGGAGTGCTTACCCGACCACGCCCATTGACGCCCTCAACAAAGCTTCGGTGCGGTTCGGGTCAAGATACACGGTGTTGAGAAGGCTGAAGATGGACTCGACGTAAGGCTGAAGCAGATTTGCTGGAGGCAAGATTAGCATTACACAACGGGGAAGCACATGGCCAGGGCCACTCACTTTTGGATCCAGCCCGCAGCGCCATCACAATACCACCCCATGCGTCCATGATGCCCTCTCGGAGGCTCACGACGTAGTCCAGCATCTCAAAGTTAGCAGAGTTCTCGCTTTGAACCGTGATACCCGCCGCCTGTTGCAAGACCTGAGCAACAACGGACAGATATGTCTCGAACTCGCCGCCGATGGCCTGCGCGACATCTCCGAAACACTGCAAAATCGCAGGCTTGAATTGATTGCCCAGTGTCGTGCTCTGCTCCAGAAAGCCATTGTCAGCTGTACCAGCACTCACAAGTCGCATGTAGTATTCGTATATCGTCATGTTACTCACCCGGAGGTTGTTCAGAAGCGAATTCATAAACTGATCGCAGAAAGGCGCCACACGAGCTTCCAGGGCCCGGGTGATATCGGACACCAGCCCAATGCCCATGGCGCAGACTTGAGGTTCCTCTTGGTTGTTGAGGGCGGAGAGGAGGAATGGGGAGAAGCTCTGCATGTACTTTTCGAAATCCGCCTCGAGAGCGTTGGCCATGGCCCCGATGGACGCGAAGATGGTGTCCGGGACGGAGCTTTTGGCGCCGACGCTGTTGAGCAGATTGAGGAGGAGATCCATGATGCGGTCTGCTTGTGGGGCAATCTCCTTTTCCAGACGCTGAATGATTGCCATGACCACGGAGGTGAGAGAGGTTTGAATCTCTTCGAGCGTGAGACGGTCCTCCACAGACACCACTTGGGCCTGCATGGGAATCGTCTTTTGCAGGCGATCGATAATGACTTCGCTCAAGTTGGCGACAAGGGGCACGGAGTCGTTGGCGGCATTGGTGACAAAGGCGTTCAAGACTTCGTACGCCGCAGTGCGGAGCTGATTGTCTTGCGTTGACTCGGTCGCTTGAAGCAGGTGTTGCACGCTCGCTTGGAAGTGTTGGGACAGGGCGTTCGTGGAGCATCCGGGTTCGCCGGCGAACCTATCCGCCAGGTTCATCAGAGCCCAACAACAAGAGCTCGCCATTCTGGGGTGCGACGCAAGTCCCTCGAACAGCACTTGAATCAGGGATTGAAGGTGCGTTTGAGGGTCGATGGCCTCCGAGACGGCTTCACAGATGCGTCCGAGCGCGTAGGCGGCAGAGTCCTTAACTTGCACCGACGGGTCTTTCATCATCTCGATCAGCACCGGGAGTGCCTGCTTGACCAGCGGATCCAGCACCTTCTCATCCGGACCCTCCATCATCGCTCCAAAAGCAGACACGGCCGCGTCTCGGTAGTGCCAGTCGTTGTCTCGCAGATGGCCTTCGACAAAGGTGAGGACGGGCGGCACGATCTGGCTACCGACTGCCTGTGACCAGAGCTGTACACACTGGTACGCCGCTCGCGAGATGTTGTATTCGTCATCGGCAGCATCTTCATCCTGTCTGGCAAGAAGCTCGAGCAGCACAGGGACGACCTCCTGGGTGGCGACGCGAGCGAAGTTGAAGTACGGTCGCATCTCGGTGGCCTCTGCTTGGGCCTGCGCATTGTCATCTTCGATGCTAATCTCCTCTTCGCAGACCGTACACCAGAATTCCACGGCCAACTTCGCCACGTCTTCCTCGTCACTCTTCATCCCTTGAATGGTCAGGCCGAAGAGCGCCTTTTCCATGTAGAAGCGCATCTTTTCGTAGTAAAGGCCCATGATACGGTTCAGGCAGCCATAAGCACCCTGTTGAATGCGAGTGTCCTCGGCTTGGGTGGCTTCGCAGATGACTTGCATGATGTAGTTGCGCTCGCCCTCATCCTCGAAATTGCTCCTCACGAACTCCAATGAATCGCCGAGGGCAGTGATGGCGGCATTCCGGATGTCGTTGTTTGGCTCCTCCTTTCGTGCACCCTGCACCACGGCAGTCAAAATGGCGTTGGAGTGCTGTGCCAGGCTGTCCCTCAGTTCCTGATCTTCCGTCTCGCAGATGAAACCGATGGACACGAGCGACGCCTGCTTCTTCTGATCGTTCCCACTTCCTACATTCTCCACCAATGTACGCATCAGCTCGGGCCATTGGTTTCGCGGGAGCTCGATGGCGGCGATGGAGGCGATGAACTGTGCGGCAGACTGCCCAGCCCGACTGTCTGAGCTCCCGAGGGTTTGCAGGGCCAGTGCCTTGACTTGTGTCTTGATCTGCGGGTCCACCTGTTGTAGCCATCTCTCCTGAACCTCTCGTAGACGGGCAAAGTCGCGGGCGGAGAAGGAGTTTTTGAGGGCGAGACCGGCTGCTATGCGGACTTGAGACTGTGCTTGTTCGTTTGCGAGTTCGGAGGAGAGGGTGGTAAGGTAGCCAGGCTGGCGGAGAAACAGTGTCAGCGTCACCATGTGACATGACCCGGAGCGCACAAAGGGGTTAGAAGACTGTGAACTTACGAAATCGGCCGCAGCTGCCGACGAAAGCTGTTGTTCCGCGGCGGAGCGTATAGCAGCATCTGTGGGAGAGTTAGAAGACACTTCTCGTGACGTTTGTAGTACGAGGGGTATAAGCCATGGCTGCCACTAACCTGGCGAGAGGGTGCCGGAGAGGACCTGGTTGACGTCCATACTAGGCGAAATCTCCAGCTACGAAGGCAGGAGAAAGGATTGCGCGATCTGCCGTTGGTTTGTCGTGCGGCAGACCAGATAGGCCGAAGGTGTCGTGCAACAGCCTTACCCTCCGACGCAGGGTCTCGCAGTGGTTCGAGGATTGTATCCGCACACGCACCTGCTCGTGTGGGCAGGAGTGTGATGACTGATACGGGGCGAGAAGGGGAACGCCGAGGAATGAGGATTGAGTGGTCGGATGGCGATGAGGGGAGGAGGGAAGGGTGAAGGCGAAATTTCTTCGTGTGGTGTTGCGCTGGGAGACGCGGCGGGAAAATTGAAGCAATGTAAACGTCGAAATGCGGGCTGCAGCTGTCACGTGCTTAGTCGGGTTTTGGGTCCCTGTGTCTCTTATGCACAACATCATGAAGTAAAGTGAATGCCAAAGGCGTAAAATGTGACTAGATGTACAAAAGTATCGCTACGTGTCATTTGTGCCAAAACAGCATCGCTCGCCGTCTCGAATATCGACAAAACTCGCTGGGTATCGTAGATGCAATCAACGCTGAATACAAGACCATCCCACAAGGCTCGCGACACCAAACAGGCCTCCACGCTTTTAGTCCTCGTCTACCTCCATCCCGTCCGGTACCAGGAAAGCCGCCTCATCAAAGTCATCGGCGTCCAACACGCGCACACCCCCACTCGCCCTCGGCTTACGAGAGGCCTGCTGTCGGAGTCTCGCTTTCGGTCTCTCCCCACGTGCGAGAGCGTCGGAATCCATGGCGGTGTCATCGTGAAACCAAGCGTCTAGATCATCCTCCATGTCCTCCTCGTACGTTCTCTTCTTAGAAAGATCGGCGAGTGGAGATGTCGAAAGGGCATCGCCGGACTGGAGCGTACTCTGAGACCGTGTCAAATCGGGCAGTTCGTCGTCACTGTCATCGTCTTGAATGACAGCTGGCGCGGATGATGATGGCATTTGTTGCGCCGCCAGGCCTCCAATTTTATGCAGTCCACAGAACGGCAGCAGTTCCCTCGAACTCACTCTCGTCTCAGTCCTGGTGTTTTGCGTTCTTGATCTCGCCGGCGCGGTGCTGGGAGGTATCGAGTGGCCTTGCAGGCCCATTGTCTTGTGGGTTTTGTAGCCTTCAGGTACCGATTTGCGTACTCGCATGCCCACGCTGAGTAGGGAGGATTGGGTCTCGGGTGGTAGGGGTGGGCTCAGAGTCGATCTCTCTCGGTGGGGGACGCCATCAGAGCTGTTGCTGCGGCCGAAGTAGGAGTCTATCGAGGGTTGGAACTGCCTCTTTGCTGTGTGGCTGGATGACATTGTGGAGGGCGCGGGCCGGGCGTCTGAGCGCCGTGGGTATGAACGCTGTGAGTACTATGCGTCTTGGGGACACAAGATATCAAGACAAAAGAAAAGAGAGGGGAACAAATTGGAAGAGGGAACTGGCGAGCTTCGGTACGCGGGATATAGAGAGGCAGGAGCGTCGTCCCGTTTAGGATTAGACTAGCTGACTCCGACTTTCTGATTGGTCAAAGCCCGCGATACTGTTCAGACGGCGATTCACGCGTCTCCCATCAAAAGGTAATCTTCTTTCCTTGAAATGCAATCGGCACCGCCCGCTTCTCTTTGGCCTTCTTTGCGGCCTCCCAGCTCGGGTGAAGAGGCCCATCATCTTGCTTCTTTGTGTTCTCCTTCTTCGCATGAGGCAAAGACTTGCCGCCGTTCCGTCCAGACTTATAATCAGGGCTGGTTCGTCTCGTGCGCCGGTCGTAGCCCTTGTTCTTGCGGTCATTGGCATCGACCGCGCCGCGCTTCGAATTCCAGCCATCGTCACGGTCGTTCCGAGTCGGCTTTTGCAAATGCTTTGCGCCGGCGCCGTACTTTTGCTCCCAGATCTGCTGGCGCGCTCGCTGCCCTCTCCGGTTCTTCTTGACCGGCGCCCCTGCGTGCTCCTCAACATCCGACTCAGAGCCTGAGATGTAGCCAGCCATGGTGAGTGAGGGTAGAAAGGCTGACTTTTTGATCGGAGCTGCTTTCTGTGGCTCGGGTGATGCGGAGCGATTGTCGAGCTCGGAATCTGATAGCGAGAGATCTGCTTCCACATTGTAGCCGTTCGACTTGGATCCGTTGGCACGTTTGACGCCTTCCGCAGCTAGTTGCCTTTCCAGTGCCGCAACTCCATGGTCCTCATCATCGTCTTCGTCAGAAGTGGAAGCTATCCGATTGTCAAAGTCGAGATGCTCCGCATCTGAGTCGTCCCCAGCATCATTTAGTTGTCTGGTCCTAGGATACGAAGATTGCCGTTCGTCAGGTGCTTCGACATTCCCTCGCCCGTGCAGCGAGGCTTCTTTCGCAGGCTCGAAATCCTTGGCCCTCTTCCTTGACTTTCTAGCAGACTTGGAAGTGTCGATATCGAGCCCCAGACTTTGTTGTATGTCGGTCACTGCAGTCGATAGAACATCCTGGACTTGATTCGAGTTGCACAACCGCGCGTGTACATTCAGCGTTGCAGGCTCCGTCGAAGCAGCTGGAGGATCTCGCACTTCGTCCGGAAGACCCGGACTATCCGAGACGGCTTTGATCTTCAACAGAGATTTGTACAAATGCAGTTGCGCCGAAGCCGTGGTATCAAGCGCCTTGGTGAAAAGGAGTTAGAAACTGGCGCAAGTTGTCAAACGCATGATCCTCCTCACCTTCAACGCAGCAATCTCCGCGTCGATTCGCTCGACATCCTTCTGATTGCTCTCTTCCTCCGCCTTTCTGCGCCGCTTTCCCAATTTCTGCCTCTCGAGGCCCTTGGACACTTTGAAAGCATGACCGAGCTTGGTGAGCGCGACCTTCAATCTCTGCTGCACTCGTCTTTGCCGGGCCGGGTCTCGCGCCTCGTCATCTTCGCGCTTTCGCTTTGGCATGTCGAGTGGTTCGCCCGATGCCGAATTGGCAGGTTTGAAGCGCAAAGCCAGCGCAGATTTCAGATGTGTAGTCTGCGCCACGACTTTTGGCCACCAGATGGAGTCCTTCTGCGCCAACGTCCGCTAGTACTACAGCCGTGTCTGAACAAATCACGGCCTGCCATCAGCCTTCTTCCCATGCTGTGGTCTTCTCCAACTCGCGCGACTTCAACGGAATGTCTCTCTTGACTGACCCACAATTCGTTATGCATTAGACATTTCAACTACTCGAGGAAGCGAAGCACAACGATCGATATCCTGCTCCAATGAACGCCTCATTCAAACCCCTCGTCACTCGATTCGATCCCCTCCGGCTCGTCTTCCTCTCGCAGCTGCTGCAGAAATTCCATCCTCCTCTCGCACTCCTCCCAAGTATGCTTCTCCTCCAGCAGCCTCAGACCTCGTGCATCTCCACTCTCCAACACTGCATCTTCCTGCAGAGACCAGATTCCGGGGATGTCAGACGGTAAACCTCTGCCGGTCTTTGCGTCGAGCAGGACGAGATCTGCTAGCTCCCACCGCATGGACGTCCGCTTGAGGGCTTCGATGATGGCTTGCTCGTCGCTGCCGTAAGTCACCTTCCTGTTCTCGATGTAGTCGTCCATGTCTCCATGCGCAATCTCCTGCGTGTTAGAAAGATCGCGCTGGCTGTTGGCCATGGCCGAGCGCCGAAGGCCCGGCTCCCGCTCGAAACCGTCGTCCGAACGATCTCGCTCTAGACTTGCATCCGATGGAGGACTGTTCGAGGCGCGATTGGCAGTGAATTGCTCGGCCAGCAGCTTGCGACGGTTTCGCACAGCGCTCTGAGATCGTGCAAGGCCGTATGTTCTTATGATCTGTGATGCGTTCATCCCCTCCTCCGTTCCACGCAGAAGCACGTCATCTTCACCGGCGGTCCAGCCTCGTTTGAGAGCTCCCAACATTGCCGCTGCGTCATTCTCCGCTACATCCCCGTCAGAGTCTGGCGGTAGAGGCATGTCAAAGTCTGGCAGCTGTGTCTCGAAGTTCAAGATGTCTTGTGTCTCAAAAACATTCACTCTCAGATGCTGAGTATTGTGAAGATTGCTAGGTTCTTCCGAACTCGAAGAGGCGAACGAGCTTCTTGAAGACTGCGATGCAATCTCATCAGCATCGACATCTTTACCGGCAAGCGCGCCGCCTTTGCGGTCTCCAACGGAAAAGTCGACCGCAAATCCGTCCACTTGGTGATTAGAAAGCCTGCCCAGGGACGCATCGTCCCTGTCAGCCCGAGTTGGCGGTACGGACGAGGTCCGTCCTTCTCCGACTATCACATAGCTGGTAGCCTCAACGTTCTTCCCGGTCTGACTCTGGTGGTGATTCAGTGGATCGGCCGGGACAGCCGTTTGATCTCGGTCCTGCAGTCTTTCGACTTCGCCTTGATGCATCGGCAGCTCGGGATAGGCGATCTGAGTCTCAAAGCCCAGACTCGCATGCTGTGGCCCATCACGCGACGGTGGTTTTGGGGACTCGGGCCAATTGATGGCTGCCTCAAACGCTTCGTCAAGTTCCCGCTGCGACGACATGGTCACATCAATTAGACCAGAATCAGTATAGTCGACACCAAGTGAGGCTCCTGACGGTAGCTCGGGATCCTGCACGGCTGGCTGGTCGTGGGTCTTTGTAACGGCTTGCAGAAATCGAATGTACTCATCCTGAAGCTCGGCATCCCTGCCATCGTCGTCTTCGGGCAAGTCTATTCCGCGCCGAGAGGTGTGTTGCGCCTGTTGACTCGCCAGGTTTTCTTCGGTCAAGAGATGCGCACTCGCGTTGGAAGGCTGGATTGACTCTTCTCTGGCAAGCCGACTAGTCGTTGGAATCTCAACGTGACCGTCAAGCTGCTGCGTACCACCACTTGGGAGCCCTTGGTCTTCTGATCGCTGAAATTGTTGGCCAAAAGACTCTCGTTGAAGCTGTTGATCCGCTGCGCGCATAGCATCCGATGTTGGGAGAAACGACCTGAAGGCCCCGCTACTGCCTTGAGCCTCGTTGAGACCAGGCAGCGCTGTCGCATACCCCTCTGAGACAACAAGGGCCATCCCTTTGTTGGACTCGGCAGCTTGGCGCGTGAGCGTGTTGTCTCGCGCCGCCGCTTCCTCACTGTCGCTTCTTGGAAGCTCGGTCGGGGACACATCGGGAGGGTTCGCCGACGTTGATGGCAGAGTGGGCGCTTCCTGTCGCTGAGTCGAGAGAGTCCGATCTGCCATGGGCGCTTGAGTGGTTCGAGGCCTCTTGTTGGGTTCGACACCAGGACTTTGCGACATCTGAGTGTCACGTTTCCGCTTTGGTGAGGTTGAAGGCTTTATTTTGTTGCGTGATGGGGAGGTTAGAGGTTGCTCATTGGGCTGGGATTCATCAGGATGCGCGACTTCTTCCAAACGCTCTTTGTTTCGTCCTCGCAATAGGATTGGCCGCACAAACTTGCGCCATATCCTATGCCATGCCCGCGCTGTGTGCTGTGGATGTGTTTCGGACCATTTCTCCCATGCTTCTCTCTTCCGATCCGGATCAATTCGTTCAATATCGGACGCCACTTCCAGAAGCATGTCCAGATCAGCTTGGTCGACGCCTTCTGCTCTGCGTACCGGCGTAGCATCTCTTCCAGGCAATATAGATTCTGACTGCCCAGTCTCCTCGCGCGATTGTTTGCGCTCCAAGTCCACGTTATCGCCGATGTCTTGTGTCGGCTGCTCTGCCTCAACAGTCTGGCGGTCTTCATGATGCAGAGGATCGGATGGCTCGGTAATCGCCTCGGGCTGATCTGCGCTCACAGCAGCTTCACTGCCGGCAGATCGCAAAGGAGCGGGTGGGTCGAGGGCCACATCGGCGTCCTCATCTTGGGCGATAGGCGGCGTGGGCGGGGCATTCGCAGAGACTGTAAGTCTCACACCATCAGGTGGCGGTCGGTCCATCAATTTCTTAATGTATCGATCTCGCCAGGCCTGGTACGTGTGTCGAGAATTGACCTTTTCCAGATCCTTATAGATATTATTGCCTTTTATACTGCCCTTCCCGAGACTTGTCTGAACCCACTCCCAAAGAACTCGGTCATCTTCCGCAGTGAAGGCTGTACGCGTGCTCTTGGCAGGTATCCCTGAGCCCGCGGCTCTGATGGTACCCACGGGGGCTCCAGCAGCATGGCCGCTGGGATCGGGAAGACGGCCATCCGCGATTGCAGTGTCGATGAAGGAGTAGGAAAGACTGCCCGGGGGACAGTCTTGGCGAAAGTGATCTGCGATGATATGATCCGCCTGAGTGTCGAGTTTCACCACTCGGCCGCCGTTCGACTCGATCTTCTGAATGAACGCGGAGCGTTGGGGTACACGCTGCACCAGGAAGAATTTGAGGCCGTGGAAGAGGTCGCCTACAGAGGGGGTGTGCTGATTCGCATTCGCGATGGCGACCTTTCCGGCCGCCATTTGGTTGGCGTCGCTTTCGTGGTGGTGAGGAAGCTGTCCAGGGGCGGCGAAGGTGAGGTTGGCGGGAAGACGCGTCGGGGCAGGCGCACGCGACGGATGTCACCCCGCACTTTAGTCGTTTAGCGCGAAGCTCGTGGATGTTTTAATCAATTCCAACCAATTCGCGCTCGTCGATGGCAACGACATGGAAATGGTGGAAGCATGGGTGTCATCCGCAACATCGTCATTGCGGTGTCTGCCATCTCCTTTCTGACCTTTGTCGCCCTATTTGGCCAGCTGCCTGCATTGCGGAAGACGCCAATCGGGTGGTTGCATTGGCTCCTCCGCTACGGCATCCCAAACTTCCTCGCCGGTATTGATCAACACGTCACAGGCGGCAAGATTGCACGGGTTGGAGTCCGATTGGGGAATTATCTGTTCTTCAAGAAGAATCCCGTGGTTCTGGTAAGGCCTGAGCTTAGATGACTGCTTGTGCTTGTGTCTGACTTCCTATCAGATCATCTTTCTAGCCTTGCTCACTGGAAGTGCCGGTTTGCTCCTCTGGCATGGCATCGCACTCCTACCAACCAAGCTTGTCATACCTATCCCGATCCTTCTGGTCCAGCCATACCTCTTCACCTGGCTCTGCGCTTCCCACAAAGGTCACCACATCATCTCCGCTACGCATCGACAGCGCTTACACGACTACCCTTACGATCATGTCCTCTTCAACCCTGGAAACATCTGCATTACCTGTCACCTGTACAAGCCGGCGAGATCGAAGCACTGCAGTCTCTGTGGGGTCTGCATTGCCATGTGCGACCATCACTGCCCATGGGTGAACAACTGCGTGGGTCGCGGCAACTATCGCTATTTTCTCGCCGTCCTACTCAGTCTGGGCCTCGTCGAAGTGTACGGCGCGTATCTCAGCTGGTACATTCTACGACCGCAGGTGCAGATCGACCCCACAAACCCCTTCTTCTCGCGAGCATATGCCAACAATCTCATCGATGCGGCGGTCGTGGCCGTTAATATCGGTGGTCTTTCCATTGCCGGCGTTGGAATGCTTGCTGCTGCAACGGGGGCACTGCCTTTTGGCCTCCTTGCATACCACTGCTACCTCATCTGGGCAGGGCTCACCACGAATGAGTCGTCGAAATGGGCCGACTGGCGGGAGGACATGAGAGACGGACTGGTCTTCAAAGGCAGCCGTCAGGCTTTGCAAATGCATCATCACCCCCACGATAACGAGGAGAATAGGTGGGGATACGCGAATGGCAACAGCGACTTTGCATCAGTCGCCAATACGACTCAACACGAGCCTCACGTTCCGTGGCCGATACACAGTGATCAAGCCATTTTTCTAAGTCGAGATGGTCGGCCTCCTGCTGGCGAAGAAGCCCTCTGGACACAGGTCTGGGATCTCAAGGACGTAGACAATCTCTACGATCTCGGGGGTTGGCGGAATTTCACGGATGTCCTCCAAGGGAAATGACCATGGGTGATGTTGGTTTCAGGCATTGTAGACTACGAACCACGCCTGCTATATACATAATACTATGCGACTCTAGGGTACCCATCTTTTACTACTCACGGGCGGCTGTACGGCTACACGGCTGCGAGCGGCCACGCTACCTTGCTGTACTGTAGCCGCGTGCACGTCTCGGGAACCATCTTCCGGCCTCGCAGATGAGGTGACCGAGCACGTTAGCCGGGTGACGAGCACATCGACTCCCCGTTGTTTTTAATCATTGGCAAGTCGTCTTCTTACATTCTTTTCTATAGAAAATATAGACTTTGAGTTTGTCTGGCATTTCTAGATCTTTACTGTCCATATATCGGTTGGCTTTCAAGATGGCGGACGAGTCTTTCGATGCAATATGCGTGGGTGCCGGCTTCGCGGGCATCCACATGAGTTACAGACTGCGAGAGCTGGGATTGAAGTTTCTGGTCATCGATCAAGCTGGTGATGTGGGGGGGACGTGGTGCGTTGGAGTCAGAATCCGATTCATCGATCGAAGCCGTGATGACTGACCTCTTTCTCCACTCGTCCAGGTTCTGGAACTTGTATCCCGGGGCAATGTCCGATTCTGGTGGGTGTTCCAACATGCAGACGGATCCATCGATGCTGACAAGTGGGCAGAGAGTTTCATCTATCGCTTCTCGTGGGACAGAGATGATTTGATGAACTACCCGTGGAAAGACCACTACGTCAAGCAGGATGAAGTGCTCGCCTACCTCAACCACGTGGTAAAGAAGCACGACCTGAGGAAGTACATGCAATTTAACACGCAACTGGTCTCTGCCAATTGGTCCGAATCCGATCAAAGGTGGGTTTTGAAGATCTCCGGTCCCGAAGGAGAGAAGACGATCTCGACCCGATATGCCATCACGGCTCTAGGGTTGCTATCGAAGACGAATCTGCCGGACATTCCCGGCTTGAAGTCGTTCGAGGGCGAGATGTACCACACTGGAGCGTGGCCTAAGGGTACCGATGTGACGGGGAAGCGGGTTGCTGTGATCGGCTGTGGATCGACGGGTGTCCAGGTCATTACGGAGATTGGAAGCAAGGTCGGACACTTGACCTGCTACCAGCGACATCCTCAATACAGCGTTCCATCCGGCGACAGGGCGGTGACTGCCGAAGAGCGACAGCACTGGAACGAGAATTGGGACAACATCTTCGATTTGGTGAAGAATTCAATCACTGCGATGGGCTTCAAGGAGAGCCAACGGTCGTTCCATGATGCTACGCCCGAAGAACGCGAGAAAATCTTCCAAGAGGCCTGGAACAAAGGCAATGGGTTCAAGTTCATGTTTGGCACCTTCAGCGACATTGCTGTTGATTGGGAGGCCAACGAAGCAGCGGCTGACTTTATTCGCCGGCAAATCGACAAGATTGTGAAGGATCCCGAAAAGGCGAGGAAGTTGAAGCCACACGATGTCTACGCCCGTCGGCCACTGTGCGATGGCAATGCTAGGAGTGGTGAAAGCTACTTTGATCAGTTCAATCGGGACAATGTTGATATCGTCGACCTGAAAGAGACCCCATTCAAGCAGGTCGAGGCCAAAGGGATCCGAACATCGGATGGCAAGTTTACGGAGCTTGATTGCCTGATTTTAGCAACTGGATTCGATGCCGTGGACGGGAATTACCTGAGGTTAGCAATCCACGGCCGCAACGGAGTGTCGTTGAAGGAGTATTGGGACGAAACTGGACCAACCAGCTATCTGGGAGTTGCCGTGCCCGAGTTCCCCAACTGGTTCATGATCTCCGGTCCGAAAGGGCCCTTTACGAATGCGCCGCCGCAGATTGAGCGCCAGGTGGAGTTCATCAGTGCCGCAATCGAAGACAACGAGAAGGCGGGCGCGCGGGTGCCGATCGAGGCCACGCATGAAGCCGAGCGCGCATATTCCGCGTATTGTGAGGAGTTGGCGGCGCATAGTCTCTTCTGGAAGGCTGAGGTGAGTTCTCCTCCCGAGTGTATTGCCTTATGGGTGGCTAACGTGACGATAGGACAACTGGATCTTTGGTAAGTCGACAAGTCACGTGCAACGTCACGAGGTCGGACTAACAAATATTAGGAGCCAACATTCCAGGCAAGCCAAAACAGTTACGCTTCTTTTTCGGAGGCATGCAGGCGTATAGGCAGAAGCTGGTAGAGGTGGTGTCCAAGGGCTACGATGGATTCAAGCCATTCACTTCCAACCCAACTGCACGGGTGTTTTGAGACTGGAGGACGAGGCGAAGGCATGTCGGTGCAAGCATTCGTTCAGTGCTATCTTGTGATAACGCCACGTACTTCGGACGCGGTGAAGATGGAGCAAGTAAGGTAGATATAGAGATTGATGGGATGTATTCGATGGGAAGACACCATCCTTGTCAGCTGTGACTGCCTTTCCAACTCGCACACCCGCTAGTTGACGTTGATTCGCCGCGCTGCTTTGCATTACATTTGCTGCAGGTCAGTAATGCGCTGGTTCTTATCGGAACGACATCCGACCTTGCATGCGGTGAGGAGTGGTGCTGCACGTAAGGCGGCCAGCGACGTCTGCAGTTGAGGCGGCTCGGCGATGCAGCATTGCGTGCTAAACTGCTTTTGGCGAGTTGGGCGATTCGTCATGAGCGGCTCTCCACGCGAGCGACTCAGGTGGTCATCAATGTCGAGTCAGGCACAACAATGGAAGAGTGAACCGGGGCAGCTTCCCACCTCTCCTCTCCTCTCCTCCATTCCCTTGCTTCATCCCTGGCATCACAATCCATAGAGCGGCGCACACTCGCGGCAGAGTGGCGTCTTTGTTTGCTCCCTATCAGGCATTCGCTCTCGGGACGGGGTCATCCTCCCAAGTCCGGCCGCCTCGAACCGCAGCTCGTGACTCCGCGAGTGTACGGCAGATCTCCAGCCAAGAGAAGCGCCGCAAAGCGTACCCGACACCTGCCAGCTCCTTTTCGCCCCTGATAGCATCTCCTACGATCACTCTCACTCCTACGCCGTGTCTGAGTGCTTCATTGCATCTCAGACGTGCCTAGGAAGCTTATCAGCTCCACTCGTCCTGCGTACTTAGCCTCCTTCCCCGACTCGCTGCCTGAGACCTCGACATGGAGCCTGGTGACTAGTGGCGAGTCATCGGCGAACACACCGGACAGCTTTCCCCTCTGCTCGTACAGCTCGATACCAGCAACTGCACTGCCTGTTGAGGCTACCACCAATCATGGAGCGAGCCACAGCCTGCTCCTCAACCGTTACTTTGCCCTCATAACATTCACCACCCCTCGACATCAAGAGCGACATCCGCCATGCATCAACTCCCTCGACCCTCCCCTCGGAGTGCCACGCCTGCCTCCAACCCCACCACCAATCCAGAGCGAACCAACAATTCGAGAGATCGGCCGATGCCTCGTTCCAGATCCAGCGTGGATCTTGCATCGTATACGGAAAGAGCTGGTGCTGCCGAAGCCTCGACTGCGGCTGGCCGCGAAGGCACACATGATAGTGGTCAAGACCGCGAACTCACAAAGTTGAATCAAATCATTCAGGTGGGTCAAGGACAGTAATGGTGAATGATAGTACAACGCTGATGGTTGGTATAGCATTTCCACACCAAGGCCGCACTATTGATCTGCTCATCGCGGGCCAATCTGCCGCGCAGTCAGAACCAGCACGGCGACATACGACAGAATAGATGGGTGGGTTCTTGAGTGAAGCACAACACCCGGATAACATGCTGATAAGCTTGAAAGTTCAACGTGGTGGTTGATGAGACCGACGTCTTGCTCGATCACCTGCAAGAATGGCGAAGACACGATTTATTCGAAGACCGGCCCCGGCCCCTGGTCATAGAGATGTTTCTCGACACCGCCCACCTGACAAGCAATCAGGTGCTCGTCATCAAAGATGATGCTGGGAGGAGACACAATGTCGCAAATGCTCTGAGCCCCTCCACCTCCGGCGCGCAGCCTTCTCGAAGTGGAGCACGGCAATGCGAGGTCGTTCTCGAGCGGTGGACCCTCGAACTGGGCGATGCCAATCGGCATACTCCAGCGGAACTTGACGAGAAGCTGCCCAATGTGTACAAAAAGGGCGTCGTGCTGTTCCGCTCCCTCTACACCTTTCTCCGCATTGTTCCTGCTTTTAAGCTGTACAGAAAACTTTTACGGCAAACCGGTAGCCATCAAGCGCTCAAGCTGAAATTCCGGATCAAGAAGGGGCGCGGCTCGGCGCAGGGCGAGCTAGACTCGCTCCTGACGCCCCTCTGTCCTCATGAGAAGAACGCCAGGGACATTGTCGAACACTACGCCTTTCAGCCTTTGGTGACGCCTGCTGGCCCTCTACATTGCTCGGTTCACTACCGCAAGAATTGCGTCTTCGGTATCGCGGATGCAGAGGCCCTCATCTCGGATCAGTTCCACGGGTTAGACGAGCGAATGCCAGCGCCCCCGGTCGGACGCTCACTTCCAGGAGAGCCGGTGGAAAGGCCGCGAGGCCCGTACAGCAGTACGGCGGCGCCGACATCTGCCATCGCTCGCGAAAGAGCTAGAGCAGCGTTGTCGGGCACCTACGGAAGTCTCGGCACCTTTCATTCATCGGAGAGGCGAGGCTCGCCCCTCTCTACCCTGAGGCAGCGCACACTTGAAGCGGAGGAAGAAGACATGGGCAGATCGGAGCAGGGGAGAACGGGGGAAAGTGTGCCGCATCGCAAGTCTGTCGACTATATTGCGAATCCGCCGTTCAAAGCAGGCTCCCTGACATCCTCTCCTCGCCCGTCCCCATCACCCAGCAGTTCGGTTGGACGCAATGAGGGAAGTCTGGGACGTCTCGGCCATGTGATCCAGACAAGCGCCAGCAAACGCACATCTCTCAATGCTCTGCCACAGCAACAATTACGCACGCCGTCATTAGCAAGCGAGGTCGCAGTTGGCTCGCCCGCCTCATACTCTCCTAAGCCGGCGCCTGCTCGGTACAGCAGCAGTTTCGCAAATCGCCCTCGACGATTCACATCACAAAGCGGCAAGACGGCGGAGAGCAACGCCAGCTCCGGCCGCGGCAGCAGTGACTCTAAAGAGAAATCCGAACACCTCCACGACCCCAACCAGGACATTTCCCGCAGCGCCAAGACAGACGACGACGATATCGCATCGTTTATATCGGATCTTGAGCGATCGAAAGACATTAAATTCCACACGCCACCCTCGTCGCGGGACAACGTCGTGAACCTGGCCAAGTACAGCAACATGCGAGACCCCAGCACTCAACTGGCTGAAGAAATGAGCTCATCCTCGCTCATCCAGACGTCGAGTACACCACCCAGCCGGCGGCTGTCCAACGTGCCCGGCCTGTCCATATCCTCATCACCTTCGCGCGCGCTCACCCACGCACCACATGTGCGCTCCCGACTGTCTGTGGCGGAGCCGCCGTTGGCTTCCTCCGCCGCATCAGCGTCGGGAGAGGGCTCATCCAGCCCCGGGATACGAGAGGTGGAGGAGGAAGATGACGAAGAGCCGTTCATCTTCCCTCACCACCAAGACGACAATCTAGACTGACTACCTGACGATTCATGAATTTTGTAGCGAGGCGTTTGGGACCCGCGGCGGCAGAGGGACCTGCAGGTGGGTGCGCATCGCGATTCACGCAGGATGGGATTGTTTTGTTTTGAGGCCTTTCGGTACATCGCGTTTGTACAGAGTTCTCATGACCTGGCTCGCCTAAGAGCGGGCAGAATGAAAGATCCAATTGTCTCGCACGTGCATCTAATGCCGAGCTCTCCCGCTGCGCATGTGGTGTTTTGGTTGGCCATCGGAGGAGTGGCTTGGGAGCTTGCGTTGCGGCGCGTAATTCCGTAAATTCGCGTTTGTGGGGCCGGCTTGCCCCGCGCCTGCCGTACACAGTACAGTCATCATGATCCATATGCGCCACCTCTGCTCCAAGCATAACATCTTTCACCTACTTCACCTCGTTCCATCGCGATTGAAACCACGCGTGTCGTTCAGTCTTCGTCGCGGACATCCATCCTAGCAATCTGCCCAGACTATATCCCCCCAATCCTCGTAACAAAGACGCCGTGCGACCTTCTTGGACGATACTCACGCCTCTCCACTCGAACACCACCTCATCCACGCGCATACACCTCACGAGCACCTCCACTGGAATAGCGACGACTCCACCGAGTCTCTCCTCCCCCTTTCTCCCCTCCTCGGAGATATTCCGAGCTTCGTCGAAGCACCTTAAACGCCGTGGACCGCAGTGTTCCACAGCCGGTGCCTCATCGAAGCTACGCGAATATCTCTGCCGCGCCTCTCCCTCCTCCTCTCATGAGTAATCTTCTGTGGAAGGCATACTACGAAGATGATTTCGACGCCTTCCAGCGGCTGTTGGAGGGTGCGCCCGCGAATACACGACCGTATGGCGGAAGAGGTGGCGTGGCGGGACCGGTGATTGGCAGTCCTGGACAGGTCGCATCGTCGCCGACAGTACTTCTGAAGGGTCGCAAGTCCTTGGGCCCTCCCACGCCATCTAGTGGTGGTCATGCCGCTGCGCTGACAAAGGGCGATATCAATGCGCGCGACGCTTTTGGCGCGACGTTGCTGCATTACGCTGCTTCGTCGACCGCGGACAACGCGATTGACTTCACCACCGCGCTTGTCGAGCATCCCTTGATCGACCTGTACGTCCAAGACTACGAAAGCGGCTGGACTGCTCTCCATCGGGCCTTCTACTTCGGCAATGTGACTATTGCGCGGCTGATGCTTGAGCGCGATGCCGGAGATGCGGTTGGAGAAGTCACCGGCCACGTCCATTCGACCGTTGGTCTGATCAAGGTTAAAGATCGAGATGGCTATGGACCTCTTGACTTGTACGCGGCGATTATCAAGGATCGCACGTTGAGAACCGACACCACTGGCCGCGCGCGATCTGGTTCTGGTCACAGCGACGATGAGCGCATGGTGGGCGATACTGGCGATGCAGACCACAAGATGCAAATTCCCTTCAACAATGTCGATTGTGATCAACTTTTCACTTTCGGCAGCAACAAGAATGCCACGCTTGGGTTCAGCAATGAAGATGATCGACAATTCCCCGAGCGGATCACTTTGCGCCGTCCAGAGGCCCTTTTACGTCGAATGTACTCGGAGCACTTGGAGCAGCATGACAAGAAATGGTCCCATCATGATCCCAGCCATCGGAGCAAGCACGCGGATATCGATGTGTCCGAAATGTGGGTGGAAGATATTCCATGGGTCATCCGAAGCAAGCCGCTTGTCGTTCAAGACGTGCATATGGCGAAGTTTCATTCCGCCGTGCTGACCGCCGATCCGGAATCGAATCTATACCTGTGCGGACACGGTCCGGGTGGCAGACTTGGTGTTGGCGATGAGCGGACTCGCTACAATTTCGTCTGCGTCAACTCGGGTGCCCTGGCTGGAAAAAGAGTGGTGGCAGTGGCTCTCGGGCTGAACCACACTCTGGCCCTTTCCAGTGAAGGAGAGACCTTCAGCTGGGGCAGCAATGCGCATGGCCAGCTGGGATTGAGTCTGCCCAAGTCTCCGACAGGCGAGGATGATCCTATTAGCACCGTCCCCAAGCAACTGTTCGGGACGCTGAAGCGTGAAACCGTGATTGGGATTGCAGCCTCTCGGCATCATTCTGTTGCGCATACAGGGTCCTCGCTGTTCACTTTTGGCAAGAATGAGGGCCAGCTGGGGATCGTGGACTCCGATGCTCGCTCTTTGGAAGTTCAGACCACGCCTCGCAAAGTTGCTGCCTCGCTGTTCGCCTCAAACATCACCTCCGTCTCGGCCATGGACAAGGCAACAGTCTGCCTCCTCGAAAGTCATGAGGTTTGGATCTTTGCGAATTACGGCTACACGAAAGTCCAGTTTCCTCTCGACGGGTTCAGTAATTACTTCTTGCAGAAGAGCTTCCGAGTCACGACGTACGACAATACGCCCAACCGGATTGTCAAGCTGACTTGTGGAGGGGATACGGTGTGTGCCCTGTCGAGTCGTGGCGAGATTTACACGGTATCTATTAGTGCGCGAATGGAGAACCCTCCAAGCTCCTCCACGACAAACCCAAGCAAGATCCGCAGTGCCATTACACAGCCTCAGCGAGTATGGCAACCAAAAAAGAGCAACATGGCGGCACGGGACGTCGGTGTCGATGCGGACGGATCCATCATTCTCTCCACGGAGGAAGGAAGTGTATGGAAGCGGACCAAACGTGCCAAGATCAAGGATGCCACCGCTTCCGGGGCGAGCGACTACAAACCCAAGGATTACAAGTTCTCCCGCATACCAGGCCTGACTCGCGTCTTGGCTGTGAGAGCGTCTTCCCACGGTGCTTACGCTGCAGCAAGGCGTGACTGTAATGTGCTGAAGACGCAGATTGCCGTGGACGAGCCGAGGCTGCACAAAGACATCTTCTCTCTTCTGTCTCTCAGAGGTCTTGAATACGAGCCTGGAAAACCACTGCGATTCTGGCAAGCTCAGAGCAATTCGAATGAAGTCCAAACTCTCCGGCGACGCATTCTGCAAAGCAAAGACATCGAGGGAGAGCTCCAAGAACTGCAGGAGCAAATGCTCACGAACCCCAACACAACCTATGATGCGTTGATATCTACGACAACCTCAGATGTGACGATCCCCATACATCGCTTTGTCTTGACTGGGCGGAGTCGGACGATGCGGCGCGGGTTCCGAGACCTCTGCGAGACGAGCACCTTCACCGTCCCAGATTTGTGCGTGTCCGAGATTGACAAAGACGGTCGGGCAATGGTCAAGTTCCAAGGCCTTGACATCTTGACTATCATCGATCTGGTCGTATACCTATACACCGACAGTCTCGTGGACTTTTGGCACTTCACCCGCAATGCACCAAGCATGGCTCACCGATACCGTCAAGTTCGAACGGAGCTGATGAAGATTGCCACGAAATTGGACTTGCGACATCTCGAACCCGCCGCTCGACAAATGGTGCAACCGGTCTACTGTCTCGACATGGATTTTGCGGTCGCCTTTCAAGATCCCGCCTTTTTCTACGATGGAGACTTCACCATTCAGTTGGAAGATGAAGACATTCGCGCACACAGCTGGCTCTTGCGGAAGCGCTGCCCTTTCTTCGAGGGCTTGTTTATGGGTCGTGCCGGGGGACGTTGGGTAGATGCTCGCGACAATGATGACGAGGTTCATGTCGACCTGTCGCACATCAACTCGAAGACGTTCCGAATGGTGCTGCAGTGGATGTACGCGGATTGTGGGGAAGAGCTTTTCGACGACCTCGTCAGCGTCAGCTTGGATGACTTCCTGGATGCCGTCATGGATGTCCTCAGTGCCGCGAATGAGCTCCTCCTGGACCGCCTGTCGCAGATCTGCCAGGCTGTCATGGGTCGTTACGTCAACGTTCGTAACGTATGCGGCCTACTCAACGCCATCTCCCCGAGCTCTGTCCACGCCTTCAAAGACGCAGGGCTGGAGTATCTATGTCTCAGTCTGGAAGCGATGCTGCAAGGCCATCATCTCAACGAATTGGAAGAAGACTTGCTGCTGGAGCTGGATGCAGTTGTTAGAAGCAACCAGCTTGCTTGCATGCCTTTCGCAAAGAGTGGATTTGCTGAGGAGTCACTTCACGAGCGGCATCCAGGTCTTGCTGATGCCATGGAGCGCGGTCGCCAGGCGAGATTGGACGCGTTGACGTTGCGTGCGAAATACGCCAATCTCGAACGTCAACCCCTGGGAGGCTTCGATGAAGAGATGACTTCACCGCTCCAGCAAAAGGGGCGTGGAAAGCCTACAGCACGCACTATCCACGATGCATCTCTGCCGTCACTCAAGGGGAAGCAGTCGTCGAAAGACATGATGTTCGCAATGGATGAAGAGGTGGACCTTGCTGTCCACTCTCCAACTCCATCACCGTCGATTCGCGCAATGGCCAAGGGCGCCGAACATGAAGTTATCCCTTCAAGCCTGCCAGAAGAAGTCTGGTACGATTCCCGAGGCAAAGCTCTACCGTCGCCTACGATCCAGCCGCAGACCGTAACGCCAGCTGGTACAACACCCAAATCGCCTGCGCTCCGAGCTGGCAAGACTCCGCCTACGACGGGCCAACCATGGAGCTTGACTCCACTCTCCGCCCACCCCAAAGTCGATATGAAGGCGATTATGGAAAACGCAGCTTCCAATCGGACTTCATCCTTGTCTCAAGGCCTCGCTAGTGCCAATTTCACAGCCCTCGATGCAATGTTGCCGCAGAAGGCTGGCGTGGCTAAGATGTCGCAGAAGGACCGGAAACGACTTCAGCATTCTGCCGTTGACACCGCAACTGCACCAGAGGATGTGAAAGGGCCGGGGACGCCGCCTGTATCAAGTGCAAAGCCGGGATCCGCATGGCAGACCATTCCGACGCAAAAGCCAGTCTCTGTGAAAGACGTGCTCGGCATGGAAAGCCCGGCGTCAAAGAACAGATCGCCGAACCCGCGAACCCCGAGTACCCCGCAACTCACCATGAGACAGACAATCTCCAACCCCAAACCATCGAATGGACTGCAGACACCCATCATCTCCCCTTCAGGTCAAAACTCCCTGCCCCGCCGTGAACTCCCCGATCCCAAATCTCCCGCCCAAGCGAAATCTCCCTCCTGGCAACAACAAAGCCCAGCCCCAAGCAGCCGATCCATCCCCCAATCCATCCGGCACCGCCCCGCAGTTGCAGACCCCAGCGTGCTAGGCTTGTCCATGTCCGAGATTGTCGCGCAGGAGCAGCTTGCCAAGGACTTCATCAAGGAGGCGGCGGCCAAGCGCGATTTGCAGGAGATTCAGGCGGAGCAGGAATTTGAGGAGTGGTGGAGTAAGGAGAGTGCGAGGGTGCAGGAGGCGGAGAGGAGGGATGCTGCTGCTGTTGCTGCCGGGAAGACGTCGCGGGCGAGGAAGGCTAAGAGTCGGGGGGCACAGGGTGGTGGTGCTGGGGGAAAGGCGAAAGGTGAGAAGAGTAGTGTTGTGTAATGGAGGTCGATGTTTGTTTTCGATGTACATACTTTTGCTTACCTACCGCATATGTGCGGCTATAGAGATTTAGATCTTTGCATCTTGTTTATGAGTCGTCCGAATCACATTCTCGATGAGGCTTCCCTACGAGCTTCGAGTGCACAGCTGTTTGATCTCGCAGTTACACAAGACGAGCTCACGCAGTGCATAGGATGATGATAATCAGGAGGATTGCTGTGATTTGTACTGACATTCGATCCTCATCGATACATTCTAATCGTAATACTTCGCCTTCGGCGCCCCGGGCAAAATCTCCTCATTCGTCATCTCACTCCTCACCTTCCCACTATTCGACTTCGCCACCCTCGCCTTGACCCATTCCCCCGCCGTGAAACCCGTCGCACCGCCCTCCTCAGGCTTCAACCCCAACTTCTTCAGCACCGCGCTCTCAACCGGCTTCAGCTCCATGCTGTCCTCCGGCCGCACAAAGTACAGCACGCCGAGACGGTCGATGTTGGCTTGGTCGGGGGGCGGAGCGACGACGCGGTGGATGCTGCTTTTCAAGAAGCCGTTGGTGATGAATTCGAGGCTGTCGGCGAGGTTGACTGTGATGCTGCCTGGGTAGGGCTTGACCCATTTCCATTGCCCGTCGTTGCTGCGGACTTGCAGGGCGGCGACGGGTTGGCGGAAGAGGAGGGTCATGGAGCCAAAGTCCTGGGGTTAATCTTGTTAGCTCGTATGCCATTGAGTTGATCCTTGGGAATGAACTAACCGTATGTCCCTTGACCCACGTCTCGCCCAGAGCGGCATTCTCCTGCGCGGTGCGGGCGTGGTACTTCATATACCGCAAGTGGCAGTCGGATTTCTCGTCGTATCTGTGGTGCTTGAGGAAGTAGTCTTCTGGGAGCTCCAGCACGAGGGCGAACAGCGTGAGCAGTTTCTGGATGACATCGGAGTAGATTGTCTTTGCGAACGTTTCGATCTCGTCCCAATGGGCTTTGACGATGTCCGGCTGCGGCCTTTCGTATGCTGGGATGCACTTAGGAATATTGAAGATTTCGGTATTATCGAAGACACCAGGGCGTAATTCACGCAGGCCAAGTGGTTTGTAGCCGTTGTAGCCTCCATTCTCCAAGTCGGCGCGGTATTTGAGCTTCTCCTCCATCGGGAGCTCAAACACTTCCTTGCCAATGGCAAACTGACGGTCGACTTGCTCCTGAGTCAATCCGAAGCCAACGATGTAGAAGAATCCTGATGGACTGCGTCAGCTGCTTGGCCCGGGATATAGAATGTGATGGACTATTACCGATCTTCTGGATGGCGTTGAAGAGTTGGTCGGCCAGCTTCTGCTTGCCGCCGGGTTGGTCGAAGGTCGATAGATCTAACGTTGCAAGATCGGCCCATTCCACTGTTTCCCATGGTGAGCAGATGTTCTTTCTATCATGGGTTACGCATGCTGCGCCCACCCACAATCATATGTGGTCTCCGGGACTTGATGGTAGGTGGGAAGATCGTGCTTGTCGACTCGCACAGAGCTGACTGCTGCGGCCGCCATGATGTCGGTCGTTATGCAAGATTGATGACTTGATGTAGAAATTGTGTCTAGGTCTCACTTGATGCCTTTCGTGTATACAGTAGAAGTGATCGAACTTTATTGTCCTTGCTTCAGCCGTAACCCACCTCCGACGTCGCAGCCTGAAGTTACGTCCTCTCTTGGCAGAGGCTCGCGTCAAAGTCAGCGCGTATGGCATCATACGGTTAGAACGGAAACTACGCAGATATCCAGTCGAAATGCTGGCAAAGAGGGCGACAGAGTGCGTAGAGAAAGGCACATCGCGTAGGAACCCCTGCACGCTCATCATCAACGAGCGTCCCCATTGGCGCGTAGACGCCAGTTACACTGGATTAGCATGCAACATGGCTTCTTCAACGCTCGACGTGCGTGTCGACGACCCGAGCATCGCGTGGCATAGCTTGCGATACCGCTTCCACGTGCTCGGGTCGTCGTTGATACATGAGGTCGCGGGCCTCGCATCGATGTAACCTGAGTAACCTGAAGATCATTGCCACATCTCAATTTCGTTCCCTCGTTTGTTCATTCATCCCTCCCAAGTCATGGATATCAAGGAAGACTCGAAAAACTCGCTCTCCGTAGAGGAAGGGTTTCAATCGCCCGAGCCCAAGGTCGACGACCATGGCTTGCATCTTGTGCAACGAGGCGGTGAGCTGGGGGAGAGCGAGATCGACGATACTTCCATTCAGGGCTTCGAGTCCGATCGGATGAAAGCCCGCACACTGCTCACGGCTGATGAAGAGAAGAAGCTGCTGCGTCGAATCGACTGGCGGATCATGCCGCTGTGCTCGCTCATGTTTCTGCTCAAGCAGCTCGACGCTCTCAACATTTCCAATGCTAGGATTATGAACGAGGGCACGCCGCGGAATATCATGACACAGCTGGGTTTGTCGTCGAATGCGTACGCTTTGTTGACGGTGTTATACTACGTGAGTCTGGCGAGAACTCCAGTAGCCGATCTTGTTTTGTTGAACTGGCGAGCAGGTCCCATACATTGTCTTTGAGGCACCATCAAACCTTCTCTTGAAGAAGATGAGGCCATCCGTTTGGCAAGCTCGAATCATCGTCAGCTGGGGCCTCTGCGTCGCGTGCCAAGTCGCCTGTACCAGCAAGGCCGGCATCTATACCGCACGGTTCTTCCAAGGACTGTGTGAGGCAGGCATGTTTCCGGGTGTGATTCTGCAAATGTGTTACTGGTATCGTCCGGACGAGATGTCGATCCGTCTCCTGATATTCTGTGAGTGTCGTTCCGTTCCACGGTATGACACGTGCTGACAGTGTCGGAGACATCATGGGTAATCTCGCAGGTGTCTTCAGCGGCCTCTTTGCGTATGCTTTTGACACGGTCTCCGGTGCGCAAGGACTATCCGGATGGCAGTGGTGAGTGTGGCCGTATAGTCATCATCGTTCCATGGCTGAGACAGGTCCATCAGGCTGTTCCTCTTCGAAGGTCTCATAACCATCGTCTTCTCCGGCGTGATCTACTGGTTGCTCCCCGACTTCCCGCCGACTGCTCGCTGGCTCTCCGAAAAGGAAAAGGCGTTTGTGCAAGCTCGACTGCCACCAAACGCTCCACGAGCATCAGAAGCCAACTTCAAGTTTCGGGAAGTTCTGAACGACTTGAAAGATGTGCGGCTTTGGATGTTTACGGCCATTTGGGCCCTGCAAACCGTGGCGACTCAGGTAAGTGAACAGATGCCGATGTATGGTGTTGAACAAGCGCCATCCGATCAAACGCAGGCTAAAGCATCCACGCAGGGCATTACCTTTTATCAATCCACAGTCATTGCGGATCTCGGCTTCACGACCATTGCCCAGGCGCAGCTGCTCAACCTACCCATCTCCATTCTCGGGATCGTGTTGATCGCCGTCTCGGGATATCTGGCAGACTCGGCTCGTCTCCCCCGCCCGGTCTACCCTCTCACCTTTCTCAGCGTCATCCTCGTCTGCTACGGTGTGTTGTTCGCATATCCGAACATCGGGGGTGTGTACGCCGCAACGTTAATCGCCAACGCCATGGCAGCAGCCTGGTTTCCTCTCATGTGGCCCTGGCGCGTGCAGACCACCAAGCAAGCCACAGGATCAGCATTTTCCATCAGTTTCGTAAATTCCTATGGCCAACTAGGTGGCGCGATTGGCCCGCAAATCTTCCGCAGCCAGTATGCGCCCAAGTACCACGTTCCGTTTGGTATCGTCATGGGGCTGGTGGCCGCTTGCATCATGATGACTTCGGCCACTTGGTATGTCACTCGACATACGGAAGCGGAGACCAGACGGCTGAAACTGGCGAGAAAGAAGGCGGATAAGGAGGGGATGGCGGTGCTTGACGACGTTGTGGATAATGATCTGCAGGGAAAGCTGAAAAGGGAGGATTGAGGATGGAGAGTGGTGAAGAATAGACGAGTGTACACAATTTGCTACCCCTCCTCCGGCTGTCCTGGAGAAATGGCGGAGAAATCATGCCACGATGACCTTTATGACATGGGAATTAGTCCAGCAGTAAATAACTATACGGTAAGTCAAGCATCATATGCCGATCAATCAGCCGGGAAATTATTAGCACAAGGTGAATTCTTTTGTCACGTGACGATCGTCACACTTCAGTCGGGAATAACAGGGTCCGCACAGTCTCAACACGTCACTGCATACGCCCAGAAACATCATAGCCGACATGGATCCTCAGACTTGAGCCATTGGACCTACATTTGTAAGCTGCTCATGACGACCGCGGATGGCACAACAAGTAAATTCTCTTTCCGCTCGTGAGCCACTCTACCTGCATTTATAATCGCAACAACTGGCACTTTGCAGTATATAACAAAATATACTTGCCCACTCGACTCGTCCTCCTTATCCATTACCTCATTCACACTTTCAACTGAACATTCCGCAAAGATGGGTTCAATCGCCACTCCCGCAAAGTACCTATTGATTTGTCCAATTCTTCTTCGAATGCGTAGTCTGACGATATCAGGTTTCACAACACCCCGGCCAAAGGAGTCTCATTCTTCACGCCGGCTCAGAATCCTCCGGCTGGCACTGCCTTTGCCAAAGATGGCGAGACCGTTCCGAAGCTCTTCAAGCCACTGAAGATTAGAGGCATGACGATGCAGAATCGCATCATGCTGTCGCCTTTGTGCCAGTATTCTGCGGAAGATGGACAGTAAGGAATTGGGTGTTTTTTACGGTCGAGATCGTCTGCTCACCGCAATCATTGCAGTTACACCCCCTGGCATGCGGCGCATATTGGCGGCATCGCATCAAGAGGCCCGGGACTCACTACCATCGAGGCCACTGGTGTTACGGCAAACGGTCGAATGTTGGTTTTGGACCCCCCAAATGTGATGCCGAAGAGCGACTCGTTAACCTTGACACAGCACGCCGGAAGACACCGGCATCTGGAAGGATTCCCAGATCGAGCCGTTCCGTCAAGTCGTCGAATTCGTCCACAGCCAGAATCAGCATATCATGATTCAGCTGGCCCATGCCGGTCGCAAGGCTTCTACTGTGTAAGTGCAATCAACGGTGCGATCGCACGAGCAACACCAAACTAACTCTGTCTTTATTGCAGTGCGCCGTGGTTGTCCTCTGGTGCCATCGCCGGCAAAGACGTCAACGGCTGGCCCGATGATGTTGTTGCGCCATCGGCGATTCCTTGGAACGAAGATCACCCGCAACCCCGAGAGATGACCATTCAAGAAATTGAACAGTTCAAGGAAGACTTTGCTGCTGCCGTCAAGAGGGCCCTCAAGGCTGGATTTGATGCCATTGAGATTCACAACGCTCATGGTGAGTGCGTCGGCGAAATGTATAAAAGTCTGCCTGCTAACGCAACGGAAGGTTACTTGCTGCATGCATTCATCTCGCCGGTCTCGAACAAGCGAACGGACAAATACGGTGGAAGCTTTGAGAACCGCACCCGGCTAACCCTTGAAGTGGTCAGTAGACCTACAAAGATTTCCGCGTACGCCCGGTACTGACTGTCAGGAAAGGTCGAACTGGTCCGCAAAATTATCCCGGATGACATGCCGCTCTTCCTCCGAATTTCCGGCACAGACTACCTAGAAGAAGTCGACAAGTCGAAGATTCCCGAATCCTGGACCGGCGAGGATACCGCGCGCCTCGCGCCTCTTCTGGCAGCAGCTGGCGTGGATTTGTTGGACGTTAGCGGTGGCGGCAACCACCCAGACCAACATCCTCATGTCGGCCCGGCGTATCAGGCGAAATATGCCATCAAGGCCAAGGAGGCTGTGGGCGATAAGATGCTGGTGGGCTCGGTGGGAACCATCAACAGCGCGACTGTCGCGAATGATCTTATTGAGAATAAAGGGCTGGATATCGTGACTGTTGGGCGTGCTTTCCAGAAGAACCCTGGTCTTGTGAGTCTTTGTCTGAATGCTTGCTGTTGACGAGTTTTGCTGATGAGTGTCTGTTAGGTCTTTGCTTGGGGAGATGAGCTGGGCGTGACGGTCCAAATGCCCAACCAGATTCGCTGGTGAGTTTCATCGCCTTGCCTGTTCAATTGATGTGCACTCTAACATTCGATCAGGGGGTTTGCCGGGCGTGGATCACAGGAGGGGCTGAAGCCGGTGAAAGCTTAGATTTGATGGAAGATGGTTAGATACCGGTTAGACAAAAAGTAGACGGATAAATCAAGGAGGTGCAAAACATCAACGCACCCACTTCCCCCAACCCCTAAGACAACTCCACGGCGATGCGGTTCGTCTGGAACTTCTTCGTATTCGGGATCAACGCCGCGCAGATCATGGCGCAGACCCCAAAAGCGATGCTTGTGTACCTGTCGCCGTGTTAACATCTGTGTCACTTCGAAGGCAGACCCAACTCACCAAACACAGTGCAACGAAAGAGCATAAGCCCACTCACTACCCCTCAGCGCACCCTCAAGAACAACCGGGGTGACACCAGGAAGTTTCTCGGCGGCCGCCACGCCCTCCAAAAGATACGTCTCCACAAACGCCTCCATCTCCAGCACGGTGCCTTTGAGCCCGGCCAAGGCGGCGTATTCGTAGACGAGCACAGGCAATCTGGCCGTGAGCTTGCTCTTGAAGATGTTGAAGTAGATGGAGTAGCCGATGGCGCCTCCGACGGCTCGTACGGAGAGGGAGAGTGCTGCGCAGGTGGTGATGAGGGCGTCGGGGGCGGCGATCATGGCTACTGTTGCTGCGGGGACGATAACGCCGCCGCTGTAGACGTATTAGCGAGCGTCGGTGAAAAGGAAGGTGTGGGGTGCGACTTACAGGCCAAAGGCGGCGAGTGTCCCAAAAGCGATGGTCATGACCATGTTGTCTGGCGACATTACGGACAGTGCACCGCCGAAACAGGTCAACATCGCCGCTGCCAGGAAGAGCACCCATCTGACCTTGCCAGTGAAGACGCTGAGTAGAGCATTCCAGAAGATCGCACCCAAGGCAGTGCCAAAGCCAGCTGAGATGCCTCTCAATCCAATGTCCAAAGGGATAGGAGCCCATACGGTAGAAATGGTCAGAGGCCAGAAATTGAGGAGGGAGAAGAAGTTCATTCCCGCGACGAAAGCCACTGCAAAAGCCAACGCAACGACGCGCTGGCCTTTGAATAGCTCCGACGGTATCATGGGGTATTTGGCGAACTTGGCCTCGTAGATGACCCACGTGAAAATCATGGCGAGGCCAATGAGAAGTGTGCTCAAGACGTATGCTGATTTCCAAGGATGGGTGTATCCGCCTGCTTGGAGGGCGATGAGGAATAGTACAAGGCCTGTGATGGACAAGAAGCCTCCCAAAAAGTCAATCCTCTTGAGCACGGCCGATCGGGATAAGCCATGTGCCCGTACGTGCGCATGGGGGAAGTAGGTGAGTAACAGACCGACGGCTGTGATGGAATTGTAAATGAGAGAGATCCAAGGGCCCCATCGCCATGATGCGTGGCTGGAATACTCCTGCGCGTAGAGGACGTAGGGGCAGAAAGGCAAGACGAAGGCGGTCAAGATTGCCAGGGAGTATCCTCTCGATCTCACAGGGACGGTCTCGGCCAGTCCAGCAAGACCAGTGAGTTCACCGATCCCAGCACCAGCTCCGGCGAAAGCTTGACCCACAAGAGCGTGTCCAAGGGAGTGAGCAGTTCCCATGACGGCACAGCCGATGACCAGGCAGCCCGCTCCGATTATGGCGATGTAGCGCTTTCCAAAGAGGTCTTGCAGATATCCCACGAATGGGCAGACACTGGCAATGGCTAGGGTGTTGGCTACTGGCAGCCACCCAATCGCGGCCTGGCTTCCAATATCATCCGCAATGTAGGTCAAGGTCGCTCCCGTGAAGTAGAGGAGGATTTGAGAACCTGCGGGCTGTTGTTAGCTGGATATCGACGGTCATTGATGGGGAGACATACCAGTATACAGCATTGCGAGGAATGCTGCAGCGACCCACTGGCGAAAGTTCCAGTTGATCCTGCCATCGCTTTCGTCGCCTTTCCAGGCATAAGGGTTGTGGAGGTCGACTCTTTCCAGAGTTTCCACGTTGGCGAGGGGTTTCTCATCACGTGGTTGCTCCGTCGAGACACGTTCCAATTGTTCGGTCTGGCTTGCTTTCTCTAGATCTGCCATGTTGTTTTGAGGATGATGGGGGAGGAGAAATGAACTGGCGAGAGGAGACGACCGACCTACATCATGACATGGTCTCGCCCGCCTTTCGGCAGATGTTAGTCTCGCTTGCACCTGGCCGTCTCAGCTCAAGTACTACAGTACAAGCAAACAGGAGCTGGGGATTGGACGGCTTTGGTCTCGTGTGACATGCAGGTGATAGGTACATGCAGGTTCGCTGGAGTCTCGAAGGTTGTTTGCCTCTCGTGGTTGTTTCCCCCACGCCCAAGGGTCTGCCGCTAGCGTGTTGCGGGGAGAATCGCGGGGTAAAAACGCCATGGACCAAAAGTCCAGGCTCATCGTGGCCACCACACCACATCACAAGCGTGCCTTGCGTAAAGTGGGTAACTCAGGAGACCCACTCAGGAGAATCTGCCAATTACAGAAGCAGTCCTGCATGAGTTGGTGTACTGCAAACGGTAACTTCCGCTGTACATCTCCAATTCTTCGACTGCGAGCGATGCCATCGCGGGATAGTTGGAGATCCGGGGTCAGCCTCGCCGATGTGAAGACGTCTCAGTCGAAAGACACATGGCGTTGGAGTGCAAAGGTCTTGTCCAGCACAGATTTGATATCGTCAAGTGATTCCACGCCGAGTAATACGTCCATAGCATGCAGTCTGGTTGGGGGCCACGCCAGCTTCGCCGCCATCTCTGTCGGCCGCTGCCTCGGCACATGACGAGAGCGGGCCAATGCGCCGATGCATCGGACCCTCCAGATGGTAGTGTATTCGGGACCGTCCACTTCTGGACTGAGTCCAGCTCTCGACGCCAATCACGGAGGTGGTTACATCCGCATCAAAATATCCAGATGTCGCTTGTGTTGCATTACCACACACCGATGCAGTCGTCAGTAAGCCATCGACTAGATCTGACCCGCTTTGGGAGTTGCAATGATCTTGGAATGCACATCCTTCTTTGCTACGAGCTGGTCGAAGCCTTCTTGTACGAGGTCGTCCAATGAAATCCGAGCCGTAATCATCCTTTCCACGCCTTTGTATTTGCCTCAAGCAGCGTCAGTTTGGCCGGCAGTATCTTTGGGACTCGCACTCACCTGCGATGAAATCCTTCACAGTATCTCCAAAGTCTTTATCGTCGTATGCCAGTGTGGAGCGAATCGTGATTTCTTTCGGCATGAGATACTCCATTGGAATGATAAAGTCCACCTCCCAGCCCGCAACATTGACGTAGACTCCCTTTGGCCGCAAAGCATCGAAGCCGTCTTTCATGGCCGGTGGAATCCTTGCACAGTCAAAGACTACATCAACGCCCCTGCCGTCCGTGGACGCACGGCACTCGTCGGGTACATTGTGCTTCGTAGGATCGAGTACTTGGTCGGCGTAAATTTTGACGAGATCTTGTCGGGCTTTTGCCGGCTCTGAAACAAACGCTTTTTGCACACCGATGGCGGCTAGGTTGCAAAGAACGGCAAACCCCACTGGTCCCCCTCCGAGTACTAGCACCGATTTTGACTTGAATTCGTCTAAAGCGAGCCCGGACTTGACCAGTGCATGTCGACCGACGGCCAAGGGTTCGATGAGCACAGCATGCTCGAGTGGCGTGTCTTCTGGTAATGAGTAGCACATCGACGGCAGTACGGCACAAGTTTCCGAGAAGCCACCACCTCCCGCACCATGCAGGCCCAGGAAACCCCACTTGCCACAGAGGTGGGAGTCGCCGCCGTGACAAGCATAGCATGAGCGGCAGTTCAGCCTCGGGTCGACCATGACCGGCTGTCCTGTACGCAATGGTGCTCCCGATGCATCAACAGCAGCCTCCGGGACGTGTGCGACGTATCCGCAGAACTCATGACCGAGAGTGACGGGGAGGTGGTCACCCGTCAACAGATGGGGATTGTCCTTGGTAGGTATGGCTTTTGGACCGATGAGGTATTCGTGAAGATCTGTACCGCAGATTCCAGCCCAGACGACATCGACCAGAACGTGCTCCGCATCGGGTTTGGGGGCGGGAACTTGTTCGATGCGGATATCGTGGTGGTCGTAGAAGCGAGCGGCTTTCATTGGAAGATCTTTCCGCGGATTAGATTGATTTACAAGGTCAAGATAGATTTACCACGTTGTGCTCGTTGTGACTTTGATCTTGATCATCAGGACCTCTTGTTCACTTGATGGAGGCAAGAGTGTATGCGTTTACGAAAGCGGAGACGTCAGTCAGCCCTGCGGAGGGGGATAGTTGGACATAGCCGAGGCGTGGCCACCATCCGTTCAGCATTGCCAACTAGCCACGTCTTTCTTGTGCGCGTCGTCGTTGTCAGATCTTCCACTGATGATGACTGTTGATTCGAAGAGTCTTCACTTTAGCTGATAGCTGTTGAACATCCCCGAACCTCACGAGGTTCCACGCCTACGCTTTGTTCAGCTCGAAGCGATCCCACGGAGATATCCAAGCTGCGTGCCGTATCAATGCAGTGCTCAGTCCATCGTTATCAGGCGGAGAAGAGTTTAGTGTGCGGGAAGATGTAGTCGTGCAGATAGCAATGTGCGAACGCGCCTCTCGGCAAACTTGCCCCCGGCCAATTGAGTCGCGCGCGCAGCTCAAAATTTAAATTGGACTTCATCGTCACAAGAGTCACACTACCAGTCACACCATCGCCTGGCATAAAGCCATTGAGACACCCTGCCTGCTTCAATCGTCTCTCAACAAACCTCACAACAATATGGCAGCCCAACAAGCTGCAGATGCGGTCAAGGACGCCGTCCAAAGCGTTGCCGATGGAGTTCAAAACCTGACCACCGCAAACGGGACCACGCCGAACACTCTGCTCGACGAGGTGACCGGGGAATACGTGTCCAAGACGGAGTTGAAGAAGAGACAGAAGCAGAGGGAGAAGGATGTCAAGAAGGCGGAAAGAGAGGCTACAAGACAGGCCCCGCCTCCCCCAAAGAACCGAGCGGCCAGCGCGGAGGAGGATGAGAGCAAGCTCAACGCGAATGTGAGTCGGGGATGCAGGCTTGCATGGCGGCGGATGTGCTTGATTGAGTGCTGACATGGGTGATTAGCAATACTTTGAGATTCGGTCGCGTGCCGTCAAGCGCATGAAGGACACCCAAAACCCCAACCCCTACCCTCACAAGTTCCATGTCACGTACGTCTTCAATTTCTTCAGCCATCCCTTTTAACACGACTGACAGCTCCCAGATACGACTTGCGCAACTTCGAGTCGCAGTATGGTCATCTCAAGAAGGGTGAAGTGCTCAAGGACAAGGTACTCAGCATCGGATGCCGAATCTACAACATCCGCCGGTCGGGCGAAAACTTGCGCTTCTACGAGGTCAGCGTCGACGGTGCCGATATTCAGATCATGGCGCAAGCGCAAGAAAGCACAGCGGAGCGCCCTTTTGCCGAACAACACGACATTCTCCGACGTGGAGACATCATCGGAGTCACTGGCTATCCCGGCCGCACAAGTCCCAAGGCCGAGGACAACCCTGGCGAGCTGTCCATCTTTGCGCAGAACGTCATCCTACTCTCTCCATGCCTTCACCAAATCCCGTCGGAGCACTACGGCTTCAAGGACCAGGAGGAGAGATATCGCAATCGCCATCTTGACCTCATCATGAACAAGTCCACCGTCCAGACCTTCCGCACCCGCTCGCGCATCATCAAGTACATCCGCAACTACTTCGACAGCAATGGCTTCGAGGAGATGGAGACGCCCATCCTGCTGAAGAACGCGGGCGGAGCGACTGCGCGGCCATTCTTTACGGAACACAACGAGCTCAAGATGACTTTGGCGCTACGCATCGCTACGGAGTTGCCGCTCAAGCAGCTCATCGTCGGAGGCATCCACAAGGTGTACGAGCTCGGGCGTCAATTCCGAAACGAAGGCATCGATCTCACCCACAACCCCGAATTCACGACTTGCGAATACTACGAAGCCTATGCGGATGTGTATGATGTGATGGAGCGTACAGAGGATCTGGTGGAAGGCATGGTCAAGACGTTGACGGGCGGAGTGGAGACCACGTTCAACACTCTAACGGGTGAGACGTACAATGTCAACTGGGCCAAGCCGTGGAAGCGAGTTGAGATGATTCCCGCGTTAGAGGAAGCTTGCGGCGAAGCCTTTCCGCCGGGAGACCAACTCCACACTCAAGAAAGCAACGACTTCCTTCGGCGCATGCTCAAGAAGACCGGCCTGGAGTGCTCACCCCCACTCACCAACGCCCGCATCATCGACAAGCTTGTCGGCGAGTTCATCGAGGAGAAGTGCATCAACCCCACCTTCATCACCGGCCATCCGCAAGTCATGAGCCCCCTCGCCAAGTACCACCGCAGCCTGCCCGGTCTCACGGAGCGCTTCGAGGCCTTTGTCTGCAAGAAGGAAATCGTCAATGCCTACACCGAGTTGAACGATCCGTTCGATCAACGTCTGCGTTTCGAGGAGCAGGCCATGCAAAAGGCGCAGGGTGATGACGAAGCTCAAGTCTTGGACGAGGGCTTCTTGAACGCCCTCGAGTACGGCCTTCCGCCGACCGGAGGCTGGGGCATGGGCATCGACCGGATGGTCATGTTCTTGACAAACCACTACAGCATCAAGGAGGTGTTGACCTTCCCGTTCATGAAGGATGAGCAGGCGGCGCCGAGGCCCAAGGCGGCGGAGGTTGCCGGGGTGCAGCCGCTGCCGGTAGAGGGGATTCGTGAGTTTTGACCCGTGTGTATCTCGGAATATTTGCTAATAAGATCTACAGCTCGTCCGTGAAATGGCGTTGGGTTGGTAGCAACATTTTCGGCGTCTGCATGGAGGAGACTTTGCGTGGACTGGAGATTGGGGTTCAGAGAGGTACTCCAACATTAGCAGCAGTACCATACTTCCAATCAACGAACCCGTACCTTTGAACACCCTTACTTTCCTGCTACTTGGACATCCTCCGCTTTCAGCCATTGGCTTGTAGTAACAAAGAAAATTCCCAAACACCAACTTTGACATGCTCTCTTCAACACGGTATGGGTGGAAGGCTCGCCCTGGTCTCTGCTGTAACAATGTACATGACACCGCCAGCATGAATTAAAGAGGCATCGATTGCATGGTGTCAAGGTGTGTTCCCATGGTATGATCACAGGATGCTGAGGTATTCCAGGGGCCGGGCTGAAATATACGCGGGGCTGGACCTCACCTCCTCAGCCGCCCACAACACGGCAAATTTCGAAAAATCATTGCCGGTCGCCCACACAAGCTATTTCCGCTCGGATTGGTGGATTAGACTCTTTCTATGGCGACGAGACCCCACCCAGCGAAAGCGAGTCGAAATTGCCTTGGCGTGCATCTTTAGCGCCAAGTTTGGGCCGTGGATTTGGTGGGACGCTACGGTGATTTATTTACAATTCTTTTGCCTCTGGCTTCCATCAAGTGAATAAGAGGTCCTGATGATCAAGATCAAAGTCACAACGAGCCGCGTTGGTGGTTTAGTGGTAATTCACACCTTCTATTCGCCCACAATCGATCAAATCGACTAACAATACCTCCCACAGGTAAAATTGGCCGTTGCCATACAGTCTAGGACCTCCTAGAATGCAACATCGGCCAGCCCCGGGTTCGATTCCCGGCCGACGCATTTTTTGGACGTTTCTCCATCGTTCTATATCATTTCTAAGACTGATATTGGTCAAACTACGTCAGGAACACGCTCTAGGCTTTTTTTTTTCGCACCATGGACGTGTTATCAATGTCTCCTGGCTACCCCACGATTCTTCCATGTCCCATTGAGCACGACAATCATCCATTTTTACGTCCAATCGATAATGCTTTGAATTTTACAATGGTTCATCATTTTCGTTGCCGGAGCGTACAAGGACGCTCTCAGTAAGCAATGGCATTGTCCACAGGCTGTGCCGGGCTCCACACCTGCCCGCACCACAAAGGAATCGAGCTGTATTGGAAAGGGAAGGTCTGCAGCAGCCTGACACCAACGACGATTCCGTCCTCGACTCGAGTTACATGCAAGGAATGGGACTTAACAAACTTGACTGCAGGGGATGCATTCGGCCCCGGAATGACACTGTACATGCTGGATATATTACCGATATCCCGTATGGCAAGGGTATCCCAAATGGTGGGCAACATTGCTGGCAATATATCCCAACTCTCGTCTTCGAACGTACAAGGACGCACAAAGGCATTGTCAGGTGAACTTTGCTGCACGGGACAATGAATTGCGTCCTGCAATCGCCATAAAGCACTTCGTAAACGTTGAGACGGAGAACATTTAGACATACGCATGGCTGGGAGGCCGCTTTTAAACAACACTGGGTAGGTGTCGACGTTACATACTGAGCCTGAGGGCCTGGCCGAGACACAGTCGCTCGGGAGAGATTGCTGGGCAGCGATCACCGCATGACAGTTGGGGTCTCAGGACCGCTGCTCCTCGAAAACAATTTTCATCGTTGAACGGGAGCTGGCGTGAGATCCCCGGAAGTCATCACTTGCGCAAAAGTGGCTTTGCGGTGAGGCGCGGCTTCATAGCCTCCGGGTCTACGGCCGAATGCAATCTAGTTACCTCGTTCGGAATCGAAAAAAAGTACAACGCAGCATAATCAGCCGCGACGACGTCGGGGTCGGGTGCTGACCATCACCCCGCGTTGACCCCTATCGCAATCCCGCAGTACGCCTCAACACCAATTGACGCGTACGACGAGAGCATTGGACCGAAGCAGGAAAGTGGGCGAGCTCCGACGATAGACTCTTGCGCAGTGTGTGAGAAAACTGGACCGACTGGCTCGAAACTGATTATATACCTGCGACATCTCTCGCGCCGTCCGTACGAACAAGAGCATCTCACCTCCTATGTCACAATGTGCAAGCACGAGATGCACGCCTTTCTCCGGGCGCTGCCCAAATGCGAACACCACATCCATCTCGAGGGATGTCTCAGCCCGGCCATCTTATTCCATCTCGCCAAGAAGAACAGTATCGCGCTCCCAGATCCCGCGCTACGACCGGAATACACCTCAGTCAAAACGTTGGAGCAGCGATACGAGAAATTCGAGTCGCTGCAAGACTTCCTCGATTGCCACTACCTCGCCATGTCGGTTCTGATGGATGCTGCCGACTTTGAAATGCTGGCCTGGACGTATTATGAAAATGCGCACGCGGACGGAGTTCACCACGCCGAGGCATTCTTTGACCCGCAATCGCACACCACACGCGGGATTCCGCTCGAGACGGTCGTGCAAGGCTACGAAGCCGCGGGACGAAGAGCAGAGGCGGAATTCGGCATGAGCACTTCCCTAATCTTGTGCTTCCTCCGCCATCTGCCAGTGGAATCCGCAAACGAGACTCTACAAGCCGCCGCGAGTAGTGGAGTCTTCAGCAAGGATTCATCCGTCATTGCCGTCGGTCTGGACTCATCGGAGGTGCCATTCCCGCCCCATCTATTTCAAGACCCGTACAAGCAAGCCAAGAACCTGGGAATTCATCGGACAGCCCACGCCGGAGAAGAAGGCGATCCAAGCTACATCCGTCAGGCGCTGGATCTCCTCGACTGCGAACGAATTGACCACGGTCTCCGCTTGGCCGAGGATGCCGATTTGATGCGTGAAGTTGCTTCCAGGAAAATCCTCCTCACCCTGTGTCCTCTGTCAAACGTCTACCTCCGATGTGTGGACAAGATTGCCGATTTACCGATCCGACGCTTCCTCGATGCCGGCGTGCCCTTTTCGCTCAATAGCGACGACCCTGTATATTTTGGTGGATACATCTTGAACAACTACTGCGCGGTGCAAGAAGCGTTCAATCTGAGCGTCGAGGAATGGCGTAGCATAGCACGTGCATCGATTGAGGGAAGTTGGATATCTCAAAAGAGACGGAGCACACTCTTCCAACTGGTAGATGATTGCATCGCGAAGCACACTTGAGCGCATCTAGATTACAACAAGTTCTTTCTCGAGAATGATTCTGTGTGAGCCGAAGCTGAAGGTGTTTGTTGCTGGACGTCCAAACATGCTTTTTGCAATCACATTTGCGATCGAGCGGAGTGCTTTCAAACTTTGAGATGGCGAGATCGCTTCCCTCTATTGATACTTTTTGACATCAACCCCGCGCTCCACCGGCAGCACCGTGCCATTAAACTTGGCCATGGTCAGCCCATAACGATCCAAGACACGGGGTTGCCAATGATCGGCGAAGCGCTCCTCCTCGAGCATGGGTTTGAGATCCTCCACACGTCCGCCGAAAATGGTCAGCATTGTGGATGAGCTGCGAGGGTCATCAGTTCAATCATCAGTCAATCAACACGAGTCGGCCATACTTTGCAGCTCCAAACATGTTGTGGAAGAAGCTTTCCGAGTAGTGCGGGTTCGTCTTCCTCGCATCTGCCCTCCGTTTGGACAACGCCCGTGACAAGTCGGACTTGGTGAGCAGCGTTGCCCCATCCGATGTCTTGCCCGTCGCTTCCTCCAAGAGATCATGCACGAGTTGGAGGTCAGGCTTCCCTTGATCCGGAACCAACGCAGCATCCTGCCGAGTCAGACTGGCATCGTGCTCAATAGCATTCTCGGCGTGCAGACTCAAATCCGCCAAGTCGAAGCGATCCGAGGCGTACGACTTGTTCAAAAACCGCGCCGAAAAGTTGGGCACGAAAAAGCAGAAGCTCGCGGCAAAGTTGAACGTCTGTCGTACTTTGTGGTTCAGCTCGGGAAAGGTGATGTTTTTGCCGTCGCGCGGCAGGATGCCGTGGTTCGCCATGGCGTTCAGCATCGGACACGCGGACCGCGAGTCGCTGGGTTTCGGGGCGATGTATTCCGGCCATGAACCTCTGTGCCCCGGACAGCCTCGGGGGACGACTTGGTTTGGTGCGAGTTTTGCGGTGAAGAGGTTTGCTAGGGCGATGACCATGTCCCAGGTCATGACCGAGAGGTCGACCAGCGTGCCGCCTATCCCCATGTTTCAGGTGGTTGTCTGCAAGTTGAATTGAGATTGGAATGTTCAAAGAGCATCGAAATTCATTTCGTTCACGCGACTACACCATCACCTCGAGGTTCAACCACAAGCTCCAATTGGGATGAGGGGGGGGAATACGCCGTTGTGCCACCGAGCGAGCTACCTCTGCAGCCCGCACGTGGTTTCGATAGTCTCTGCCCTGCAGAAACCCAACACCGATGGGGTGGGGCCTTCGATCGGGTGCATATGCTGGTGGACTCGAAGAGATCGTCGGTGGAACCCACATTAGGCACATGCGCAGTATGCAGGTGCATGCACGACTTTTCGTTACGTCAACCGGAGATAACGACAAGCTACGACAATGACTACGCCACGATATTCCACACCGTATCACTGGCCATGCGCACGGGTGCCCTGTACCCAATGGCCTTGATGCGCTGTTCGACGGTCCAATGCAAGTTGGGAGCCTTCTCGCGCGTCGGACGGTACATGCCCAGATTCACGCTCACCTTTTGCACCCACTCATCCCGATGTAGCACGTGCACCTTGATCGGCCACATCTCCAGAATCCACCACGTCCGCGCGATTTCCAGCTCGTCGTGGATGGGGGAGATGGCGTCAAAGTAGTCCTCGACATGCTCTGGCACCCAGTTGTCGTGCAGCTCGCGCTGGTGCGGATCCTTCCACAGCTCTACATGCTGCCAGCCCCTCGGCTCTTTCTCATCGACGGGTTTGAGCACTGCCGAGCGCCGTGCAATCGGGGGAAATTTCCCCTCTCGCTGCTTCTCTACCATGCTCGGCGGCGGTGCAAGCGGCGGCACCCCCAGCGGCGTGTACGTGGGCCAGAGAGTGTGCACGTCCAGCCCCTCCTCCGCCAGCCGGTGCACCTTGAAGATAATGCCCGTGTCGCACGCGAAGCACTGCCGCAGCATCCAGCGTAGGGGAACCTGAGCGAGCTTGTGCCGCTCCGTGTTGGGCACGGCGCCGCCGCCCACGTCGCAGTGTGCACCCGTAAACCACACTTCCAACACGTCGGTCTCTTTGGCTTTGGCCTCTTCTCGTTTCCGTCTCAAATACGGATCAGCTTCCTCGCTATCCGCCCCGAGATTTGCGCTGAAGGATGGGGCAGCATGACCGCGAGCGGCATCTTCGTGGATCGCTGCCATGGTTTCCCAATGCGCGTCGGGGTCAATGCTGTCTTTGACTTCGAATTGCTTGACCTTGAACTTTGCCCGATGCTCGTCTAGAGCCATGGCGTGGCGGAAGTAGGCGGCCTTGTTGTAGGGCGTGCTGCTCAAGGGAAGGGTGCGTGGGATGAAGCCGACACTCGCGACGCTGTCGAAAACGCCGATAAAGTATATCGATACGTCCATGCAAAAGGTGCGTTTGAACTCGGCGCTCATCTTCCAGCCCTCTTCCGAGTCGTCTTTGTAGTATTGATATGCGAACAGGATCTGCTGCAGGTTGTGCGCTGGGAGTAGACCAACCTTGTGCACCATTCCAGCCAGACATCGTGCTGTATACGCACCTCGCGAGAAGCCAAACAGGCAGATTCGATCATTTTCCTTGTAATTTTGCATGAGAAAGTGGTAGGCGTCCCGGATGTGATCTCCCAGCCCACTCCCCACAGCCATATCCATTGCCGCGTGGAATCCATTCGACAGCCCTCCACCGTCGTAGGTGCCAATCCCAGACTGATAGTATGTGATTTGGTCTGGATCGCTCTTTTTGAGGCAGCTGACGAGATGCACAATGTTGCTGTTGTCTGCATCGAATTTGTCGCCCGTGCCGTCCAGGCAGATGACAATGGTGCGTCCTTTGGGCTTCTCCCCTCTGCCATCCCGCAGAGCACGAATGTTTCGGGGTACTCGCGGGTTGCTGTTGGTGGGTTCACTTGGTTTGGAAGTAGTAGTAGACTCTGCCTTTTCGGAGAGAGTGGAGACTTGGCGATCCGTCACTGATGGCGAGTCGAGCGGAATTCCTTGGAATGAGTAGGGATGGCGGCGGTTGGCCGAGTCTGGCGAAAACCGTGCCGAACTGATGGCACTTCTGTCCGATGTCTCCGAATTTGGTACCGTGGCTGTGCTTGGGGATTGCGGCAAGGTCGGCGACAGAGGCAGTGATTGTAGTGGATAAGACCTAGGCGATTTGGTGCCAGATTTGGCAGAGCTGGGTGCACCTGCACTGAGCTTGGAAGCCTTCGATGCCGCATCGCCCTGATGAGATGCTTGTAGTAGATTGGAACGGGACAGCTTTCGAGCCACATTTGCTCCTTGTGTTGAAGGGCCTCGTTGCAGCGGGTAATGTTTGGACGACGGCACTCGAGATACGTTTCCCGCTTGCTCTGGACGAGGCGCTGGTGCTGCCTCGTGTCGATCAGCGTGATGTTGTTGCAAGCTTTGGCGAGGCAACGTTTGCAAGGGATAGGTGGGTTGAGAAGAGGCAACACTCGCATGGTCCGAGTGACCTCGACTCGACTCTGAGCCGGGTGCTGGTCGTGGCGGTGTTGAAGAAGATACCGACTGTGACTGCTGAGGAGTCTGCAGGCGAGGCAAGCCCTGCAACGGGTATGTCCCCTTACTCGTCATTGTCAATTCGAGAGATGTGCTGGTTTACTCTGAGATCTCGAGCGATTTGGTAGTGACGAGTTCAAAGAAGATGGTGAAGACTCACCGCCTGGTAACAACATAGCATCTACGTCACGCAGCTCGCTATTCCCGTGCCATTGGATCGGAGATTCTCTGCCCATCACCGTAGATTGATCCACCTGTAGACCCATACCTCGTCTATCAGAGCTCTGAAAGCACAGGTTGAGCTCTTGCCACGGATGATCAATGCCAACGCCAACCCCATTTCGTCGCATGCTGCAGACCGGTGGGGTCGTGCATTGGCCGAACGGGGTGAAGTGACGGACGCGTTTCCCTGATCGAGGTGACTGCGGCCCGCACTCGGATCGGACGGACGCGCCGGTCCTTTGAATCGTGCAGGCGCCGATCCACCACACCCCACCTCATCTCTTCCGACTCGCACAGGCGCGCATTGGCTCGTCGCCTAGCGCTACACGCTTCACCCTCCTCATCAACCACCTGCCGGGAAGGGTAAACGTCTTGCATGTCCTCGTATCTGCACCTCGTCATTGCTCGCCTCCGAGCTCCCGTCGATCGATACATCGTGATGCCCAACATGGCGCCAACCTTGCATGTGGAATGGTCGTGTGCCACAAGAGGACTCGTTCCCCCCGCTTTGATCAACAAACGCCTCGCCTGCATGCAGCATGATGTCGAGCTCATTATCCATCCACCTTCACCATGATGTCGTTCGCCATGCTCCTGGCTCTTGCCGCTTTGCTGGTGTCTTTGATTCTCTTACGGGCCATTGTTGAATCTGTTATGCCGGGCCAGATGAAGTCGTTCATGGGAAGTATCAGGCGAAAGCCTGCCACCGCTCCTGATGGCAAGACGGATAGTGAAGCTCTGGGCACCTCGGACGAGAAGAAAACCTCGATCCTCCACGATGTGCTGCGTTCGGGGAGGAATGCCAAGTTTGTGGCCGAAGCGTTGCCCCAGCTGGCTTCCGGTGAGCCTTTGGACGACAAGAAGTTGCTGCTAGAGCATGGAGTGGCCATGTTGCAGGGCATGCCGCTGAATAGCGGACTATCATCCACCGTGTCGGACGGCTTCATCAAAATGTTATACGACGATCTCCCCCACCCCTCCACCACGATCGCGGGGCCGACCACAAGATATCGCAGACATGACGGCGGCAACAACAATATCTGGAATCCAGAAATGGGCAAGGCGGGCTCGCCATACGCACGCAATGTCCCTCCCATGAAGCCCAAAGGCCGAAATCTCCCCGACCCCGAGCTCGTGTGGGAACACCTTCTCAAACGTCCCGAGGGCAAATTTACCGAGCATCCGTCTGGATTGAACCGTCTCTTCTTCTCCTTTGCCACCATTGTCATCCACGAGTGTTTCCAGACCAACCGCAGCAATCAATGGATTAATGAGACGTCGAGTTATGTCGACCTCAGCACTCTATACGGGAACACGGATGTAGAGCAGCCACGAGTGCGGACGTACAATAATGGAACCATATTCCCCGATTCGATCGCTTCAGACCGAATCATGCTAATGCCACCGGGTGTCGTTGCCCTCTTGATCATGTTCTCGAGAAACCACAACATGATCGCCAAGGATCTGTTGTCCGTGAATGAGGATGGCAAATACGGAGACTGGGACAGCCTGTACAAAGAGCAGCAGAAATGGTAAGCGTTCTGAGTTCAGACAATAGGCCACGCTAACACCACGCAGGCAAGACGAAGACATTTTCCAGCTGTCGCGAAACATCAACGTCGGCTTCTTCGCCACCGTCGTCTTGAAAGACTACGTCGCCGCCATTCTCAACACTCCTCGAGCCGATTCAACGTGGTCCCTGGACTTGGGGAAGGAAATCAAAAGTCTTGGACAACGAGTGGAGCGGGGCACAGGCAATGTCGTTTCCACCGAGTTCGCTGTCCTGTATCATTGGCACGCCGCTCTGAGTGCCGCAGACGCCACGTGGATGGAAGAGACGATTCGAAGGAATCTACCTCAACTCAAATCATTGGATGACATGACGCCGGGCATGTTTATGCAGATTGTTGCCAAGGAGGGCAAAACACTCGAGGACACGTTGCCGAAGGACTGGACGTTTGGCGGGCTGAAGCGAGGCCCCGACGGAAAGTTCAGTGACGAGCAGCTTGCGGAGCTCATCAAGGACTGTATCGAGGAGCCGGCCCATGCTTTTGGGCCTCATGGCACTCCAGCAAGCCTGAAGGTTGTCGACATACTGGGTCAATTACAGGCCCGGAACATCTTCAAGGTCTGCACTTTGAATGAGTGAGTGGCCCATGTCTTTGAAGGCTTTGCACCGGACTAATGAAGTGATCAGATTCCGGGCGTACCTCAACCTCAAGGCCTATGAGAGTTTTGAAGAGTGGTGCGAAGATACGGAAACGGCTCGAGCGGCCGAGTTGCTATATGGTCACGTGGATAATATGGAGCTGTACCCCGGCCTGATGGCGGAATGCACCAAGCCTCCAATGCCCGGAAGTGGCGTCTGTCCGGGCCAGACCACTGGACGCGGCATCCTTGACGATGCGGTCGCGCTGGTCCGTGGAGATCGATTCCTCAGCTACGACTTCAACAGCAATACCTTGACCAACTGGGGCGTGTCGAAACTGGGCGACCTTCCCGGCGGTGCGTATGGCGGCATGCTCCCGAGACTGATCTTCAACGGCCTTCCGTTTTCCTTTACTGGAACTTCGCCCTACGTTCTGCTTCCATTCTACACGCCCAAGGCGGTGCAGGGGATCTTGAAGGGCAACAAAGTCATTGATCAGTACGATGTCCACCGGCCGCCGAAAGAGGTCGGTCCGGCGGTGGTGTACACGGCAGAGGGCTGTCGCGCCGTCCTCACCGATCGCGATGACTTCCGCGCGTTATACACCGAGCCTAAGACCGTGGACAGCGTCTTCTACGAAGACCATTTCGAGACTCACGTTGCCGAGTTCTTCAGCGCCCACGTGGTAAAGCAAATTAAAGAGAGCTCACTTCGGTATTACGGCTCCCGGCGCGCCATTGACATTGTCCGCAACGTCACCAACATTACTCCCGTGGCCTGGGTGGCCAGTCGCTTTGCCATCCCGCTCAAAACGTTGAAGACCCCTCGTGGCCTCTTCACCATCCCGGAGCTGTTTGACGCCTTCCACGTGATTGCGGCGTACCAAAATTTCAACGTCATCCCTGCCAACGAGTGGAAGCTGCGAGCAGGTGCTGCAAAGAGTGAGGCAGCCCTGCGGGAAATCCTCGACCTGCACATTCGGATCCAGGGAGGTGGAGGACTGCGCGAGAAAATCGCCGATCACCTTGAAGCAGGCACGGCGTACGAGGTCGGCCCCGAGGCAGATCGCCTCTACCACGCCCTCTTCGCCACGCGCAGACCACATGCCGGTCTCGTCGAGGAGTGCATCAGTCAAGCCGCCCCCATCGCCAGCGTCCTCACCCAGCAAGCCGCCATCCTTATCGACCTCTTCCTCACCCCGGAATACGAACCGTACAAAACCCGCATCATCGAGCTCGCCCACCGTGACGACGAGGCCGCCGTCCGCGAATTGCAAGGCTTCGTCTACGAAGGCATGCGTCATGGTGGTGTCGGTCCGGGCATCACTCGTGTCGCCGCGCGCGAAACAGTCATCCCCGGCGGCGCCCAGGGCTCCGTGACCGTCCGGCCGCACCAAAAAGTCCTGGCCGCCACCGCCGTCGCAGCCATGGACCCGACCGCCTTCCCGAACCCGGAGAAACTTGATCCCTTCCGTCCGCGCGAGAGCTATGCCATTCTGCTCGGCGGCGTGCTGCTGCGTGTCGCCGGGCCTGCCATCGGGGCTATCCTAAAGGAGGTCTTCAAACTTCATAACGTGCATCGTGCGCGAGGCAGTCCGGGGCAGTTTGTGACGGTCGAGAAGGAAGTTATGGGGCTGCGGTTGCGCACGTATCTGGATTCGAATGCGAGGGAGTCGCCGTTCCCGACTAATTTGATGTTGGAGTATGATGAGGAGGATAGGCCGGTGATGAATGGGAGGGCGTATTGATCGTTACTAGGTTTCAAAAGCGCCGTGACAGGTCCGGTTTATGAGTGCTGCGTCAAGCATTGCAGACGCCACTACTGCTCAATGAACAACGGCCCATGCAGGGATTCCACTATTCTTAGCCGTCTTTCTTACTATTCCCTCTGCTGATGGACACTAGAGTGCAAACCATACGGCGTGACTCAAGAGCCTTCATCCTAGGAATGCCAGATCGACAAGCGTATTGCGAGCCGCGATGAATCAGCATGTTTGTAGAGTGGGGCGAGAAGGCTGGAGAGAGAATCCAGTGACAGCCGTGCGGATCCCCATGTCTAAACTCCGCTCGGCACATTGCGGTCATTGGCCACTCACTTCGGGCCGATGTAAACCGCCACCCACTTCGCACCGAAGCACCCGGCCTTGGGCCTCGTGTAAATCCGAAGAGATCCAATGTCATCTGCCCTCGCGACTATTTCAAAGAAGGGGAAGGTGACAAGAGAGGCGTCCAAAGGCCGGGTCTTGACGTAAGCCCAGTCACCCACGTTAACTCCGAGTTACCAATTTCCTCGCCCTTCTACGGCCCTCAATGATCTGCGTAAGATATAAAAGACCTGCAGGTACTCTACTACTGGGGGTCAACATCTAATCATCAACCGCGCTCCCATCCGCCTATTTACCTACAGCAAACATGCCCAACACGCTGCTCAAAGATGGCACCGTCATCTCCTTTGACGAGGCCACGAAATCGATCAAGGTCCTGGAGAAAGCATCCATCTTAATCAAAGGCGACAGGATTGCTCGGATCTCCGAAAACGCCAACGACATAGACCTCCCAGCCGATGTGGAAGTCGTCGATGTCTCGGGCAAAATCATCTCACCCGGATTCACTAACACGCACTCCCACATGTGGCAAACGGCCTACCGCTCCATGGCACCCAACTGTACGCTGACGCAGTACCTCGTCTGGATCAGCCAGATGGCCAGTGCTGCCCGCTCCTTCACCCCAGATGACATCTACATCAGTTGTCTGGAGGGGTATTTGGAGGCGATCAATTCTGGTGTGACGACAGTTGTTGAGCACGCGAATCAACACTGGGATGAGAGTGTGTTTGAGCCGGCGTACAATGCGGCCGTTGATGGAGGTGCTCGAGTCTGGTACTGCTTTGGAGTCAACGACCAGCCGCATTACAGCGAGGCTACGCAGTATGAAGGTCTCGCCCGTCTGCAGCAGCGAAAGGACGATTCGCGCGGGCTGGTATCCCTCGGCATTGCGCTGGACAGCATTTTACAGATGGACAAGGAAAAGGTGGAAAAGACGAAGGCGTTGATCAAGTGGGCATCTCCTCTCCGCTTTGATCTAAATCATTGCTGACCTCACTCTTCAGGCAAATGCACTTACAGGCTATCACATTGCACGTTCTTGGCGGCCCGTGGTTTAGTAAGTTGAGAGCAAGCACGGAATGTTTTGGCAGTGGCTGATGTACAATGTTACAGGGGGCAATGCGAGCAGTTCTCCCACAGCCCTTTCAGACCATGGATTCCAGGACCTTGATATCCCAATCATATTTTCCCACGGACCGTTCGTGACAAGCACCGATCGTGATGCATTGCGCAAGCACAACTGGAACCTAGCCATCACCCCCGAGTCCGAACTTCACTACGGCCACGGGCACAAAACGTCGAAACTCGTCCTCGATCAAGCGTCCCTCGGCGTCGACACGAATTTCACATTTTCCGGAGATATGCTGGCGCAGACTCGACTCTTCCTACAGCATACGCGTGGTGAGCAGTATGCCACGACGCTGGATGCGGCCAAGATCCCACAAAACTGCCCGTTCGATGTAGAAGAGGCCTTCTTACTCGTGACACGGCACGGCGGTCTGGCGGTGCGGACAGAGGACGTGGGCGTGTTGAGGGAGGGGGCCAAGGCCGATATTGTCGTCGTCGATGGCGAATCTCCGAATATGCTTGGATGGACGAATGCGGTGGCGGCGCTGGTGCTACATGCGAATGTTGGAGATATTGAACACGTTCTTGTCGATGGTGAATTTCGCAAGCGCGACCGGAAGCTGGTGTTGAAGAAGGGAGACTGGGGCGACATTAGCAAACGATTTGCATCGACTGCGAGGAGGATTCAAGAGGAGCACAAGGCTGGCCGTCCAAATTTGGAAGGGGAAGTAATGGGGATGGAGCTGGGAGAAGTCGAGAGTATTTCCACGCGTAGATAGATCTTGTATGTTTTTGAATATTTTGAGAATCGATATTGCGCAGAGAATGGGCGCTCTGGCTCGGTCTTCAACAAGCTGGAAAAAAGGCGCTGTTTAGTCGTACTCATCCATCATCTCATCTCGAGACTAAGACTGATAGAAATAAGTTTGATTCAGACAGTGTTGGCTGCTCTGAAGTAGTCGATTGATGCGACGCAGTTTGGTTAGAACATTTTTCCTTGACGCCATGTTCTAGCACGCGTGTCCACGGCGTCCAAACTTTCTCACCGTTGTTGTTGCCAATTTCCTGACTTACGACGGATTGGAAGGAAGAGGGTGTCGCCGGCAGCCCCGACTCCACGTGGCTTGGGTGCATGCAGGGGCGAGGAAAGCTTATGTCTACGACGCTGGCGGCCACGGACATACAATTTGGTCGTAGCTTCATCTTCCTTCGGGTTCTGGAAGCTCAATTTCGGCATCAACGGTTTCGTGTGCCGGATGGTACATTACAAGACGTACGCCACACCGCGCCACCAGAAGCAAGGACACGCTCGTATGCTGTGAAGGCGCACGCCGTGGCGTGATGTCGCTCCAGGCCAATCCAGAGTCACTTCGTCATTTTTTAACGAAGTTAGATGCGAGGTAGGAACGCGGCCTGCTGGTCAAAAGGGGCCCTAATAACCATGACAGTCGCTGCTCAATCAATGCTTTCTTCATCGTCCGCAACCCCGCTCGTTTCATTTAGTTGCCTTGCAATCTTTCACGATGCATTTCTTACTTCCTACGTTGCTCGGCCTTGCATCGCTCGCTCCAGCCGCTGCTGTCAAGCTCCAGACTACATGTCACACTTCGTATGGCAGTGTAAAGACGACGGACTACACTACGTCGACTATTACCACATCCTGCCCTTCTGCCTCCCCTTCTACCGTTACTAAAACCATAACAACAACACAATCTCAACCGGTGAAGATTGTGACCCTTTTACAGACCAACACCATCACTGCGCCAACGACAGCTACCTCTACGACAACTACTGGTATAGTATCCTATACAACGATTACCACCACGTAAGTTGAACCGGGATCTTCACGTCTATCACCTCTAACATCACTTAGGACAACTTCATTAAGTAGTGTTACCGCGTCAACATCGATTACAAGCTACATGAACGTCGGGGTAGCACCGCCAACGAAGAGAGATGTGCGTCGTCACAAAACCAAGCATGGGGATGCTCGCAAAAGCAAGGGTGGGAAGCATTCCAAAGCCACGAGTCTACCAGAAGTGCATTGCACAGTACTGCAACGCCATTGCGCTGCCCCGGTGGCTACTACGACCACAACAACGATCACCCATACTCAAGCTGCCTCGATTGTGAGTACAATGCCTCCCTGATGCCCGTACAAAATGTACGCTAACGATGCCTCGCTTTGTTCTAGGAGACTGTGACATCAACTTTGAGTGTCACGACGGCCCCTATAGCCACATCCATCTCTACTGTACGTCATGTCAAAATTCATGGTTTTGTGATCACCGCATTAACGACCATATCTTGCATAGATCACAACGACCTCTATCTCAACCTCAACCGCCATCAGCACCGTCAGCGGTATTACGACCGTTTCGACGACTACATCGACCGTCATCGCTACGTACTCGTCCTTCTTCATTGCTGCGAGCAACGACAAAGGGGTACCGGATGGCACTACGATCGGGGAACAACTTCACAATCGCGACGCATCCGGCTCGGAACAGTATGCGTATTGCAATTTCAACAACGGCAGCTCCATCTTCGCTCTCGATCCTGCTACAGGTCAGCTCTACGATCCCGCCTGGGGCGGGATTGCGCACGGCACCGGCGAGAATGATACCGGCGCGTCTTACCTTACCTTTGACAGCGCCGCGGCCATTGCCGAGGACAGCTTTCCCGTCTGCGACTGCGCGATCGACGCCTTCACATTGGCTCTGAGCTGCAATTGCGGCGCTGGCGACAACCAACTTTGGAGCGACGAAGTCAATGGGTGGTATATTTCGGATGGACAGAATGATGATCCTTATCTTGGGCCCTTCGGTGTCCCACAAGACACATATTACTCGGTGACGCCGGTGGTCCAGCCTATCTTGAATTGATACACGGTTTGCCGCGATGTTTATGCCAGGGCAAGGCAATGGCACTCGGCGCAGTCAGTCGTTGGAGCATGACCGTCATCAAGACCGGGCGCTTGCCGTTCGTGCCCGGCCGGGCGATTTCCACTGCCAGCCTGAGTGGTGCAAATCGCGCCGTCAAATTGGACAAGCGCTGAAATGAACAAGGGAACGATAGGAGCGGTAAACATGTTGGAATGCCAGATGGAATGGAAGAGTTGCAGCAGCGACGGTTGCCTGTTGCTAGTCGGGCGGTGTCATATATTGCGAGCGAAGATCCGTGGTCTGAGTTCGGGAATAGCAAGGCATTGGTAGCCCGAAAGGTAGACGCTATTGCTAATCACTTGTCAAGGTGCAGTGGTTGACTCCGGGAATGTGACAGCCTTTTCCGAACTCCCGAGGCTCATGTCCTAGAAAGTAAATTGCGTAGCTGAGAAGGATTTTCCGAGCGCGCTTATCAGGTAATTGTAATGTCGATCGTCAGGATGGCATTGTCGTTATTCGCACGAGGCCGGGGTCCCCCAATACATCCTTTACGTGTATGCAGATTCAATTCTCTCCAGCACATGTTCCCCAAGCGCCAGCGAACCAAGCACCTGTGACATGATTCTGACTTGCGAGTCTCGATGCAATCTGCTCTCCCGCCATGCGCAATAATGTAAGCTTCAACAATCCCAAGCGTACACTTCATCCCTCAGCTGTGTCTGGACGTGCCCTCGGAAACTGGCATTTCCGTTAGGCTGGTAACCCCGCGTCGATCACCCGCTAGCGTCGACGCCTGTTTGTGGGGTCTGGGGAAAGATGCGGGCAAATGCCGGCAGCCTTGAGAATCGGCGAGGTCGGGGCGCGTCCATCAATATATATATCCCTCATGGCCCGGCAATTCCACCCTTACGCAGTAGTCTCCAACCGTCTCTCGTCAAAGTCAACAAGCTCTTCACGCAATTACCATGTCTCTCTTCAAGGCTGTCGCCGTGCTTGGTGCCATCTCCGGCGCAATGGCCCAGGCCCAAGGTCAAATCCCCTGCACCGATGCATTTCGTTCCAAAGAATTGAACGGCGTCGCGCCGGCATTCAGCGATCAGACTCCTGGCGCGACTGCGGCCTTTCTCCAGCAGCTTCCGTTGGCGCCGGATGCCACATTGACATTGTACGAGACCTATCACGCATCTGCAAGCAACGTCCACTCGTAGCTAATATTAATCGCTGCCCTCCAGGTACATCAACGGAGCGCCTGGAATAGAGGTCGCTCCGGACGCTGCTCTCGTTCGCGATTTCGCCCTCGGTGTCCGACAGGTCTTCTATTATGTCTACCCAACGTCCGACCCACCGACAACCAACTACGCGAACGGCACGAGCCACACCGAGCTCGAGATTGTGAGTGTCCATGTTGCATGCAGTTTTCTCCAATCAACTTACATTCGTTGCTCCCCTAGGAATTGGGCGCCCTGCACGACATTGCCTTACCCGTCGATATCCATGCCGGGATGAATTTCAACTACGATACGAGCAACTGCCTGATCAACAGCCTGCAAGGCTTCCTCACCATTCCGAGCGAGGTCGACGGCCAGCCAGTGAGTGTCGCCCAGATCACCGACGATCTCTTGGCCGCAGGTTACGCAGGCAGCTTGTCGTGATCCCCGGGTGTGGTCTGATTTGTTAGAAGTCGATTGAGCTTGAATTGATCTATAGTCATTCTGCAGTCCGCAGGTGCTCTTAATAGTACCTAGTGAATCGCCTGAGGACTCGTCACCGTTCAAACACGTCTCCTGTCCACGGCTACAACTTTGCAAAGGTGGGCTTCGTCTTCTTCAATCCGCTCATCATGGCCGATTTGACATCATCTGAGAGCACCATCGCGCCATTCCACGCTGCCGTGTAGAGCAGGCCGTCGGAAACCGGACGGTCTTTGCTAAAGTCCCACAACGCCTTTGAGCTCTGCACTGCTACGGGGCTTTTGGAGGCGATGTCCTTTGCCAGAGTTAAGGCGTCGCTGAGCAAATTATCCTTGGACTCGGCCACCTCGCTCACCAGGCCTACCCTTTGGGCCTCTTCGCCTCCAAATACGCGGGCCGAATAGATGACCGATTTCGCCCACGAGTGCGATACGCCGAGCTTGGGCAGTCTTGATAGAGTTCCCACATCCGGGGCGAGCCCGACGTCAATCTCGCGGACGCAGAAGCGGACGTCGCGAGTGCAATGTCGAATGTCACAGGCAACGGCAAAGTCAATTGCCGCCCCAAATGCGACTCCATGCAGGAGGCATATGACGGGCTTCTCACATCGCTCGATCGCATTGACCGGCTCCTGGTACAATAAAGCGTGTCGTCGCACGGCCCATGCTTGCCGTGCAAAATCTTGTCCAGCGGTAGGAGTGCCCACCGGACCTGATGTCGACTCCGATGCCACATCGAGGCCAGCAGAGAAACCTCTCGGCCCAGCTCCTGAGAATAGGATGACTCGCACGTCCGGATCGTAAGAGAGGAGATTGAACACTTCCGCCATCTCACGGAACATCCTGATGCTTGCAGTTAGCCAGCAGCCGCTTTTCTCGCTCGGAAATGCATTGCTCACACGTTGTTGAACGCATTGATCTTTTCCGGTCGATTGATCTCCACATGTGCCACGAATGGTGCTGCCAACGTTACGCGGAACATTGTAAACCGTTCATAGGCGGCAAGCGGTGTCGTGCTGACGGGCGCCATGATGGGCGTGTACTTGATGTGGACGCTCGTCAAACAACTTCACCGAAACGGATGTCACGATGCGCGGGTGGGACTCGGCAATGCATATCCGTCGTGATGCATCCGCGACTTGCCTCCGCGGCAACCTCCATCAATACCTTACTTGGCAGGGAGTATTGCACAACGGGCAAGACTGCACAAACCGATCCCCGAAAATGGGCATAGTGTCGTCAGAGCGCGATGCATTTGCGTTTGGGTATCGGCATGACCCGTCTCTGCCTCCGCAGCCTCCCTCCTCTATGTCTATCACGCTCCAGAACTATCGGTCCACATTCGTCCAAGTCACCGCTCATGCTTGGCAGCCCAGAGGAGCACGCATAGCTGTAGGACATTAATCTTACGCGCAAGCCATAGTCTGTGACTCTAAGCTTTGTCTTGCTTGTCCTGAGAGCTAGGCATTGACTTGGTTGGCGGAGGTGCTAAAACCTGGCATCAATAGGCTGGCGGAGCGCTGCTAACAAGCTTAGACGTATGGAGGGCAAACGATAACTTGCCCCCAAATCCCTTGGCCGCAGAATCAATCTTTCCAAAAGGCAACTTCAAGATCGTACAAGATTCCATCAGATCTTCGGCCTTTTCAGCGGACGCTAACATGAGTCCGGAAAAAGCTGTCGCATCGCGCATCCTCCAAATTCTGGATTTTTGACGACCTGGAAACTAAAAACCCGCATTTCCACCGCTATATTGCCAATTTTAAGGTAAAAAAGAGTATTATACGTAGTATACATTAGAAACACTTCTAAAGCCTTATAACAATGTATATATCATAAAGTTGGCGGTTTTGTGAATTTCAGGTCTTCAAAATCCAGGATTTGGGGGATAGGCGATGCGACAGCTTTTTCCGGACTCATGTTAGGGTTGTCCACGGCATCTCCGCCAGGCTGGGGATAATATAAGCGACCCGTCCTCCTACCCTTAAGCAAGTATTGTAGCATCACAATTTCGTGGCGTCGAGGTCCAATACGCCATGTAGAAGAATGCAGTATCTAGCCTATCGGCGTCGGATTTCAACACGCTACGCATGGCAGTAAGGAGACCAACTAACGCTCAAGACAGACGTCGTGGCGTGATGTCGCTCTAGCCCAGTCTAGAGGCACTCTCTCCATTGATCTAACGAAATCAATAGGAAGTCAAAAGGAGCCTAGAAAATACTCTCAGCTCAACCTCTGCGTTTTCTACCCATCCCGCCAACCTGGCAGTCCCTTCCTCCCGTTTTGCGTTTGATCTCAAGCTTCAACGATGCGTTTCTTACTCCCTAGCTTCCTCGGCCTTGCTTCGCTAGCATCACTCGCTTCGGCAGCTGACATCGAGTCCCGTACGACGTGTCACACTTCCTGGGGCAGTGTGAAGACTACAGACTGGTGTACTTCTAGGACGACGACGCGCTGTTCTTCTGTTTCCACCTCTACTGTTACTAAGACGGCCACTCGATCTCAGCCGGTCAAGACGGTGACCGTTAGGAAGACCAGGACAACGACTGCGCCAGCGACGGTTGCTACTGAGACGGTGACTGTAGTCACGACATCCCCCACAACTACTACTGCCACGTAAGTTTGATGGAAGTAGTTACACCTACTGTCCACTTCCGCTCCAACTCTCGCGACTGTACAATTCTTGCTAAGTCTTCCGCGACGCAGGACTACCTCTGTAAGCAGTGTTATGGCAACTGTAACGGCACCCGTTACAGTGACAAGCTACTCGAATGTCGGCGCTGCACCGCCGACGAAGAGAGATGTGCATCGTCGTAAAGCCACGCCTCAGCCAGAAGTCCATTGCACAATCTGGCAATGGCATTGCACTCCCTTTGTGACTACTACGACAACAACCTCGACCCATACCCTGGCTACCTCAACTGTGAGTACAATCAGCTCCCAATGTCGGTTCAATGACGCCGCGTGTGCTAACAAAATGCCACCTTGTGCCAGAAAACCGTGACTTCTACCATTACGAAATCCCCGACATCTACTTCCGTTTCTACCGTACGTATATAGAGTGGGCAAAGTCCTCATCTTTTGAACAATCGGTGAGCTAATCGCCATAACGTGTCATAGACTACGACCACCTCTACACTGACCTCGATCGCTACTAGCACTACGATTAGCACGACGACCGTATCGACAATAACAGCGACAGTGACTACTACTTCTACGTACGCATCTTTCTACATTACTGCAAGCGGTGACAGCGCCGTAGCGGATGGCACTACGCTAGCCAATAAACCCGATGGTGTTGCGGGAGAGGGTAGAGGCAGTTTTAACAACGGTAATACTGTCTTCGCTCTCGATTCGTCCACAGGCCATCTTTACGACACTGGAACGACGGAACTTGCGAGCATCGAAACTGGTTACACCCTCGATTTTCTCTACTTCGACACCCAAGAGAACATTAACGGCGGTGCATACACTGTCTGTGATTGCACGATCGACGGATTCACCTTGATTCTTAGTTGCAATTGCAATGGTGCCACTCTTTTCCAGACCGACCAAAATGATAATCTCTTGATCGGGAAGTATCTGGCAGTCGGGGACCCCTCGGTAACGCCAGTGGTCCGGCCCATCTTGAGTTGATATGATTGAACGACTTCGCAGGGTGCAAGAAGAAGGCGAAGGGTCACATGTGTTCATTCGGCGTTTGACTCAGAAACGAGTGCTTCGAGCGATGGAGGGAACGTTGTCACCGAATTCCAACTCATTACGGACAAGCGAACTCAGGCCTAACATGGACTGCAGCCCCATCCGACTGGGAGTTGTGAACACGGAAACAGGGGACCTGGATGTGAGTAGTATCAGGCCTGCATGATTGACCTTAGCGCTCAGCCGACTTCCAATGTCCCAACTCAAACTGATCGAACTCGTCCATATCTAGATCCATTGCTGATATCGACAGTCTTACATCCGAATCCTCTACTCAAACTTTAACAAAGGTCAGGCCGGTGTAGCATCCCGTCGGGCCCTCGTGAATCTTTTCCTTGAGGCCACCGTCTAGACTGCACTTCCACACACGTCCTGCCATGTCTGCAACATATACACAATTCAGCGCCTTGTCCAGCTTCAAGCCAATACCCTCGCCCAGACCTTGAGCGATCTAGAGGCAGTCAGTAAATACGTTATTTCCACCTTCTACACGGCCTGGACTTACAATCTGACGACCTAGCGTCTTTTCAGCAGCAGGAGTTTCGCCAATCAGCTGTTTTCTATTGAGTGTGTTCCCAAGAGGGACCTCGCCACGGTCTGTCCAGTACAACACTCCCGCTTCGTCGTCCATCTCGAGGTCAATGCATTCCGGAAGGTGCTCCTGGACGACTTCGATGTCGGGGCGATTCGACGAAGTGCTTCCGTTGGGGAGCTCCAGTGAAGCCGAAAAGATGCGGCCTTCCGAGCCTTTGGGACTTCCTTTCTGTGTCCAGAAGAATTTGTTGAGCCGTCGCGATATCGTCACTCCGACGCACCTGGCATTGTCAATTCATAAGTTCCTACGCACGTGAATGATACTGACCAATTGCGTTGGTCTTTGACCTTCTCGGGCTCGGTCTTCCAGTCGCCGGTCTGGATGATAACCTCCCGTTCGGAACCATCCAGGTTGCAACGAAACACCCTCAAGCCTTCGCGATCGCAAAAGTACAGCTTCTTGCCCTCCCTGTCGACGTGGCATTGTTTCGGAGTGTGAACCTCGCCGACTGGTACTAGAGTCTTGATATCGCTTCCATCAAGCTTTGCGGATTGTACTGTGCCATCATTCTCGCTCGGAACGCCCATGTTGGTCCAGTAGATCCTTCCATCGAACGTGTCGATTCCGTCCGGGAGGGCTTGGCCGCTGATGAGTGCCGTCGCTCTTCCGCCGGAGTGCTCGGCGATGACACTGAGCACTTCTCCGCCATGCATATACTCGGAGGATGATTTCTGGCCGAGCGGCTCGTTCAGACCGACGTTGAGGAATAAGAGCTTCGTCTGAGTGCCCGGTTTAGGAGGAGGATACAAGCCTCCCTTGTCGGGAGTCTTGAGACCCAGGCGCCCGTTCGCAACAAAGTTTTGCTGCACGTACTCCAACGGAGCGCGAGAGATTTTTCGCTCTTCAACGTAGTGCTGCTCGATATGTTCGACCGTGTCGAGGCCCACTCCATCCATCATCTCACAAGGGCCGACCGCCGAGCCGTATTGCTCTTTCCAGATCGAGTCGATGACTTCGGGAGTGGACACGCCTTCTGCGAGCACGCTTAGGCATTCGCGCTTGATGGCCGCCCAGATGCGATTGAAGATGAAGCCGGAGGACTCTTTGAGCGCAGTGACAGGGTGGAGGCCGGCTTCCCGATGTCGTGCCTCGACGAAGGGGAAGATTTCGGGCGCAGTGTGCCCGCTTGTCATTAGCTCTACCACGATTGCCTGCAAGGATGGTTAGCGAATGGAGTGTGATTGGAATGACCAGGGTGGTAGACCTGAGGCGGCATCATGAAGTGGGTGTTCAACACTCGAGCTTTCGTAGCTTCCTGCACCTTGCCCAGGAGATCGCCCGACTTGAAGGACGAACTATTCGTAGCGAGGATGCAATCAGCTGGTGCGGTTCTTTCCAGCTCCGCAAAAGTCGACTCCTTCAGGGACAAGATCTCCGGGACCGCTTCAAACACGATCCACGCATCTTTGACGGCTGTCGTCAAGTCCTCGACCCCTTCGTATGTTCCCTCTTTGGTGCGGCCATTGGTGAGAGCGAGAAAGGAGGAGATGTTTTCTTTGATGTAGGCAATGGCGGCAGTCCGGGATTGTTCTGAAGGGTCACGGATGCGGACGTGGTAGCCAGCGGCGACGAAGCAGGCTGCGATTCGTCGACCGAGCACGCCTCCTCCGAGGACGACGACTGGTCGGGTTTTGTAGTCGGCAGGCGGTGACCACTTGCTTCCCATGGTTGCGGATCTATCGACGGTAATGTGTGTGAGTCAATGAATATCGTATGGTCAACGACCGCTGCATGGACAAGTATGAGTGATGACAGGACGGGAGCAACTGGGCTCGACATCAATAAATCTACACGGGTAGGCTGGTGGCATCGCAACATACTGTTCCCGACCTCCGAGCCCGCCATCGGAGTTCCCACGTGGGAGACCGACGCGAAAGATGTCTGACGTCGAGAACCCACTCTCTGGTCCATCGTTGTCTGTTGACGACGAAATGATGATTTCACGGCGCATCTTTTTAGCGTCCGGAGCAGGCCGTGCCGAGGCATTAGTTTAAAATAACGACCACGAGTTGAGGCGTTGGCTAATCCCTATCCTCCCCGAAACACGCGCCGCTCGCCGAGGCAGTTGTTTGATCCGTCATACATCCGTGACGAGAAAAGAGTTCATTTGCCATACGATCAAACCTATCGGAATCACTGAGCCTGAGCTTGCCACGACCAGACAGACGACACGGTAGCTGACCTCATGCCGAAGTTCAAGCTAATTGAATAACTCATGGTTTCAACAGTGTTCTACGAAGAAAGCCGAGCCGAGTCTAACAAATGCATTCGTTACGAGCTGTCGAATATACAGAACCAGTCTGCCACTTGGCCTTCTGTCTAAAAGCAAAAGATCTGATCCGTCATCTTGCTGACCGCGCCAGGTGCCTCAAATCCCAGCTCCTCGAGCGACTTCTTCGTCGCATTGACCATGCCCGGGGGCCCACAAAGAAGGACCCTGCTATCTTTCGAAGGCTTTGGCATAACTTCGTCTAGCAAGTCCTTGGTAACGTAGCCACTTCGGCCTTGCCAACCGTCAGACGGGTGATCAAGAATGTAGTGCACCTCAAATTGACCGTTCGACTGCGCGGCAAACGCGTCGAGCCTCTTCCGCATCAAGATGTCTTTTTCCGTCCGGTTGCCGTACACCAGCGTAATCTTGGTCTTGTCGTTCGCGTCTTCACAAATGGCGCGGACCAGCTGGAACAGGGGTGTGATTCCGGTGCCGCCGCCCACCATGCCAATGTGCCGTGCTAGGTCCTTGCGGTATTTCATGGCGCCTTTCGGTCCTCTGATGTCTACCCTATCGCCGACGCTGAGTGATGACAAGTACTTGCCCATCTGCCCGTCAGGATAGATGCGAATGAGCAGTTCCATGCGGCCGAGATCGCGATTGTTGCTGACGGGAGTGTAGCTTCGAGTGATGGTCTTGCCGTCCACTTCTCCGCGGATGGCGATGTGCTGGCCGATTGGCAGTCCAAGGATACTGTATTTGCTAGGCAAGGCAAAGACGAATCGGAAGATGCCATCGGCCAGTTCTTCCTTCTGGACCAGCGCGTATGGCTGATATTCGTTGGGCGTCAGGACCCCCTTTTTGTAGTCTTTAGTTGGGGAGACGGCGGGCTTGCGAGGTTGATACTTTTCGAATCCTTCACCGAATGAGATTGCGCTTGACAGGTATTGCGCTCCGACAATACCGACAATGCCAGAAACGATGGAGGCCGTGAGGAAGCCGTGGGTGAAGCTGCCTCTTGCCGACAGTTTCAGTTGTGGTAGCTGTGCAGAGAGCCGGGGAAGGACGTGGAAGTGATTCAGTGCCCAGACCAGTGAGACGGTTCCCGCAGCAAACAAGCCCAATTCTGTCTTCAGACCTAAGCCTTTTTGAGCTGTGCTGGACTTGGGTCGCATGTCTTCTGGGCCTCGCCGCACGACGACGGTCGTCTCGGGGACCGCTTCGTCGGACTTGGAAGCACCACCTTCCTCTTCGGTGTTGCCTTCGATCACGCCAACGAGAAAAGCGTGCATGATTTCGTCCGCATCATTCGAATGGCCGACGTCTTCATAGTCGCTGGTGGCATCTTTGCCGGCAACTCCTGAGAGCGTGTCTGCTCCGCCCGGGTGATCGCGTACGTAGTCGGAGACATCGTAGACTAAACCTGAGATGAGCAAAGGTCGTCCTGAGAGGTTCGTAAGGCTTTACCGTGTCCGTGAATGACTATCCACGTATCCCCTTTGGTGTTGTGGGTGGCGACATCGTCGAGCTTGTATGTCTTGACTTTGACTTCATTTTTCCACTCGGCTTTGAGCTCTTTGCGTTCTACTGATGGCGCCATGTTGTTTGGGATGTAGATGTCAAGGCAGTGGACGGGAATAGGGTCTCGCCATGTCGGTCGACGGAAAGCACGCTCTTGATATGTCGGTGCACGGGGAGTCGCGCCGACTCACGACCGTGGTGATCATCATAGATCGGAGGCGAGCAAGGCGCCCGGACCGACCGAATGATGACCCGCAATAACAGCGACCATGCCCGCCGGAATGACCATTCATGGAGAAGCGTTGGTGTTGACGCAAGTCGCGAGTACGCAAAGACATGCCTCGGCACGCCCGTCGATCCCAACGGGTGGGCGAAGTAGCCTTGCACGCGCGCCGAGGCATCTATCTCTACGCGATTCTTTACTCGACTTCCGTCACCTCCTCCTATCGAAAATTGCTTCGGACATGGCTCGGCGAGCAGGGCCATACGGACGATTGACGCCTCTCGCGACCGTTTGAGTGATTTACTGTATTCACTACGTCACCAAGTGCATTACCTGACGCTACTCTGCGTAACACATGCAATTTCCGGTTGGACCAGCCTGGCCACCCTGACACCTTGATACTATTACCATCGTCGGCCTATCGGGCCCTTTGACCCCCGACATACGATCGAATAAAGGCTTCCTCTTCCTCGTAACAATGTCTGCTCTGCAGTCAGAAAGCAGCTTCCGACATGGCACCCATCGCTTTCCATCTCTCGGGCGAGTCACCCGCCAAGGGCCTAGAAGTTGATCTCGAGCCTCTGCAGAATATTGAAGACTTGCAAAAGGTGCTTGCTAATGCTTGGTCGGTCGTGAAGCCCGAAGGTTACTATATGCCTATGGAAAAATCTCCTGCCCCATGTTCTGACAGCCATGTCTAGGTCTCGGTTTCAATGTAGACAATGTCAATGTCACGGATCTAGCACAGCTGCGTGATGCGCAAAGCTCTGTCACAGTGACAGTTGATGGACATTCTGTCCGACAAGTCCCCGGCCCATCCGGGCTTCCATTGATTGGCAGCTATCTCGAAGGTGAGCGGAAACGCCGAGTTTACAACGCAGTACGCCACCGCTGATCGAGTCTCCAGTCTACCCGGATCACCTCGGAAACAACCAACGCCTGTTTGACAAGTATGGAGACTTGTTCAAGGCCAACATCATGGGCAAAACGAACTTTTTCGCCCGAGATCCCGAGCTGGCGCAGATCATGTTCCAGGAGTCGGATTGGTTTTCCAAAGAAATCACCACCAACCATCCGCTCTTTCCCCTCAAAAACGACGCCGCCGGAGTGTTTGTCAGTTCGACATCGACCCCGTCGTGGAAAGTGGTGCACAAGTTTATGCCGCCGGCACTTGGGCCAAAGGCAGTCCGGCACTATGCACCAACGATGAATGCCTGCGCTCGAGAATCCTTTCCCATCTTTGACCAGCTTGGAGAGCGGGGAGAAGCATGGAATGGGTACCAATACATGCTCAAGCTCTCCTCTGGTACCATTGGAAAGGTGGTGTTGGGCCAGGATATGCACCATTTCGACAGCATCGATGCGCCTCTGTCACGCTTTGTACTTGGTATGGCCGAGACCTTGGCACTGAACAAGAAGGTGGCGAGTCGAGGGGAATGGTACTCCTGGCTTCCGTTTGGAGACGCCAAACGATTAAAAGACGTGCAAGCCATCGTGGCAGAGGAGATCAACAAGGCCGTGAAAGAGTCAAAGTCTGGCGGGACGGAGGACTTGCCGCTTCAAGACGCGGCGTTGAAATCGACCAATCTCATCGACTACTTTGTCAGGGCTGTCGACGGTCAGGGTAAGCATCTTCCAAAGGAGAACCTGCATGCCGCGGTGGTGGTTGCAGCTGGCGCAGGCTTCACTACGACGTCGTCTCTCCTCGGTTGGTTGCTATACGGTCTCGTCACATATCCCGAAACGCAAGCTCGTCTGCTGCAAGAGTTGGTCGACGTGGGATTCACGGACGACACGGACGTCACCCCTGATATGGTGGAAGAGATGCCCGTCATGGACAAGTACATCAAAGAGATGCAGCGCCGCCACAACCCTTCATACAATCCCGGCCGCACCGCGCAAAAGGATATGATTTTGCCAGGCGGCTATCGCATGCAAAAAGGCGACGTCGTCATCCCCGCGATTCACCACATCCATACCAATCCAAATATTTGGAAGGATCCGGATAGGTTCGATCCGGATCGATGGGACACGGAGGAGGTGAAGAACCGGCACAAGGCGGCATATGTCCCGTGAGTTTCCCGCCTTCCCCTCGCACGTCCTCTGCTAATCGAATGGACAGATTCGCCACAGGCCAAAGAATGTGCATCGGCTTCAACTTTGCGCTGCTCGAAGTCAAGGTTTTCCTTCCGCACCTCGTCTGGAGATATCATTGGGACAAGGAGGGTGAGAGCGAGGCGGAGTATGATCCTTTCTTCCAGTTGATTAGGCCGATCAATCTGTACGTCAAAACCACGAGGAGAGATGTATACCCGAGTAAGAGCTGGGACAGGCAGACATAGATGTGATTAGCTCGAACTCAAGAGTCTTACCATTCACTTCTTTTTCCTGTCTAGATAAGCGAGCCAGTTGGCTGGACTTCGCCATCACTCTCCGCAGGAGTCTTCTACCATGGGAGGGTCTGGAGGAATACACCGCGTTGATGACAAGATAGTAAGACTATACCCTTTACACCATCTCATCGGCTCTCACATTCCGCTGGTTCGTCGGCACCGCCTTTCTCGTAATTCCCTGTCCTTCGTTCTCCCGTCCACTCGACACCCTCCCGCCAGATCCATCCATGGCAGAAGCCTCCTGCGCACCATCAGTCGGCGGACCACCTTGACGTCCTCCCCAACCGGCCTGCCTCGTCCACATTGCATCTGAGAACCCATCGAATCCACCCCCGCCATGCGTAAACGTCACGTGGCGCACCAACGGGATATGATTGAAGCGGAAATCCCACACGCTCGCATACACCATGCGATACGCGCTGAAAGCCATGACAGTCCCAATGACGGCACCAGCAAGAATGTCCCACCAGTTGTGATACTCGTCAATCGATAACGAGCCTCCTATGAGCACCGCAGCGAGGATGGGCATGTAGGTGACGATGAGCTTCCAGTAGGCCGGGTGGTAGTTTGACCAGACTTTGAGTTTGGCGTTGAGATAGAGGGAGAGGAAGACGAAGCCGGCGAATGCTGCGGTTGTGTGGCCGGAGGGGAAGGACTCGAGGCTGTCGTCGATGGTGTCTTTGTCGCCGGTGCAGATGCTGCGGTCGTACATGATGTTGGCGAAGCCGTTGCCGGTTTGTGTGCCGCCGATGGGGAGGTCGGGCTTGCAGACTTCTGCAAATCGAGTTAGTCGGGTGACTGCAGGAGGGTGCAATGGTAACATACCTAAGAAGTGAGGACGCAGGCCGCCAATCAGCCATTTCAAGAAGACCTGGAAGACCGCGGCGGTGATGAGGCTGTATAATAATCCGAGAATGGCATTGTTGATGTCCCAGAAGGAGCGGATGCGGAATTGCATGAGAAGAATAACGACAATGGGAACCAGGCTGGCAAGCATCGCTGCCGCCCAGATGGGCACGATTTCATGGCGGAGGGGGTAGGCGAAGTCGGGGAAGACGACCTGGCCGTCGGGAAAATAGACGGGGAAGGAGCGCGAGGGGGCGGGTGGTGCTTCGTAGATCTGTTCCATGGCGTTAGGCACAGATAATGGTGAAGGGGATGTCATACGCACACCAAGCCCAAGAACGCCCATAACAATCATTGTCAGGATATCGGGCCAGGTCACTTTGATCCATTGGCCGAAACTTGGGCGTTTGTTGAGTACGTCATCGCCATACGAAGCAGAAGACTTGGGCTGTCGTCGCTCTTTGCTGCTCATAATGTTGCTTCGGCCATGGCGGCCGTTGTCAGATGTACCACGACGGCTGAAGAGACCCATTGTGGTGGAAAGCGATTTGAGTGAAAGGATGGATGTGGGGAGAAAAAGAGAGAATGTAGTTCGACCACCTACCCGCGCGTCTATTACAGGACGCAAGCACCGTGTCCTACCTGCATGGTGAAATGGACCTCTGGTCAAACCTGCCGCAGTTGATGCGCGTGACGAGGCTGGAAACTGGGAAGTAGCGGCCTTGGCTCGCCTTGGCCTACGCGCAGGCCGCATGAGGACGTGTGATGAAGGCCCAGAACTTGACGGGAATGCAGATCAGGTCCTCGATCTAGATAGTGACACGGGCTGTGATTTTGTCGAGGAAGAAAAGAAAGCTTCGACGTCGAGCTTGTTTACGACGGACGTCCAGGATCTCGGGTTGGTCTGAGCTCGCGGGTGCTCCGACCTCAGGTCGAGTCCTTGGCCTCCATTTCTCTCCTCTCTACAACCCGCTCTCCTCGAATGGCGACATGGCCACCGCCCCGATAATCCCCGCTCCTCCGCAAGACATCGAAGAGATTCAGCTCCTCGACAACTCCCTCGTCTTTCCCGCCTTCACCGCCCAGACAGCATGGGCTCTCGGATGTCTGCTTCGCACCAAGCTGCAGGCGCTGGATAAACCTGCCATTGTCGACATTTCCCTCGTCCACGGCAATCACTGTCTCTTTCATTGTGCGACTCAGTCTGGCACGAGTCCCGATAATGATTCGTGGGTGGAGAGGAAGCGGAATACCGTGTTGCGATGGGGAACTTCAACGTGGTACATGTCGCGGAAGTTTATGGGCGATTACAAGACGTTTGCAGAGAAGACTGGGCTGGGGATTGACGCTGCAAGATATGCTATACACGGCGGAGGATGGTAGGTTGAATAGGTGGTCAATCACAGACAACATGCTGATTATTGCGCAGGCCGGTCCGAGTCCGCGGCGTGGAAGGCGTTGTCGCAGTTGTCGTGGTTTCCGGTTTGAAGCAGGATCAAGATCACGCTATCATTGTGCAGACTGTCGGCGAGATGCTGGAAGAGTTGAGTGAGGATACTGGGGAGAAGAGGAAGGAAGATTGAGGGGAAGGACATCCTCGACTCGACTCTGAAGGCTTGAAGAACGTGCGTGTGGAGGATGGTATGGCAGAAGCCAAGGATGTAATCAGCGCATCAGTGGCATTAATGCGTCCACGCAGCCTGATGCACGATTTTGCGCTCACATGCTTAGTAGATGAGCTCAAGAAAGACGATCAGCGCCGGTTGCGGGAGCAGACCCGATGGCATAAAGAATGACCTCGATGCCTTCTAAGCCAGCCAACTCCTCCGGTCCGATCGCGATAGCCCCATTAGAGCCTTCGTCCGGCGCCGTGTTCCCATTCACAGCGCAGGTCAAGGGACACGTACCATCCGAGTTGGTCGCAATCGTACACGCAACGGAGGTCGCGCCGGCGGGGTACGAAATTCCACTGTCCCCACCTGCAAACATGATTATCTCGTCGCTGGGAAATTCGCCGCTGGTATACTGGAACGCAAGACTTCCCGCAGGGCTGGGCGCCCCGGGCGTTGAGGTCGAAAACGCAGATCCGGTGTCCAGGATGACAAGCGACCCGTTCGGGTAGAGCATGTACTCCGAGCCGTCGGATTCGACAGCAGGATGTAGTTCCGTAACATAGCTGGCGGGCTCAGACGACTCCGAGGAGTCCATAACGACGAAGTAGACGTTAGGGTTTGTTCCCGGCCTGATTCCGTAAATTTGGAATGTCTGAACTGCGTTGATCGTGGTGGTCGCAGTTCTGGGGAGGGCCGTTAGCGTGAGTTCTGGAGAAGCGGCGAGAGAGGTCAAAGATACGTACACCACAGTACTGACAGAAGTCACTATAGATGTGATTGATGTCTTGGTGATTGTGTTCGTCGTGGTTGAGCGCGCGGGACGAAGACAACTGCAGGCAGAGGAGATGAAGGGTCCAGGAGGGTAATTCGACCAGGCTTGAGGTTTTGGCGTCGAATGGGCGTCACGTTTGGCCGGTGGCGTAGTGGTAGGGACCACGCAAGTTGTGACGAGACTGGTGGCATCGACGGATGTTGTACGGGTGATGGTAGTTCTGGCACAGGCTGTAAGGATTTGAGCAAGTCATGGAACCGTAAGGGAGGCAAACCCAGTGCGAATTGTCTTTGTCGTTGTTTTCGTCAGCGTCGGCGCTGACCAAGAAGGTAGATACGAAGAGCAGAAGGCTGTGGCTTGGGACTGCTGATGCGCGTCGTCGACCAGTTCGATGATTTTGGAACAGCCAGGGAATGAAGGACCGCCTTGAGGGTATTTGTGCGAGGCCGCGGCGGTGCCGAGAATGGCTAAGATGAGGGTGGTGGCACGCATGTTGGTCGAGAATTGAAGTGGCTTCTTCAGAAATGTATGCAGTCACCAAATCACAGTCAAACAGGCGGGGAATGCCCATCTTTAATATGCAGTATTGCACGAGAGACATGCGAGTAACGGCCCGAAGGCGCACGCAGCGACCCCTGCCTTGGGCAACGCTAATGATTTGGAGTCAAAACAGGCGACCCGGACGCCAAACATTTGTTTTCATTCGCGGCTGTCGCATCGTGAGATACACGATCAAAGGTAGGATGCGTGAGCGTACATGGCCTGCGTGATGGAGAGATGCATGGTTCGCTGGAGGAGTGGATGCAGCATACGCCTCTCGGACAGATAACGCACCACCACGATGCGGGACGAGAGGTGTGGTGTAATCTCCACGGAGTACATAGGCAACATGTAGACGTGTGGTCTATTCCCAAAAGGGTTAGTCAGAGTGCGGAGTGCACGCGGATGAGGAGTGTGGGGAAATAAGGGCGAGCTCACGTCTGGCTGGAACCTCGAAGACCAATGAATGTCACGGCCGTCACCACCTGCACTTCGACTTACGGCAGGCGAACTTCTCATCGGTCGAGAAATATGGTTGGGCGGCCGATCGCCTTCGAAGAGCGAATCGCTTGAGTTTACATCCCGCAGCCTGTCAAGTTCCCTAGTCGTCCATCTAATCGTAAATGTTCTCGGATATAGTAGTAAAACTTGCCAGGCCGTTTCGTCGATTCCAATCCCCAAGTCTGTCTGCCGCTACTTGTGAAATTATATCCTCGCCAATGGGCCTCCTGGGGTCTTTCTCATCGACAAGAGGAAGAATAGCGGACCGTTTCGGGATTTTCAGCTTCACGCATTGATTGCTACTGTATCCAAGTCGTCCGTTGCCGATCCGTCGACCCATGCTGTACGATGTGCGACCCGAGTCTTCTTGCAGTGGCCTTTCATTGCCGGCGGAGAGTTTGGCGGAACGCCTCGAAATATCAACCGCGCGCGCTGGCTTTGCTGCTCACGGAGCGTACATACAATATTGGCCGTTATACCACGGCTGCGTAGCCCACCAATCGATCCTTTCGACTCAGTCAATGGTCCGCCAAGCCGGCGGCCAATCATCGCACCTGCCAAAATTGCCCGGCACGGTCACGTGTTTGGTGAAAATTTTGGTCTCACGTCACAATTTTGGCCCCCCTCGACGCCAATAAATCACCAAATTATATATAGGATTCCTCCGGCATCTCCTCCATCCAGTTCCGGGTCGATTAGCTCAGTTTTAGGTCTCCCCGTTAATCCTTCAATCAAATCTCACAAGCTAATATCCACACAGGGTTAGAGCGTGGTGCTAATAGTATCTATGCTATGATACGCCAAGGTCGCGAGTTCGACCCTCGTATTGACCAGACTTCTCTTTTTGCGGTTCTGGGGCTCTTTTTTTTTGTTTTGTCTCGCTTGGTTCTCGCTCTGGCTTCGATCCTGGCTTTTCGCCTAGCTTTTCTCCTGGCCTCTCTTGATCAATCCCTACCTGCTCAGACGTTACTAGAGCATGGTCACCATGCTTATACTCGTGGCTACGAAACGCTAAGGTCGCGAGTTCGACCCAAGTTCAAGCATTTGATACGGATTTTCGACGTTTCCATTACAGCCCAGGCAGCCTCGTGCTGACCACTTCGACTGTCTGTTTCCTTCATTATTTTGAACAACTACATCGGTCTTATTATTTTGTTTTTTCTTTCGTTGACAGGCGCATCGTTCTCCGTTGTTTCTGGGAAGAACGTGGTTGGGAAGCCGTGCCGAGGCTGTCAGCAGTGGAAGACGACTCGGGGAACGTCCTTTTGGATTCCACGAGCTTCGTCAGCAGAAACATCGTTCTTCCTCCTGTTTCCAGAAAAATACGTGGTGTGGATTCCGTGCGGAGGCTGTTAGCAGCGGGAGATGATTCGGGGTGCGTCCTCCTACGGTAATGCCTGCACACGCCGAGCGAATGAGAAACGCTGCAGCAGAATTGAGGAGTGCCTGCACGGCTGCCACTCCTGGCTACCGCGGCGTTCGCAGCAACCGTCATTACATGGAACTGTCTTTGAAAGACGTTGCTCGGATCGGCAGAAAACTGCCTTCATACACACTGGGGCCACGCCACTGGAGAAGCTACATGCCGGTTTCTGCTACTGGTGTGTATAGATGCAAGGGGGGAAGAAGAACTCGAGGGAAAGACCCGTCGCGCAGAAACAACTGCAGGGGCTGGACATCATCACCAACACTGTTGATGCTATCGAGGAGCACCTGGGGATGGAGACTGAGTAAATCGCCGAAGAACACAACGCTGCTTGCTTTTGTTCGTACTGACTAGTCAACTCTCTCTCTCCCGCAATCCCTCTACTTCATTCCCCGCGGAAAAGGCTCGCCGGAGGTGACAAGTTGAGAGGTGTGGCCTCCTGGCTGAAGTAGGCAACACTCCCTGGCAAATACGTAATTTTATCGGCGGGAATTGCAGCCTCGGAGATTGAGAGCGTATACATGCCCTTGAGCACGAGACGTCTTAGTAGGGGCCATTCACTGCCGTCCAAGACCGGAGCGAGAATGTCTCTGCACCTGTCACTTGCTGTGACTCCGTAGCTGCTCGCCTTCGGATCATCCTCTCCATCCTCACATTCGGGGTCGAGAACGCGCCGAGGATTTACCTGCCCATGCCCTCGAGGCCATTTAAACACATGATAGCAATTCTCAAGCGTCAATTCTTCCAAGGTCGCTGAGACATTGCGGAGCAGACCAGCCCATTCACAAAGTACTTGCGTGTCTTGATCAAAGTCAAATTCCCAAGGCAGCTGCACGACTTCTTGGAAATCATCATGTAGCGGAGCGAGTTTCGACAGATGCAGGTGGGTGAGCGAGCGGAACTTGTCTTGAATCGGGTCGAGGAAAAGCACTCCGTCCGGGGCCCAATTTGGCCCAGCAGTCTCGACGAGATTGATCAGAGACAAGGTCTTTATCTGTTCCGGGCGTGAAAGCAGGGCGTGTAGCATTTCGACCGACACCTGACCACCAATTTCCAACTTTTCCAGCTTGCTCAAATTGCGCACCACGAGCTCGCGCGATGCTTCTCCCTCGCAAACCTCCTTCACAAACAGAGTCAACGTCTCCAGATTGACAAAATCGGCAATGATATCGTAAATACCGATATCACTATCCTGGTCGAAGGAGACCCATGTCTCGTAGTCGGTTCCATACGGTAGACCCTCTTTGGGTTGCGGCGAGACCCTCGGGCCTGGAAGTCTCGGAAACCTCAAAAGCTTTGGAAGAGCGGATAGAATCTTCCATCGTTCAGGTTGATCGCGACGAATCGAGGCGCACTTTGCGAAGAACCTTCTCTGCTGTCCAGCCTCCTCGTCACCGCCACCAATGTCGAGCGCAGCGAAATCGATGTGTTCCCAGAGGAGTGGTTGAGGTTTGCGGTAGAGTTCCTTGTTGCAGAGGCATAGACTGAACAAGTCGAAGAGATTGCAGAAATGCAGGATGCGAGCTTGCAGCTCTTGGGGAAGCTGGAGTAAGCTAGGTGCTACGACTGCGGCGGGTTGAAAGTGTGCTAACAATCTTCCTGTAGCCAGACTGCTATACTATGTTGTTCGAGGTCAGGCAGCCGCGGCAATGCAGTCCAAGCGCAAAGAGGGTCTATGCATCAACGACCGGCACGACAGTTGTTCTTTGACTCTCAATCTAGAATTTGCGAGGAGTGCAATCGCAACAGGATGTCGTCCTGGCCTATCCAAATGAAACCAGTCCTGAACACCAATCGCCAATGACCAGATCTCATGGCCCGGCCTTTGACTCCACAGAAACCGACTCGCGAGGGCCGGAAGAATGATTGGTGTTACGATCCGCATTTCTGGGACGAACTATTGAATCTCGGCATGCGCATCATCTGGTCAGGCGGGCCACGACCGGTGCTTTGGTACATTATTACAGCCTCGTACTGACCACATCACGTGTTTGTCTTTTTGAGGCACGTTGATTTGTAAGACGCGGCTACGTCCCGTCCTATCCGATAAATCAACCTTTCCAGCCCTCGGACCGCCTATTATTGATCCATAGCCTACACACACGCTCACCTTGATTAGGTAACTAGAGGCTCGGCAGAGCGGATATCATGTCATCTACTGGTTGCGGTCAATCTTTGGAAGCTCAGGTTCATTGGATTGAAACCTTACCTTCTCAGCTCATCGTCAATGCGAACGCGAATGCGACCGCGACCGCGACATGTTGATAATTGTTCGGTCTCTTTTTACACCATGACTTCTCTTCAGCAGCCTCGTACGCTTCCTACGGCGGCAGCTACAGCAGATGTACGATGCCACGTGCGTACACAACATGCTAGTGGCGGCTAGAACTACTTCGGGCCGCATGTTGACGCGTCTATCCCGTTACGAGCAATGCGAATGCGATGAATAATATCTATTCCGCGGGACTAGCAGTCTCGATACTTTCAGCGAACGAATCAGCGCCCTCCGACGGCACCCTTTCCTGCTAATACCCTTGGTTTCCGCCCTACGGGCCAGAGCGGCACATTGTCCTGGACTCATGGCCGCAACTCGCATTAGCCATCACTCCAATCAGCATCCAATGCCGCTCACCAGACTCCACCAAGACCTTCAATAGCTTTACTAAATGTAGTTAGGTGGTCGTGGTATCACATCTGTCACCCTGCAGATTGCTTCACGATCAGGGTCTTTTCGTTCGCTTCAACATATATAGTGCCCCTCTCATCTCGGGGTCAAGGAGGACGATCGCGGCCCCGAACGACGGCCCCGAACGACGGCCCCGAGCAACGGCTGCGCGACTTTCACTAAGGGGAGCATATTGGGATTCATCAAGTATAAAGTCGGTCTCCTATTCCCTTGACTGATATCTGGCGTTCCTCCCCATCTCCAAGTCTCTCAACTCCCTACCCTCCAACAGAAGTGTTGTACTAGTCTTCCGCAAGACAGTGCGTTACCCCCTCTGCTCACCGCTCATACACGCTCTCACCCAAAGAAGCAGACGACCTGTCCACTTGCAATCAACATGCGCTTCCATACCGTCATTCTCGCTGTAGTCAGCATGGTCGCTGCTGCGTCCGCAGCTCCGCTTGAGCAACGATGCTATGCAGAGTACGTGCTTACCTACTATAGTAGGCATATGAATCCTAAGCTGATGTGGGATACTATAGTGCCTCGCATCCAGACTGCCTCCGAGCTGAGGTGGAGCGACGATGCTACGCAGAGTATGTGCTTACCCATTGTAGTAGTATGATTTCTGAGCTGACGTTCTTGTGTCTACAGTCCCTCGCATCCAGACTGCCTCCGAGCTGAGGTGGAGCGACGATGCTACGCAGAGTATGTGCTTACCCATTGTAGTAGTATGATTTCTGAGCTGACGTTCTTGTGTCTACAGTCCCTCGCATCCAGACTGCCTCCGAGCTGAAGTGGAACGACGATGCTACGCAGAGTATGTACCTACCTACTGCCGTCGGTATATATCTTGAGCTAACGTCTTTGTCTGCAGTGCCTCGCACGCAGAAGTCTGTCTCGATGGAAATTGAACGGGATGCGGTCCGATATGAGCTCGATATTCCAGCAAAGGGAAAAGAAGAAGTCGTAGTCGCCGCTAGAGAGAGTGCAGGCGAAGAGCAGATCTTCGCCCGCCGTATACACAGTCTTTGACCAGCTTTCGTTCATTCTTCCCGCTGTTCTTCGCTGCTTGTTTTGTCGACTGCTTCGTGTCTACAAATCGCCTTGTTTGTCTCTCAGCCTGTTCGATGTCGACTGATATCAACGCGTATGCTGGATAATCGAACTTCGAATTGTCCCGCACTCGAATCAAATGGTACTGACCAGCGTTTCTTTTGCCATTCTGGGGCTCGTATTGTCCCTCTTGGCTTCGCTTCCGGCTTCTCTACCGACCTCTGCCTATCAGACAATGCTAGAGCGTAGTGCTCTATCTGGTGCTACGAAACGTCAATTCGACACAAGTTCGAGTGATCAATCACCAATCTTAGAATTCCGCCAACATCGCATTACAGCCTCGGAGTGATCACAATTTTTTTTCATCCCTCCTTAAATTCTCGTTTTGATCTAATCTGGGATCTTGTTGCAGAAGTATTGCGATGGCGCGAGCTGTTGTTGTTTGTCTCTCGTTTCGTGTTCCTCGAGACGTCAGTGTCTAATTCTCCTCGACACGAGCCAATGCTGCCAAAAGTCCATCATACCGGAGTGTTGTCAGTCCCTGCCGTGCACCCCTACTATCGCCGCGTCTTTTATACACAAACCCGACCACTACTAGAAATGGATAAGAGCAGTATGTTTTCGGTACGGACCGTGGCCTCGATCACGCATATTCCCTGCTGACAAATGCTGAATTCCCTCATGTTAGAAATCGACAGTACTACCTCTCATGTCTTATGTTGTGACACGCGTTCTCCATCGCTGTGCAACGCTCATGTGTTCCACATTCCGGTTAAGAAGTGCCGAGTAGTGACCAACTCGTGGTTTGATTGGTATTTACAATGGTTGCGTGATTCGGATCGCGCTGGGAGCCTCTAACTCTTATAATGAACTCGAGGCTCCTCATCGGTATGTCATACTCAGACTCACCATGTCTACTACCATCCCTCCTACCATTCTCGTTGTCGGTGCGACAGTTAACACCGGTGCAGGACTTGTCAACACTCTTCCTCGCTTGCTACCCTCGAAGCCGGCTTTCAAGAATCACCGACTTCTAGCATTGACACGTTCGGCGAACAGTTCGACTGCTCAGAAAATTGCAAACATCCCTGGAGTCACCATCGAAGAGAAGGACTGGCTTAAAATCACTCCGGAATGGCTCCGCGAACGCAACGTGGTCCGGATGTTCGTCGCATCACACAACGAGCCCACTCAATTCGCAGACGAGGGCCAGCTTCTCACCAACGCCCTTCAAGCGCGCATCAAATATGTCGTCCGCATCTCCACGGGGGCACCTGCCGTCACTCCAAATTTCCCGGCCTACTACCCGCGCACGCACTGGGCCATCGAGACCATGCTCGGTCAACCGGAATTCGCAGCGATGCACTGGACCTCCTTGCGCCCAAATCTCTTTGTCGGACTGGTCGTGTCCCCGGCAGTGGAGTTCATTCGTCATGTTCAAAGTACGGGTCAGCAGGAGACTCTGAGCATAGTGCTCGATGAGAATACGTCGACGGGCGTGATTGACCCCTTCGATGTTGGCGTGTTTGCCGCACAACTGTTGTCTCAGGATGACAGTACGCCCTTCAACCAGCAAGGATATACCTTGAACGGACCCGCCGACATTACGGGACGGCAGCTAAATGAGATGGTGGAGAAGGAGATCGGTGACACGGTCCACAAGGTAACGTACAAGGATGTGTTTTGGGTCGACGGACGAGCTGGCAAGAGTGATCGCAAGAATCTCGTATTATCTAACAAACGTGCCCTGGACCCCATCTGGAACGGCCACGCAAAGGCCGAGACAATCAGTCCTGAGGTGCTGAAGTTGGCTCCTCCAAAGGAAACCGCTGAAGCGACATTGCGAAAAATGCTGGCTGGTTGAGCAGATTGGACGAGATAAAATAGGTCGCATAGATTTAAGCAGGCCGCTGCAGCCTCGTGGCAACCACTTCGAGGCATTCAGCCTTCAGTTACATGATCTTCTGTCTGTCGGATACCGTTAAAGAGCGAGATGTAGGACCATACCCGCCAATGGCAATGTGGACGCGGCGAAAAAGATCGTGCAAAGGTGAGATAGAGGCGTTGATCATTTTCCTAGAGTCATATAGCTCCGATGGGTTTCAAACAAACTTGGCTCTAACTAACGAGCCAGACGGCCTGCGTACAAAATTCCGACTTCCGTAGCCGTCGTTACAAAACGTCGGAATCGGCAATCTGTCCCTGTTTATCCTCCTCCTCGAGACGCACCAGAGCGCGGTGCTCGACTGGTATATCCTACTCCTGCTACAAAGCTTCAACTATGGGCCGCAAAATCTTCTTGTGCGATTCTTCCCTCCGTATTACGACACTTGCGCGTGCGCTAATCCCTCGGCCGCAATAGGACTGGAGCGACGGGATACATCGGTGGCTCCGTCTTCGACACCATCGTCACGCATCATCCCGAGTATGAAGTCACCGTGCTGCTTCGCAATGTACCCCAGGACTTTTCTTCCCGGTACCCAAAGGTCAAGATTATAAAGGGCGACTATGACAGCCACGACATTCTCGCCGCAGCCACATCGAACGCTGACGTCGTTGTCCGTACGTCCCGTCTCCATCGCCGTCTGTGAATCCGACCAGGGCTAAGCTTCCGCCCTAGATAATGGAAACTCCGACCATGAACCATCCCTCAAGGCAATCATTTCAGGCCTGCTGACCCGCCAAACACCGGGCTTCCTCCTCCACCTCTCCGGCAGTGGCATCCTCTCCGACTTTCGCTCCGACACGTACCTAGGCAAGCTGAATCCCAAGATCTGGTCCGACGTTGACGATCGAGATGCGATTTCACGTCTCCCGGATGACGCGCTGCACCGCAACACGGAGATGCTCCTCGGCAAGACCGTGGCCGAGCACGGCGACAAGATCAACATTGCCATCATGTGCCCTCCCGACATCTACGGTAAAGGTAAAGGCCCGGGCAAGACCTGGAGCGCCTTTGTGCCCATGTATGTCGACTCGGTGCCCAAGGTTAATAATCGGATCTTCTATTACCGCGACGGAGCCAACACTAGAAGCTGGGTGCACATTGACGATCTCATGACGCTGTACCTGCACGTCGTCGAGGCTGCCGTGGCTGGTGGAGGCAACGCACAGTGGAACCGAGAGGTGAGATCTCCTCCGTGCCTGCCATATGACTGCGAGTTGCTGACGTCCCAGGGGTATTACTTCGCGGGCACTCAAGAGCACTCGCACATCGATGTCGTCAGCGCGATTGGAAAACACTTGTCCGCGCAGGGTGTGATTGAGAATGGCGCGCCGGTGGCCGTCGATATCAAGGCCATCGATTCAACGGTGAACGTGCCGTGGTTGCCCGGGCTGGCGCGATATCTGTGGGCGTCCAACTCGCGTACCAGAGCTGATCGTGCGAGGAAGCTCTTTGGCTATCAGGGCAAGGCGCCGGGACTGTTGGAGGTGCTTGAGGCAGATGTGGCGCACGCCATTTCGAAAACTTGAGTCGAGGAGGTGCTAGGGCCGTAAGATTTACGCACCTGCACGAGGCATGGTCCCCCACCGGTGCTCAAGCCCTGGAAGGCGGGTGGAGATGGTAGCAACACTTCCCAAAAGCATGCGTTCCACGTTGGTCTTTTCATCAGCTCTGCGACACTCGATGTAGGCAATGCTCAATGGTGTCCGGAACAACATCTACATTCAACTCCTACAAGCGATGTACCCCTGTGCCCACCAATGCAAACATGCTTCAACGAGTTGTATATCCGCCATTAGCGAAGAGAGTCTGCCCGGTGATCCAACCCCCCTCGGTGCAGAGGAAGCGAATGAGAGGAGCGATATCCGTGATTTCAGTCAATCTGCCGCCCATTCCCTGGCTCTTGTGAAACTCCACCGCCTCGGGTGATTCTTGAGGATAGAAGAATGCTGCAACATATCAGTGAGAGCGTCCACTTCAAGTTCACTGCCAAACTCACGCGTGTCCATTGGCCCAGGAGCAACATTGTTGACCGAGATCCTCTTTGCAGACAACTCCTTGGCTACACCGCGAGTGAAGTGCTCAACGGGAGCCTTGCTGCCTGCATACGGAGTGTAGAAGCCGGTAAACGCAGCCAGCAAGGCAGTGGCGAGGGTGATAATCTTTCCGCCCTCCTCGATATGTTTCGCACCCTCTTTCAGCAGGAAGAATGCGGCTTTGGAATTGACACTGTACGTGCTTCGTGTTAGCTCTTTCACCAATTGGCTGAGGAACTACTCACGCAAACATCTTGTCGTACTCCGCCTCGCTAACCTCCGTAATCGGCTTCTTCAAAACCATTCCCACCGTATTCACGAGGATATCAACCTTGCCATGCGTCTTGAGGACTTCGGCGAAGAGATCTTCACACGCTTTGGCACTGGTGAGATCGCCAGCATGAATGGAAACGCGAATGCCGCTTTTGCTGAGGTCGTCGGCGAATTTCTCCGTTTCGCTCTTGCTTTTGGCGGAGTTGTAATGGATTGCAAGAGTCGCTTTTTCTTTGGCGAGCTCGCGGGCCGTTTCTACACCTTGTCAGTGTGGGATTGTTGAATTATAATGTCTAGTAAAGTACGGACGAGCGCCTAGATTCTTGCCGCCGCCTGTGATGAGAGCTACTTTTCCTTGAAGGGACATTGTGAGATTAGTTGGATTGTGGGTAGATATCACTGTGAAGTGTTTGGGAGAAGTCACTTATGCTGGCCTGAACACGGTTTATATATTGGCGCTTGAGTGGACCATATCTATGCCGTGGGCTGTCTCTGCCTGTGTGCCTCCGGTTTCTGCCCGAAATGGAGGTCCATTGTCCCTTTTTGGTGCCAACAACTCACCTGGTTGTTACTCATGCTCCATGTTGCTGAAGCCCGCGCCTCTGATCTTTGCCCGAAGCGGGGGCTCATTGCCTCTTTTTGGAGGCCAAAGACTCACGTGATCCCCGTTCATGTGATTGAAATCTGGATCACTTACCCCGTGCCGTTGGAGAAGGTGATTCTTGCGACACATACAGGTAGGGTATTCCAACTCGGCTATGGTTCTTGGCCGATACGTGATCAATGCATCGAACGTGACGTTGAACGTGAATGGAATGGAATAATAATAGGCCGACCAACGGACTTCTTCATCCCGACTTCCGCTCATTCGGCGCTTGGGCGGCAGAATTAATAGGCCGTGGAATGTCTCTAGCCTGCTTATGGATTCAAAGATTCTGGGGAAACAGGGCTGGCTGAACCACGGCGGGCTGGCGGTATGCAACGCGAGACATGTCGCAAGCGAAAACAACATCTGGTGAGTCTAAGCGGGCATTCCAGCTATATATTCGATTCTGCCACATGGCGTGTCTTACAGCTCTTGCACTCATTCAATAACCCATCCTTTAGACTTCTGCATCACTCTCTCGTTGTTCAGTACCTCTCCGTGTCAAGCTCGAGCGCTTCACACGCCGCTTTGAAAGAGCGAACAAGTCTCAAGCAAATGGCCACCACTCTCGACCTCGCTCGGCGATTTATTGCAAATGCCTGGAACCCCGGCGTAACGGTAACTGATGCGCCAGCCGATATCACCGTCGATTGGGACGTCCCCATCAAGGTCAGAGATGGAACAACACTACGAGTCAACGTGTTCCGACCAAGCTCCGGCAAGCTTGTCCCTGTCGTCATGTCGGCGCATCCATACGCCAAAGACAAGATCCCCCTCAAGACCAAGACCGGCCGCGGCCTGTCGCCGCAGTATCGTTTGCTATCTCAGCCTCGCCCGTTCCATATCTCCCAGTATACGGGCTGGGAAGCGCCGGATCCTGCATTCTGGGTGCCACGGGGCTATGCCGTGGTGAATGCGGACCTCCGGGGCGGCGGAACATCAGAGGGCGTAGCCGATTTGTTCTCCGATGAAGAAGCGCAAGATTATTTCGAGTTGATAGAATGGGCAGGGACGCAAAGTTGGTCGTCTGGAAAAGTTGGCTTGGACGGCGTGTCTTACCTGGCCATCAGCCAGTACAAGGTAGCCGCGCTTCGACCGCCTCACCTTGCCGCCATCTGTCCCTGGGAGGGATTCAGCGACCTCTACCGCGACTTTGCTAGGCCCGGCGGCATCCGTGAAGACGGGTTCTCGATCCTGTGGAGCATGGGCACTAGCCGCGGAGCCCGTGTCGCCAGGCCTTTATTACGCAGCCAAATGATCGATCGCCCACTTCGGGACGAATGGTACCAGTCCATCACGCCAGACTTGGAGCGGATTCAGGTTCCACTCTTGGTGTGCGGTAGCTTCTCCGACCATCTGCTACACAGTCGCGGATCGTTCGAGGTCTTTCGGCGCGCAGGCTCGGCGCAGAAGCGGCTCTACACTCACAGGGATGGCAAGTGGTGCGCTTATTACAGCGAGGAGGCCTGCCAGGAACGGCTTCGATTCTTTGATCACCACTTGAAAGGCGTGGAGAATGGGTGGGCTGAAGAGCTGCCTGTGCGACTTGCAATCATGGATATCGGCGCCAAGCCTGCAGCCGTGACCCGAGAGTCGGCCTGGCCACCTCAAGACCTGACCTGGCGCAAGCTTTGGTTGGACGCTCAATCAAGCACCATGCGAGATGAGCCCTCCCTCGACCACGGATCAGTCAACTTCCGCAGCCAATTCGGCAGCGTCGCGTTCAACTGGACCGTACCGATCGATCTAGACATCATTGGCCCCATGTCCTTAAGCCTGTCCGTTCAGGTCGACGGCGCCACCGACATCAATTTATTTGTGGACGTCGCGAAGGTCCGCAATGGGGTAAAGACGACGTTTGAGGGCTCATATGGCTTTGGAGGCGACATGGTGTCAAAGGGCTGGCAACGGGCCGCTCATCGTGAACTTGACTTGATCCTTTCGACTCCTGAGCAACCGGTGCATCGTCATGAGCGGGACGAGCTCTTGTCCCCAGGCGAGATTGTTCCGGTGATGATAGCTCTTCGGCCGCATGCGACTCGCTTCCGGAAGGGCGATGAGCTTCGCGTTGAAGTTCAAGGCCGATGGCCCTATGCCCGAAATCCTTTTACCGGTCCCTTTCCGGCCGGCTACGAATCGAGTCCCAAAGGCATATGCCATCTCCACACTGGGGCCCAATACGAGTCCCATCTATTGGTTGGCGTCCGGCCCTACGTTTAGGCAAGGCGAGCCGGGCCTACTATTTTATTTCCTAATCCGGTAGTCCTCAGATCACGCTTTCGACGGCGCCAGACAGTATTAATGCGCTACATCAATAACGTGCATGCCCCCCCCCAGCTGTACTCTTGACTCGACTCCATCTCTTGGCCCGTTGAAGTCTGGATGGCGACGGTTACTCTACGCACCTCCAGAGCCTAACCACGGCCCAGACTTCCCTTCTATGCAAAGACAAGGTCGCGTGCGTCGTCGATCGGCCGTCACACCAGCTCACGGTTTACTGATGGCGATACCATCATGTCTCGCCCCGGTGTAGACAATGTTGTCTGGATCAACAAGACACCACAATCGGCATCATTGTCCCACTCCGAAGGCTTGGAGCGCATCAACCTCCTTTCTCAAGCCCAGCGCAATAGTCGCGCTCTCACGCAGTCTATTCACAAGACCAAAAGAGCCAGGAAGGCCCGCAAAACAAACACCGTCGTTGTTCGCTTCATTGAAGCAGACAAAATCACGCGTGGAAAGGACAAAATCGCGCCAGACCCCGTGTCGGACTTCTATCCCCATCTCCAGCTGAGCATCCCTCGGGCTCTAATGGACTCCTTATTCGACATTCAAAGATCCGAATTCATCCACTCGCTACACAAGCTACACCTAGAAGACTCCGTGTACGCCTTCATACCATCCCGCATCGGCACGTCCAGAGTGGTCGAGGACGCGGCACATGCTGTCGTGGCGGCGCAAAATTACCGCCTCACACCGATCCGAGATCGAAACGAGAGACTCCACTTGGCCGCCGCAGCATCGTACATCAGCGCCATCCGCGTACTGAAAGGCTCGGTAGACGGATCAGATGCTTGTCTGATGGCATGTCTGCTGCTGCAATTGTCACACTCCCTATCAGATCACTCAGATGACCGGCGTGAAAACTCAAGTGCCCACATCGATGGAATTGCCGCAGTCCTTGCTGACAAGGCGAGGCAATTCCTTTCGCGGCCGCCCAGTGATTTTGCAAGAATGGCCTTCTACTCTCTCCGATACTGTACGTATTTTCTGCCAATTGCGCAGGGAGTGGCTTCGCCTTTCGACGATGGCCTGACAGCACGGCTGAAATGGACAAGTCCAACAAGGAGCCCGACATCACAGGAGGTGTGTCTTCGACAGATTGCTCACGAGCTGTTTGTGCGACTTCCACGATTGATTGCTGGTACGCGATCGCTTCGGAACGGCGACGGTGCGGATCGCGACAGCGTCTTGAACCTTGCGGCAGACCTCTGCGAGCTCCACGACCCCGATACAGAGACCTGGTTCCTCCGGCACAAGACTACTTACGTCCACACGGTGGAAGTATACCGCGAGCATGTCGGTGACTACTCACTTAGCTTCCCTTCACTGTCCGAGTGGGAGTGTATGGTAGTTTACTGGGAGACACATCTGGTCCTCTTCCGACTCTGCTACGAGCTCTCCAGACTAGCCCCCATGGGCCACCCGACAGTCCGAAAGTTCAAGAATCATGCCTACCAAGATGGCATGGCGCAGGCCATCCTCATGTCGTGGACTTTCGTCCATCAGCGCTGTAATACTGGGCTTGGAACCCGGATCAAAACTGCGTTGATAGCTTGCTACTCCGTTATGCGTCTCAAAGCCACATGGCATGGTTCAGTCGCAACACTACGGCAGTGGATCAACCAGGTGTTGCACAAAGATGGTGCCCTCAATCCTGATGCCGCTGACATTGGCGACGCGCTTGCTGGAGGTGCAATCCAACCATTCCGGGACTGGGCATCCGGCTCACGCAGCATTCTTGGTAATCGAGGGAGCAATAAATGAGCAACCGACCTGCGTCTCCTCCCGAAAAATGTCTATACTTGCGGTGATTGAGCCTTGTCGGCAATCACGGCACATTGTTCGAGGACATCCCAAAACGAATGCGTGTGCAATTTTCGCGGAACCCTGACCCCAGCAGCAGTCCTGTCCGAGAGAGCCTCCATCTTGGTCAGTACCGTCCTTCCCACTTGGCCCCTCACCGAGTCGAGCGCGCTGTGTGCTCCATCCGTCACAACTGCAATACTGTACCTGTCGCCATCCTCTTCATATATCCCCGAATCGTACCCAAAAAGTGCAGCAACAGCGAGAGGGTCGTGCAGGGGAGGGCCTTCATATACCCCGAACCATTCAACATAGCTCTGTGCGAAGAATTGGAGGATCTCATGCAAAAACTCTCGCAGTCGACTCGGCTTGCCAGGACCGAGGAGTCGCGCTCGCACTTCTTTCGTCGCCAAGCACTGGTGCGTGAGATCTAGAGTGACCAACGTGGTTTTCGCGGCTAGTCCCGGGTTCGAGAAGATGGCATGCGCTGCTTCGGGGTCACAGTAGATGTTGAACTCGGCCCATGGAGTCTCGTTGCCAAAGCCTTCACTCTGGCCGAGTGTCTTGCCAAACTCCTTCGACACCTGAGGACAAAAGTCGCCTCCGACAGCTCCGCCCATGATGCTGAGTCTGGGATAGATCAGCACAGGGACAAGGCTGGAGGCCACAAAGCACTCACCCTGCCAGATGGTCGACAACTTCAGGAAAAGTCGCAAACAGCAGTGCCGCATTCGTGCATGGTCCTGTGATTACGAACCATGCCGTGTGCGCCGGTTGCGCCATGATGGCATCACGTGCAGCCACGAGAAAATTGACGTCGCGGACGATATTGGACACCGGCTGAGGAAGCAAGCTTGTCCCCCCAAGTCCCGTACTTCCTGAGAGCCAAATCAGCGAGCATTCTTCGGGCACAACAAAGGCGCCACTCGCCATGTATTTCAGGTGGCTCGATAAATTCCCGGCAGAAAGGCTTCGTTGCGCCAGGATATACCTTGACATCCGCCCTGCCTACAGCCCCGAGTACAGCACTCGTATTGTCAGTAGTATATTTTTGTTCCGCATTTCCATAGCAGGACGTGACGCCGAGAAGCTCCAAATGAGGGTGTCGAGCCGCGAGAAGTATTGCAAATACATCCTAATGCGAGAGTTAGGAATGCCGTAACATTGGGAGCGATGCCATACATCATGGCCTGGGCAGCATCAGTCAAGATCTGTCGGTAAAGGGGTCGAATGGCTCACGAACCCGTATCGACGTCCAACCAAACGGGAATTTTCCCTGCCATGTTTCCGCAAGAGGTACCTATCAAAGAGACAGAGCAAAGCGCAGCATTTTGCATGCGTATCAAGCTGCATAAGCCATCCCCCACGTGAGCGGGCTTGATACGTCCATCAATTCCTACTGGCTCGGCGTATCAGCCTTTTGATAGCTTCATCCAACAAGCTTCGACGGTGGCAAGCAGAATCTTGAGCACGAGGTAACCACGGGTATGCAGCAGGGCTCAATCCTGCTCCATAATAAGGTTCGTCCAGTAGAGCATGCGTTTGGGTCGAGCTTATCGCCCCGTCCGGGGTAAGGCTGGGGTGAGCTCCAGGGCCAGCACCAGCGACAAGAGTGGCGGATAGGCGCGTGATAAGACCCCATGTGCGACGCCGGCATTGCTCATTCTTATATTCGCCCGAGGTAGTCGCTGCTTTGTCCTCTTCAATCCACAGCTGTCGGCAGCATGGCTTTCGTCGACGAAATCTCCCCAGCCTCAGAGGCATCTTCCGCCGATGATGTCGTCAACGAAGATGTCCGCAATCTGGAGAGCTTCGGCTACAAACAAGAACTCAAGAGAGATTTCTCCTTCATTGGAATGCTTGGGTTTGCCTGGTCGGTTCTTACCACATGGACTGCTTTGGGCGGCTCTCTTGTCGTGGCCATCCAGGCCGGAGGGCCCCCAGTCATCATCTACAGCTGGATTGCCGTCAGCTTCTTTTCCCTCTTCGTCGCATATTCCTTTGCGGAGATCTGTAGCGCTTTTCCGGTTGCCGGCGGGCAATATAGTTGGGTCGCCATCTTGACACCCCCCAAATGGGCCAGACTCACATCGTATCTCTGTGGCTGGTTCATTGTCATTGGCTTCTTGTCTGCTGGAGCGGCGAATGGATTCATCGGCGCGAGTTTCGTGCTTGGCCTCGCGCAAATCGCTCACCCCAGTTATGTCATTGAACGATGGCATGTCTGCCTGGTCTGCTACCTGGTACTAATCCTCGCCGCCGCCGTCAACCTTTGGGGCCGACATCTCCTCAACAAATTGAGCAAGACGATGATGGTCTTCAATCTGGCATCCTTCATCGTCGTCATCACCGTCATCTTGTCTCTGGACAACGACAAAGCGAGTGCAGCGTTTGTATTCAAGGACTTTGTCAACAAGACCGGCTTCAACAATTCCTACGCCTCGCTCTTGGGCATCCTTCAAGCAGCGTTTGGGATGACGGGATACGATGCCACCGCGCACATGACGGAGGAAATGCGTAATGCGAGGAAGGATGCACCCCGTGCAATCATCTGGTCGGTTTGGATCGGGGCCTTCTCCGGCTTCGTCTTCCTCGTTGCCGCCTTCTTCTGCATTCGCAACCTCGAGGCAATCGACACCACTGCAACTGGAGTACCGCTCATTGCCATCTTCCAGCAAGCTACGGGTTCCGTGAGCGGCGCCATCGGGCTGACAGTCTTGATCACCGTCATTGCCCTGGTCAGTCTTTGCTTCCTCATGGCACAAAGCTCTCGCGTTGTCTTCTCCTTTGCGCGTGACCACGGCCTCCCTCTCAGCAGTTACATCAGCCGGGTCCACCCTACTCTGCACATTCCGCATTGGAGCATTATAACAGTCCTCCTTGTCAACATGGCTCTGATGGCAATCTACTTTGGCTCGGTGACCGGCTTCAACACGGTGCTCGCGTTCTCCACGGAAGGATTCTACCTCTCCTACATCATGCCACTTCTCGTACGCGTCTGGGGCCGGCTGCAGGGTCGTCACGACATCGACAGCGCCTTTTCCCTCGGCCGCTTCGGCATGGCATTTAACCTGATCGGCATGGCGTACCTCGCGTTTTGCGTGGTCATTTTCAACTTCCCAACCGTGAGTCCCGTTACCAGCGCGGACATGAACTACTCCTCTGCAGCAGTTGGCGTGGCTGCTCTTGTTGCTGCTATTACATGGTTCACCACCGGCCGCAAGCACTTTACCGGCCCACAACGTGGGGTCATCATCGAGGGATCGACGTCTTTCATCGGTGAGGATGGACGTGATGCTTCGTTCACAGAGGTCACTATCGAGAACGAGAAGAGTTGAAATTGAATGCACTGAAACACTGCTCGCCACCTGCGCTGTATGATACACGGCGACGGCTCTTTTTCGGAATGAACTGACGAAACGACATGTTTGCGTTATTGGATTTATGATACCACACCTGCACTTTCCACTCTAGCGACATGGGAAAGGCATGGGCACTTGTCCGGAATGGACTGGGTATGAGTTGAAGGCGTTATGATTGTTATGATTCCTGCTTTCTAGCTAGCCATCCACATTGCTCCGCTCTTTTGGGCCTCCGTGTCTTTACCCGCGACCAGCTTTCCAGCAACAAATACCTTTCGAATGCTTCTATCGTCTCCCATAAAGACCCACTTCTTCAACATTGCCTCCTCATCATGCTCCCACCCCTGCACATTGATATTGTCGTCCAATCCCACATCCACCACCAGCGCATCGAACTCCTTGCCCGTCTCAAAATTGCCCACCCGGTCGCTCAACGAGCACACCTCTGCTCCTCCCATGGTGGCGAGATAGACGAGCTCCTCGAACTTCAACACCCATTTTTCGTCGCCCGTGCTGATCGCCAGATGCCGGCTGACATTACTTGCTTGTCTAATGGCATTCAGAATACTTATCGAATACCCAGCGCTGCAGTCTGTACCCAGCCCGACCTTGACACCACGCTCGAGCAGTCGTCGCACCCGACACCATCCGTCTCGTAGACATGTATTGCTGTTCGCGTTGTGTGCCACGCCGACGCCACGCTCGGCCATGACATCGATATCGCGATCGGTCAGATGGATGCAGTGGGCGAGGATGGTTCGTGGTCCGAAGAGCCCGTGGTGATTGTACATATCGGCGTAGCTCTGGTAGCCAGGATGCAAGGCATGCATATTCGACACTTCAAGCGGCGTCTCACACATATGTGCTTGGATCCGAAGGCCACTCTTCTCATCCGTCGCATTGTGACATAACTTGCCCAAGCCGCTCATGAGCGATTCACTCACGTAGCTGCCCGCACGAGGCTGAATACACGGGAGCACAAGTTCGCCCTTGGGATCCACCTTGTTAAGGATGTGCTCGACAACCTTCTGCTCATCCTTGAGAGATTGTTCCACACTCTTCTCCATGTTACCATGCGTGGCTCCAGTTTCGATGCAAAGCTTGCCGATGATAGCTCGCTGGCCCTTTTCCTTGCAGATCTCCGCAAGCACATTCGTAGCATCGGGGTGAATGCTGCTGTTGTACGCCACGGTCGTGGTGCCGTTGGTCAAGAGGTTGGACACCATTGCAGGATAGACGCGGCCAGCCTTGGAAGTGTCGGAATAGGAAGCCTCGATAGGGTCCGTCCAGCCCTCACACCATTCCTTCAGGTCGCCTTCCATCCCGAGCGAGATGTTTGGATACTGCGGTGCGTGCATGTGCGTGTCAATCAGGCCGGGGAAAAGGAACTGAAGCGGTTTGAGGTGGATGATCGAGGCGTTGCCGAAGCCATGGTGTCTTTTCGCCGCTTCAGCTGGTGAAACGTGTGCTGTCTCGACGAATGCTATCTTGCCGTCTTTGTTGATGCCGAGAGAAGCTTTTGACAATATCGTGACCTCTGTGCGAGAAGTGCTGTGGATGATGCGGCCGTAGAAGATTAGCGGCAGCGCTGTACTCGATCTTTCCGGGGCTAATTTGGGATCACGCATGGTTGGTCAATCGTCAGTGTACACCTGAAGTGTGGTGGTGGAAAGTGGACGTTTCTCTTATCATACGATGTTCTGATGGCCAACGATTTCCCAATCGCCTTGATAGCCGACAGAGCTCAAAGCTGACAACAAGATGAGCGTGACTGGCGAGCAACCGCGGGAATCAAGATGAAGACAGCTAATAAGCTCCTACGTGGCGGCAAGGTTCCCGAAACGGACGATGCAGTCCCAGAAAGGAAGGATGTTGCGATAAGTCATGACTTTCTGATAAATCATGCATCCGTTTGTAACCTCCTCTCCGTCGACATCATGACGGCGACAACGGTGAGTCTGGAAGCGCTTGAAGGCGGCAGCGTGCCATTTTCAATTCTGGAAGAGGCGTTCGGACCATCCTCTCTGGGCATCCTGATCGTGCGAGACCTGCCGACCAGATTCGCCGGATTGCGCAAGAGGCTTTTGTCGTATGCTTCGTATCTGGCGCAGCTGCCCTCGGAGCAGCTCGATGCGCTCACCAACGCGGCCGCGCACTACGAAACGGGCTGGAGTCATGGCGTGGAGAAGTTGAAAGAGGGGCAATACGATACGATGAAGGGCTCGTTCTACGTCGATTGCCAATCGTTCTATCTCGCGAAGCCAACGATTCATCAATCGGGACAATCGCTTACCAGAGGCTCCGGGCAGAATCTGTGGCCTTCAGAAGATGCCATCCCGGGCTTTCGGGAGACGTTCGAGGAGCTGTGTACGCTGCTGATTGATATTGGTGCTCTGGTTGCGAGAGCGATTGATCTTTATGCCATCCAGAAGATCCCGGAGTACGAGATGGGATATCTAGAGAGAGTAGTTCGAAATAGCCATACGCCGAAAGCTCGACTGCTGCACTACTTTCCACCCGCGGGTGGGTCGACTTTGACATCGGACTCGGATGAAGACTCTTGGTGCGCAACTCATCTGGACGATGGCTGCTTGACTGCGCTGACATCAGCCATGTTTGTCGACGAAACCGATGCCCTACCCCCATTACCGGATGATGCATCTCAGCCAGCACTGAAGATTCTCCCACAGTCACCCGATCCCAAGGCAGGCCTGTATATTCGCTCTAGGGGAGGCACGGTTGTTCAAGTGAACATACCCGAGGAATCAATAGCTTTCCAGACAGGCGAGGCCCTTCAAGCAATCACGGGTAGCAGTCTCCAAGCCGTGGCTCATTCTGTGCGAGGTCCGAACTCGACAGGGGCCAAGGTGGCTCGAAACACGTTGGCACTCTTTATGCAGCCTGATCTGGATGAGGTGATTGACAAAGCTGCCGGGCTGACATACGGCGAATTTGTCGACATGATTGTCGAGAAGCATTCATAGTCATTTGGCTTAGACTACGTACTCCTCACAAAGCTACACCCTCGAGCTCCACCCTTGGAAGAAGGCCAGCCTTGCCTCCCCGCGAGCATCGACCTCAATGTCGGCCTTGGCAGAATAGACTACATCGTGCTTCTCCCCGTCTACCGTCTGCATCAGAATGTTTCCCCATACCATCAAATCTTTGCCCTCGGCATCGAGAGCATAGATCTTGCCGACATGATGCTGGAAAGATTTCAGCATGCGGAGAAACTCCCAGGACGTGCCGGATTGGGCAAGCTGGTCATGACCGCGGAACGCGGCATCCGGGGTCTTCCAGGTTCCGTCAGAGGTGAAGATGGACGTGAATTTTTGAGAGTTCGTAGGCTCCGACGGAAGGCTGTCAACGACGCGGAAAAAGTTGTCGAGGAGATGGATGGTTGACGGCGGGACTGTGATGCCAGACGGGAGACGAGTGGACGGGTTGAAGGCGTGGAGCGCAGTGGTGTCTATGTCGATAGTGGACATGTTGTATCGTGCGAAGGCAGTATTCGTCAACGGCTTGGGGGCGAGGTTGGGGGTGTTGGTGGTTAGAATGCTTACGCAAACGCCTGGTCATCGCTTATATGGTCGTGATGATAGTCACGTGCACGGGACCCAAAGTGGCAGTCGCATCAGCCGTAACGTTACATCTAGACATTGGCCTCCAACCACACGCCTTGGCACGTGCACCTGCATGGTCGGACTGTCACAAAACCTACCCGGGAAAAATGCGAGCTTTGCGGGGAGGATCGAATCAAAACCGGCTCCTACGTCACACAACTCTACGAACACTTCGCGGCTTAATGCCCTACCGCAGCACCGCCTGATCAGATACGAGCTCCACTACTGTCACATCGACCTCTACAGACACCCTCGCACAAACATACACCGCCGTCATTGGCTTATTGCGTTGAATGCCAGCAGGTTGGTGGTTGCTCGGGATTCGCGCAATTGGCCGGATCGACGACGTGCTACTATTTCACTACCCAACCCGATCAGTGCTATGCATCGATGAGCATGTTGAAAACTAAGACCGGGTCCCAAAGGCCACGGCTGGGTGATCCCGTCTCGCTATTTTCTTGACAAGACTCGGATACTTGCTTGTCTTAGCAGCGAATGTTCTGCCATAGCCTGATTGAAATGGACTCTCATCTGCGTCTTGCCTGTCGAGTGCGTGACCATGGTAAGCGCTCAAAAGAAGCCCAGCTTGATCTGACGAACATACAGCATGCTCCATTCGCACAAACCTATTCACTCGCAGAAGCTAATGTGTGACGCTTCCTTGTTCCTGCGGGCTGGATCATATCTCGCCTATTTCGTAAGAGCCATGCTTGTGGCCACATTCGACGTCAAATACACAGGTACGCCCTCCAAGCCATCTTTTGAGAACTCTCGTATCCAATCAATCCCTGTTTGCCAATGCAATTGTCTCTCCGGACTCAAAAATCGCTCTTCAAGAATATACCTGTCAATAGTACCCAGAAGCAGATCCAGCATGGGGAACTTGATGAAATCCGGCGTCGGGAATGCACAGAATGCAAACATCGTCCCGCATCGTTGACAAAAGCTTCGTCTGCGGTCGGGAGACGAGGCGAAGAAGGATAGATAGGTGTCTTCGACGGGGCCTTTGGCAAGAAAGACGTCGAGGGCGGAAATCCATGGGCCTCGGGGTACACGAGAAGTATCCAGCCGCCCGTCCTCGAGCTCCGAGGATTTCTGGACGAGAGAGATGGAGATCATGTCTGTCGGGCACAAGAGCCAGAAAGGCAGGAGCGCACCCGTCGCGCGTCTGCAGTCGTTGCAGTGATCGGTGCAGACGAACGGCATTCGCACCGGAGGGTCCACGTGTCCGCCTCCTAGAGGATAGATGGGACGTTCATGTTCCGCCGGAATGTCGACTCTGTAGCGTATGGCTCCGCAGTTGCAACCCCCTTCAATCAAGGTCGGTGTGTCGGGGAGCGGCACAGTGCAAATCCGATGCAGCGCTGTATTTGCGTTCGGCCTTCGAATGTCGATTATAGATTTGAAGAATCTTGAGATGCGGCCCTGTCGCAGATTTCTGGTATTTCTATTCGACTAAATTTTGACCAGTCACGCTTAGTAGCTGTTGTACTCACTCCGTTACCTCGGGCACACGGCGTTCATGTACCGCGGACGCAGTGCAGATCTGCTCGACGCCCAAGTGGTCCACCCCGGCGCGGTCTATCGTTGCGAGCCGATGTTAGCGGCGTCAGAGAAGTCGCAGCCTTGCGACGTTGTGTCGGCACCGGATGGAAATATGATTGGACAATCAGCAAAACTGTCAAGGTCGCGATGGATTATATACTCCAGCAAATAGTATCTTATCAGATTCCCCGCCGGCTGAATTTACCACCCGCTGACACAGTATGGTCACGCAGCTTACCTTACCGTCTTGACTTCGACTTCTGGATGTTAGAATATTGGCTTCAAATGGCTGCAACGTACTCTTCACTCTTGATGAAACACAAACCTATCAGGTTCTCTGAAGATCCAAATATTGAATCTCGGCATCAATTGCTTCCCCGCCATTTTTGGTCAGATGAGGCTGAGAGCTAACGGCCGTTGCCTCGCCCTAGTCACGGATGGGGTATCGTAATCTTATTCGTCTGACCAAAGCGGCATCGATGTGGCTTGACTCCCGCAGAGCAGCCTACATCTACCTATCAGCCATGCGGAGACTAGGGATTGTGTTTCCGCAAGGACAACCCAGCCGACGATGCAAGCAGTACTCCGCGGCCAATCTCACCTCCAGCGATCTAATTTGACAACACCAAACGCCTCCGGGTTCGCCATCTGCACAAGTATGTAAGTAACTCGCTGCTCAGTCAGACGCCTGATTCTCCTTTCAACTCCCTTCCGCCTCGATACCAACTTTCCCGCCTTCGACCGCGTGGCACTCGCATTCCGTTTCTTTCATTCCCAACGATGCGTCTGATCCCTACGTTCTTAGGCCTTGCCTTTGCGGCCACGCTGGCTTCGTCGGCCGACGTCGAGTCCCGATCAACCTGTCACACTTCCTACGGGAGCGTGAGGACTACGGAGTGGCATACCTTCAAGACCACCTCGGCCTGTCATCCCGTCTCGACCTCGACCATCACAGAGACAAGGCACTGGGGGCAACCAGTGGCGACCTCGACGATTCGCAAAACCAAGACCATCACCGAACCTACAAAGACTCGCCGGTAAGTTGGCTTGCTGTGCGGGCATCACCAGTCCACTACGAAGTCATGCCAATTCCGCTATGACACAGCACAACCATCACCACTAGTGTGACTGCAACAAAGACCATCACGAGCTACTCGAATATCGGCGCATCTCCGACAGCGAGCGAAGTACCGTCAGCGAAGAGAGATGTACACCGTCGCAAAGCCGCGCCACTACAACAGCAATCTCAGCCTGAGGTTCATTGCACAGTCTGGCAGTGGCCCTGCAGTCCCTGGGTGTCTACCACGACACATACTTCTTGGGTTGGATCGACCGTGAGTCCGTTGTCACGGCGCCTCTACTTGCAGGGAACTAACGGATTCTTCTTCTCTGATACAGAAAACCGTGACCTCCACAATCACCCCGATAATCACCAGCACAACGACTCGTACTACGACTGTCTCGACGACAACATCAACTGTCACCTCCACGTACGCCTCCTTCTACATCGTAGCGAGTAGCGACACCGCAGTCCCCGACGGCACCACCCTGACGAACCAGCCCGACGGCAACGACGGCGAAGGTAACAGCACCTTCACCGGAGGCAACACCATCTTCGCGCTCGATGCCGCCACAGGCCAGCTCTACGACACCGCGAACGACGAAATCGCAAACGTCAGCCCGGACAAGGGCACCTACAATGTGTTTTTCGACACCATTACCCAGATCAACGATTATGGATACATCGCTTGCGATTGCTCGATTAATGGGTATACTCTAGTCTTGAGCTGCGATTGTGACGGCGATACCGTCTTTCAGACCAGCACGGGCGGCTTCTTGTTCATTGGCCAAGATTTGGATCCAGAGTACTACACTGCCGTAACACCATTGGTCCAGCCCATTTTTGGTTGATATTGTAGAAATTTGGTCAGGCGTCTTCTTTGCTATACCTGCTCTTGAAAATCGATTTTTAACATCTCCCTTCTCCCTTTGTTCCTCGATTTGAACAAGTCCGCTCGCACACAGCCATGAGCCGCTGGATTTGCTGAACATCCGCCTTCGCCAAGGCGGAGCCGCGCGCGTGGCAAAGGAAATTTGATTGGCCAGCCTCGTCCAAGTTTGATGCAACAGCCTGTCCCCCATCCCGATTCCGGAAAAGATGCATCGTATCAACTGGGTCGTGCTGTGAAAACTTCTTGAAGGCCAGCAGTGAATATTGCGGTTGGGCGATAGTCTCGAGTAATTCGATATCTCTCTATTGTCATCGTGCTGATGGATTCTCCATCGCCGCTCTGCCAGAATCGAAAGGTGGCGAGTGGGATGACATGAAATTGTCGACGATTGTGAGCCAGGTTGATGCTTCTTCGGAAGAAGACATTGTACGAGCGTCAGATCGCCGCGCATGTTGATGATGGCGCTCACGAGGCAGGAGTGATGCCGAGTAGGTGCATTCTTGCCTCAACCTCCCATGTATCCCATGGCCTTCGCCCCCTCCTCTGAAACCTCTCGTTTGACTCCATCGACCATCACAAAGTGCCGCGCAGGCAGAGTCTCCTTGACGACAATCGGTTGGACCCGGTGTACGACGTGATGCTCGTGGATATCGCGGTAGATTTGCTCGTGTCGTATCTCGTGCACGTTTCTTTGGACCGTCTCGTGGGTGACTGCGGGCGCCATTTGTGTCTGTACGGCGGTGTCCTCGGTGCGTGGCACGTCAGGAGCATTCACGACCTTTCTTGGCAATATGATGGGGCTCGCGGCCTTTATTGGCGGTATGGCGGGGCTCGCGGCCTTTGTTGACGGGACGGCAGGGCTCACAGTCGTTGCTGACGGTGCGGCAAGGGCTGTTTCTGGACGCCCAACATTGCTCGCCAGTGGTGTGTCAGAATCATGGCCACGGCCGAGAAAGTCTCGTACACGCTTTTTCAAGCGCTTCAGAGCCATCGAGTCCAACCTCGACCGAGTGCAAAAAAGAACAAACGATTGTTTCCGAAGTCAAAGGACGACATAAATCAGAGGACGACATAAATCAGAGGATGACGAAAATTCGAAGGGAAAAAGGCCAATCGGGCCTGATGCAAATCCCTGCATGCACGGCAAAACACGAATTATTAATGCGGGGCGGGTGTGAGCACGAGGCTGAGCGAATGCCCGGGTCTGGACCGTCATCGGCGTAGGTCATTCTGACGACGTGGAATATCTGCACAATGCAGTTCAATGCCTGCTCGGCTACTGTAGACTATTGAAAAACCCAAAATGCCATGTTAAACTGGCAGAGCTGTAGCACAACTGCCCTCGCCACCCTGGGAAGTTGGTATGGCCAGCTTTTAAAGTGGATTTGAGGGCAGCTCGACACCGTACCACCACCATCATCGTCGTCATCCATTCTATCATCATCCATCATCATTATTATGTTGATCATGTTAAACGGGCCAATGTCTTGAACAACTGCTCCCGAGCTATTCTACTACAACAAACTCCCTCCAAATCTCTCCATTCCGCCTCTCCAACTATTACCATCAACCGCTCAACCATCAAAACTACCAACATGGACGCCGTTAAGAAGAACGTCAGCAAGTTTCTGTAAGTGACGAAGCGTATTACTCAAACTTTACATCGTTCCTCAAACTAACAAACCCCAGGTCCTCCTCGGGCAAGCACGACACAAGCGTGCACGAAGAAGTCGCCCCGGCCGTCACGCAAGAGAACGTCACCCGCACCCAGCACGACGAGACCCACAAAGCCGTTGACCGTGAGGTGCACCAAGACCACTACCACACCTCGGTGCAGCCCATCCAGCACCAGGAGACGCTCGCCGAGCAGCACCACCACGTCACGGGCGAGGCTGAGAAGCGCCATTTCGAGCATGACAATGACGCTGGCGTGAAGAGCCGTCTGGCCGAGGAGCGTGCCAAGTTCTCTGACACGCAGCGTCAGACGGAGGGCAAGCACACGAAGAGCGATGCTCCTGTCGTCACGGGCGAGCACAAGCATCACCACGTCTACGAGACTATTCAGCCCGTCGTTCAAAAAGGTTGGTCCACTCCCCACCCGAGCTTGTACGAGGTGTCCTTGTCTAACTCCAAACAATAGAAACCGTCGAGCCCCACGTCGTCCACACCACCGTCCCCGTGCACGAGGTCCACCACCAAGCCTCGCAGCACCACTCCGGCACCGCACTCCCCTCCATGACCATGGCGGAATTCCAGAAGTCCGGCGGCTCGCTGACCGGCCGCGAGGCCCGTCACGATCACTTCGCCGGCGAGCCGCGCCAGACAGACGACTTTGCCGGCGGCAAGGGCCGAATGGATCAGGCACGCCAACCGCAGGCTCAGGACACTGCCACTGGCGGCTCGGCCAATCAGATGGACAGGCCGCGCCAGCCGCAGGATGGACATGGGTATGGCAACTCCAACCTCATGGACAAGTCTCGTCAATCGCAGGAGACAACTGGGAACAGCAAGCCCGGGATGATGGACAAGGTTAACCCCAGCAAGGATGCGGATGGGGATGGCAAGGCGGGCTTCATGTCCTAGGTGGTAGCCTTGGGCAGCTTTCGCATCGATTACTTCACGTGGTATATGTAGCTTAGATATCTCAAAAGTAGTGGCTTACCATTGTTGCGTCGTCGTTGTATGATCATGACCGATAGATCTTGTTCGAGGTGACGGCAAAGAGATTTCCGTAGAAGTCCACCGCAACGCTCGGACCACCTCCATCTCCTCCAACAGCTATTTCCGGATTGGGGGGCCCAGACACGTTTGAACCGCTGTTTCATCCACGACAAACCAACCGACGAAACAATTCCCAGTCGGATGCGGAAAAGCACTGGCTCTCGAGTCATAGCTGGTCGACATCAGGTTTACACCTTGCGCAGATGCGTCTGCCGCGTCTCCAGAAACGTGCACATTTCGGAGCAGGCTACCCCTAATCTTTCTCTTTTAGGCAGGAGCTTGCTGGTTCCATGCGATCTGCGAGACGAGGTCAACAAAGATGTGCACGGACACGGTTCTTCTGGGATCATGAGTAAAAAGCATTGGGCCTAGTCTTGATTCACAGCAGACCGCGCAGCGGCCATGTTTATCGCGGCGTTTCAACCTATTCAACTGGAGGTGACTTCTCGAAGTCGGCATGTCAGGCTCAGGTGTTTTCTGGATCAAACATACGCCGCTCGCCTCGAGTCTGGTCGATTGCCGCTTTACGTGCTTGAATCGCGAAATCAATGGCTGGGGAACGCTGCATGATGCTTGCAGAGATCACACGGCACACGCGTGAACCCAAATTGGTGCTGCGAAACCCCGTGCGCTTTGTTGATTCCAGCTTTGCCGTCATCAGATTCTTTTGAGCATCGTTTAATCCTCAGAAATGGAGACGACGCTCCCAATCAGGAGACGGAGACGGCATGCAGTCGGCGCACTGATCACCCGGGTACTCACCTCCAGCCCTCTCGCAGCATCATGAATCCAGCTCAATGCATGGCGCATGGCCAGCGCATCGAATCACATCTCAGCAGGAGCGCAGATGCATGAACAAAGCGGCTCGGCCTCAATCGCCCGAAAAGTCCATGACCGACGACGATTTGCAACGAATCTCACCACAGGGGTCGCACAGCCAGCCGACTCGAACTACTCTTTCACCTGACACCGACTCCCTGTGCTGCTCCCGGCTGACACATAACCATCACATGACCTGCTTGCTAGTATAATCCGGACGCGTCGTTTCATCCGTTGTTGACATTGACACGGGCGTGGTGGGAAGAATGCTTACTGTCCAAAGGTTGTCGACTTTCGTGCCCTTAATTCACAGGAATGGCGGTGAGTTTTGCCGAGCTGGCATCGCCTTTGCCCGAGCTTCGACCTGAGTTCCGAGGGAAGGGGCCGTAGCTGTGGTGTGGAGGCCTGGCCAAGTGAGTTTCCCACTGTCGACGCGTCTCCCAGCCTCCCCTGGCCGCTCTGCCGTGCATGACGAAAGTCTCATAGGTTGCTGCTGAGACTACCTGCAGCATCCATCACCCCCGCTTCGTCATGGACGGACCGAGCTCGATTATATGCCTGTCAACAGCCGTAAACTTGGTCAATTGCGCTGGCGAGTGTTCCCAATGCGATGTCGTGATGCGGACGCGACTCCTATCCCCGGCATTGTACACATTGATCAGACTCGGATGAACGGCGCATCGACAGAAACAGAAGCAGTCGATATGCCGATCAGAAGCCATCGAACAATTGGCCGGTGAGCTGGGCACACCTGTGGCAATAGCATGGAGCTAGTGCACGCGCAACGCTCCTCTTACTGCCCTTTTCCACTGCTCGACCAAACTTTGGGCGGTGGCGTGCGTGCTGCTGGCCAGTCACTCTCCACCAAAGCCCGTCTGCCACGTCACAGCAGCGGACTCCGGATGCTGGACGGAACTTGGCAATTTCGCCACGCTGAGAATTGACGCGCTCGTGTCCTTCGTGTTTGATAGGACTGCATCGGTTTGACGGGTGCTTTGTTTGAAATGTCCGCCATGGTAGGGAGCGTGCACGCCGCGAATGGCCATTGAATTGGCTGCTGTGGCACCTGAAGCCATCGGAAAAGACCCAGCTCTGAAGACGCACGATGGGAGCGGGGAGACCAGCTGCATGGTGTATGCAGTTGGTCGTCAGGTAGCACCAATGGGCATGCAGAGAGTCGAATCGGCTGTCCTATAGCCGTCTTCACGGCACGTCAGGGTAATGTGATGGTGTGGGCATGTCCCAGAACCTCCGGGTCGGTGTCACGGGCCGGCACGGTCGTACTGACCGGTGAACGCGGGTTTGGTTCGCGACTGATGCGGGCCAGTGTGATTGTGATGGCTGCACGTTGGCAATTACCTACGTCAGTGACTCGCCCGACGATGCGCGTTGTGTTGTCGCTGCACAGATCGCTCCTTCGGATGTCTGGGCCGTTTGAATGGAGCGTATCGAACTGCCGGATGAACCAGGAGAGGGGCTAGTTCCGAGGAATCACTGGATGAGAATGAGCCACGACCATGTTGATCGCGTACGATTGAGCAGGAGAGGCGACCAGACCAACCCACACTGCATGCAGGGACCCGGACACCGTGCATGCATGGCAATATCCACTTGCATCCGGACGAACCGTTGGCCTGGGTTGTGAATGATCGCAGTAGAGCCTGCCCGGATCGAAAGCACTGTCACATTGGTGATAAGCTTCTTGTGATGGTCGCGGCAGCGCGCAGAGGCAAAGCATGGTGAGCTCGAGGGCATATAAGTTGCACGCCCCTGCCTTGTGCTTCCTTTCCTTCTCCACGAACCACCACGCACCAGCATCTCTTACAGCTTCTCTTTATCCACACGTGCACCATCTTATCTTACAAGGTATGTCCACCCCTCTTTCCGTCCAGTCGGAGCTCCAGAGACATCGGAAGGCCGCATGTCATGCACGAACGCATCTGTCGGGGTTGTCAAAGGCCAGAACCACCTGAACAGTCATATACTGATCATGCAATCCTTGAATAGCCGTCAATCCCCACGCCAGCAACATGTGCCACTACGACTGCATCGTCTTCGAATGCGGAGATTGGAAGTGGGGCCCCTTCCGCAAGCACTGCCACAAGGAATACCGCATGGGCGAGACGTGCGGGATGAAGCTGCTAGAGAACAACATCATGCAGCCAGGCAAGTGCACTATCTGCCAAGCCATCGAGCGGAAGGAGCGTCGATACGAGAAGGCGGTGTCGGATTACAAGCGCTTCTCTACCCAATCCAACCGCACGGCTTCGGCGGCGAAGGCGAAGGCGGAGGCCGAGGAGATTTGGGCCGAGATGGAGAAGCTGAAGGCCGATCGTGCGGCTCGCTACATGAATGTCGGCAGCAATCGTCGGGCGAATCCTGCGCCTGGGAGTTCTCGTGGTCGTGGTGCTGGGGGGTCGGTGGCGTCGTCCTCATCGAGTGGAAGAGGTGGGTATGGAGCGGGGGAGAGAGAACCACTGAGTGGCCCGTCGCAGGGTTATGCGGTGAGCGGAGCGCCGCAGGGGTATACCGTCAGTGTAGCTCCTGGATACTCGGTCGGTGGAGCGACGCCGGGATATCCAGTGAGCGGAGCGCCAGGATATCCAGGAAGTGGTGCAACGTCTGGGTATCCGGTCAGTGGGCAGAGTCAAGGATATGGAGCAGTTCCGGAGTACATGTACCCTGGAGAGGATCCAAGTTCGGGGAGCGCAGCTGGGGGAAGTTACTCCTTCAACGACGGAACAGGGGGAAGCTATTACGGGACGAATCACCAACAAGGGCGTTAAGGCAGGAAGGCGCAGACCAACACACAGCGCTTGGAAGGCGGCATGAAACCATCCCCTCGTTCGGCTTGTTTGCATTTGGCATTGTACACAGAAGAAAGGATCAGATACCGTAATGTTAATCACCAGTCAATCATTCGCTTGAAGCTCGTGAAGGATGAATTCTCTGCTCTCGTCGCAATATTCTCCACGATGCTCAATGCAATAACCTCTGGAAGCGCTGTGAAAGGTGGTGCAGAACTTTTAGGCGCCCGTGTGCCACGCATGCACGCGGGATGCCGCAGCGGTGCCATGACATGGGGACTTCGTCGTCCAACCGATTCCACCGATGCTGCATCACAGATGCAAGGCAGCACAGTCGTTGTTGGGAAGGATGAAGAACAATGGAGAGGCGCCAGATGCATCGAGTGACGTTCAACACAAGGCGTGCTGAGAAGTACGCCTCCTGCTGCCTGCAACCTCACTCCTTTCATCAACTTTTTGGCCGTTGACGATTTCTCGCCTTTCTTGCCTGAGAATGAGTGGGTAGTCAAAAGGGGCAGTTCCATGATGAGCGGGAGTGTTTGACGCAATGACGCAGTTCGTCATTCGCTCCGAGTATCTGCGGCTGTGGCTCGAGATCCCGACAGTGGTTGCACGGCATCCAACCTCATGTCCGCCGGATGATGATTGTTCTGGGCCCGCCGTCCCGTCATCGCCGCCCCGTCAATTTGTCAAGATTTTCGTCGCACGATGCACTGCCCACGAGGAATCCACTATCCCACCCTGCGCCGACCGAGCTGGGCTGCCATTGAGGCCCGACAGCTGCTGGATGTGGCAGCGACAGAACGCCCGGTGTTTCACTATTGGTTCCGACCGAATCCGTAGGGTTGCCAATATATCGATGCTCGGGGGACGTGCATCGTAAACGTCGCAGTCGCTCCACGTTGTCGTCGACCGGTCTGACCGGTCACGTGATGACGCTATCCGTCATCACGCAATCTACACATAGTTCACCTTGAGTATGTGTAGCCTGCATCCCCCGCTGGCCACCTTGCAAACCCACAATCCCTTGAGGGCGCGTGATCGAAGTTGCATCGCCTTCCGCTACCACTGCTGCCATTTGCGGTATGGCTACTTCGACGATCGATAGAGGACGGCTTGCTCCAAAACGAGCGCTGGCGGAACTCGCATCTGGCGCCGTCTTTGGAGCAGCACTCCTTGCCTCCGGAGTGTACGCACCAAGCATCATCACAGCGCAAATGACCTTCACCTCCAACACCATGATTGTCGTCATGATGGGAGCGAGTGCTTCGAGCGCGTAAGTCCACTCTTCTTCTACACACAGCCTTGCCAATTCTAAGAGCCAACGCAGCATTATATTCGACCTCGAAGAGCGCTTCAAAATCCCTTCCCACACTCTTCGTCCCCCAAGCAATCTCGGCTTCTTCCGCTACGACGGCAACGCCCTCGGCGGCGCCCTCATAGGACTCGGAATGGGACTCACCGGCTCCTGCCCCGGCACATCCCTCGTCCAAGCGGGCACAGGAATGGCTCACGGAGGCCTAGTGCTAGCCGGCGGCCTCCTCGGCGCTCTAGCCTTCGTCAAAACGCAATCACATCTCCAAACCCACTTCGGCCGAACAGCGCTCTCGAACCGCCCTCCGCGCACCCCCGCCGAGGACCAACACCACCTCCCACCCACCAAACCCTCCAGCCTAGCCGCCACCCTCGGCATCAACCCCCTCAAACTCCTCCTAATCTGGGTTCCGATGTGCCTAGCCGCAATCCACCTCGTCTTCACCCAAGACACCAGCGTCCGGCAAATCCCCGCTGCAGGTCTCGTGCGTCCGATCTACGGCGGTCTCCTCATCGGCGTCGCACAACTCATCACAACCCTCCTTGCCCGCCATCCGCTAGGCGTGTCCACCGCTTACGAAGACGTCGCTCGCTGGCTCACAACTTCAAGAAAAGAAGGACGCAAGTCGATCCTCACGCCCTCCGTCATCTTCTCCCTCGGCATGGCTCTCTCGGCCATGATTCTCTCCTTCGGCCTGCGTGCATACGGGATGCTGAGCGCAGCAGACACTCACAACTCTCCCCTCAACCAGCTAGGATGGAAAGCAGCAGGCCAAGCCATCGCAGGCGGGATAACAATGGTGTTCGGCGCCCGGCTGGCAAAAGGCTGCACATCAGGACACGGCATCAGCGGACTCGCGGCCTTTTCGACAAGCAGTCTGATCACGACAGCGGCGATGTTTGCAGGAGGGATTCTGATGGCGAGAGTGCTGGGGTATTGATAGCGTGTCTCGTTCGAACAGCGGGACATTGATGTGTGAATGGGATGGGAAGGGCGATGAAGGCATCAATATGACGGCGATGAAGCTCGACATTGACGGCTCTCCTGAATAAGCGCTAGATGCTCCATACCAGCGTCCAAAGTCCTTCTTGTTGCCCGAGTGGACGATGCCCACACCCCGCGTGACGCCGAGTATGTGTAGTTCGTGCTTTCCGGCAAAACTCCATCGCGCACCATCCAAATCAAGCTCTGTGGAAAGAGGGTCAACGTTTTGCAATGTACGTAAGCAAAGGAACCCCAATTCACACAGTACAAAACATACACACCCCATAGCTATCCCGTCTTGCACTCTCGACAGTTCGTTCGCACGCCCTTCGCCCAACACCATCGCTTCCAAGAAGTACAACAACAACAATATATGCTCCCGTGAGAAATTGGCCCTTCGTGGATGTCACCCACGGTGCATACCTAGCTCAGGCCTGCACGTGAGTGCAAGGCTGGAACGTCTCCTCGCATTCCAATTCCAAGATTCCACATGATGCCCATGTTTGGGTTTCTTTTTGCCCATGCTTATAATCGCCGCCGCATCACATATCGAGAAACGAGTCATAAGTCAAGGGCGTCGTGGCCGTCGACAAATGCTGCGACGGCTGGCCCATCATCAAAGGCGGATGCTGATGATGCGGCGGATGCAGCTGATGCGAATGCTGCTGTTGCTGCGGATGATGCGGAAGCTGATTCGAATGCTGCTGCTGCTGCAAATGCGCGCCATGCACCACCGAGCTCGCCGGGTTCTGCAGCAAATCGTCCATCCACGAAATGTCAATCTGCGTGAACTCGCCGTTGGCCGCCTCCTCGCCCGCCGGGTCCTCGATGATGGGTTCGTGCACGAGCGAGCCCGCGGCGGTGGTGTCGAGCGGGCGCTGCAGCACCTCTTTGGCGTGGGAGCGGACTTGCGTCAGCCCGCTTTGGGCGAGCGGCCAGATGCGGCCGAGGGATTTGAGCACGCCGATCATGAGCATGACGCGCTCGCGGTGCTGGGTGATGCAGTGCGAGGCATGGAGGGAGCAGATGCTCAGCTGCACTAGGGAGGCGACGATGAGGCCGGAGGCGAGGAAGGGGGTGTGGTCGTGGGCGCAGCGGAGGGCGGCGAGGTCGGAGAGGCCTTGGGAGGCGGCGGTGACTTTCATGAGATGGTTGTGTTGGCTGAAGGTCGGGGCGAGCGGGCGGGACCAGGGACAGCAGGTGGTGTCGGTTGTGAGGGGGTGGATGGAGCGGAGGTTGCTGCGGGGGAGGTGCAGCATGATGGTGGCGTTGTTGATGATGAGGTACGCTTGGAACATGAGCTCGTCGGGCTCGCCGGCGTTTTGGCTGCGTGCAATGTCCGCTTTGCACTGTGGGAGGTGATATCGCCAGCCAGCGAGGGCGTTGTCGACGGCGGTGAATTCGTCCTTTTCCACATCGGGGTCTTCTGCTACCGCGAGGACTCGGGCCAGAATGCGGACGGCCTCTATTCGATAGCAGTAGGAGGAGAATGAAATGTCTTCATCCTCGAAAACCCGGTTATCAAACTGTGCCAGGGTGGGCGCTTTGGGTAAATTCACGCCACTGAGGAAAGTAGGGTCCTCGCAGGGTAGACCAGCGCCGAGCTCGACCGTGTTACAGCGGAATGACGCTTGCTTCTGCAGCGCGGCGAACATGCCCTCAATAATGAACAACTCCCACCAGGTCCGCCTGAAACTCTCCTCCAGCAGCTGATGGCCGGCACTGTGGGCGGCAGCGAATCCATACCGGTTCATGCCGAGCAGACACGCCAGATCCACGGCGTTTTGGAGGTACTTTTGCGCCTCGGCCTGCTCGTTGGTGGAATACAGGGCGATGGCGAAAAGAAGCTGCGCCTGCACGCGGAAGGCCGTCCAGGAGAGATCCTCCTTTAGCGCAGCACAAGCGGCATCCTTGTACGTGTCGACGGCCGGACTGGAAGCCAGGATGCTCGCGATGAAGCGCACGACCGCGCGTAAGCATTCCGGAACGGGAAGGGCCTTGTAAGCGATTTTCGGCGGTAGCACGGGATGGGAATGATGGAAGTTGGTGAAGTACAGCTCTGTCAGGGTAGAGTCGTGGTCGCCGAGCGGCAGATTCTGCTCCAGCAGGCCGTCAGGCGGCAACGGGTGGATGGCAGGCAGCACATCCATCCCCGGCCAAGGCTGATTCGTCCAAGGCTGGGCGGTAGAGGGGGAAATGTCGTCGCCGGCGACCGAAGCAGTCGCGCTGCCGTTGCCATGGGAAGAGCGGCGCTGGACTCGTCGTCGCTGGCCGCGTCGTGATGGCGTGTAATGGCATTCGCAGCCCTCGACGGCACATCGGCGGCACACCGGGCGGCCGCCATCGCACTTGAGATGTCGACTGCGGCACTGCGCACACGCCAGGGCGGCGGGGCGGGGGGCGGTGTCGGCAGCGGGGTGCGGCATGGTGGAGTGGGCGGCGGAGGCAGTCATCGGTCCATCCTCGCCAGGCGTCTGGAGATGGGGTTCCGGGGAAGAGAGCATGGATGGGTGCGGTTAAGTTGAAAGGGCCACAAGACACGAGGGCTGCTTGCGTGCTCACTAGAGGTGGGAGGCGAGAGCCCCACCAGCTTACGCGCTAGTCCGGATTGGGAGCGCGCCTTTGGTATGAGGGACCTGGAACTTCGCCGACCTTGGCCCTCCGCGCAATCGCGTTGCTTCGCCTATGTACCTGTCCCTATCGCGTGGCTGCTATTTATTAGTCGTCCTACTCGCCACTCTCCTTGCCCCTTATCGCTCTCCGCAGAACGAACTGTGTGAAGCCACGTTGACACATGCAATCACCAACAACAGCTGGCTTCACTTCAAAACAAGGCTCCCACTCACAACGCGATGATTACGAATAGAGAAAAGAACACTGATGGGCAAATTCAAGCCTGGCAAAAAAATTGACAGTCATCTGACCGTAGAGTTACGATGCAGTTGTAAGTGCAAACCAGCCGTCACTCATTATCATCGTGATCAATCATCGCCATCTATCTCCGCAAATACTCCACCAGCTGCCTCAGCTTGCCCTTGGTCTCCTCTCCCAGCTGCCCTTCCGGCGGTCCCAGGACGGCCTCAAACACCGGCAACAGACGCGGCGTCAGCCCCTGAATCACGGCATTTTGCTGTTGATACAGCGCAACAATCATCTCGTACACCGGCTTGTTCTCGTCGTAGTCTTCCTTCAACGGCAGCACTTCGACCAGCCGCGGAAGCACATCCTCCAGCGGAACGTGTTGAGGGCTCTTGCGAATCATGCGGGACACGCAGCCGACGGCGTTGTCGAGGAGTCGAGCATGCGCATCGTCGCTGCTGCTCCCTCCGGCGGCGCCAGATTGTTGTGAAGCATCGAGCAGGGGTTCGAGTTTCGCGAGGATGCTGTTGTAATTTGACAACACCTCCTTCACGTTCGTGCTCTTCTCGCACAGCAGACCCGTGCCAAAAGCCGCGTTGCTCTTCGTCTCGGGATCCTCGTCGGACAGGCGTTTGAGGAAGATGCGCATGAGCTTGGAGGTGTACGGCGTGCAACCGGCGGCCATGTGCTCCACGCAGTCCGCGATGGTGCCCACGGAGGAAGAGCGCTCAAAGCGTTCTTGCGAAGAGGTAAACTTGACGATAGGCGTCTCGAAGATCTTCCACAGCTCCGCGAATTGCTCGCCGAGGGCGGCGGACAGCGCGGCAACCACTTCCATTGCCGTCTCAATGACCAGCCAGTCGTACTCGGCGGATTCCTGGTCCGCGAGTTCTGGCTCGTCAAAGTCATCTTCATCCTTTTGGCAGGGATGCTGCTTTTGCAGGATGAGCACAGTGAGGGCAGTGATCTGTTCCAAAGGCGTCGAGGCGGACTCCCCAGCGGGGGCGAGGATCGCAGGACCACACAGTTTGAGAGTCGCCGCAACGTGGCGGTTGATCTCAGTCACGGTGCCTCTGTAAAGCTCGTCAGCATGGGTTCCACATTGCTTGACTGTATGCGAGGCAAAAAAAGGGACACCGAGTCAGAAACAGCCTCTACGCTTTCGCAGCACTTGCCATTTAGGCATCTGAGTGAGCTGGGTATGCGGAGTGTATTCATCACGTATGCAAGGAGGGTTTGAAAAAGAGCGTCAACGTACCTGTCCATCTCCTCACCCCACAGGGCCAGAGTACCCTTCATGACGAGGTCGCCCAGTTTCGCGAGGTCCGCGGTGGGCTTGACCTTCACCGGCAAACCTGGTTGCCACTTTTGCATTCCATTTGCCTCTGCAACATTCCAAAGCATGGCATAGGCTCTCCAGAGTGTGCTGGCGGCGCTCCTCCGTACGCCCTCGAAGCTGTGGTCCAGTAGAGGCATTGTAAGCTCAATCGTCTTCTGCATGTAGGGCAGGTATTTGCCCTTGGTATGCGCAAGGACGTCGCCGATGACCTCCACGGCGATCTCCTTCTCCATCGCAACACCAGTGACAGCGCCCAGGTCGTCCCAGTCGTCATCATCATCATTTTCGTCATCTTCGGCGTCCATGAGGGCTTGCACAATGTCGTCGCTATCGACATCGTCATTGTTGACACCGTTCGCACCCGCAACCTTGATCTTCTTGCCAGCAATCACAACCTCCTGCCCGACGAGATCAGATGCGCCTTCACCCAAGACGACTTCGTCGGATTCTTCCTGCTCCAAGCATTCCCACAGACTCTTGACAACACCTTGGAGGAAGTGGTCAAACTTCTCCTCGTACACTTTTGAAAGCGTGGACCACAACATGAAGCTGGTCTCTTTGAGCCTCTGGTGATCGAGGTGCAAGCCTTCCTCACTGGCGTTCATGAGGGGTTGCACGTAGGGCTGGAATGTCTCCGCGCCGACAGCGGAAGCAATCTTGCCGAGCGAATCGACCACCATGCTCCGAAGCTCCAGTTGATCATTGCTGTCCTTGATGTCGATATATTGACCGAGGCTCTGAACTGTCTTGCCGAAGAATGGCGTGAATGCCTTCTCAGATGAGGATGCGATCGACCCGACCGCGCTGATGGACGCCATTTGAACTTTGTGGTCGTCATTGTCGAAGAGAACGGCGAAGCGAGGGACCAGCTCATTGACATATTTGGCAGCGTCTTCTTGCTCCAGGCCTTCGAAGAGTGAATCGATTGCTATGCAAGAGCCTTTCAGGATGTAGGTGAAGAGTTCAAAGTCTTTCGACGAGGGTTGGGCATTACGCATATTTTGCACCGCGAAGTCGAAGTTCTTGACCAGTGCTGGGATTAGGCGGGCGTGAGCCTTGCCCATTTCTTCGGCGAGGTCGTCAGCCAGACGGGCCACGCCGTTCAATGCTGCACTTCGAACAGCGACAGACTCGTCCTCGAGCAGGTGGTAAACGAGGGGGAGAATCTCGGTGAGCTGGGTAGCGATGAAGTCGGGTGCACCTTCAACGCACATGCCGAGAGCCTGGGGTGCTGTTAGTAACGTGCTTCAGCATGAGACATACACTCCTTCAACATACCAGAATGCCCGCTCTTCGGTAGTCGGGGTTTTCGCTCTGCACAAATGGGCCAATTGCTTTGAGAAGCGGCACGGCGACTTGACTAGGAGGCAAGCTCTCACTCAGAATGTCTAGCAGAGCCAACGCCGATCTTGCGGGTGAGAGATCATCTTCCTCGTCCGGCAAGACATCGAGTTCAGTGGTGACCTGCAGGGCCATCTTCGTCATCGCCTCGCCAATCTTCAAACTCTGAACTTTGAGCTTGCGGTATCGCACGCACTGCATGAGGAAGCTGAATGCCTGACTTCGAATGTCGTCCTCGACTTCGGTCTTGGCAGCGATGTGCATGAAGAAGTGCAAGAGATCGGCGAAATGTTGGTTCAAAAAGGCAGACTCGTAGGACAGCAGCCTGTTGAAGACGTCAAAGGCTTGCATGCTGTGCTCTTCGTCTTCTGCTTCGATGGTAGACTGCAGCGTCTTGACCATGTGGGGGATGGTGCTTTGAAAAGTGCGCAAGCTCTTTGCATCCTCTTCGGTGTCCAGCACCATCGCCAGCTCCGACAGCGCCATCATTGTGTTGATCCTCACTTCTAATGACTCGGGATCTTGGATGGTCTGGCTGAACAGCGTGAGCATGGAGCCCATGTTCTCCTGGAACATGTCCGGCATGGTTTCCAGCAAGGTGTAGATGATGTAGACTCCGACCTCACGATGTCTTGTCGTGCTGCTCGTTGCCGCCTGTTGCAGGATCGCGGGAAGCTCGGCCCATTGCCCATCTTGGAGATCGACTCGGGCGATTGCAGCAATGACTCGGGCTTTGCTGTGTCGAGCCAGGGCCACATCTTCGTCAGTGGTGGCTTTGAGCAGCTCTTCTCGCAGTTGCGTCTTCTGTGCGTCGGCAACTTTTGCCCAGTGCTTGGGGACGAGTTTGCGAGCCTCGACTGCCGCAAGCTGACGGAGCTCAGACTGAGGGTGGGAAATGATGATGTGGATGAGTGCCGGAACGCAGGCGGGGGAGGTGTAGTATTGGTTCTTGAGGGTTTGCGTGGCCGTCTTCACCTTTTCGGTGTCTGGCAGGAGCAAGGCCTGCAACAGGCCAACAAACTCCTGTTCACTCATGATGGGTGCTGAAGGAGGGACGAAAGGGATGAAGGAGTGTGTACAACACACCGCAACAAATTTCAACACAACTTTTTTTCGTTGTAGCGTAGCGTAGCGTGATGTCGGGCGCGCACCGTCCCAAACTCTATCTTATCTCTTATCGCATGGCCAAAGCCTCCGATCTGGCCGAGCAAAGCAAACCCCACTCAGACGTCACTTCTCGCAAGCCACTTTTTGCGCCGGAGCCTCCACGTGCTCGCAACGTATGGTCAGGTTGATCTGCTGCGGCGTTTTCCTTGACATCTGCAGGGCTCGATTTTTCCCTCATTCTCCGGCCTAGTCCGTGCCTGGCCGAGTCAATCGACGCAGCTACCCCAAAGGCACCGCTGCCCTGTCTACTGCGGGCCGACATAAATAGCATGCCCGTCCGGCGATCTTGATCAAATCTGCTTTTACCATCCTAGCTATAGCTACTAAGTAGGTGCTTTAGCTACTCCGACATGTTTTTCCCAATTACTGTGCTGGCATTGGCCGGCTCCGCCCTTGCGGCTCCCTCCAACTCTTCCAATTCCTCTTCCTCTCTCCTCACCAACATCAACCAGATCCAGCAGTACTGGGGTATGTTTGAACTTCTCCTGCCTCCGTGCCCTGTGCCTGACAGACATCATAGGACAAATCAGCCCCTACCACGACAACGCCGACAACCATTTCGGCGTCTCGGACGTCGGTCTGCCCAATGGCTGCCAGATCGAGCAAGTCCACAGCCTCCAGCGACATGCTCAGCGCTTCCCCACCGGTGCATTCGACGACGGCGCAAACGATGCCAACTTCGCCGCAAAGGTCTACAACTTTACCCAGGCGAACCCCAACGCGCAGTTCACCGGTCCCCTCAGCTTCTTGAACTCCTACCAGTACCAGATGACCTCGAACTACCTGACTGGCATCGGCGCCTCCACCGAATTTATGTCTGGCGTCACCTTCTGGAACCGATACGGCCGCACGCTGTACAATGCCACGGTGGGCCAGGTGACATACAACGCCAGCTACACTAATGGCACCGCCCGGCCCAAGCCGGTCCTCCGAACGACCAGCCAGCCGCGTATCTGGGATTCGCAAATCTCCTGGGCTCTGGGCTTCTTCGGTCCGTCCTTTTACGAGGTCCCCGATCCCACATTGTCCGCATTTGGCAATGGATCTTTGTTTGACGTCGTCATTATCCCCGAGGGCGGGACGGAGAACAACACCTTGGCTTCGTACGATTCGTGCTTTGCGGATGACTTCACCGACATTGGATCGATCGGAGGTAAGTTGACGGAATGCGATAATGCAACGAAGGCACAAGACTAACAACACACCTTTAGACCTCGACCTGTTCTTCCAGTACGTGCCCAAGTATATGCAAGCGGCCGTCACCCGGATGAACAAATACGCACCTTCCGGCTTCACATTCAACCACAACGACACCTACGCTATGCAATCCATCTGCGCGTACGAAAACGCCTACATCGGCTCCAGCGAGTTCTGCAGCCTTTTTACCGAAGAGGAGTGGCAAGGCTTCGAGAACACTCTCGACATCGAGTACTTTTACGACTACTCCTACGGTCAGCCTACCGGCCGAGCACAAGGCTTGGGCTATCTGCAGGAATTGCTGGCGCGTCTGACGGACCAGTACATCACGTCGAGCAACAGCTCGGTCAACTACACCGACACGGACAACTCCAAGGACTTCCCTCTCGGCCGGCCATTCTATGCCGACTTTTCGCATGACGATATCCTGGTATCGGTGATGACCGCCATGAGCCTCGATTACTTCCGCGACCCGCCGAGTCTTACCGAGTACCCCCCGAACCCAGACCGCCACTTCATCCTGTCGAACATGACGCCTTTCGGAGCGCGTTTGATTACGGAAGTCATTGGCTGCGGCAGCGCCGACCCAACCGAGCAGAAGAGCTTCAGAACGTGAGTCGATATGCCCTTCCCACCCTCACCACTCGATCCTAACTGATCCATTCCAGTCAATACTACCCAACAGAATACGGCTACAACCCATCCAACGCCACCAACAAATTCATCCGCATGCGTCTGAACAACGGCATCCTGCCCCTCGACACCATCCGCGGCGGCAAATGCAGCGGTCGCAGCGATGGCCTCTGCGGCATGGAGGACTTCCTCGCCTCGCAGTACCAGGCGGAGGAATTGGCGAACTACCAGTTCAGCTGCTTCGCCAACTACACGCTGAAGAATCCCACCAACGGCACCGATTACGACGGCGCGGTGAGCAAGAACTCGTCGACGATCAATCTGTTCCCCGGCGAGCTCACCGCGAGCTACATTGATAGCCAGGGTTTGTAAGGATGACGAGGGACGGCAAGTGTATATATGGGTGGATGGAGAGGACGTAGGACGACGTAATGCAGTGTAAATAGGAAATCACGCTCTCTTCTCGGTCCGGTTGTATCACGGACCGAGCCCTTGCCACCAGGCGATCATCTCGCGCGGAACCCAACCGCGCTCCTTCCCCGGAAGGCAACCCCACTCTGCCCCAGGTTCCACCTTGAGGGGTTTGGAAGTCCAACGTCACACACTTTCTTCTCACATATATCAACTAAATCGCCAGGTCTACTCTGTACCCCGGCATCGCCACATCAATAACGCTGCAATTGGCCGTGGCAACATAACCTCCACATAGCAAAGAGACACAAGCAGTCGTCTCCCATCTTACCACCATCGCCCATCGCCAAACCAAAAGGAAACCACCATGCCCCACGCCGAAACCTACACCGAGTTCCGCCCCTCCGAATACCCCCCCTTCCCCTCCAGCCCCGACTTCCCCACCGTCGAGCTGTCCACCATCTCGCTGCAGAAAATCCTCGCCCACGATGCCGCCGAGGAGGAGCGCGTGCTAGAAGCGTGCATGGGCCGCGGCTTCTTCTACCTCGACCTCGCGGGCCCGGAAGCAGGCGAGACGATTCTGCAGGGCGCGGAGGACGTGGTGCGGGTCGCGGAGCGGTTCATGACGGGCGTGCCGGAGGAGGAGAAGTTGAAGTATGCCATGCGGGATGGGGTGCTCTTTGGGTGGGTTATCCCTCTTTACTCGTTCGTTCGATATGACATACTGATGGAAGGAATGCCAGATATAAATGCCTTGGCTCTACAGTCGTCGACAAAGCAGGCACCCGCGACATGGCCGAGTTCTTCAACGTGGGCAAAAACGACATGATCGCCGAGCCGGGCGCGCCCATGAACCGCGAATGGCCCCCCCTCATCCTCGACAACAAGCCCCTCTTCGCAGCCTACTCGCGCGCCGCCCACGGCATCGGGCTCTCCATCCTCGACGTCCTCGCGCGCAAACTCGGCATCGACGGCGAGGAGATCCGCTCGCGCCACCGAATCACCGAACAAGCCGGCGACCACGTCCGGCTCACGCGCGGCCCGCCACGCAAAACGCTCGAGATGCCTGAGATTCAGACGCCGTCGCATACGGATTTCGGCACCATCACTGTGCTCATGAACTGGCTGGGCGGGTTGCAGGTGTGGTCGGAGTCGTCGCGCAGTCTCGGCTCGCTCGAGCCCGACGTCCCGGGCGAGTGGTTGTGGGTGAAGCCCAAGCCGGGTCACGCGATTATCAATCTCGGCGATGCAATGGTCAAGTTTACGAATGGCGTGCTGTGCTCTGGTAGGCATCGGGTGATTCCCTCGCCAGGCGAGCAGGGCAAGTGGCCGCGGTACAGCGTTGTGTATTTCGTGCGGCCGGAGGATAGCGCGCGGCTGAAGACGTTGAAGGGCAGCGGCGTGCCGCCTGCAAAAGACATGGATGAGGAAGGCGTACTCGCAAAGGAGTGGATTTTCCAACAGGCGAGGGCGCTGGGAAGTAAAGAGCTAGGGGACAAAGACAAGAAATGAACTCAACACTGCTTTACGTATTTACGAACAATCTCATGAATCAAGTTCCATCTACCCCCGCCGATAAAGCGTAGCAGGCACATGCACCTGTTCATACGTCTTGACATCCCCCGTCGTCAACAAATGAATATTCTCCTTGAGCGTGCGCGTCTCGTGCGAAGCAGCGTGCGCCTCGACAGACTCCCACCCCATAACAAGCACATTCGCCCTGCCCCTCACCCCCTCCTTCTCCACAACCTCATGCGTAGTCCCATACGCCCACCCGGAAACATTGACATCCTCGTTCCCAATCAGCCTTGTGATGAGCGTTTCGGCCCCCTCAAAGGCGTTGGCAGGCGGCGCGCCGTCGAAGTAAAAGGTTGCGACTTGCGTCACTTTCGCTGACAGTGCGGCTGCTACACCGCCTTCGGGTAGGAAGTCGACGTGCACGACGTGCGGCGTGCCGGTGTGCAGTTTGGCTAGGTGCGAGCGGAAGGCGGCGTAGGTGTCTGCTGCCGCTTGGAATGTTTCGTGCGCGGCTTTGCTATTCCAGTCTGTTGCGATTAGTTGGAGTTCCTTGGAGAGTTTGAAGGAGAGATACCGACCGATGAACAATTGCAGCATCTCGGGCTTCTCGACTGCTGTCCCGTACCACAATTTCTGGAAGCCCGGTTGGCTGGCCAAAGTGTCGTTGCATTCCTTCAGCACCGCTGCAGCGGCACTGTTGGGGTCGTTGATGTCGGTCCCGGGTGCGAGGGTGAGGGTGCAGATTTCCGTTGTTGCAGGCATGATGGGCGTGGCAAGGCTGACGGTAGGAAGGGAGTGAATTCGTTGGTTGGATAGAAGGCATGTTACACGCCTTCACTTAAATACATCCTCTGCGCCATAATCAATTGGAGCGTTCGCTCATGATTCCACATCAATTGGAAGCCTGCCAAGTCTTTTACCTGCCGCATTATAAATCTATCAAGGTGGATGTACAGGCGCAAGGTGTGGTTGACAATGGCTTGGTCAACTCGCTGCTATATTGCCGCTTTGGGCTTAGCCGTGCATCAGCCGCGGCTGAGATCATCTCAGCTTTCCTATAAGCTCTGCCATCGATTCCCAGTGTTCCCTTTTCCGGACCGCGTCGCTCGCTCTGCGTCTCAAACCAAACTAAAACTCAATCAAACTCTCCTCCTGAGCAGCAACAGCCACAGGCGCATGCTGCGGCGCAGCAGGGAACGCCTCCTGCCCATACCCACCGCCCGCATACGGAGCCTGTGCTTGCGGCCATTGCTGGCCCTGCTGCTGTGCAGGCGGTGCGGTTTGGTAGTAAGCTTGAGGCGGCTGCTGCTGCTGCTGTTGCGGCGGTCGTTGCTGGTACGATGCCTGTCGCTGAATCTGCGGAGGAGGAGCTTGTTGGTTGAGGGACTGTTGACGCTGAGGGTGCTGTTGTTGCTGGGGAAGGTATTGCTGTTGGGCCTGGGGTTGAGGAGTTTGGTGGTACATCTCTGGACTCGGCGTTTGTTGCTGCGTGGACTGGTCGGCAAAGTAGTAGGCTGCGTTTGGGTCCGCTTGAGGCGAGGTCACGGGCGGGTTGGAGGCTTGGGAGGTGTGCGATGGGGCGTATTGTGATGATGCCTGGGAGTAAGGCTGCGAGGATTGTCGGTGGGGGGCTTGCATGTGGGATTGTTCGTAAAGGCCTTGCTGTTGAGGCGGTGGTTGGTTCGTGATATAAGGTGATTGGTTTTGTGGCGCTTGGGCCTGGTTGTAGTATGCGGCATCAGGCGGGGCAGCATACGCACTCACTCGTTGCTGATCGAACGGCGGGTACGCGGCTTGGGGTTGCTGCTGATAGCCTTGCTGAACTCCATACCCATCCATCGGGGCGGCATTTCCGGTGTAGTAACTCTCCATGCCTCCAGCAGCCTGCGGTGCTGGAGCAGAGGGCAGACTCGGGTACATGCCAGATGGCTGAGGCGCGCCATAGCGACTTGAAGTGTAGGCACTGGCCATTCTCTCCTCCAGCATTCGATCGTAGTATCTGACCACAGTTGCCAGCTTACTGTGCAGATCGAGAAGGGTGTCGTGTTTGCTCATCGTCTCTCCGTAAGTTCGTGCCAGTTTCGGTCTCAGGGTGCCGATGCTTTCGTAGAGCTCTTGAATCTGTGGCTCGCGGAGGATAGTCCCTGGTGGTTGATGCTGCAATCGATCTACCAGCGTAGCGAAGAGATTGATGTTCTCGGCCTCCACCGGCGTCAGCTCGAATGCGTTGTTTTGTTTGTATTGGTTTGTCGTGGAGGCGTTGGCGGCAGAGGGTGCCGAAGTTTGCTCCTTCAACTCCTTTGCGTGTCTCTTCTTCTGCTCCTCCATATCTTGCAGGCTTGCCGCGATGGCAGCTTTCAAATCTGCATCCTCCTCTTCTTCGGGCTTCGTTGAGCTCTTGCTTGCACCATTCGTCTGTGGTTGCGGTTGTTGTCGTAGCTGACTCTGTGGTACGTAGCCGGAGCCGGAATGTCCCTTGCTCTCCTCCAGACTCATTTCCAACGCTTTCTTGAGATCGGCATCGAAGCCGTCCTCTACCACTCTTGCTCCTCGGGGTTGCATTCGCTCATTCCCTCTGTTGCTGCTGCTCATCGCCGAGCCCTGCCACAGCGTCTTACTGCTATCTCGCGGGCTATGCGGAACAGCTGCGCCTCGATTGTTCTTTTCCGTGAGCTTGGCATAACAGCCGTCATCCACTCTGACGGCCTGCATGATGCCCAGATGCGGAAGCGGAATGTTCTTCGAACTGCACGTCCCGCAAAAGACATTTCCACAATTCCGACAGTGATGCTTGCGGTTGGTGAAGGTGAACTTTTCCCGACACCGCATGCACACGTCCGAGTCGGCCCATTCGGGGGGAGCGTTGGAGTCGAGCATACTGCTCGCCACGTCTTGTCGGGGAGGGAATTGGAAGCCTTCGTGTTGGAGAGATCGGTAGGTCTCGGTGATGTACATCAGCGTATCTCTTCCAGCTGCGCCGCTCGCCCAGTTTTGAATCAACTCCAAAATCTTTGCCTTGACATCCGCATTGACCGGTTCGGATGGAGGGAGTCCGTAACCGCCACCGCCTGCCTTGGCCAAGCTGACGAGATTGTCCATGAACTCCCGACTCGCAATCTCCTGTATGAAGTGATTGCCTCCATTCTTGACGCAGGTGTCGGTGAGATTGAGCGCGGCGATCTGGACGTTGGGATTCTTGTTGCCTATGCGCCGCTTCAGACTGCGCATGGCCTCCTTGGGCTGGACGGTCTTGCTGCGGATGGTGTCGGAGATTTCGAGGTTGAGGGCGATGTCTTCGAGGGAGGAGGAGGTGGCGCGCTCGATCTGGGCATCGAGGTCGCTGTTGGCGCTGTTGCCAAACCATGAAGCCATGGCGGGCGGTAGGCGGGGGTTGGGATCCGCGCTGTCTGCCTGGAGCGACTGGATTGCAAGACCGCTGTCGAGTGGGAAGAGGACGGGAAAGTAGACAGAGGCGTGTAGAGGGGATGGAAGGGTGATGGGAGTGGCGGGTTTGTAGTGTGGTGGAAGAAGAGGGAATCAACGATGCATGTGGCTTACAATTCCAAAGCTCGTGCCTGGCCGGGCGTCGGTGATTGATGAGAGAGGAATGGCGTAGCCGCGCAGCTTCCCGCACAGACCATCCCCGACCTCCTGCTGCCTCAGGTTGCACCAGTACGAGGGAGAGGTACTTTACCACAACCCCTCCTCCTCCTCCACGGCCACTCCTTCACGTCTGATTACATCGGCAATGGAAGGCCTCTCCAGCTGCCCGTTGATGAAGCTGCCCTATGAAATACGACAATCCATCTACGACCTCTACTACGCTGAAGCCTCCGATCTTGTCTTCGGCGTCACTAACAGTAACCGCCTTCGCGTACATCTCTGGTGCAAAGGCCTTCTCAGTCTACCCCTGGTCTGCAAAGAACTGTATGTCGGCTTCCCTCGCTAATCCCTCCTCCCAGTGCGCTGATCGGAAATATGCGCCCAAAGATACGCCGAAACACTCCCGCTCATCTATAGCCAGCCTTGCCTCACTTTCCACGGATCCTTGGCATTGTCCCTGTTCGCCAAGAGCGTTCCGCGTCAAAACCTCGCATGCATCAGAACCCTCCATCTTATATCTACGCCCTTCAAGGAAAGTCCGCCCGCCAAGGGAAGTCCCCGCAGCCTGGTGAATGTCGAATGGCTGCAAGCGTGCGGAATCCTCGCAGATCTTGCTGGACTTCGACGCCTCGAGATCGCTGTGGATGGAGGTGTCTATTTACTGGACCCAACGGACCGATATGGAAGGCGCAGAAGCATGCCTGAGCCATCTGAGAAGATATTCCGGAGCGCGTTCGATCCACTCGTTGCCATTTCGGCCCCCGTCGACTTTGACGTGTACCTCTATTGGTCGAAGAAGCCCGCCAAAACGCCCTTTTTCGATCATCCTGTCCCATTTCGCCTTTGGCACAACAATAAGCAACTGCAATAGAGGCGGTATACTGCTAACAGCGGCCGTTGAACGGCACTCGAGTCTTTTGAAACCTTGGGTGGAGTAAGATCGGGCATGTCTTAGGTCGTGTGGTCGAAGGCGGTGTGCATTAATGATTAACGAGCTCAATCTCTACATCTACGAATCGCAAGACATTCCCTATCAACATTTCCCCTCTAGCTTTGCTCGGATTAACAACCATGGCGTTATCATTCCGATCACACATGTTCCTTCCCGAACAGGTAAAATGCGTCGGCTTACCTCACCTCAGTCCGAGTGAATGCTCCGTGCAGCTTCCCCACCAACCACCTTTCTCAAGACACCATCTCTTCTTTCAATTGAATATTCTATAACAGCCGCAGCGCTCGCGATTTGCACTCGTGTAATCCTTAATCCCTCCTTCAGCAGTGTGTATAATTGGAAACTTGCCTTGGCCCGAGTCCAGACGAAATGTATCAATCCAAATGGGCACCCAAGCCCGAGGAAGAGGAAAAAGTACGACCTAGCCGCATCTTTCCTCACCTCTGCACCCGAGCTAACAAGCATGCCCACAGTCCTCCTCCCTCTCCGCAGTAGCCGCACCCTTCTCCCCTGCCGCGCCGCCGCCAGACGTCTCCAGCAACGACTATTTCGCCCAAACTGGGCCCTCCGACAATGACCTTTTCGACGAAGCCACACCCGTCGATAATTCGATGCGAGTGCGCTCTGAAGACGACTTATTCAGCGACGAGTTTACGCCTGCTCAAGAACCTGTGGTAGAGCAGCATATCCCGCAAAGAGGGCGAGGCAGAGGAGATGGGCCTCGAGGACGAGGACGGGGGAGAGGAGGCCGAGCAGGCGTGCAGACGCAGCCTCGAGATAACACTACCACACCTTCATCCAATGTACAGCCTACACCTACCGAAGAACAACCTCAAGCACCCCAACCAGACCCCCCCGAAAACGCCCCCAAAGGCCCCCGAAAAGACACACTCCCCACCACCACCACCACCACCACCACAAGCACAACCACCACCCCCTCCGTCCGCGGCAACCGCCAAGCAACAGGCGGCACCCCGAAACCCAAACTAACAGAAGCCGAGCTCGAGGAGAAAATGGCGCGCATCCAAATCAAAAACGCCTCCCTCACAGCCGCACACGCGCGCGCAGAAGCAGACGCCGCGTCGTTCGCGCAGCGCGAAGAGCAAGCCAAGACGGTGAGCGTGCAGCGGCAGCGGGAGGAGCGGAGGGATCGGCAGCAGATGATGGGCGAGCGGGAGAAGAATCGGATGCGCAAGTTGAAGGCTATGGAGGGGAGGGAGTGGGATGCGGAGAAGAATGAGGAGGATTTTGTAAGGGGTGGGCGGTTTGATAAGAAGGGGGGTGGGTTTGCGGGGGAGCAGAGTGGGGAGGGGCATTCGGATGGGAGGGAGTATATGTATCGGGAGCCGAGAGGGGGACGGGGGGGTGGAAGGGGCGGTGGGCAGAGGAGAGAGCAGCCAAAGGCGCCGCCGAGACCGGACGAGTTTCCTGCTCTGCCGAACGCGAAGCCTGCTGTTGTTCCTACGGTGCCGGGAGGCGTGGATCGAGACGCCGTGCGTTCTTGGGCGGATCAGGTGGAATCTTCGACGAGTACGTGACGAACTGGCCTCTCAAGCTTCAATGCAACACCCCATAAGGTTGCACCTACTCTCCTGAATCCTCGCTTCGACCGCCGTACTCCCCGCTGTACTGGTATATCTGCCTGACAACCCCGCGCATCGCCCGCTTGGAACTGAACAAGCTCGCATGATTGAAGTCTTCAAACAACACCGCCTTCAGCAAACCAGTCTCCCTCTCCACAACGGCGTTCCCAAGCCTGTCTTTAGCCGCATCCAACTTCTTGGCCGCAATATCTCCATTGGGGGAAGCATGCGAAGGTTCCGAAATAAGGTACTCCCACACGGCCTTTGTGGGCACAATGATATCTTGTGCACTTAGTGTCACCGTCAGGGGGATGTTAGCGACGTCTTCTCTCCACAGGATGTACTGGGTCCAGAAGAAGCGGCGGGCAAACGTGTGGCTGATCATCATGTCGCGCGAGGAGAAGTAGTGCAGCATGTACTCGCTGGTGGTGGTGGGATCGCGTCTAGTCTAGAGATTTCGCAGCGAGGTGTCAGCTTGCGGTTCACAACGAGGGATAGAGGATGTGAACTCACAAAGTTGTAAGCGACATCAGGCCAATGCAGCAAGAAGCAGATTGGATCCATGAGCACCGAGGCTTTCACTCGCCTCTCAAATTGCGGATCGCGAAGAATGCTCGCGGCAATCGCGGTGCCATACGAATGCCCGACAAGCACAAACTCCTTCCACCCATGCTTGTCGAGGATTCTCCTGACTTCTTCCCGCGTCTCATCGGCAGCGAGAGCAGGAGTCGAGATGCGAGCGCTCACCGGAAGGAGCTCGAGCGCGATGATCCCGACCTCGCCTTCGCCATCGAATGCGGATTGCTGGCGGTTCATTTCCAGCAGGAAGTTGACGTACGCGAACATGCCTATTCCCACGCCGTGGATGACGAGGATGGGCAGGCGGTGTTTGGCGGTGTGCTCGCGATACCAGTAGGAGAATTTGGTGTCTGTCTGCGCGGCTGTTCCGAGGATTGCTAGGGGTCGGATGGGAAAGGTGGACAGCGAGGGGAGAATCATTTGTCGGTTGAATTGGTAGTTGTTGAAGAGGAGTATGCTGTGGCATCCTAGGTCGATGACTCCCACGATCTACGTTGGCGTGCTCGGGTCAGCGTGTGTACTTGCGGTGATAGAAAGGGTAGATTGACTCACAAGATACCACAGCAAAGGCCGATGCTGCATATGAACACCCTGCATCGTCCCCCTCAGACTCTGTGCCTTCCCATAGCCCTCCTCAAACGGGCGATCCAGCCTCTGCTCCAACTGATCGACATACCCATCCAGCTCCCGACTCTCCGCCTCATCGACATCTCGATACTTTTTGTTGAGAAACGACCAAGCGTAAAACTCCTTGAGATTCTCCCGCTTGATATCAGCAATGGAAGCGCCATGAAACCATCCCGAGAGGTAATGCTCCGTATCGGAGACGGTATCCAGACATCGCTGGAACAAAACGCGCCGTTCGGCTCTAGGTGGTGGCGGTGGATGCGCGGCTTCGGATTGTAATGCGCTGCTGAGCGGGAGGTAGACAGAGGTGTAGAAGACGGTTTCTGCAATTGCCCAGATGGAGAAGGGGAGCAGAGGGCTTCGGAAGAACTTGTGCGGGCGGAAGACGGGCACGACGATGCAGTACGCGATGCTGGCGGGCGTGATGAGGCGGGCGACGATGATGGCCGTGCGGATCACGGTGTAGTTGAACCACGAGTCGCGGAGGAGCATGCCGGCTTTGTTGTCGCGCCTCTGATGGCCGACTTCTTCTCCTGTCGTTTATTTGGTCAAAGCAGAACGTTCAGCTTTGATTCCATGGATGGGTGTTCAGTATGTCTGCGGGCGTCTGCCTGGCGTAAGGCGGCAGAATGGTTGAGCCCTCGCAAACTTCCCAACCACGGGCAACGTCACATGCCATTATGTTGGCACATTTGGCACATGCGCAGAAATTTCACCCATTAATGTGAATGATAGATGAGTAATAATGGGCACAAATTTTTCGGTTGAGTATTTCGAGCGGCAAGACCTGATATCAGGCGTATGCCCAAGCTGGTTGCCATCCCTTGGTCCGTGGTATCGCACTCATGGTTACAAACGTCGATGTGTTCGGTTAGACCATGGCAGTGGACTGCAGTGTCCATCGCTCGAGAAGCACATGTCCTCGTGGATGTTCGTCGATCGCTTCCCTCCGTGCATGAACGACCGCAAACTCTCACGCCACGCTTCAACAAAGCCTTGCCCAGCCTTACGACAGCTCAAGACGAGCTCGACTCCTCCGTACTCCCCTCGCTCGAACCCTCCGTCGTACTCTGAACCCCCTTCTCATCTCTCCCAACACCCGCCAACGCACCCATCCCCCCATCCCTCCCCATGGGCCTCAACCTCGTCTTAATTCTCGAAATCCACGCCCGCAACTTCCCCTGTGCGGAGCTGTTCTGTTTCTCTTGCCGAGTGGGCAGAGGAGTGGCCATCGGTCGAGTGGTTCGAGAGATATTTATCGATGTAGAAGTCGCGTTGCGAGTCTGTCATGTCCAGATGCTTCAACTTCCGCACTGGTAACTCCACGAAGTCTGCCATCTTATTGAAGGACACGATGTATAAGGAAGAGTAGCGACGAGTGAGGAAAAAGAAGGCTTTGAGCAGGAAAAGAAGCATGAAATATGAAAGAAAGAACATGTTTGCCGTGACGGTGAGGTCAGAGACACTTGCCGTCACCCTCATGGCCAGGTCTTGAGACTGAATGAGACAGTTCGAGAACCGTCCTGTGGTATTTCCTTCACATCTCAAACGTCTCGAAGCTCGTGTCGACTCAAACGTCTCGAAGCTCGTGTCGATATGCAAGTAAGATCGCAAACAGCCCCCGTCATCTCCCATGCAGAACATTGTAACGCTCATGCATCCCTTAGCCATCTACCTCCCCACAACCTCGCGAAACACCTCCTTAAACACCTCCCGACTCTTATAAAGATTCACAAGCCTCAACCGCTCATTATCCAAATGCGCCGAATCACTCGCCTGCCCACACGGCAAATGCGCGGCGGGGGCCCCAAACTCTTTTTCCAAAAAGCGAATCGCAGGGATGGACCCGCCTTCCCGGATGTACAAAGGCTTTTGCAAAGGTTTGGGAGCTGGAGGAGGCGCAGGGGGGATTTCGGTCACCGAGGCTCCGCGTTTGCCCGTACTGCGGCGCTTCGTGGGAGAGCCGGTGCCCTTTTTGGATGTCTGGGTGTGTGTGAAGTCCTCCAGTTTAGCGTTTACTTGGCTCATTGGGGAGAGAGGGGAGGGGGAGACGGCGCTGCCGTTCGCGAGGTCGGAAGAGGTGGTAGGCGATTTCTTGGCGGCGAAGTAGCCCGTTGCATCCTTTGATGGCGGCACAGTGATGTGAGGCGGAGCGATGGATGAGCGGCGTCGGTGAGATTGATCGATGGGGCCCCAGACGCTCATGACGGCGCGCTCGAGCGTTTGGAAGAGCTCGTTCGTCCAGTCGCCCAGCCAGGGCTCGGCTTGGTGGTCGATGGTGATGGTGAGGGTGTTGTTGGAGTCGAGTTTGAGGAATTCGGATTGCAGGTGCTCGACCAGGGCGGTGGCGACTTTGTCTGCTTCTTGGTTGGGTACGAGGCGCATGGAGAGGGCGGCGCGGGCGGAGCGGGGGATGATGGTGGCGTTTTCGGGGCCGGAGGTGTGGAAGTGGTGGAGGGTGAGGGAGGCTTCTCGCCAGCGACGCATCAGTGATTTCGCGAGGGCCTCGGGATCGCCTAGGTCGGGGTTGCGTTGCACCAATGCTGTCGTGATGTCGGTGTAGAGCTGCTTCTCTTGCTGCGTCAAGGGCAAGATTGGATCGTAGAAGCCGGGGATTTTGACGTCGCCGTGCTTGCCGGTGAGCTTGCTTAGCAACATGACGAGGTCTTTCAGACTCTCGTCCAGCTGCGCACTCCCGTCTACACCAGAGTGCATATCCGGCCGGGCGCTGTCAATCTGCACCTTGGCATGGATCACTCCGCGTAGACCATATGTCAGGCAAGGAATGCGATCGTCAAGCCAGTAGCTGTTCGCCAGGAGGATCCAATCGACGTCGCCAATCTTGTCCTTGTTGGCTCTAATGGCCTGTTCGAAGCCTCTGCTTCCGCTTTCCTCTTCGCCTTCGATCAAGAAGATCACATCAGAGCCGAGTGCTTGCTCGCTTCGAAGTTCGGCACAGGCGAAGATGGCAGCCATGATGGGGCCCTTGTTGTCGCTGGTCCCTCGGCCGTACAGATAGCCGTCAATGCCCTCCATTTGAAAGGGATCGACGATCCATTTGCCGTTCCAATTCTCTGCGGGCACGACGTCGTAGTGGCCATAGAACAGGATCTTTTTACGCTTCCCCTTGCCGTTGTGCGCCGGGTTGCCCATGAATTTGGCGAGGATGATGGGGTTGTAGGAGTGGTTTGGGTCGGCTTGTGTGCTCAGCATCTCTGTTGCTGCACCGAAGTTCTTGAACACCGATCGCAAGTATGATGCGCCTCGACGGCAGTCCACAGCGCAGTGCGGATCGGAAGAGACGGTGCGGAAGCTGATGAACTTTCCCAGCGAGTCGACGAGTTGCTCATTGCTCGTCCGCGATACAGTCATTGGGATTGTGACACAATCGCTCACATCCCAGACGGCCAGCGTATTGTCGTTTCCGCCCGTGACATATATCGGGCGTCTTCGATGGTAGGTAAATGCACTGGTGAGGACTCTTCCATCGTGCGCTTTCAATCGACTCTTGAGATTGTACTGTCGATCAAACTTGCGCACGTAGCCGGTGATTGCAGCACTGAACATGAACCCGCCGCCCACCAGAACAGTCTGCACATCGTCACGATGAGCCTTTAAGTTGCGTATGAGTTGGCGGGTCTCGAGATCCCACACATCGACTTCTCCGCCCGATCGACCGGAGTACAAGAAGGAATCGTTGAGAGAGATGGATAAAATGGAATGTCCCTCTTCCCGTCCATCTTCCAGATCGAAGAGCTCGGAGGGCGCACCAGTCTCGGGATCGAGAGCCCAGACCTTGACCACGCCATCGCCTCCACCAGTCACCAGCACCTCCTGATTGGAAGCAGATCCCGGTAAAGAGCTTGCGAGCAGCATGCAATACACATAGCCGTAGTGAGCGAAATGGATGATGTTCTGCCTGTCAATTTCGATTGTCTCGCCTCCAGTTGCGTGTCTGGGTACATCCTCAGCATCCAGCGGCCGAGGTGTACGCAAGCCAGTAACGCTCCTCGACTCAAAGAAATCATCATCTCTTATAGCGACAACGGCCGGTTTCGTAGGAGCTGCATGCGTCCCCTTCTTATCTTCCCGACACCATTGTATCGACGTATTCTGCGCGCCCATGTACACCGTCTGCAGCACGCTGGAGTGCGCGACGCAAAAGATATCGCCGACATCGTAGGAGGAGTAGAGGCAGCTGTGGCGGGTGTAGTCTCTCGTACGCCAGACGTTGACAATGCGGTCGCCGGCGCTGGAAAACAGCAGGGAGTGGTCTGCATTAAGGCACAGGCCCAGCACGCTCCCCCTGTGGCCTTCGATGACGGCTTTGCGTTCGAACGTGCGCAGGCCGTAGACGAGGATTTCGCCCGCCTGCGTGCCGGCGTAGATGTATTCGTCGCTGAGCACTATGGCGAGAATCGAGCTGGTGTGTCGAAGGCGGTGGGTGAGGATGGGGAGTTGCTCGTCTTGCCTGTCGCCGATGTCTTGGCTGGGCTGGCGGGTGAGGATGTGAGGGGAGGCGGGCAGGATGTCGGTGTCATTGTCGAAGACGGTGTTGTGTGGGCGAGGGGAGGGGCGAGGTGGAGGGTAGTTGCGTGCCAAACCGTCTCGGTGGCCTAGCGAGGACATGTCGGGGCCGTGGTGCACCAGGTGGGCTCATGGCTGGAGTGAGGTGATGGGAGAGAGCGTGAGTTGGGGAGATGTCAATCAGAGCATGGTTGCATGGCCGTTCAGACAGACGGGATGCAAGCGAGGTGGTGGAATGGACAGCACACGAAGCCCCGCGTCGCGGACACGAATTCTGGAAATTGTTTGTCTGTCGTGATCACACCTGTCCGCCCGATTATGACGACTTTGGAGGATTCGGGCGATTGCATTCATTCATGCATGCACGTACCATCCCGCGCAAGCAACAGGAGTGAGATGAGATGAAGACGCATCTGCTGTCCAAGGCACAATCGGGCTTTTGTTGTCCTCGCATACAGACTATCAAAAAAACATCGCTAACTCGTATCCATCGTCGTTGGTATATCCCCGCAATCTAAGCCTTCGACTCCTTCACAGGGTCGCTGTCCTGAAACTTCAAACTGACACTGTTGACACAATGCCTTTCGTCAGTGGGCGTCGGGAAGCCCTCGCCCTTGAACACGTGCCCCAGATGTCCGCCGCAGTTGCTGCACACAATCTCGGTGCGCTCCATGCCGAGAGTGCGGTCGGTGTGGCGGGTGACGGCGCCGGGGATGGTGTCGAAGAAGGCAGGCCAGCCGCAGCCGGACTTGAACTTCTGGTTGGCGGTGTAGAGGGGGGCGGCGCACGCGGCACACGCGTACACGCCCTCGGCCGGGTAGTGCTTATCGTATTTGCCGGAGAAGGCGGGCTCGGTGCCTTTTTGGCGCAGGATTTTGAATTGTTCTGTGGGAGGATGAAATGTTAGTCGCTGTGCTGTGTTCTCGAGGGTGGGTGGAGATGCATACCTGGGTTGAGCTGGGCGCGCCATTCGCTGGAGCTCTTCTCGACGGGGAAAGACATGTTGCGGTTGGGTGCGGTGGAGAAGAGGGAGGACAATAGAGGCATAGACAGGCGTGGAGGAGGCTGTAGTGTTCGGAGGGCGGGGGTGAGTGGCGAAGAGGGGCTTCGGATGGTGGTGTTGCTGAAAGTGTAGAGTGCTCTGATGCAGGTCGGGAGAGAAGGGAAGCGCATGGAGGGAGGGCCTTATATGTTGGCTGGAGTGGAAGCGGATGGAGCAGGGTGGATGAGGTGATGTGGCTGATGTCGAGGTAGCGCTGCACGTCTGGTGGATGTTTTGGAATCGCCTTCCAAATGCCCGCGCGCCCGCGGTCGGCTTCGGAAAGACGTCATCAATATTTGCTGAGTCAAGATCAGGTAATGCTTTGCTCATGCTTCCGCATCCGCGCTGGAAATAGCCAAAAATTGACTACATCGTAATGTGGATAGTGAAGAGGATGGAATGAGAAGGAAAGAAGAAAAGTAAATGGTGTAGTAGAGCGTGCATGACTTCGTGAATCGTTCGAGCTAATCTACACGCGAATTGATGGACCCCGACCAACTCCGAACAACCCGAATGGCACTCTTTCGTAGTCGTCCAACGTATACCTCACACTGATGTTGATCTCGACGTGACAATGATATAGATCAACGTCAAGCCGGTGAGGAAGATCTCCTCTCTGGCCTCCTGACTCTCCGCCTTGGTCCCCAAGAACTCCACCTTGCCGAGATTCGTGAAGATCGATGGACCTCTCGCCGTCCACCGCGCAACTGGCAGACTCTGCTCGTCAAGAAGGACGTAGTAGATGTCGCTCCAACCGCTGTGAAACGTCCAAGTCATCGTGGCGCCGCCAAATGCAGGAGAGGCATAAGTGTAGTCGGAGCTGAACCGTTTCTTCAACTGCAGCTCCAACGCTTGCCCGCGCAGCTCGGCCTTGAGCGTGCTCTTGAACAGGCTGGACTGGCAGTGTCCAATCTCGGCATCGTCGTTTGCCGTTCGCATGAGCACTTTGGAGCGGAAGATGGTGGGCACGTCGAGTTCGTACAGCGTGGTGCCGGTACTGACGTCGTTGACGAGCGCCTTGGTCGATTTCCAATTCTTGTAGGGGATGTCGTAGGTTTGCACGGCGGAGTCGGTGATGTATGAGGGGAGCTTTGTTTCTGTCTCGGGCTGGGCTGTGGATGGGGCGACTTCTTTGGTTTCGGTCGTGGCCTCATTGGTTTCAGCTGCGGTGTCCTTGCTACGCTTTGGTTTGAGCTTGTTGAGCATGTTGATTGTTTTGCACATTGACTGAATGCAGTTGGGGTGTTTGCAGGTAGAGTAGAGGTGATGGTTGAATAAATCCACAATCTATGCTGAAACCAACCCTGTTATATACCTGGTCGTTGTCTTACTTCTTGGGGCCAAGATCAATTGAGGCGGTGGTTGTAAATACGAGTACGAACGTGGAACGACGCAATACGATTGGCTGGCACGTGGGAGTGCGAGCACTGCCTTGAAGATCTTCACCTTCAGCTTTCAACCCCAATGAGGATAGATCGGCAGTGACACAGGCTTTGATCATCATCACCTATCGCGTGTCATGAAACTCTCGTTGCCATTGCACCAGCCTTCCACACGGCAGGGCATATATAGCACGCCCTCACCCTAACCTGTAAGTCGAGTCGTGGGTGAAGGAGGCAGGAACTCTTCCGGCCGCCAAGCGGAAAGACTCCGCATTCTCCCCCACAACCAGCGCTCCAAACCCGCATCGCCCCCTCCAAATTGCGGAGACTCTCGAGCTCGGAGGGGTCCAGCCACGAGGGCCACGCGAACAGATACACGAGCCTTGCTGCATTGGGCAAGCCGAATCCAAGCGGTGCACGCCGCATAAAACCCAAAGACAATCACGCCCTCTTATCGTTGCCTTTCCGCTCCCTTCCCAATCCATTCCCTTCCAACAAGTAAAGCGTCCAGTCGTGCAAACATGTCGTCCAACTGGCAGAACCTCGCCAAGACCAAGGTCGACTCCGTCCTGAACCTCATTCCCAAGGAATGGCGCATCGAAAAGGTGCCGTCGGTGGAGGAGCAGCCCGATGTCACCGGAAAGTACATCCACCAGTTCCTCTCGCACCAGGAAATCGAAATCACCGAGTCCGACGCCGTCAGCATCGTCGCCCACACCAGCTCGGGCAAATGGAAGAGTGTCGATGTGGCAAAGGCCTTTTGCCATCGTGCCGCCCTCGCTCACCAACTCGTCAACTGTCTGCACGAAATCTTCTTTGATCAGGCCATTCAATCCGCCGAGGCATTGGACAAGTACTATGCCCAGCACAAGGCGCCTATCGGACCCCTTCACGGCCTGCCCGTCAGCTTGAAGGATCAATTCCACGTCAAGGATGTTGAGACGCACATGGGCTACATTGGCTGGATCGGCACTTTCCAGGGCCAGAAAGGCACCGGGCGAGAGCGCAAGTTCGAGAGCGAGATGGTGCGCGAGCTGCGCAACCTCGGCGCCGTGCTGTACGTCAAGACCAGCGTCCCGCACACGCTGATGATGGGCGAGACCGTCAACAACATCATCGGCTACACCCAGAACCCCAAGAACCGCCACTTGTCGGCAGGCGGCAGCTCAGGTGGTGAAGGCGCGTTGATCGGGTTGCGTGGAAGCCCTGTGGGATTCGGCACTGACATCGGTGGTTCCATCCGTATCCCATCAGCTTTCAATGGCCTGTTCGGCATTCGACCGTCGACCGGCCGCCTTCCATACCAGGGCATGGCGAACACAATCGAAGGACAAAACACCGTGCTCTCCGTCGTCGGGCCCTTGGCCACCACCCCGGACGCCCTGAAACTCGTCATGCAATCCCTCCTCAGCACCAAGCCCTGGTTCTACGACCCGCTCGTGCACGAGATCCCCTGGCGCGCGCAGGAGGAGAACATCTTCTCGCACCCCTTGTCCTTCGCCGTGGTCCGACACGACGGCAGAGTAGCGCCGACACCGCCCGTAGCGCGCGCGATCGAGAAAGTCGTCAAGATGCTCGAGAAGCGCGGGCACACCGTGATCGAGTGGAAGCCGACGCCCAGCCAAGACGAAATCAACGCCATCTGCTTCAAAGCGTTCATGTTCGACGGCGGCAATGACTGCCGCGATGCCTTGGACTTGGCCGACGAGCCGATGGCAAAATGCTGCTTGATCCCCCCTCGCGGCCCGCAAGCCACTGCGATGGATATCAACGCGGTGAACGTGGAGAAGCGCGAGGCGCAGAAGGCGTACATGGACTACTGGAACTCGACGGCCGCGCTGACGGGCACGGGCAGGCCTGTAGATGCCATTATCTCGCCTCTCGCGCCCTTCCCCGCGGCTCGACCGGATGGATACACGTACTACGGCTACTCCACGTGGGTCAACATGCTCGACTACACCTCGGTCATCGTGCCCGTCACGCACGCCGACAAGCACGTCGACAAAAAGGATGCGAATTTCAAGGCGGTCGACGAGGCCGACCAGCAGACGCAGAATACTTGTAAGTTCCTCAATTTCCCCGCAGCCTTCCCTCCGTTGCTGCTAGTGCTGACGCGGGTTCAATGACAGACGACCCCGAACTTTACGATGGGGCGCGCGTGAGCGTGCAGCTGACGGGCCGCCGCTTGCAAGAGGAAAAGATGCTGGCGCTGGCCAAATACGTCGGCGAGAACCTGCACGGGCGAGCGCATGCCTTGTAGTCAAAAGTTACACAGCCAAGATAGTCTCCTCTATCTACCACGTGAAAAGCTAGGCAGTCCTTACTCCTCAACCTTCACAAACGTGCTCTTCCCGTGAAAATCAAACGCACTCACCGGCACCCCTAACGTGCGCAAAATGCAATACGCCGACGTGACGTGGAAGTAAAAGTTCGGCATCGCATAATCGGCAATATACGTCTGCGGGCTGGCGAACTTGTACGTGCCCATGGTGCGCGTGGCCATGATGACGGGCTTGGCCTCGAGGGCATTCATCGCCTTCTCGTCGATGCTTTCGAGCAGCTGGATGGTGGCTGTGATGCGGGCTTGCAGTTCTTCGAAGGTGCTCTCGTCGTCGGGGAAGTAGGTGTCTTTTTCCACCAGGCCGAGGCGGAAGGGGAGGAATTTGGCAGTGTTGGAGCAGGACTGGACTTGGTAGGCGAGGCTGTGGGTGGGCGGTGCATTAGTAGAGAGGGCTGTAGGAGGGCGGACGTGACTGACCCTCGCATGTCGTGAATGAGGCGGTAGTTGATCATGTACTCGTGCTTCATCTTCTGCTGCTCGGCGTAGGCGAGACCTTTTGTCAGGTAGCCCGAGAGGTTCTTCATGTGCTTGATGAGCACGGGGATGGATTGGGAGTAGAGAGAGGCCGCCATTGTTGCTTGCCGTGAGATTGTAATGCTGAAGGGAAGGATTGCAGAGAGTAGAGTGTGGCAAAGCTGACGGAGCAGGCACTCGTGACACTTGGTTTTAATACCTGTACGCTCCAATTTGAGATTAATAACAAGGTCGGGTTCAGCTGTCTTCGTCTCCGAGGCACAGAGTGTTGATCCACTTTCGAGACATTGCCCCGGGGGAAGAGCTGAAATACGATGACCGTCTCTACCCGACTAAGGCTGACATGGGCACTCAGGGAATTGTCCACGTCTGCATTCTGTCTCAAGCTAGTTGCACAGCAAGGTGGTCATACATGTCCGTTCACGTCATCAGATCGCGTCTGCACCTTCATAAACCCATTGAAGAACCCCTCCGTCATTTCGCAGCCCTGCTCCGATAATGGAAAGACGGCACTGATGTACTGATCCGGGCGAACGACAACAATACACCCCTTCTCCCTGTCCACCCCTCGCTTCTTGTAGATGTCGCCAAAGCCGAAATTGTAGCTCTCCTCATCCGTAAACACCTTTTCGTAGTCCTGCAGGCCGAATTTGCCCTTGTGGGGAAGAAGTACTTCTGGCAGGTCGGTGATGTTGATGGATGTTCGTGATTGTTGCAGCACGGCTCGCACGTCAATCACGCTGTCGATGTCTTGGTCCGTCGGCGTGTACTTGGGTAGCAGCCGAGTGAAGAAGGATGTGCAGACTTCGAACAAGGGCGAGGAGTGATCGGTGGGGTCGTGCATGTTGTCGCCAAAGAGCACCATACGCCATCGGCCATCCGCCTTCATCTCGTGGCCTAAATGGATGGGTTTGGCGTCCGAAAGTCGTAGCACCTTACAGGAATGGAATCGAGTGCCAATTTGGAAGCCCGTGGCCAGATGCTGGTGCGACGTGTCCGCACTCGTGAGCAGACCAGGTCGATACCGCGTCTCAACGCCGGCCATAAAGCGACCCTGCCGAGTGAAGTACTCCTGAAAAACCGCAGGATCGATGCCGTCTTTGTCGTTAGCATCACTTTTGGGCTTCGCGGCGAACATTCGCGAGATTTCCCGGTCGAAGTCGATGAGCACTTTGGCAATGTCGTGTCGTTCTTCCGAGAAGGTGTGGAGGAGTTTGGGATCTGCGAGGCCGCGCAAGACACTTGCAAGTTTCCATCCGAGGTTGTAAGAGTCGTTCATCGACACGTTCATGCCTTGTCCGGCTTTGGCGGAGTGCGTGTGACAAGCGTCGCCTGTGATGAGGACTCGTGGATTCCGCTGATCGCGCTCGGTTTTGGGAACGTCGTCGAAGTGATCGGTCAGGCGCTGGCCAACATCGTAGACGGACCAATAGGCAATGTGTCGCACGTCTAGCGTGTAAGGCTGGAAAATGCGTTGTGCCTTGTCGATGATGTCCTCGGACGTGATCTTGCGGGTCGCGATCCGCTCATCCGGCTGCAGCTTGTCAAGCTCAATGTAGAGGCGTACGAGATACCCGCCTTCTCGCGGTATGATCAAGATGCTGCCTTCGTTGTGAGAATGAATGGCCGTCTTGAGCCGGATGTCGGGGAAATCGGTGACGACGAGCGCATCGAGCACACCCCATGCCTGGTTGGCAAAGTCGCCCTTCATCTCCAGGCCAAGTGCTCGCCGCACACCACTGCGTGCCCCATCGCAACCCACCACGTATCTGGCGCGCACCCTCTCGATCTGGCCTTGATGCTCAGGATCCAACCTCTCAACGCCCACCTCCACGCTCGCACTCTCCTCCTGCGGTATCCGCAAATCCACCATCCGCCGGCTATAGCTGGGCTCCAACCGCGTCGGACTCCACTTCATAGCATCCAGCCACAAATCGTGCAGGCGTGCCTGATTCAAAATGACATGCGGCATCTCCGACAGTCCCTCCTCTGTGTCCCTTATGCGCCCACTCCTCCTCAACCCCTTCCCATCCTCCGTCGGCGACCAAAACGTCGTCTCATTCACCCAATACGCCTCTTTCACCACCCGCTCCGCAAAGCCAAAAGCCTCGAAGATCTCGATGGAGCGGCATTGCAGGCCATCCGCTTGTCCATTCTGCAGGCGCCCCGGCTTGGCCTCGATGATGCGGGTGGTGAGGTCGGGGAATTGGGCGAGCTGTGCTCCGAGGAGTTGGCCTGCGGGGCCGGCGCCTACGATTAGCACGTCTACTTCTTCCGGCAGCGAGGTTTGGAAGTCGGGCTCGGTGGCTCCGTCGAATTGCAGTTTGAGGGGATCGCCGGAGCCCTTGAAGCCGTTGAGGTGGAATTGCATTGTATCTAGAGTGTTGGTGACATTTGGCAGGGAGGGAAGCTGGCGCTTGGGCCCATCTCACTCGTCTTACTGGGACGTTACCTTGCCCTGCTACACGATGTCCTGCGAGCCTGAGGGCCTTTTCAATATGTACTCTTTGTCATCCGTTACCTGCTCGACGCTAGTTGAACTGCCGTCTAACACTAACGCCTCGACTCCTACAGCGCATCTATAAGTCCAGGGCATCGTCCAATTCGCGCCATAGGGGGAGATGTTCATCCATAACACCTCGTCATTGTCGACCATCTGCAACCGTAGCAGAGAGCGATAGACGTCGAGTACAGCTGACAACGAATGGGAGTTCAATACCTCGAAACAATTGCTAGAGCCACCACCCTCCATTGCCTTGCACCCGCAAAAGCGCTGAATAAACTTAAGCATTCTTCCCGTCACAAAGTGGAGATATGCCACCAGCAGAAGAAAGCCTGTCGAAGGCAAAGCAAACGTGGGGAAGGTTTGGCGCGCACCCTATTGCCCACAACCAATCTCAAATCACCTTCGGGTCGGGGGAACGACATGGAAGACTCGTCAGTACTTACGTTACGTCATCCGGTGTCGATCACGTCAATGGGGATTCGTTTAAATAAAAGGCCACGAGCTGCCCCTCGTGTCCAGCATTCACTCTCCATCAATTTCTATCAATCTATCCTCCAATCTTTTCTAAACAACACACACATCATGTCCAAAGCATTCTGCAAGCACTGCGTCGACGTCCAGGAGCTTCCTGGCAAGCCCGCCGGAAAGGAGACCAAGTATGGCGGCGTCAACGCCTACGTCGCTTCCGGCAGCAAAAAGGGCACCGTGGTCGTGGCCACCGACATCTTCGGCCTCGCCATTGACAACCCCATGATCGTGGCCGACCGCTTCGCCAAAGAGACCGGCTACACGGTCGTCGTGCCCGACCTGTTCAACGGCGAGCCCATTTCCCCCAACGACTTCAAGCTGCCCAAGCACAAGGACGAGCCGCAGCCCGAGGGCGCCGACAAGAACTTTGACATTTTCGGCGCGTGGCTGGGCAAGGGCAACAAGCCTGACGAGACTTACCCCAAGTTCAAGAAGGTCATCGACCAGGCCGCCCAGGAGGGCCCTGTCGCTGCGATTGGATACTGCTACGGTGGCAAATTGATGTCGCTTGCTGGACAGGATGGTGCCGTCAAGGGTGTCGTCATCAACCACCCCGCCATGCTCGAGAAGGGCGAGGCGGCCTCCGTCAAGGTGCCGACTCTTATCAATGCATCGGAAGTCGACCCCATCTTCACCGACGACGTCAAGGAGGATTGGTTCGATACGCTCAAGTCAGCCGGCCACCTTGATCCGGCTTCGACGACTTACAAGAATGCCGTTCACGGTCATGCCATTCGTCCCGACTTGAACAAGCCTGATATCAAGAAGGCCTACGAAGACTCTTTTGCAAAATCGGTCGCTTTCTTCCAGAGAGTGCTGGCATAAGCATGGTCACGCGGAATCGCCGCTTGAAATGGCTGGTTGCGTACGATCTGAGGGACCAAAAGCTTTAAGATAAGAGACAGCCATTCAATAAATTCCAATTTCAGCCGACCAGTAATGTCCTCGTTCCTCTCAAACGTCATGTATCGTCATTATAGAATGTTTGCCGTCAATTGGAGAGAAATATGTGACAATATAGTAGCATCACAGGTCGGATCAATCGCGGAGTTGCGAGAGATGTGATTGTGGCCCATGCTCAATGGCATGAGATGCGCCGCAACTGCCGGCCGGAGCACTTCTCGCCCTCCGCACGGCTTCCGTGTCGATTTAGACTCACTCTACAGACCATCGTCACTCAATTCCTCGAATCGGCCCTCGTCCACCGCCTGCTGCACGGGATTCTTCACATCCACCACCCCCGTCGCCTTCAATCTCTCGAACAGAACGAAAAGCTTCTCTGCCTCTCGCTCCTTCTCCTCCTGCGTCATCTCTGCCTCCTCGGGCTTCTCCGCTTCCTCAGCGCTAAGTCTCTGCCCAGTAATCGGATTGACGCTGTCGGAAGAAATACTACTCGCCTCCGTAGCGTTGGCGGGGATTTCGATGTTGTGGCTCATGAGGAAGCCAGAAGCAAAGCCGTAGCCGATGTTTTTGACGAACTTGTTGGCGTCCTGGTCGCTCATTTCGAACAGCAACATGGAGATGTTTTCGCGTAGAGTTGGCAGAGTGGGAGAGCAGGATAATCTTAAAAGCCGTGCTGCCATTGTGTCGCCGACGCCCAGAGGCTTGTCTCGGTCCCGGTCGCTTGGGAGCATGATCCATCGCATCCACTCCTTCATTTGTGGAGCGGCGAGTTCGTAGAAGCGGCGGATGAGGGTGCAGAGGGGTGCGGCGGCTTGATCCAGGTCCTGTTCGGGCATGGTCACGATGGCTTTGTTGAGTATGGAGGTCAAGCGCTCCACGACCTCCTCGGGACACTTGTAGGGGAAGAGCGGGCTCGAGTAGGCATAGGGTCCGACGGGAGTCTTCTTGCTGGCTGCCCCGAGGTCAAGATTGAGCAGTGCGTTTAGGATGTAAGTGATAGGTGATTGCAATGGTGGCGTTGGTAATGGGTGATTTGTTAGAAGGCTGGCCAGCGGTTCAACAGATGGCGTGAACTTCGGAATTTGATCGGGGTAGTAGTGAGTGACATTAAACAGCAACTTGAGCGTCTCCACGAGGGATTGGTCTTCCATAGCAGAGGCTGCTGATTTTCGCCGCGCTAGCTTGGATGAGAATGCCTTTGCGTGACGTGATATGTGCTGGTTGATACTTTCGGCCAGCCCATTATTCGTGATGAGCGCTTCAAAGTCGAGCTTGGTGTTGTACGTAAGAAGAAAGAGAATTCTGGAGATGAGAAATTCGTCGTCGCGGTCATTGATCTTCAGGCGCTCGGCTGCCTTGCTGGCATATCCAATGTCGACAAAGGTTTGTCGAGATGGTTCGTGGAGCAAGAGGGCGTTGGCAAGACATCGTAAGGCTTCGTGAGAGGTGGATGTACTTTTCCCGTTGTTGTAATCGAGGCCATAGTTTGACAAGACTTTGATGCCCTTCTCCGTGAATATCGGGCCTGCTGTGTCGGGATTGCGACCAAAGATTTTAACCTGGCCGAGAATGGCCTCCACTTCTGCGAGAGAGTGAGTGGGCGTTGATGAGGAGTTTGATCGATCTACCACAAACCTTTGAGCGACAACTTGGCGCTTTCCATGTTGCGGTCGAGTTCCAGTAGGAGCTGGTCGATTTGTTGGCCGTCTAGTTCCAACTTAGCAAGCGTTCGAGGCTAGAGTGGGAAAATAGAGCTCACTGCTGATACCGCTGCCAGACATGTCGCCGGACGGGCGCATTGCCAACATCTTGGACAGCAATTGCGGCTTCACCTTTGCTGGAGGAGTCTGCGGGAAGAAGGTCGTTTGCGCAGCGGTGAAACAATTTGCCAGCGCATGCGGTAGGTCGTGTGAGAGGATGGATGCGCGAAGTTGCACCCCACCAAATGCATTCGGGAGCGCATTCCGAAAAAAGCACGCTAGTGCTGCACCCTTTGAACCTTAAATCACGTCGCGTCACCCGCCTCACCTCGCCTCCAACCTCCCTCCCTCCCTGTGTCCATCTCGACATACACCCTGCACCAGCATGGTATTGCTTGTCCTGGATTGTGCATCTTCTGCGGCGTTCGGGCAGAGGTAGCCATGTTGTCTGTTGCGTCTTCTCCTCTTGGTCGATTGCCACAACGACCTCCAACGCCTCCGCGAGAGGTCGCTAAAGCAGTGGACGATGCCATCGCTTTGCTCGATGATAGCAATGAAGTCGAGCGCGCCTTGAATGGGCAGAGCGTGCTGAAACTCCCTCGCGAACAGTCCGACGACTCTCCGCCTTCCTCACACGGCAGCTCCGGCAGCTCCAACACCGCGAAGAAGGTCGGCTTCTCCCTCACCACCGCCACAATCGATCCGGACACTTCACGTCTTTACCCCACTCCAGGTAGTCGAGGCGCGAGGAAGTCACTCTCTTCACGCCATTCCAAGCCCATCAGATCGATTCTCAAACCATCGACACTACCTCCCACCCCCGACACCACCGAATCCAAGCGCGCAGTCTATTCTCCCGACACTCCGGGGAGCTTCTCCACGATGATGCAATCCATCGTCCAACAGCTGGCCGCGCCCGCTCGAAGCGTCAAACTCGATGCGTACCTTGCGCTCAACGGCGTGTTGCAGACTTACGATGGCGTGCCCGACGCCGAAGCAATGACCGAGCACAGTGCCGCCATGATGCAATTCCTTACCCGAGACATGATGTGGAGACATGAAGAAGGCAATCTCGACATCCAAATCATCACCCAATCGATAAAATTGGTCTGTGCCTTGCTCTTCGACCCCAAGCTTCGAGAGACCTTGGACGATGATTTCAGAAACTTCATCACCGATCGCGCCCTCGCCGTCCTCGAGGACCCTGACATGCCCAAAGCCCTGGTGAAAACACACATGTATCTCCTCGCGATGCCGGCGCTCCGCTCACCAAACATGACTCCCGGCAAGATCGAAAAGGTGTTGATCGCTTTGAGGACCATCCACGACACCTGCAGCGGAAACAATGTCATCGCAACCCGACTCGTCATCTATAATCGCATGTTCGACCGAGATCCCCACACGATGCTTGCCCGAACTGATGACTGGCTGGAACATCTGTTGCATGGAATGCTCAGCAGCATCAAAGAAGTGCGCCTCCGAGCGATCGAGACTTGCACTAGAGCGGGCATGGTCTTTGGCCAGCAACCTCACGCGGCAAAGGCGCTGGATGAGCTGTTTGAGTTTGAAACCGTGGTGGAGGATGGGGTGACCTATCTCGATTTCTTCAAGACACAGCTTCTGCAAATGATCTCTGACAAGGAGATTGGGCCGTGTGTACCTCAGATTTGGGCCGCAGTCATCTTGTTCTTCCGCAGCAAACGGCTTCCGTTGGAGAAGTGGACGAAGCTCAAGTCTTGGACCTCCATCATTCAAAAGTGTCTAAATTCCAGCGACATCGCGATCCGATATCAAGCTATCCTGGCCTGGAACAAGATGGTCTTTGTGATCATGCCGAGCGCAGCCACGACGACTCCGATCATGGCCATGCTGAAAGTGCCCATTACCACAGGACTCGAGAAGAAAGGCAGCGACAAGTATTCACGGCAAGTGCGGCATTACGCTTTGGACAGTTATTGCAATCTTCTGCATTACGCCTTCCGACCGGGATTGTCACATGAGGAGATTGACCGAGCTTGGGAGGTGTACGTTGAGGGCGCTCTCTCCTCCATCGACACGTCCACAGCCAGACGGGGCTTCAATCTGTGTCGAGTACTACATGGCTTACTCAACGGGCGTACTGGTGTGTGGAACGTAAATGCGGCGCCTGAGCAGGTGGTCATCCACTCGGCGGATCTACCCAAACTCGACCCTCGATGGGTTCGATCCCGCTTGGACAAGGTGCTTAGAGTGCTTGAGCCAATCATTGCTGCAGACATGTGGTCGGCAGCGGGTGCAAGTGAGGCGCTGGACGTCACCTGGTACTATTTGATGCGCGCCATTGCCGACGCGGGCAATCAAGAGGTCAAGACCTCGATTGAGCTCAAGCAAGCACTCGCGCTTCTCGTCAACCTGTTCCGCAGATTGTGGTATGGGCACGGAAATATACCACAAGGCTGCGAGCGGAGCTTATGGCTGAAGAAATATTTCGCACGACTTGACACCATCATCACTGCAATCGGCCCTGGACCATGTACCGAAGAAATCCTAGCGGCCGCCGACAATGATACCATCGAAGTTGCTCCGACTCCGTCCCACAAGCCGAAACGACAATATGGCCCGACGCAGTCCTTCTTAGGCATACTGTTTGCGCAGTTTTACTCTCCACCAGACGCTATGCGCATAGACGATTACTTTGAGGATGCAGCATGGGCAATCCTAAAGAGATTGACCTCTTCACAGCCTGGCTCAATCACGAAACTCGCATTGCTCGATAACAGCTTGAAATTCGCAAGCTGTGCACCGAAGTCTTACCAAACTCCCCTGGTCAAAGAACGACTTTGGACTGCTGCAGCTCGAGTTGCGATGCAGCTCTTGAGTCCGGAAACACCAATAGCTGGCGCATCAGAATCGCAGAGCGCCGGCCATGGTCTTCGTCATGCTCTCAATGTGCTCACTGCAGGCCTATCTCTACCGAGCACATCCGCGACGACGTATGACCTCTACAGCTCCATCTTTGAAGCTGCACGAGGCTTGGCTGGTGATGCTGGCGTTGTGCTTGCTCTAGTAGAACCGTTTTCCAAAGCTCTGACCAGCAACTCAACGACCATAACCGTGCCCGATAGAGTCGAGTTGGCATGCGAGATGCTCACGACAGCACCATGGCCGCGCAGTCGTCAAGACATGGATTCGGCACACAAGGCTCTGTGGGGGGTAAGCATGGCATCACTCAGATCACCTGTTTTCGATCCGTACAACTCCCTCTACACATTGACGAACAACCTTTCTGCGAGCCTCTACGATGGAGTCGATACCGACAAGCGTCTGTCCGCGATCTCTCAAAGCTTCTTCACTGCCACTGTGGACTTTCTTGACCGAAGCCCCATCTCTCAGCTCGTTCTTGCACTCCGCAGGACTCAAGCATGCCTTACTCCGTGGATCCGAGATGCTTCTCGGAAGACGGACATGAGTGAGGAAATGTCGGGATCTGTCAGTCCTCGTCATCAAAATTGCAATGCGTCCATGCTGATTTCGTCACAGGTCTGTGGGCTCTGGTCTGGTATTATCAAATTGCTCGGCAAGCTGCCTAACACGGACACGACCCTGCTCAAAGCGATTGATCAGCTTCTCGTCGCAGGTTTGACCAGTCCCCATCGAAGTATTGTCAATTCAACAATCATCTTCTGGAACAATACGTTTGGGACTCAGGAGACTCTGGAGTATTCTGTCGAGCTGGAGAAGATTCTTCGAGCCCGCGCCATTGATGCAGAGATCACTCTTCCTTCTTTGTCCGACAGTAACATAGGAGAGGCTGTCGCAGTGCTGCCGGAGTTTTTCGAATCACAGAACGAAGCGCCCGCCACCTCCCTGCCTGTCCCGCAGTCGATGGGCTCGGAGAAGAGTCATTTGCTCGCAAGTCCTTTCAAGCCAACAGCGCGAAACTCGCTTGTCAAATCTCCCCTACAGAAAGCCGTCGGTGCCTCGAGTCCGGCTGGACACAAACCCCGAAGATCCGTCAGTACGACGCCCAAAGCACGCCTGCGACATGACGATTCCCAAATCCAATTCGAACACATTGTCGACTCTTCTCCTCTCCCACAGGAAGACGAATCTCAGCTATTGACGGAGCATCAGAAAGAAGTCAAAGCGCGGCAACACCAGAACGCACAACTGTTCCCCGCCTTCTCGTCAAGCCCACAGGCCCAATCGACTGCGCTGCAGAAGAATGTGCCCAAGCGACTGGACTTCACTGCTCAGCTTCAGGTGTTGCCAGAGGACAGTGATGCGCAAGGGACCCCGACTGCGCTGCCAGAGAATCCTGAGTCGAATGATGACGTTCCGTCCTCACCCACGCCTTCTTCCAAGGGCAATAGTCAGACCGCTATCGAGGTGGACGTTGACGACAATGAGGCCGAGGAGGAGATCGCCGAGGATCCACCATCTTCGCCTCCTCGTGCTGAACATGCAACAGTGCTCGCCTCCACCGAAAGGAAGGAAGAGAATGACAACGATCATGGCCACGATATCGATGGATCGACTACCGAAGTCATGGATTTTGCATTGGCCAATGCTGGTGTGGAACGTGAGCAAGAAATCGGTGTGGCGTCGGTTGTGCCAGGCATTGAACTCCACGACGCTCAACCACTCGAAGCTCTTACGGAGCTACACTCTGACACGGACTTGCCTACGATTCAGCTTCAGCTGGAAGAAGAGGCAGCATCTGGACCGCTCAACGTGGACAGTGGCGCACGAGAGCATTCCACAAACGAAGGACAAGCGGTGTTTGACAACGACGAGCCAAGCCAAGTCGCGATCATGGACGAAGACAACGAAGTGACAAGGGTCGAAAACTCCTTTGTGATAATCGACAGTGCAGAGACACCGGGCGACTCGCAGTCGACGGATGGCAGTCAAAGGTCAACTCGCAAGCGAAAGAGGACGACATCCACGAAATTCACGACGAAGAAGCAACGCAAACGCGAGTCGCCGTTGAAGCGCATCGCCTCCTACATCTGGGGCCAAAGCCAGGAGGAGGTCGACGAAGACGACGAAGACATTGGTGAGGAGATTGTGGTTGCAAGCAGTCAGAGGATGCCGTCGCCATCGCCCGAACCAGCAGAGCCGGCGGTGGAGGCGTTGTCCATTCCGATCACACCGATGCCTCAATTCGAGGTTGAAGCGCCGGATGTGATTGTGAAGGTAGAAGTAGAAGAAGAACAACCGCAGGCTCTTGTAAAGCGAGGGCGTGGACGTCCGAGAAAGCCAGAAACTCCTGTTGTCTCCATCGGCGAGACTGGACCTGAGAAGAGACTCAAGCGAAAAGCATCCACGCTGAGTAGCTCGAGTGCAGCATCGGACGAGCAGACGTCTTCAAGCATCGTCAAAGCTACGCCGGCTCCGAGCAAGGCTAGAAAGGCGCGAAAAGATCAAGATGCGGGAGAGTCACGAAGCCTACGCACTAGGAAAGTGGCGGCGGTGGTGATCAATCGAGACGAAGTGGTGGACAGCCAATTTCTTGCCGAGACAACTAACGTGGAGGAGAACAATGCTGATGAGGGTGTGGAAGACGTTGGGGAGCCTGCATCTGCATCGCAAGCAGAGACTACGAGAGCCATTGCGACGCCGAGAGGCATTTTGAACCGCATGCGGGATGCATTGGCCGATCTTGGGGGACTTATTCTCGGGTCTCAGGAAGAGCGGCAGTTTGATGATCTGCTGTTTGAGTTCCGCCGGGAGGTTCATGAGGCTGGTCGGCGAGGGAGGGGAACTTAGAGTTGTAGGGTGAGAAGATGAGTTGATAGCTTACTCTAAGGACTAGACCATGATCTCGTTGCACCGATTGATTAGGCCGAACGCTGTTGAGGCTGTAGGGACCAAATTAGGCTGAATTGATTGACTTTGACCCCACGTGCACTCACAAGCGTTAAAGAGCTTGAGCTCAACATCGCTTGACGTCGCCGCACTTGCCGATCAGAACTTCATCCATTGAATTTCGAAACACGTTTGTCCACTTTTCTCTTGTGCTACCGGCCAACGAAATTCCTCCCTCCAAAAGGCCAGCAGCACAAACGTCTAGCTGTGTCTCAACTTCCTCTCTTTCACCACCACATCCCAACCCCGCACATCCCCACGAACCATGGACCGCCCAAACAAACCCGCCGCCCTCTCCCCCTCCTCCACCGGGCCCCAACCCACCGTCCGCAGCGACAAGGGCCGCGTGACTGCCACCCTGCCTACGGGCGACTCCGTCGAAGTCCTCACATACGGCGCGACAGTCATAAGTTGGAAGAGCGGCAGCGGGCAGGAGAACTTGTGGGTGAGCGAGGCGGCGAAGCTGGATGGGAGTAAACCCGTGCGCGGCGGAATCCCGGTCGTCTTCCCGGTATGTTTCCAAGGGGTGTATGCGGTGTCGACGGTATGCTGATAAGATGGTCGTAGTGCTTCGGTCCCCCGCCTAAAGACCATGCGACTGGAAAGCTGCCTCAGCACGGCTTTGCGCGGAACTCGCAGTGGGAGTTTCTCGGCAAGTCGTCTTCGGAGTCCGGGGCATCGTCAAGCAAAGCAGATGATTCCGTGACGCTGGATTTCGGCCTGTCCACTGCGCAGCTGAGCGAGGAGGCGAAGAAGGCCTGGCCGTTTGATTTCGGGCTTGTGTACAGCGTTACGCTGGGCAAGGGACGCTTGCAGACGATGCTGAATGTGCGGAACGAGGGCAAGACGAGCTTTGAGTTTCAGATGCTGCTGCACTCCTATTTCCGCGTGGAGGTGAGTTGGGATTCTCAGCTTATGAAGGCCGCCGCTGTACTGACGTGTACACTCTCAGGACATCTCTCGCACGGAGACTCGCGGCCTTGGAAGCGTCACGTACGTCGACAAAGTCCTCAACGCCACCGAGCACCAGCAAACCGACCCCAACGTGCGCATCACGGGCGAAGTGGATCGTGTATACAAATCGATCAAAATCGACACCACGTCGATTGTGGAGGGCGGACAGCCCCGTCTCGACATCACGCGCGACAACCTCGAGGACACGGTGCTGTGGAACCCGTGGATTGAGAAGGCGAAGGGCATGGGAGATTTCGAGCCCAAGGACGGGTATAAGAAGATGCTGTGTGTGGAGGTTGGGGCGGTGGAGGGCTGGCAGAAGTTGGAGCCGGGTGATACGTTTGAGGGCGGGCAGATTGTGAAGAGCCATGTTTAGATGTATTCTTCATCGTGCGGAAACTTCGGGCGAGCATGGATGGGATATGAATTTCGGCGGCCATTGCCATAGTGCAGGCAGGTATTTAGACAGCAGCATAGCATCCTCTCGTTCTCTCGACCATGTATCTCAGCGCCATTCGAAAGTGAATTGAATGATGGCATTGATGGCATGTGAAATGCTGACTCATCGCCCAAAACGGCAATTACGACTTTTTGCACCTTTCACGAACTTTTTCCTGCTCGACAACAAACCCCAGCGACTGATGAGTGCAGCAAAATCAGGCCGTGTTTATCAGTCGTCTCCACAATGGCGGATAACAAGGACAACGCGGCGACAAGCCAAGAACGCGCCGTAGGCATCACAACGCTCGTTGCGCCCAATGTGCCTGGCTTTCGATGCACGATCAAGTCTCGCTACACCGATTTCCTCGTCAATGAGATTTCACCGGAGGGCAAAGTGCTGCATCTCACGGACCTGAAGCCGAAACGCCTGGAGCAGGACAAGGGGAAGAAGCCTGATGGGAATGCTGCGGTGCGATCCAATGGTGTGGAAAGCGCTGGCGATGCGAAAGTTGCAGACGAGACGTCCGCAGGCAAACGGAAGGATCTGTCCGGCGAGGATGATGGAGTTCCTGGCGATTCGACTGCTCCTCGTAAGAAGCAACGACTAGATGAGGCGAATGGTGCCGATGCAAGCGTTGCAACCGCAGACGCCTCCAAACCCGTGTCCAGGCAGGAAGTCATTGCCGCAATCGCAGACGCCGATAAGGAAACCATCAAAGACATCTTCGGCGAGGAAAAGACAAACGCAATCCTGGCCCTCTACGCCAGCGTCCTTCAGCACCCAGATCGCAAACCACGTGACCACCCCTTAGTCAAATCAGATGTCATCCCGGACAAGGCAAAACGCACCGAAGCGCATGTCGCCGTCCGTCGCATCTTCTCTTCCAAACTCGAAACAGCAACAATGCCGGAGACGCCTGGTGTGATTTCCATCAAAGCCGCATCGACCAGAGGACCTAGTGGCGCGCGCGCTCCGATAAATGTGGACGGCAGCGGCGCTTTCCAGAAGGGCAAGATTGGATGGAATGAGCTGGGTGGCGAGTACTTGCATTTCTCGCTGTACAAGGAGAACAAAGATACGATGGAGGTGCTGTATCACATTGCTTCGAGGCTAAAGGTGCCCGTGAAAAATTTCCAGTTTGCGGGGACCAAGGATCGTCGGGCGGTGACGGTGCAGCGTGTGGCGATTTTCCGGGTGCATGCTGAAAGAATTGCGGAGGTGAATAAGACGGCAAGGGGGTGGAGAGTTGGAGACTTCGAGTATAAGAAGCATGGGTTGGAGCTGGGAGAGTTGAAGGGGAATGAGTTTCTGTTGACGCTAAGGGACTGCATCTTCGATGGGGAGGAGGCCTTGGCTCACGAGCAGCGATTGGACCTGGCGCGGAACGTGTTGGAGCAGGCGACGAAGACATTCGCGGAGACGGGCTTCCTGAACTACTACGGCCTTCAGCGATTTGGGTCTTTTGTCACTGGCACGCACGTCACTGGACAGAAGATCTTGAACGGGGATCTCGAAGGGGCCATCAACTCCATCCTACATGTCCCCGAGCATCTGCTTGAGGAGCAATTCACCGCCGAGATGGACGGGAAGAAGATCCCTCAAGACGACCTTGACCGCGCGCAAGCCATCAAGCTGTGGCGAGACGGGAAGGGGAAAGAGGCCATGCAGAAAATCCCGAAGAGGTTCCAGGGTGAAGCCTCCATCATCCAATACTTGAGCAAGAAGGATAAGAAGAACGGGAAGCTGATGCAAGAGAACGACTGGCAAGGCGCGCTGACGCAGATTCCTCGCAACTTGCGCCTCATGTATGTGCATGCGTACCAGAGCTTCATCTGGAACACCGCTGCGGGCAAGAGATGGGAGCTGTTCGGAAAGAAAGTGGTGGAGGGAGATCTAGTCATCGTGGGCGAGAAGGATGACATGGCCGATGCAGCCAAAGACGAAGTCGACGAAGACGGCGAGCCCATCTTCCATCCGGCAGAAGACGACAGCGCGCCCTCAGCGGAGGAAAAGTTCACGCGGGCGCGCCCATTGAGCAAGGAGGAGGCGGAGAGCGGCAAATTCGACCTCTTTGATGTGGTCTTGCCACTTCCGGGCTATGATGTGATGTACCCCGGCAACGAGCTGGGCAAATTCTACGAAGAGTTCATGGCTTCCGAAGCTGGTGGGAACATCAACGCGCATAGCATGCGTCGCTCCTGGAAGGACATCTCCATGTCCGGAGCGTACAGGAAACTGATGGCTCGGCCGGGGAAGGCGCTGTCGTTTGAAGTGAAGAGCTATGTTGAGAACGAAGAGCAGATGGTCGAGACGGATTTGGAGAGGATTCAGAAGCTTGAGGGTGGGGAGGGTGGTTCCAACGGCAAGGCTGAGCCTTCTTCGGAGGGCCCTGCGGCGGGAATGAAGAAGATTGCGGTCGTGTTGAAGTTGCAGTTGGGAAGCAGCCAGTATGCGACGATGGCGTTGAGGGAGCTGACCAAGGGGTACGCGGGGAGTTTTCAGCCAGAGTTCCTGAGCAGGTAGCAATAAGTAGTCGTGAATACCTGCAGCGCTGAAGTACCTCGAAGGATAAGGTAGCCTGTCCCTTCCCAACGCGGCAACGATACGCTCCTGCCCTTTGCGGAATTTGCCCTGCGCCAGTCGCGTGCCCCACCATTACCTCATCCTTTGTGATAAAAAGTGTCTCGCCGGGTTACATCTGAAGTCTCGCATTACTCTGCAATCCTGTTTACCACCCCCAACGGAAGAAGAAACCACATCAGAATACGCAAGCCAACCACACACAAGACCCTCACCATGTCTTCCGCAGCCATCCCCACCTCCACGGCCGTCGTGGAATCGACTGTCATCCGGGCCCCGCTGGCTCACGTTTGGCATTGTACGTTTCCAATTTCTACACACGCCATGAGAAAAGATGTCCCGCTGACATGTGCTACCAGACATCAAGCTCCAGGACTTCTCCAAATTGTAAGCACGAACAACACACCAAAGCCAGCGTTTGTCACACAAGCTTACACCCTCCTCCTTCCCTCCCCAACAGCTGGTCCGCCATCACCAAAAGCGAAACCGTCAAAGGCGCAAGCGAAGAGGCGGACGTCTTCAAATGGAGCTTCAAAGACGGGACAGTGCTGGAGGTTAAGCAGGAGGAGCATAGCGTACACATACGCCCTCCACCAGACACATCAAAGCGAGATCGAATGTACTGATTGAAACACTAGGCCATCCACCACTACATCACCTACAGCATCATCACCGCCCAGCCGGAGCTGACGTACTCGTCTGTTTTGAGCACGATTCGCTGCTACGCCGTGACGAGCGGAGAGGCGGAGGGGAGCACGTTTGTTGAGTGGACGGGGAATTTCTCGAGTGATGCTGATGCTGGTATGTTCTTGTTTGATCGTGAGGATTGATTGTGGAGATGGAGAGGTTTGCTGATGGTCTGCTCTAGGTGTCATCCAAGATGCAAAGTTCAAGCGGCGTGAGGCTCTGGCCGATTTGGCAAAGGCTGCTGCGAAGAAGTAGACGCGAATGAGGTCAATGCCACAAGAGCTGGGAACTTGAAGGAGAGAAGAGACCGTCTCGCCGAAGATAATGTCGTGGAAGATCAGTGAGACGGGAAAAGTTCAAGAGTCAAGAGGCAGATAGAAGGATAACGCAAATCATACTGCATACACCCCCACAAGGGCTGCCAAAGTCTCATGACGTCCAGTTCACTTGATGTGATCTCATGTGTGATATCACAAGTGAGGTTTCATGTCCACAGGTATCTACATATTCACTTGAGGCACTGCTGGCAGCTGACACCTGATTACTTGCCAAACACCACTCCCGCTCACCATGAGCAGTCTTTGGATTGTACAACGACTCCTTGAGCAGCAACCAGCAGTGCCAACGGCACCCCAAGCAATGGAGTCCGCAACTCTCCGGCGTTCCCGACGCTTGCATATCTACGACTCCAATGGCCGCGATTTCCTAGCAGACAGCATGGGCTGGAGTCGCTCAGAGCTCGAACAGTGGCTCACCTCGCCCGACGTTCGACCTCACCTCCAGCTGTGGTATAAGCTTTGCGTTGCTACACCGGCACATTTCAACGAGAGTATCGAATGGATCAATACCGGGGAGAACGGATACTACTACCGCAAAGACGACGGCCTCGAAGACGACTTACTCTTAATGTGCATGGACGAAGGCCTTGGCGACAAAGCAGCAGAGCCCCAGCGCCGCTCACCAGAAAACGCCGGTGGATCCACGTACGCAGACGAGCACGCCGATACCCGCGAATGGATCACGCAGGAGCTGTGGGCGAGGACGGCGTGGAGGATTGTGGCGGCGAATCGGGGCCCGGGCGAGGCGTTCGAGGTGCCTGCGCGGCGACATTCGGCGGCTTGTTTTGGGTTCGCGATTGATTTGCTGTGTGTTGCTTTTCATTCGCTGGCTTTTCGGGGGACGGATTCGGTGTATGAGGGGTTGATCTGTGGGGGTCGTCTCGGGGGCTGGGGTTCAAGGCGTGTTGATTTGCCGAAGGAGAGCAAGGATGAGGTGGTCGACGAACAGGCTGAGAACGGAATAGTGGAGGAGGAGTCGGAAACGGAGACGGAGATGTCGGAGGGCAGCACCGCTGGAGAAGACACGGAGAACGGCATATTGACCTCGCCGGCAACTAGTCTGGATGAGGCGGACATCGGCGAAGAGATTGTCGTGAAGATGCGGCTGCCCTAGTCTGTGGCACGGAGACGCCGATGAAGGAGCGAGTCTGATCATCGGGATCGTAGAGGCTCCTCCCTTGCAACAAGGAATAGCTTCGCCAGTGACAAAGAGGTGTTCATTTTGGGAAATCCCGCGCGGCCTTTCTGCCTATAAGGTCAGCCTCTCAACCAATGACAAGACCGGACGAGATGACTCTAACGAAGCCCTAAAAGCAAAGGCAGGACTAGAGCGGTCTACTCAACGTACCCTCGTCTACTTTTCCCGTGCTCCTCCGTGTCGAAATACGCAAGACCCAATAAGCTACGTGGAAGAGAAGTGGAAAGGGTACTCGGGCGGGCAGCTCGACAGCGATCCGACGCTAATGCGGCCGCGCCACCTACTTCGCCTACTTTTTCAAACGCTAGTGCAATCCTCTAGCGCGTTCGCCGAGAAGCCTTCGACCTCTCCTCCGCCAATCATCGCCGTTGCTGCCTACTTTTCTGACTTTTCAAATAGCGAGTTGCGTTTGGATGTCCGGATTGGGAAATACCACCATCTACTACGCGATGTGACTCTTGAGATGGTATTCGGGTACCGCGTCTGGAGAGCTCCAGTCGCTGACAGCTGCCTGGCCGAAGGCCTATAAAGCGGTGCTCCTCCTCTCCTGTCTCTTGTTTCTTCTTTCTCTCATCATCTCAAATGTCTATGAACAAGAAGCAAGACCAAGCCTCAAGGAAAGAAGATCTTTACACTTCTTACGCAAACTACTTGAAGACGTTCAACAACTCCACCAACAAAAACACAAAGATGTCATCGACACTCGTCAACGACACCGACAATCAACAAGGTCCCTTCTGGGACTTTGTCAATGAGCTCCAGGACCAAGGTCCTACTCATCCCTGGTTCGTCCGTTACCAGCGCCAAAAGGCTCGTGCTGCTGAGGCAAATGCCAGCGGCAACGAAGAAGGCCTTCCCAATGCCTGGAGAGATGCCCGTATCTGGACGATGCCACATCGCGGAAGAAACGGCCGTGCTCACGGGTGGGGTCATGGCGGGGGTCCTGGTCAACGTGGTCAGGAAGTCCCCGTTCAAGACGATGAAGACATGTTGACCCCGACCTCCTCCGACGGCGAGCCTGTACCGCCTACTGCTCCTGATCACCATCGTCATCATGGTGGCCGGCGAGGCGGCGCCCGAGGATTTGGCAAGGGCAGAGGAGGTTTCGGCGGCCGAGGCCGTGGCGGACCTCATGGTCATGGCCCACATGCTCATCATCACCATCATCATCACCACACAGGCGATGAGAATGGACTCTCTGGTGACGAGATGTGTCGTGGTCCACCCGGCATGGGTGGCCGCGGGCGTTTCGGTGGCCGCGGAGGTGGTGGCCATGGAGGTCGTGGTCGCGGTCGGGGCTGTGGCATGGGTCGCGGAGGCGGTGGTGACGGAGCTTCTCGCGACATCGACAACGACAAAGCAGGCGAAGTCGAGGAGACATCTCGCACTGCTTCTGCGGAGCCAATCTGTCGTCGCCCAGCAGGCATGCGTCATCTTGGCCCGCTGCCCGCCAATCCTGAGCACAACGACAAATTCACTCCGGAAACCGACTTCTTCAACCACCCCGAGGCATACATCGTCCATGTCTCGCTTCCCGGAGCAAAGAAGGAAGATATCGAAGTCAACTGGGTGGCGGAGAGATCCATTTTACGCATTACCGGCGAGGTCAAGCGCCCCGCGGATGAGGATGTGCTGAAGAACATGATCACCGACGAACGCAAGGCTGGGAAGTTTGAGAGGAGGATTCGTCTGGGCAACTGGGTCAATCCGGCTTCGGTGGATGTTGATGGAATTACGGCCAAGCTTGAGGATGGAATTTTGAGGGTTGAGGTGCCGAAGCTGGAGGCGGAATTTGTGGAGATCAAGAAGGTGGATATCAATTAGATCGTCAGGGAGAATTGGGGAATTTGACCGTATTCATTGTTACTGATTTGGTTCGGGAGTTGGGGGCTGGAATTTGAGCTTAGAATAGATACAAAATCAACCAAAAAAAGATCGCGGTGGCAGAAGTCGTTCGTTGCCTGCAAGTCTCCATGTGGTAGCGTTGTTGATCGCGTAGAGACGGCGAACATGTGGGGGTTGAGCCTTGTCGTGAACGGCAGGAAAGGCGACCAATCACAATCATTGCCACGCGCGGTACCTGGAATCATGCAGCCCGGCAGCTGTTCATCATCTCTTGGCTGCAGCTGCGGTGGATTCTCCACTCCACTGTTCCAGCCACATGGCAGACATCTCTCCCTCACATCATCAGTTGCGAGCTTTACGACGAGACGACCACCTGCACACCTGACATCTGCCAATGTTAATGCTGGAAGCGAAGGCAGACACGTAACAACCCCCCGCCAAACCCACCGACACGTGAGCGCAGGCTAGCCCGATCGAGGCGGGCGTCGCGGCGCACGGACGTTCGCTTGCAAAGCGTCACTGTTTACACACGACAGTTTACCGAACGACTCTCCAACCTCTCCGCGCGGTCCTGCACCCGTTCACACGGCCCTCCGTTCACACGGGAACGACGGTGGCTGTGTCATACATAAAACGAACACCTCCGCACCCTTCGGACGAACTGTTTTGTGTCTCACATTTCGAGCCATGCGCCGCGCGAACTCCTCCGCGTAGCAACCACCCTCCCCTCCACCCTCACCATTCAGCATCGGGCCGGCGATGCTTGAATCACTGCTACACAACCCCGTCGTGCCTGCCAAAACACGACGCTGCATGTCTTTGAGTCGAGTGTAACTCCCCGGCCTGGTTGCCCTCAATGCCCTCGCCAAAGGATGCGCGCAATCACTCGGCCAAGAAGACCCCGGATCGCTACGATGCAGATCTCGAACACGTCTTGGCTCGGAGCAGGTCGCAAGACTTCAGGTCGAAGATTGATAGCTGGATGCAAGAGGAGGTTGCTGCTGTAGAAAGCAAGCCGAATACTCCGACTCGTGGCAGTGCGAGAAGACAGGATGCGGTGCACGGCAATACATCCACTCCCCACACTCCCACCTCCGCCGAAAAGGCCAGCCCGAAGGAGGCGTCGAGCAAGAAGCCATCGCGAGAAATCGACCCCACTCGGAAGGCATGGATTCGTCGGCGGAGTAAGAGCCATGCGCATCTCACGCCTGATGCGAAGGCCGATGAACCACAGGCTCCTAGGTCGAAGCCGTCGCCGCTCGTCGAGCCCCGACTCACTCCTTCCGCCGATCCAGAGACTACACTCCCAGCGCAACGGACGGTGACCCCCAGAAGCAGAGTTATAAGCGATGACCATTGGCGTCAAGAACGCTCCGCCCGGAAGGCAGAGGCAACAGTTGAGAAAGAGGAAGTGAAGGAAGACCCTACACCCAAGCCAAAGGTGGTGCGCAGAAGTGTCGCCACTGTTGGGTTGAAGGTGCCTCCTTCTGTCCACGATTTCAAGGAAGTCAGAGAACTATCGCCAGCTCGAATACGCCCGCTACGTCGACAGCCCCGATCGCGTTCTACATCTCCGGAAGCTGAAGGTGGAAGACGAGCGACGCCGGATTATGAGTCCAGCGGTGTGAAAGTCTACATCAGGCGACGGCGAAAGTCGAAGCCATCGAATGATATGGATCGGGATTGCAAAGCTTTCAACACCTCCGAGAGCAGCTTGACTGCCCCTTCTTCTGCTGGCAGAATTGATTCGGCAACCGATCTCAGCATCCCAGATGCAACACCGACGAGGCCACCTAAACTTCGCTCCACCACTGAACCCCGAATGCGACCTCTGAAGCTATTCCCGACCATCGACACGACCCCTCCGGGAAATGTCGACAGTAAGCTGCGCGAAGCAGGCATATCGGCGGAACGCGTACGTCAACGAAGGCCTCTCGAGGAAGAAGATCGACGTCGCATCTATCAGCGAGCGACTTCGACCGGAACTGCGACGGACTCCTTCAAAATACCGGCCACCAAGGCCTCGGAGCCCCCTTCAAAGGTCTACGGTAGCCGTATCGAAGGCTGGCTAGCTAGCATGCCCGATGACCCCTTCACCGAGCCTTCCGATGCGTCGCTAGCGCCCGCAGCCCTCAAAGTACCGCAAACTAGGCCTAGGCGTGTCGATAACGCTGAGAGGGATGCTGATCGGCAGCGAAGGGGTGGAGATGTTCACCGTAGGCGCTCTCGATCTATTGGTGCCGAGAGTGACCTGCGCGAGCTTCGAAAGCCTGCTTCGGACAGTCGTATCTCCGTGGACGACTGGCTGGATCAGTCTCCAGCATCTCTTAAGCGGACCTACCCTCACAAACCGTCACGATCATTCTCCAATGATTCTCAGAACGCTCCAGGTCGGCCACATCAGAGCAATCGTCATGTTTCTGACATGACGGCGCAACGTACCGCCAGGCATCGCATATACGGCGAGTTGTCTGATCGACCGATTCCTAGTACCGGCAACCGACTTTCTACCATTGCTTCGGTGTCCTCTTTGCGCGAGCAACGCTTCAACATCCCGGAAGACAGCGTTTTGTCCAGAGCTAGCGACGGCGATGAGCCGACGAGACGCAACACGGTCAGGAGAAGCCGCTCGGTGAAGCACGATGACCTGATTTCAGTCCTCTCGCTACCAAAGGATGAAGGCCCCATTATGAATCGCGGCCGGACCGTACGGCAAAGAGGACTTCGTCCCGACAACGTCACAGTACAAGCGTTGATGAACGAAGTCTCGTCTGACGAACTCAAGTACCAGCGGGAATTGCGCACGCTTGTCGACGGCGTTGTCCCCGTGTTACTTCAATATGTCCTATCGCAAAACGGCAAGTCGAAGAGTCCGATGGCGCGCCCTGGCTTTGACAAGGGTGACGCCAGCCTCACGCAGCCGATTATCGACATGGGAGTGGTCTTGGAACGACTAAAGTCCACACATCGCGCCATCCCAATGCACGACCCGGAAGACCTCCTACGTTGGGCGCAGGTCGCTTGCAAGGTCTATTCCGACTATCTTCGAGTGTGGCGATTAGGCTTTAACGATATCGTGGTAAATCTGGCTCCCGCTGACCAACATCAACGCCCTGAAGCCTCGCACACACGCGATGATGCAGCGCCAAGGAACGCACGAAATGAAATGCTCGATGGTGAGAGTGGCGAGCGTGTCGACGTGGCTTACCTCCTCAAACGGCCACTTGTTCGCATGAAGACGTTCAGCAAAATCTTCAAAGGCATTGGGCAGATTCAACCATCGGCCATGGCCGAAGATGTAGCGAGTGCTTTTGAAGACTTGTTAGGCCGTGCAAAGCAGCGTGCACACGACGAGCACGCGAGGTTGGAAGATGAGGCCGCCGCCGCCATCGACCCCTACCGGGCGAGAAACCCTTGCAACCTTGCCCCTCTGGTCGGCGTCGAGATCCTCCCCACCAGATGCGTGCGAGCACGAGACTTTTTCGATCTGGAGTTCTTCCACTCCTCCGGGCAGCAACTCGACTGCAAGATCGAAGTCATCTTCCGCGACGAGGCCCGCAGCCTAGGCGACGCTGGCGATGTTCTGTTTTGCGAAATCTCTCCTGCCGGTCGATGGCTGCTCTTCCCGCCCATCTCTACCAGCAATGTCTCCGCTCGCAAGGGCGACAAGGATGGCGAGATGATTGTCATGATCCGCGGCCTGACTTTTGATGGTGCGGATTGGTCGGAGATGATGTCGCTGCGGTCGGATGATACTCAGAGTGCCGAGTGGATTGACATGATGGGCTCGAATCCCATGCCTCCACGCCTCAATCGTCGTTCAAGCTTCAACGTCGGGAAGTCGGCGCGAGTACAGTTTGCATCCTTGGCGCCGTCGGAGGCCTCTGACGTGCCTATTGGCGAGCAACCCACGCCTTCTGCGTCCAGATGGGAACCACAAGAGCCCACGCTGCAAGAGCGTACGACAGAGGACCGAAACGATGCGAACACCAGACCCGTGCACGCCAGATCCAAATCCGAATGGCTGCCCAGCGCCGTCCCAGCTTCACAGAATACAGAAAAGGACTATGAGGTGGAAACCGCTACGCCTCCGCGCCGTCCGACGCTGCGGAAACGCACTTCTTCCGTCCCGACGATGCAGATGCCGACCATTAGCAAACTCCGCAGAGCTATTGGGCTTGGTCCTTCTACCAGAAATGTGTCACCTTCGCCTGATGAGCTGGGTCGTGTTGAGATTGTGAAGGAGCCGACGTCTGCTCCTGCCAAGTTGCAGAAGCGGCCTTCTACGCAAGCTAGATCGTGGTCCAGGTCGGAATCCAGGACCGAGGCCCTGCCGGAGGTCCAGCCTGAAGTCCAGCCTAGAGTCCAGCCTGAAGTCCAGCCTGGAGTCCAGCCTAAGGTCCAGCCCGAGGTGAAGACGGAGGTGAAGACCGAGCTCAAGACAGAGGAGAGAGACCAAACCCCCCGCCCACTAGAAATTCCGCAGCCGCCTCCAGGGCGCAGCACCGCACTCAACTCCATTCCCACCTTCACCCCGACATTCATGCAGAAACCTCGTCGCTCCTCCTCGCCGTTGAAGCATGAGTACGAGCCTTCGACCGCCACCGAGTCCTCGGAAAGCGAGTTGTCTGATGGCGACGAGGACGAGTCGGTGACTTCGGAGTCTAGTGCTGAGGATGAGGCTGTTTCGACGTTGGGCGAGTTGCAGGATTTCAGCAAGTATGTGTCGATGCGGACGCAGGCGCAGGTTCAGGCGCAGGTTCAAGCTCAGGTCCAGGCTCAGGCGCAGGCTCAGGCTCAGGCTCAGGCTCAGATCCAAACTCGCCCAGCACCGGAATCAGTCTACTCGCCAGATGCGGATACTCTCGGTCCTTCCGAGTCTGCTTCTCAGGCGCCCTACCGAAGTGTGCCCGCGGCCAACACGAATGCACCTGCCAAGTCGGTTGCTTGTATCTTCGCTTGGTCCGAGTCTGGCGCATGGGAAAACCTGCATCCCGGAGAGTGCCAGATTGTCGTGACTCCTGGCCTCATCGAAGCGTTTGCTTTGGGGCCCGCAAGCGGTGTCAAGGCTCTCATCGCCTTGGAGTTGACTCCCTGGGTGCCTCTCCGTCGCGGTACGGCGGTGGATATCTCCATTAGGTCGCCACCCACGCCGGCATCGATTCTGCAGAAAGGGAACCACATCATGTTCCGATCGCGCAGCCCGGAAGAGTGCGAGAGGCTGTACAACGCCATCAATCGCGCACGTATCGACAATCCCACGTGGATTGCGCTGCAGAATGCACGCGGCCCGGAGCAAACGAGCAACTGGTCGGAGGTGATGGAACGCCGAAACAGTCGATCGGCCAGCAACAGCTCCGCATGGTTCAAAGCGCTGTCTCGCAAAGGCAGCACTTACCGTTCCAAAGGAACGAGATCCGCATCGATCGCCGGCAGTCAGTCGTCAGTGGGAACAACAAACACCACCTTCTCCGCTCTCCGACAGTTCGGAGGCGGCAGCAAAATCTTCAACATCGCCAAGAGCACCATCATGTCGAAGCAGAGCACGCGCAGCTCCTACAGTGATTCACTCTCCTCTGGCGCCGCCACGCCGCTCCCTATTGACCCCAGTATGGGTACGCCGATGGGCATCACCAATGCCAAGATCCGGCTGTACATTCGCGAGTCGACGGCCAAGTGGAGAGATATGGGCAACGCACGGCTGACGATCATGCTTCCGCCTCGTCGCGCCGCGTCGTCTTCTGTCCCTGCTGATCCCCGCATCACCGGGCTGGAGAAGCGTGTGTTGGTCGTCGGGAAGAAGGGAGATGCAGTGCTGGATGTCACGCTGGGTGAGAGCTGTTTTGAGCGCGTTGCGAGAACGGGGATCGCAGTCAGTGTGTGGGAGGAGGGCGTGGGGTCCAATGGCCAAATTGGTCATGCGGCTGCCACGGGAGGTGTGTCGAGCTCGAAGTCGACTGTCTATATGATCCAGATGAAGTCGGTGAGTACTGCCTATACGCCCACCGGGGAATTGATCCGGACTGACATGTTTCCCAGGAACGAGACGCGGCGTACACCTTCAGCATGGTGGGCAAGCTACGATATTGAAATGTCCAGTCCTTTATACACACTGCACGATGAATATGGGGGGAAGAGCGAGGCCTGCATGGCTTGGAGACGACATGGCTTTTTTCATTCTAATGGCATTCAGCGTTCGGCGCATTTTCGTGTGCCTTTTGGCATCGGCTTACATTGTGTGTAGCGCAGCATCTCTGTACAAACGGTCCTTGGCCGTGATCATAACATGGAGAGTCAATACCTCCCCTCAAATGCATCCGCCTTCTCCTCCACCGCCCGCGCGATCGCGTCCGCAATCGGCGTCGAACCGCCCACACAATCAATCGCCATGCCCTTCGTCCCATCCCGCTTCAGACACTCCGCCACCACAGCCGCCACATCCTCGCGCGAAATCTTCTCCGTAGTCCGCACCTTGCCCGCCTCGATCTTGCCCACGCCCGCATCCTCGCTCAGCGTCGTAGGCCGCACAATCGTCCATTCTAACCCCCGTCGCCCGTTCTCCGCCACGAGACTCCGGTCCGCCGCGAGCTTGGCGTCCATGTAGGGCCCGATTGCCTTCCACACGCGGTCGGAGCGCTCCTTGTCCGAGTCGTCGTACCACTCCGGTACAGGCCTGGCTTCCCTGTCGCGGACATCGATCGCGGAGACCATGATATACCGCTTCACGCCCGCCTTGGCCGCGGCATCCATGGAGCGAATGGCGCCATCGCGATCCACCGCGCGCGTGCGATCCGGGTTCCCCGCGCCGGCGCCGGCGCTCCAAATCACGGCTTGAGTGTTGGAGGCTTTCATCAGCTTGGCCATGTCGTCTACGCTGGAGTCCTCGATGCTTTGCACCACCGGTTTGCCGCCTAGGGCCTCGATGGAGGCGCTCTGCTCTGCTTTACGGATGATGGAGTGCACTGTGTAGCCTGCGGAGGCGAGCTGGCGGGTGATGTGGCGGGCGACTTTGCCGGAGCCGCCGAAGAGGAGGATGTTGGATGCGGCCATTTTGTTGTTGTTGTTGTTCGGAGGGGGCTGTTGGGCAGTGGGTGTGTTGGATGGACGTCGTTGATATAAGTCGGAGCGGTTGGGCTCGTGGTAGGTGGAGCGAGTGAGCAGTCGGTCATGCATGGAGTAGTGACGTGAGGCCATCGTAAGAGTCTATTCGGCTACTTCGGTTGTTTTCAAGGCATGATTGCGCGAATATCAAGATCATTTGAAGGACTGTCATTTGGAGAGATCTATATATCATCATCATGCGAACGTCAGCTACATTTATGTACATCAGGCAGGGCGCGATTGATACTCGAGCATCCATGTCATTCTCACTCCGCCTACTCCGCAACGCCGCTTTCAACTCCGCGAAGTGCCAATGGTCTCCCACTTGACTACTAACCAGCCGGTTCAGAGCTTGAGTACAGGAGACCGGACGGGATCAACTATTTCCCTCTGACCTATGAGCCGAACATACCAAACCAGGCGGAATAGGATCGATGATGTACGGTGTGCCTGCGTGTCGCAAGTCGAAAGTCGAGTACCTTTCCAGGCGTCACGGAAGGTCTACCGACCAGGGCGGGTTTCTGTCGTACAGCGATGGAATTGCGTGCTCTGTGCATGGATGGTGAATCACCTTGCCTTGGAATGAACTATTTAAAATGAGTAATGGACGCTGCGCACGAGTTCTCATAGCCAGATCATCATCTCGGTCGTGAAAAGAGACATCCAATATAGTCTCTCCTTTGTTCCTGCCAAATCACATCGTAACCAACTCCTTCGCTCGCATTCTTCGCTCAACGAGCCTCTCACAACTTGATGGCAAACTGCTTCAAGTACTCGTAGGTCTCGACGTTGTCCTCGACCGTCTGCTTGATCGTGTCGGCGGCCTCCTGTCCATACTTCTCCACCCATTCGCTGTACAGCTCCTCGTCCGATTTGGGCTGACGTTTCTACACACGGGAACCGTTAGTAAGAATGCTCATCTTCACAGCTAGGGCACGGGAGCAACTCACATGCTTCCTCGGCTTCAGATCCTTCGAGTAGATCGCGTCGTCGTGGAACCCATCCCACTTCTCAAACTGCTCCTTGGCAAACTCATGCGCCTCCTCCGAATCCCACTCGAGCATCTGCTTGGTGAAGTCGAGCCCGATGCTGTCGCAATACTGCCTCAGAATGCCCTCGGGATCATCGAGCAGATCATCAGCATCAACCACGCAAATCTCCACCTCGCCCGGCGCAGCCTTCGCCGCCCCCTCGCCCTGTCCGCACACCGCAGGGCCCACGAGCCCCGTACCCTTGCAGTAATCAAAGAGCGTGCGTAGTTCGTCATACCCGGCCTCACACGGCATGAAGGGGGAGAAGTGGGTGCGCTCGACGAGGGGCGGAATGCAGCAGCGGTAGTAGCTGGGGATGGCGTAGCGCGGGTGGCGGATGAGGAAGGTGAAGTGGAAGCGCTCGAGGATGTCGCGCGGCACGACGGTCGGGTTGTCTGGTTCCGTTGGCGTCTGGTAGGGGAAGGGGGGGCTTTTGGGCGGGCTGTCGAGATCGACGGCCGAGTCGACCGGGGAGCTCGTGCGGTACCCACCGAGGACTGCGGCGGCGTTGCTGCCTTCGCTGCTGCTGATGTTGCTGTCTGTGCCGACGCCGCGCTTGTGCAGCTGGTGCAGAGACGGGGCGAGATGGGCTTGCTGCTTCTCGGGCGGCACAAGGTAGTAGGTGATGTCTTTGATGAAGACGCGCTTGCCCTGGACGGAGTGTTAGTGGGTGTTGGAGTGGGATAGAGAGTAGAACATACCTGAGCAGCCTCGCCCTCAATACGGTCCAAGACGGAGTTGTACGTGGAATCGGCAAACCCGCTCTCCTCTCGCGATTTCTCGTCGTTCTCAAAGCGAGCGCCCATTCGTTCGGGCCCAAAGTAATAGGCATCGCCGAATGGCTCGTGGATCGTTGCCAAACTTTTGCGGCGAGTCATGAAGACCTGGCGTTTGTATGAGCAACGAACTCCCCTCCAAACTTCCAGAAACACCACTCACTCGCTCGAATGCGGTAGAACATGCCCGCGGATGCGTGGCCATAAAGACCGGTTTGTTCGACATTGTTTCAGTCGGCCGGTCGAGGGGAAAATGAAAAGCCCGTGTTTCAAGGCCTTGGATCTTTCTGCCCTGTAGAATTGGAGATAAAAATTCGTATAAACACAGTCGAGAATTGGAAACGCTGGGAGTGGTGTCTGAGTAAAGACTCAAGTAGTTGACGATGCGTGTGTACCGAGCCCGCGAGGGATATATATAAACTACACTCGGCACGACCAGCAAAGCAAGTGCCGACTCAGGACGTGGCCTCGGAGTTTCCCCAGCAATCTGAAGAGCGACGATGAGGTTGAGCCTGCCGGACCCGGTTTGCCGATGCTTGGGATGCGGCCACCAACAACGCACAGGCGGCGCGGTTGGCATTGCGAGGCAAAAACGCGGCCAAGGAAGGCTCTCGTGCATGGCGGACGGGGACCGTGACGACACTGCCCTCGCATTAGCGGCTTTTGGCTTTTTTGGGCGGGCGGGCTGTGGCTTGCGATGGCGGCGGGCGGATCGCTGGGCCAATTGGTGACGACGGTTCGCCGAGCGCGTGTTCCTGATTCTCCCACCTCGCCGTTCGCCTGGCCCCACCCGCTGCGATCGCCGCGAGACTTCGGCCCGCTTCGGCCTTTGCTTTCGCGACATGCGAGCCTCGTGCTCGTTGTCGTAGAGCGACTATAATCTTTGTACCCAGTACTTTGTCGTGCGTAGTGGTTGTGGAATAGTCAATCGTAAAGACAGTAGGGTTCGTGCCGCATCTCAGCCTGTTCTAGCGAGCCATTAGCCAACAAGAAGCGAGTGAAGTGCAGCTATAGTGAGCACGCCATCATCCTACTGCTGGAGATAGGCATCGACTTGCACGCGAATGATACACGCCGAGGCCAGGGACCAAGATCACTTGCATGGAGGATGTACGCACTCAGAGCTTTCTGTCCGCACCGAGTCGCCGAGATCACGGCGCGCTGTTCATCGTATGCATTTTATGAGACCAGGTTTAGCCCGTTTCACATGATTTCAAGTGCTCGCGCGCGCTGCTCGGGGATGTCTCGACGAGATCAGCCAACCAACCACATCTCCATCGGGCAGCATTGCGTGAGCGGCCTCCAGCTAGCTGACCATCAACCATGTGGCTCTGCAGGCGCTGAACATCACGCAATCTGTTGTGCAACCCCATGGCGCATGGCAAAGCGTAGCTGGTGGTTTTCGGCGTCTTCAATGGACAGTGACGAAGCCTTTCCCCGTTGTCGGAAGCCGGGTAAAGTCTAGAAAAGGCAAATCGCGGCCCCGGTACCGCAACCGGCGGGCGGGGATTCGCGATAACAGCGAGCGCGAGATGCCTGAGGCTCGCCAAAGGTAACTTCGGAGCCAAAAATACACGCAGCCGTGAGCGGGTTAGCGAGTTACGCATGCCCGGCAGTGGAGGGCGGAGACTTGTACTGATAGACGCGAGTTGAGACATGCGCGATATATTCTTGGTGTGGCCAACACGGAGCATGCTCCACCGCAGTGAATTGATTTGCTGCGGTACGATCAAAGGATTCTGAGCGATTTGCTAGCAACGCATCAACATTAGCATGTGAACAACGAGCCTGGCTGATATGCCTCCAACCATCTTCCATACCAGGCTAATCCGTCGTTGATTGGCGATAGGGATGGTTGCGTGAGATGGGTGGGAGCACAGGCGGCCGGAGTGACGCTGTGTTGGGTCTGCAGCCAATCTCGTCCATGTCCAGTGTTTCCAGGGCTCTGCGGACCGTCGAATAATTTCACAACATCGAATATGTCCAATCCGTCGACACCGGTACCCCGCTAGATGCTCTGAGGTCGGCTGCTGGGATCGTAGTGGCCGGGACGGGTAAGCATGGCGCCCATGCTTGTCGGTCTGCACACCCAGCCGTGTTCATCGGCGGTGTATGTTCGGTGTTTCTCCATTCCTCAATCCAAACCAGCGTTGGCTTGTCCGACGTAGAATTCCGCAGCTCCTTCGACCAACTTGCAATTATTCAGCCTCGCGGCTCATCGGGCAGCGTCCAATTATTCACACCCCACCACCATCTCCTAACTCTCGCGCCAACGCTCCGACCGCTGAATCTCGCGGCGCTATTCCAATGCCTCCATCCCGCGACAATCAGCGTCCACGCTACGCCTTGCACCAATGGCATGAAGACCTGTAACGCAACTCATCAATCATGCTGTTCTCACGAAAGTGTACCATTTCTTTAAGCAACTCAACTCACCTGATCCCTCACAGTGATATACGTGACACCCTGCCAACCCTGCGCCTCCTTGATACTGGCCAAATAGCTCTGCTCGAAACGCAGATCCGGCAGCGGCGGCATCTGCGTCTTGCGAGGCTCGGCCTTCAGGAGGGAGATGGGGATTTCGTCGTCGTCAATGTCCGAGGAGACGTCATCGGTGTCGGCGGAGTGGTCGAGGCGGACTTGCTCTTTCGAGTCGGCGGCGGTGGAGGGGGCGAAGTCGTGCTCGGGCGAGGGCTTCTTGTTGATGTGCGCCGTTTGGATGGTCTCTGCCAGTTGGATGGCGGCATCTTGGAGGCCGGGCATCTTGCTTTTGATGCAGGCCTGCTCGATTGCTCGTGTGTCGAGGGGGTGTTGATGGTTGCTGAAGCCCTTCGAGAAGCACGCCGGTGTTCGAAAGTGTAAATTGATTAAGCTTAACGCTTTAGCGCGAGCACAGACGCCCGCACTCCAACTTCCACTGGGGGGCTTCTATTCATGAAAGAGGAAACTGCCAGTCTACACCACTCACCAACTCTCCTCTTAAATTGCGTGGCCAAGATGGGGCAGGCCAACTCACAGATGCTGGACAGCATTGTCCAAGGGAGCAATTGTACGTCTACGACATGCTCACGCATCCCCAACCGATGCCCACTGACCCTTCATCCACATAGTCGACCATGAAGAAGTGGAAAGATTAAAGAAGCGATTCATGAAACTCGACAAGGTACATCGCGTCCCCTCCACTCTCACTCTTGCTCCCACCTAATCCCTCCGTCCCACCCCCAGGACAACTCCGGCACCATCGAACGCGACGAATTCCTCGCCCTCCCCCAAGTCTCCTCCAACCCCCTCGCAACGCGCATGATCGCCATCTTCGACGAAGACGGCGGCGGCGACGTCGACTTCAAAGAGTTCGTCAACGGCCTCAGCGCCTTCTCCTCCAAGGGCAACAAGGAGGACAAGCTGCGCTTTGCGTTCAAGGTCTACGACATCGACCGCGACGGGTACATTAGCAACGGCGAGCTGTTCATTGTGCTCAAGATGATGGTCGGGAGCAATTTGAAGGATCAGCAGTTGCAGCAGATTGTGGATAAGACGATTATGGAGGCGGATTTGGACCACGATGGCAAGATTAGCTTTGAGGAGTTTACGAAGATGGTGGAGAATACGGATGTGAGCATGAGTATGACGCTGGGTATGTGTGGGATATATGTGTCTGTGTTCGACGCTTTTGCTAATGTTGTGATGCAGATCAATTCTGAGCAAGAAGGGGCAGCGATGTGGCGTTTGGCGTATCATTGCATATCCCACGTAGAAGATGGCTACATGAACACTCGACCGCCTTTCCTGCAGTTCCCTACTCAACGTGCACTCAACCCATTTCGACTGTGTTGCAATCACGCCCAAGCACTGTCCATTGACAACTGTAGTTTTCAGGTAACAATATGGGTATCTCCGAACGCAACAGCTACTCAAAACATCCTCCACGCTGCGCAGCGAATCCCAGGCCTCCTAGGACAAGAGGACCGCCACCGAAACCCAAGCCAATCCCACCTTCAGGAGTCTCGCATCGATCAAAAGCCAGCCAACTCTAACCAGAGCATCCCTCGAGCCGCTCGACGAAGACCCCGAATTCGTATCAAGGCCAAGGATATTCGTGCTCCTCCCGCCTGGGCAGAAGATGACCTGAAATCCGCCGCCCTGCGGGACGACAAATGTGCTCGAGGCGTCATCGTAGGCGTAAGAATAGGCGTCTGGGCACATGGACTTTGCTGCTTTGGAGTAGTAGTTTGGCTGGCAGAGGCCTGGGCCGTCGTAGGAGCCTGTGCAGCAGTACTGGTCTGAGTTGTACTTTGCGCAGGCGGAGTAGCACGGGTCGAAAGGCGGGCGCTGCACGTTGCCGTCGGGATAAGGATATACGCCATTACCGGGCGCCTTTGGGGTGTTGACTTGCAAGTCCCAGGGACACCAGTCGGCGACGGCAGAGTAGGAGTTTGCCGTTTCGAACTGCAGGGGATCGCTGGCGCTCGTGCCGAGGAATTGCTGGCCGCCGGTGTACGGGTCGAAATTGCTCTGCGCGGCGAAGTCGCCGACGCTCGCGACGCAGGATGGGTTCGTCTTGTTGCCTGCCAGGCTTTGCAGCTGGCTGTTGCCGTTGGAGAGCAGGACGATGGCGACCGGGATGTTGTAGCCATCGACCAAACTCAGGTCGTAGAAGGTCTGACTGTCGCTGCCCTGCAAGGTGAACTCGCCGAGCGTCGCCGGAGGTTGGCCGGCGATCTGGCACGAGAGTGCACCTGCACAGTCGCCCGTGGAACATGCTGAGCCTCCTCCACCGTTGCCAAAGGTGCAATTTGTACGACCCCAGATGCGGCCCTGCCAGTTGCTACTAACGCTGAGGGACTGATTGCTTCCTGGGGAGAGGTGAAAGCCGCCGGTGCCGGGGCCGTTGCCGCCTTGGGTCAGAATGCCAGGCCAGATGTCGGTGCTGCACCAGTTGGCGATCTGGATGGGAATGCTATTCCCTCCGCCGTTCTGCCGCGTTTTGAGCTCGTGTTGGTCTCCATGGGCGAGAGGGAATGTGCCAAGCACCGTGCTGAGAAAGTACCAGCCTCGCATCTTAGATCACATTCGTTGCCGGTATAAAGTAGAGTTCCACACAGCCTGGCACGTCAGGCAGACGAGGCGTATCCCGACCAAAGACGCCTCTCAGCTTTGCGCCGGGCCCTCTCCCGTTTTCGCTTCCAGACGGAACGGTGGTAGGTATTGTGATGCAAGTAACTGCGCGCTCGCAATCTTCGAGGGCCGCTGCTCACCGTTGACCGGATGCTGGACCTGCAGCGCCGAAGTCGGGTACGAAACTTGCCGTGTATCGATGAGCGGATGGAGATGGTCTCCAGCTTTTGAGGATAAGAGATGTCTTCCAGGTTGGTGGTGTTTAGAGCGAGCGGGCGGAGTGAGGAGCAGGCCAGCTGCGAGGTGTAGAGGTCGTTAAAGAATACCGTCCGGCGGAGTGTTGGTGAGGGGAAGTTGGCCGTTTATGAATGACGTTGGAGGCACTGCCCTGTGCCTGTCTCATTGTCGCGCGTAAAGTTGGCAGGTCTGAGCCGGTTGGCGCGTTGTTTGCCAATTGGAAGGCGCGACGCTGGAGATCTGAAACCCTCCTTCCGCATCAGGCTGGCTTCACTGCGGCAAGGGATCAGCCTGACATGGGTTTACTTCCGCTTGATCCGAGAATGCAGATATATACTCGAGACGTTGGCTCAGGATTGAAGGTGGAGACAATGCTGCGCAAAGGATAGAGAGTCTCCTTTACGGGAAAAAGGGAGTACAAGCATTGCGATACCCAAGAATGGCCGTTGTACGCTCGGCACGAATCAAATCCGCGAATGATTCAAGGAAGAAGGCCAATGGCACAACGGATGTTCTGGATGATTCATGATGCTATAAACCGTATATACCGAAAAGCTGTATGTATTCGCAGGTAGAATTATGATGGAGGAATGGCTCAGAATGCTGCGTAGCCGCACATCCATAGTAGTATTCGAGCCTCAGCCACCCACATGTGCGCTGCCGTTACTGAAGTTCACGATCCATGATAAGACGCAGTAAGCCTTCGGTATTAAATCTCTTGTCTTCGGAAGACAACCTCGGTGATGAATGTTTGAGTGTAGTGGGTGATGTTTCGCAGATCGTTGGGTCTGAGAGTCCGGGTCATATAGAAATGCAGTTGACTTTGAAATATGCGTATGAGCTGTAGAGATGATATCGTAAGTGTGGGGGGTATGTTATTACTGGAGGTAAGGCGTGCTTGGATTCCTCGGGATCATAGTTTGAGATAGGTGTTGATGATTCTGCATCCGGGATGCATCGGGTGACGGACTTTGCAGCTCCTCTCTGTTGACTCGCCTCGATCGGCTACAGAGGAAGGCTGATTCGCTCGATCCAGTAGGCAAATCATGCCCAGTACTCATCCTATCGATTGTTGGTATTCGACACAGTGCTCTTTAACTTGATCATTCTTCTGGCCACTCCCGACGACTCTGACGAAGGGCCTCATTCAAAGCCTCCTCCTCATTCTGAAAGGGGCCCATTTGATGCTCCGGCTCCTGGCTCTGGCGGATGGCCTCATCCAGCGCGGCCTCATCGTCCGAGAAGGCATCTCTCTGCTGTTGCGCAAGCTCGCTTCCAGGATGATCATCGCCGTTGCCATAGTCCTCAAGTGGATCGCGCTGCGTCGCCGGATTGGCACTCGTGCTTCTGCCACGCCGCCTAGGACCGAAGGACGACGCGGACAGCGGTAAGCGCCAGTCTTGCTGGATGGTGGTCGGTGGGGTTCCTTGGATAGTCGGATCGCGTGTGTCCATATCATCTTTGTCCTCCGTTTTGATTGCTGGGTTTCCGACGCCTCCATTCATCGTGAAAGGTTCTCCGAGCCCGCCGCTCATGGTAAATGGCCGGCCGCGCACTTTCCCAAGCCCTCCACTCATGAAGTGGTATGCTTGGCGATGAGCGCCAGGGAAGCTGGTCGTACTTCCAAAGTCCCCAGCCCCAACACCTCCATTCGATCTTGGGCGCTTGTTTGGACGCGCTGGCGGCGGCATATCTTCCATCGACACTCGCGCAGGTCCACCAGTCCTCTCCTCCTGACTTTCGTATGCCGAATCTTCAGACGTATCCGAATCGACACTTGCTGCTATGTTCACCTCTGCAACGCCCTCAGCTCGAGCTGTTTGCTCCCTGCATTGCCTCCTCCGCTGCTTCTGCTTGACATGGCTTTTCCTCCACTTCTTCGCGTCCTCAAACCACATGTTCCACCTAGCGAAGGTAGGGAGGTTCCAGTCTTGCTCCATTTTCTGCACCCCGGCAGGGTCGCGCTCGGTGAGATAGCGGTGTCCGTCTTGGAGGAATCGCTGTTGCATATTCCTTTTGTCACTTGCTTTCTCGGTCTCGCAATTCTTGGGATCGAATTGGGGAAGCCACACGATTTCCCCGTCCACTGGAAGTTCGAGCGAATTGCCTCTGCCAATCGTAAACTTGAAGACAGGCTCTAAGGTTGCGTCGGTTCCTTCATCAGAGGCAGTGTTCGATCTTGACCTGTTTCTGGCATTGGAAACTTTGATCTTTTCGAACCACACAGAGGCCCAGTCTTTCTTCCTGTAGCCTACGTGCAGGCGTCCGCGAATGAAGTGGATTGGCATTGTCGCGGTGACGTGTAGTTCTCGAAACTGTGGTGGATGAAGTGGATGTCTTTTGGAGGATGGCCAGGGTGAGAGGGTCGGTGATGGTCCAGGAAGAGAGGAAGAGCGCCTGTGCCTTCGAGACGAGCAGTGAGCTATAGTGAAGTGGAACCGCTGTGAAAGCGACAGAGGGTAGAGCAGTGTAGGTATTTGAAGTAACGAAGGGGGCTACGAGATAAGGAAGGGCATCGTGATTCTGGAAGAAGTGTAGGTAGTGGTGTGAGAGAAGATCAACTGATGTTGCAGGGTGGAAGTGTAAGATGGAGCGAAGGGAAGACTGCAAAACTTAGATGATGGGAATCAGCATATGATCGGGCGAAGTGAGTGAAATGATGTGGCAGAAGCACTCGAGTGAGGTGAAATGAAGGAAAGCCTTGATGAAGTTGCTCTTGCGAGCCGAGTGAACTCTGGCGTGCTACCCATTCAGAAGACTTTGTACCCGTGCCGTGATTGATGCTCTGTCATGTGTAAGCACGCGTCGTGATGTTGCAGTATGATAACGCTGGCTTGTTGGAGGAGTGATGTATGCTATGTGCTGCACCAAGGGAGCGTCGCCCCAACTTCGACCATGGTGGGCGGCATAGCCCATCGAGTGAGCCTGCATGTGTATGGCGCTGGTGCTTAGTCTGTGACGTGTAGAAGGTGGAATAGCAATGAGAAAAGAAGAGCACTAGGCCCGCCGCGAACAATGCTCTTGTGCAGAAAACAATGCATTGTCCGACCCGGCTGACCTCACATGGCGAACATGGCCTACCAATGTAGTTATGCCGACTTGTAGCGTCAATGATATGAGCTGCCTGCTTGCAATGTCGTCGACAGCGACTCGAAGATGTCCAGGGATAGGCGGTAGATCTCATATGAGCCGCTGTGCTTGGGTGGAACGTCGCCGCCCGGTGGAGGGTGATATCTCAATTTAGACCTTATAGATGACCACATATCAAAAGACACAGCTTCGACCAGCCAAAAAGAAGTGCCTGCACTGAGAATCGAACTCTTTAAGCCCCGTTAGCGAGAGTTCTTGACGCTCAAATGACTTGAGCAGTGCGTGGAAATCACATACCAGATCTTAGGATGTCACAAGCTGTGCTTGCTCAGATCTTCTCGATATGAGACCTATGTTCTGACCGTTAAACTATGCGGGCAATCGGACGGTTGAAACCATCCGCTAGCGAGCGGTGCGAACGATCGGTCGGCGCTATCAAATCTTTTATGTATTCTGTTCATGAAAAGCCGAGCTTTTTCCGACGCATTGTAGCCTCACCTCAGATGAGCTCTGCCTATCACAAACCAGTCATTATAGAACGATGAATCATGCATGAGATTATCACTCTACAGTTCGGCCAGCAAGCCAACTACCTGGGAACACACTACTGGAACGTACAGGTAAGCAGATCGCCGTTTGCATTGACACGGGCGAATTCTCTAATTCATCAGCAGGAATCGTACTTCACCTACGCCGGACAGGAAGAATCGCCGGTAGACCACGACATCTCATTCAGAGCCGGAGTAGGAGCCGATGGATCCGACACGTATGCTCCACGCACCCTCATCTACGACCTGAAAGGTGCTTTCGGCACGCTTCGACGGGAAAATGCCCTGTACGACTTCCAGCAGCAGGAGGAGCACGCCGCGCAGCATGGCGGGCTGTGGAGCGGCAGCACAATGCCCTTGCAGCTCCCTCCCATAGCACCGAGTCCATATCAGCAAGCTCTGGACCAAGGCGTTGAGCCTCCGCAATTGACTACTCAGACTGTCCGATTCTGGTCGGATTACAATCACATTTTCTACCATCCGCGCAGCATCGTGCAGCTAAATGAATACGAAGTCAACAGCTCACTCATGCCGTTTGAGAAATGGAATACCGGGGAAGAACTCTTTACCAATCTGGATCGAGAGCACGACCTCCTCGATCGAGATCTTCGGCCATTTCTGGAGGAGTGCGATCAACTGCAGGCATTGCAGATCTTCTCTAGCATCGACGACGCCTGGGGTGGCTTCACCTCGAAGTATCTGGAGCGTATAGCTGATGAGATGGGCAAGGGCTGCAGATGGGTTTTCGGTCTGAAGGATGGCAACACTCGAGCGCGAGACCGACAATTGCTACAATTGACCAACATGGCCCACTCGTTGTTCCATTGGAACACCTCAGCGAGCTTACAGATCCCGCTCACTTCTCTACCGCCGTCACTCCCGAAATACGTCTCCCTCAGCTCCAGTCCATGGCACACCTCGGCTCTCCAAATCGCAGCGGTGGAAAGCATCACATTACCAGCAAGACTGCGGACTACAGAGGTCGGCCGTACGACTTTCGACCAATTAGAGACGACCCTCAACAATGATGGTAACCGCAAATTGGCCGCGTCTGCAATGTCAGTCGACGATGCCATTCATCTGGAGGAGGGACACGGTGCCAACGGTACTCGCGACACTCGCATGACGAATGGTATCTCCGAGGACTTCGACGAACATGACACGCCGCTTGATATCGGCCTTCTTCCATCCATGCGCAACCCCACAGACATTCAGAGCCATCGCCTAGGTCGGAGACCACAACTATTCAGCAAGATCGAATCGCTCCGCGGCCCCTGGATGTCAGCCCTAGAAATCGAAGCGGCAAACTCGCATTCGCGAGACCCATTCTCACGCGGACCGAGAACGACCGCATACCAATCCTCCCTTCTCTTCCCAACTCTGACCTCGTATCCGCAAATCTTCCGTTACGAGGGGACACCACGCCAGCTAGCGGTGAAGACGGCGCTGTCGACTTCCTCTGTCGTCGCGGATCAAGTTCGTGCGCTGGAGGCGAGCGCGAGGAGACTTGTCGCTTTGGATGAGCGGGAGGCGCTTTGCGATGGACTGGCGAGCATGGCCGAGGAGTACGAGGAAGGGTGGGACGGGAGTGATGGCAGTGACGATAACGACTGAGGGTTCGCTATCCTTGCTACGGCCGCCGGTAGCGATGCTGACCATTGCGTTGGACGGCTTGAGCGTCGCAAATCTCATATTGTGGTTCAACCAGCGCACGACTCAAATTCGCACGTTCGACATCCGTGAGGTGGAGCTCCACGTGCGAGCGAATGTGCGAGCGAACATGACATACACTATTCGCTCGCCGCAGGTATGCATATATCCAGTCGATCAGCACTCTTCTCCTGTCTCCATCCAATCCCATCCCTTCATCCAATCCCAATCTTCAATCATGAGAGAAAGCTACGACATGAAAGACCTCATCGCCAGGCTCAACGCAGAACGAGCCGCCAAAGAAGCCGCCGAACAAGCCGCCGAACAAGAGATCATTCGGCACAATCTCGAGGCACACAACGAGATTGCTCAATGGGTTGAGACCGTCAGGCGCGCCTCCACGGACGCTGCGAGCCAGGAGATGCGTCCAGATGGGCACCAACCAGCAGCACCGCCCAACTTCTCCGCCGACGCCACGCCGATGGCCATCCGGCCTAATCTCGACAACTCTGCCCGGGCCCGTCAAGAGGGCGACGTCTACCAGCTCCCCGCCATCAGAGCTGACAGCCAGGAGATGCTCCGCGGTGGCCAGGAGCTGGTGCCGCACGCTCTCTTCAACGATCCGGCCAGCCAACAGCAGGCTGGCGCCGCCCAGTACCCCTTGATCGAGGCTGGTTGTCTGGAGATGCAGCCCGACGGACAGGCAGCCCTGCGGTACGATCTCGCCATGCGCAATCGTCTCGGATCTGGCCCTGTCGACGCTCAAGGCCTCTCAGGGATGGCCGTCGACCAGGAGATGCGCCCCATCATCCACCACACGACGGCGCCAAACCTATCGACGAGCCTGCTCAACACGCCCGTCAACCTTCAGTGGCCGCCGCAGCGCCATCCGACTCTCCCTTCACTCTGGGACGTGCACTTTGAGATGACAATGGATGCAGTGCGCGGCACTGAGCAGAATGGGTTGGACATGGCTCGTCTTCCGTGCATTGATGGATTGGACAGGTGGGGTCCGAACGCTTGGAATTAGCTAGAGTTTTTGCTTTCATCAACCCATCAGCTGGCCCAGATCATCGGGCGGCCATCTTGTTTGGGCGAAACTAAGACAGCGCTTGATACCCTGTAGCATTTTTCTCGTAACTTCATCGGCCAGAATGTGAGCCTTCTCGTCACTCTTGCCCTTCTCCGTTTCATGTAGTTTTTCGCGTGCGCTACGCTCATGGATACCAACCATCGTCACTCCGATCGGCCACGCCGCCTTGCCGATGCTCAAGCGCAGATAAGCGTCGTTGGCGTCTACGTACCGCTTCGATTGCGCGAGATGAGTGATTTCGAGGATTGGTGCCAGCAGTGTGCGAGGGAGTGTGTTGCTCTCGAGCTTCCGGAAGAGGGGCGTCAGGTTGGAGATGGCGGTCATGTGGTTCTGCAGGGCCTTTTTGCCGCTGAATGACTCCTTGACTTCTGGTGCGCGACGGGCGAGTGCGAGCTGCCATTCGCTGAGCAAAAGGTCGAAATAAGAGGCGATTTGTCGCTGCAGGAGGGTGATGCCTTCTTCGTCTTTGGGGACTGACGTGGGCACTTTCATATCGGCTTCCCGGACAAGTTCGAGACTTGTTGGGATCGGTCCGTTGGTCATCTTCACCACCTTTGCGACAGAGGTGTCCGTCAACTTGCGATAGCGGTGCAGTCGTTGAATGTGCGTCTCGCCGAATAGTCGTCGAGGTTCTCCAAGGTCTTGTAGATGCTGTAATAGCACATCCTCCTCGATGTCCTGCTCGCCTTCCTTCAAATCATCCCCATCCTCCTTCTTCTCCAACGGCGGTAGACCTAATCGCTTCCTCCTTGCACTCTCCTCTGCTTCGGCCTCCTCCTCTGCCCTCTTCCTGCTCTCCTCCGCGAGTCGTCTCTTCTTCTCTTCTCGCGCGAAATTCTTTTCCGCCTCCTCTTCGTCCCTCTTGCGTTTCTTCTCTAATCGCTCCACCCGCGCCTTCTCCAGTTCTTCCTGTTCCCGCAGATAGTCCGCGTGCCGCTGTGCTTCGACTTCCGATCGCTTGAGGTATTTCTTGCCGCCATCGGTAGCACTTTTGGGGCCCGAGGCGGCTATTTGAGACTTCATGAGACTGGCGAAATCCATGACGACGGTTGGATCGTTGTAATGAGGCCTGTCACTTGTAGTGAAAGTGGAGGGATCAGGTATGGGCACGATGGGCAACTCTGCAGCGGTAAATTTAAGTCATGGGAACGATCACGACTTTTGTCACGCGTCGCTGCTCTGCGACAACATCATTGGAACTTTCGCATGCGACTGTATACCGCAGCAAACAGCACTCACACCCGCAGCCTGCGCCGTGTCCTCAGCACCAGATCCACCCTTCCCAATGTTACCACCCTAAAAGCAACGCCACAAGCTCTTTTTCAGCCAAATCGCAAACATGTCCCTCCAACCCTCCGCAGCAACCAAAGTCGACCGAACATCGACCACACCCTTCCTCCTCCGCCTCTTCTGGCGCCAGTCCCGCGCCCTCGAACCCTACGAATTCTCCGTGACGCCTCCAGCAGACACATCCAACATCACCGACTACACCTCGCTCCTCCCGTCCTCGATTCGTCAACAAAGCGTCCAAATCTACACATGGCCGACTTGCACCTTGGCAGAGTTGACGGGCCTCCTCACAAGCGTGCTACCTGAAGGCGTGCTCCCGACACCCGCGGTGGGTACAAGGTTAGTATATCGTCTTGTGTTTCCTGATACAAGGAGTGTGAACGGCGACAGCGGGCGCGGCAGATGGATCGATCGGGTTTTGGGCAGCGTGGTGGTTGGCGGGGCACGAGAGGCGGTGTCTGATGCAGTGATGGACGTGGAAGGGGAGGACGCGGCAGCGAATGGCGATGGAAAGCACAATCTTGAGGGCGATGCGGAGAAGACGCTGGCGGACGCGCGCTTCGTCATTGGCGATTACGTGGTGTGCACGATTTACCCTCCCACGGCGGACGGGCGCGTTGCACCGCTGCCTCCTGCCAGAGGAGCGAGGGAGCCTTATGCGCCTCCTCGGGGAGGACCGCGGGAGAACGGGTTTGGCCCTCCGAGGGGCGGTGGTGGGTATCGTGGTCGAGGTGGAGGCGGGGGGTTTGGCGCGCCGCCGCCTCGAGGCGAGTGGAGAAGAGGCCAACGTTTGCCGGATTACGACGTGGGAGGGGGTTACAGGGGCGGCGGTCGGCCTTACTAGCAGTCTGGCGACCTTTCTGACTCTGGCGCTATCATTGATCGCACGTCTGGGATTCCTACTGCGCCGCGCGCATTTCGTGGGTACTTTGGTGGGAGAGGTCGAGGGCAGTTCTACTAGCAAACGACTTGAGACTTTTAGCGAGGCGTCGAGGAGTGTTTGTGATGGATCGAAGGGTTTGCAGGTATCTGGCGTGAATGAGAAACACGACCAGGCAATGTCTCACAAGGTCTCCCTCGTGTCTACACTGTACCATGGCCCAGCCCCTGCAGATGAGCTCATCGTCTCCTCGCCACCCAAAAAGCAGGCCGGTAGACATTCTGCAACATGCTCGTCGGATCCTGGATATACCCGGTTTCAGGAGCCGGCTTCTGCTCCAACATCTCGAATCCAAACCGCTCAACCAATGCGAGTACTTCGTCATTCGCAAGCTCAAATGAGCCCGGCTCTCCAATCCCCTCGTTCCTACCACGTGCTGAGTGATGGCTGTTTGTGTTCGTGGAGAGTGTAGAGTCTGAATGCCCATGCGGCGATTGTCGATTCTTCTCGCGTTCTGCAGGTGTGGGCGTGGATTCGAAATGCCAGAGCAGCGGGCCAAGGTTGATCCAGACACCGCCAGGTTTTAAGCAATGCTTAATCGTCTCGATGTAGCTGATGATGTTCGGTGCAGTGTCGATGAAGAAGCACGTTACCACGGAATCGAAGGAACCCTCATACTCGGCTTGTCTGTACAGTTGGCAGAAATCCCCTGCTGTCATGGACATTCGTTCGCTGTAATGCACGGACGATTGGGTGTCGGCTGCAGTGGTTTCTAAGGTCGTTGCTGGATGGACATCGGGAATTGCGACTGCTTGCAGCTGGTGTGCGCGGGTCAGGTGGTTGCTAAAGTTCAACGCCCATGGGTAGAGTCTGTGTTGTCCCGCAGTCGACGTGTAGTTGAGGATGTAGTGTGAAGCGAGCAATTGGTGATAGGAGATCTCATTGCCCTCGACCGTGTAGCCTGCTAGACACAAATCTAATACGAGACGACCTAATCCGGCGCCGGGAACCAGGACGCGTTGTCGATGGCGGTCCGCGGGTCTATTTGCTGGAAGGTGAGTCGACAAAGCAGTGAAGATGGGCGAGTAGGCCGCATGGCGCTCCGCAGAGCCCTCATCAGACCAGTCGCGGTAGAATTGGCGTATGGTCGAACGAGCTTTGTCGAGATCGTTTGGCGTGGCCTGTCCTTTCCATGACCCGTCGGCCGGATCTAGACCAAACGCTGGCAGCCCGACTTCGAGGATGGCCTCAGCAATATCGGCGTTGGAATCGATCGCCTCGTCTACAGCGCTCAGGGTACTTGGCAGCGAGAACGGTGGCTCCGATAGAATGTCACTGTGGGCTGAGGGCAGGCTGTAGAAGGACAGGCGGCGGAGATGGGTGATGTTGTAGTGAGCGGCTTGTCGGTATTGTCTGGAAGCCAAGAGGATTGGTGAGATTCATTTCTATACGTCTTGGCTACGAGAGTGCAACGGTGTGCCGACGATGGAAACACTCCAAGAAGTAGGAGAAGGTAGTAGATTGAACAGGACGAAACAGAGCAAGACTTACGTACCGGAAGGAGTCCAGCGCAGCAGACAACACCCGCCGCTCCTCCGGATCTGACAGAGGGTCTGACGCGTCGTATGAACTGCCACTCTCACGACCTCCATCATCCGCCATTGTAAGTGCGCGACGCTGGTTGTTGCGCCGAGTGTCAAAAGGTTCGGGTTCGCGAGCAAAGTGTGGGACTCGCGATGGCGCGATTAATCAGCATCCTCCGACTGCAACCAACATTGGACGGATGAACCTTGGCACGGTAGGTACCTCTTACTCAAAGCTTGTAAGCCGATTTGAAGCCGTTGTTCGAGATCAGGCGTATCTGATACTTGGGAGACGGGCCTTTGCACTCGGAAACTCCCTCTTTCTCTATCCCGCTTTTTGTGGCCTGGTTTGGATCACCCTACCGTGATGACCGCCCCGGGGACTCGGTGACGAGCGATGACGCCGACGTATCCGACGGAGCTAGGCCGTCAAGACCTACAACCTGTCAGCATGGACGGAGCGGCCGGACCTCCGTCCAACGGCGGTCAGCCGCCGTCGAGACTGAAAATCAACACGGGCACTGGTGCTCTGGCCAGTATCGCGTACAATTCTACTGCAGACCATGCGCCGTCGTCCGATGATGAACCCAATACCCCGATGGCAGTCTACACCGACAATTGCCAAACAGCCATGTGTGTTAGCATTAGCCGGGAGCAGACGAGACTGATGTCCCCGGCGACACCTGCTCTCGAGAAGGCAGCGGCGCTCGAGAAGGCTGGCGGCTTTTCCTTTGATGGTTTCGGTGGGAGCGACGATGCTCTGGTGCAGGAAATGGAGGAGGATGATGGTGGAGAGGAGGAGGCTCAGGCGCCAGAGGCGAACGGCCAGGCCGTTCCCTTGCAGCCGGAACCGACTGCTTCATCGTCAGAGCAAGTGTCTGCGTCCTCTACTCTGGACCGCCCGACCTCAACCTCGCAATCTGAGCTTTCCACAGGCCGTTCCAAAGAGCAACTGCACGCCAGACAGAAGCCAAAGTCGGGCATCTTCGAAGGCATATTCACCAACAGGCAGGCCGAAAGTGGAGATACTACTTCGGAGGCCACCTCCTCACATAGATCCATCCTCTCGAACCTAACACACCTCCCCAAACACTTTTCTTTCTCCTCGAGACACGGTTTCGAGACCGACTCGAATTACCAGACCTCGAATTCGAGCTTGCAGCTCGCGTCAAGCAAATCTTCTTCCCAGGACACCCACGTGGATACTTCGATTCCACCAGATGTTGCCAACAATACCTCGAAAAGTCCCGTCGCCTCTGCCCTGTCACCAACATCTCCTCTGCGACGCTCTACTTCAGACTCCAGCCTTGCTGTTCATCGCGCGCTTACCCGTGTTGAGTCCCTTGGAGATGACAGTCGCTTTGAAGATGTCCACGACCAGGTCAACAGCAGGTTCAAGGCCATCAAGGATAGCTGGCAGGACGCCAACTTCAAGCTTCCCGGCGTGCCGGCTGTGAAAGTGTCGAGTCTCACCGCGGATTCCATTCGAGCGCGCGTGGGCTCTCTCACTCCCAAGCAGAATACAAGATCCTTGTCTCACACACCCAGCGAGACGACATCTTCGAGCCACTCGAAGCCCACAGATCCCATGACACGCCATCCATATGCCGACGTTAAAGCCGCCATGACAGATGCGGCCTCGGACAGCATGCATCCTCATCCACATTTCCATCGAGCTTTAGAACAGTTGGAAGGTGACGTTGTGATCCTGGGAGGATACCGAGGATCGATTCTCCGCTCTGCGAAACCACCTCATCGTCAAGTCTGGGTGCCAATCAAGGTCGGCTTGAATCTACGAAGGGTCAACTTGGAAGTGGGTTTCAACGAGGATGACGATGAAAGGGCAACAGAGCGGATCATACCTGATGGCATGCTGACTCACATCGGGCCAGTGGATATCTCGAGACGACTGCTTAAGCGCCTGCGTCTATGCGATAATGCTCAGGCAGGAAAGCTTCGAGTGCACGAATACGGCTACGATTGGCGCCTTACACCCACTCATCTCAGTCAGCAACTCGTGAAATACCTTGAAGGCTTACCGTGTAATCGAAAAGGCACCACGCAAGGGAAGCGAGGTGCAACAGTCATCGCTCACTCGCTAGGTGGCTTGATCACGAGACACGCAGTCAATCAGCGACCCGATTTGTTCGCCGGAGTGCTGTACGCCGGAGTACCGCAGACGTGCGTCAACATTCTCGGTCCACTACGAAATGGCGACGAAGTACTCATCAGCAACCGAGTACTCACCGCACAAGTCAATTTTAGCATCCGGACCAGCTTTGCTCTGCTCCCATTGGACGGGCGATGCTTTTTCGACAAAGACACCAAAGAGCAATATCCGGTCGACTTCTTCGATGTCAACACCTGGGACGAGCTCAGGCTATCTCCCTGCATCAACCGGCCTTTACCGCCACTGCAGCCGCCTCCGAAACCCACCGGTCTCCAGGGCTACGTGAACACCGTGGCGAACATGCTACCAAGCCTACCTCATCATGGCCGGAAAGAGAGCTCGGAAAATGCAAAAGTGACGACAGCAGGCGGGGCAGCGGCTGCCAATCCCGCCTCCTCGCACGCCGTATCATCAAAGGACCAAGACAAGGACTTGAGCGTTCGCACAGCCGTCACCGTCCCGCGAGACGAAGCAATAGCATACCTACGCCGTACGCTCGCGAGCGTCAAAAAGTTCAAAGAAGAACTGGCCTTCCGAAACGACCACGCGACAGCGAACGTCTACCCGCCCGTCGCCGTCATCTACGGCAAATCGACGCCTACCGTCTACGGAGCGCGAGTGGATGGCCGAGAGGGCATCAAGCATGCTGATGCCTACGACGACCTCGCATTCGCCAGCGGGGATGGAGTGGTTCTTGCGCGGGCTGCTATGGTACCTGAGGGGTATAAGGCTTGCGGGATTGTGGCGAGCGATCGGGGGCATGTTACGTTGCTGGGGGATTTGGATGCTGTGGGGAAGTGTTTGAATGCTGTTATTCGGGCGCGGCGGAAGGGATTTGGGACTGGGAAGAGTTGATACATGTCAATATGTCACAGTAAACGTATAGATTATGTGTATAAGGTATGAAGCATTGCTTGAGATCTGAAGGTGTGGTTGATTCCTGCCCCACCACGGCAAGTCCACTTCACCCCCACATCCACATAAATTCATGTCCTTCTCGACTTCACATCGCAACACCAACGCCTATCCCACCCTTGAACCCCGCCGCACATCAACCATGGCCAACCCCAGAATAGAAGAAGTGGAGGACTCCTCCGACGATGACGCGAACCTCAACGTCGACGACCCGGACGAAATGGACCTCGACGCCTTCGACTTCGCCCGCCCGCAAGGCACCCTAGGCCAAACAGCACTCACCCCATCCAACCTCCCCGCCGCCTCCCAAGCAATCCCCTCCACGCCCTCCCAACCGCAACCCCCACCGCAAATGTCCGCCGCCGAGCGCGAGCGCCTAGCCAACGAACACCGCGAGAAGTCCAAGCACTACCAATGCATCTACCCCGTGTACTTTGACGCTTCGCGCTCGCGCGACGCCGGGCGCCGCGTGAAGAAGGAGGAGGCGGTGGCGAATCCGCTGGCACGCGAGATTGTCGAGGCGCTGCATCATATTGGGAATACGCTGGGCGTGCCGTTGCAGATTGTGTTTGAGCCGGCCAAGTGCCATCCTAAAGACTGGGCGAACCCGGGGCGGGTGAAGGTGCTGGTGAAGCAGGATGGGACGGCGGTGAACAAGAAGATTGGGAATAGTATGTGCTTCCGCAGAACGTGGGTGGAATGTGGGTAACTAACGATTCTTCCTGCAGAACACTACCTCCTCAAACTCATCTCCGCCTACCTCCTCTCCCACCCTACAACACCGGAAGCACCGATGAAGCTCCGCATCTCCGGCCTTCCTATGCCGAAAGAAGCGCCGCCGCCCCCCGCCATTCCGCGCGGCTTCAAAATGGGGGAGATCCTACCGCTGCACTCGCCTGCGCTGAGTGGAGGCGGGGTGAGTGAGAATTTCTTCAAGGATATGATGCAGGAGATGGGCGGGCAGATGCCGGAGGGTTTAGAGGGCATGGCGAATATGGCGGGCATGGGAGCTGGGGGTGGTGGAGGGGGGCCGAAGAAGATTAGGGTGAAGCAGAGGCGGTGATAAGTCTTTCTCAGGACCACGTATTCATACAATATAGACGCATCATCAGTCTATTACAGACCACGATCACAGTCCAACAATTCCTACATGTCTAGTCTATATCCAGTCATCATTGGTCGTCAGCTTCCTCGTCGTCATCCTCTTCGACAATCTTCTCCACAATCAAATTCCCGCTCCGTCCAATGCGATCCCGAATGCTCCCTCCTTTCTCCAATCCATATGCTTCACGGGGCATCGGCGATACCAGCTGGAACTTGAAGTCGTGCTCGTAGCCTTCCGGCTCCAGCGCCTGCTTCTCCGACACTTCTGCCTCACCATTCGACAGTAGATCGTAACACTCAACAAAAGCATACAACTCCTCAAGATCGGCGTCCGCCCGGAACTTGCGCACCACGCGCTCCCCATCCGGCATACGAATGCTCATGCGCACCGCATCTTTGACAGCCTCGCCTGGTTCTGATGGTAGACTTTGTGCCCTCCATCGTCTCCACTGATACAGCTTTCTTGCCTGCTCTGCCGCCCTCTCCTCGCGTTCCCGCTCTTCTCGCTCCGCCTTCTCCTTCGCCGCAGCCTCCTCCTTCTTCTTCCGCGCCTTCTCCCGATCTTGCGCCAGTGAGCGCTCGTACGCGCTCTCCTGCTCTTGTCGAATATTGCGACTCGCTTGCTGCTCTTCTCTCTGCCGCTTGACGCGCTCGAGTTCCGCATTGTGCGTCTGCATCGCGCCTTGCAATTTCGCGATCAAGTCACCGGCTGCAACCGGTCCGGCGGAGGTGGCGATTTTCGACATGGCGGATGCTGACACCGACGGTGTGTGGCAGATGAGGGTGGCAAAGGGGAACTTGGTAGCGTTGAGCGCGGTGGCGACTTGGTATGCTTCGGCGTCTTGCACTGTGCCGGCCCAGAGGAGGATGTTGTTCTCCGGCTGCTGGACAAAGTGGACGAATTCGGGGGAGAGGAGCGTTTCGCGGACAAAGGGGGCGGTGTCGTCGTGTTCGGGGGAAAGGAGGACGACGAGGAAATATTTGAGGTCGCGTTTGGCGATGTCGAATACTTGCGCGTACCCTTCTTCATGGAAGGGGAGGGTGGCGTGCGTGACGCCGTATTCTTCTTCAAACTCCCGCATAAAGCGCGCTGCGGTGTCGCGGGGATTGAGTTGCTTGCGGCCGGTGTCTCGAGAGGGGCGCGAGGCTCGGCCAGACCAGATGCGGGCGAGGAGTCGGGGGAGGACGGGGAAGAGGTAGCCGACTGCGCCGAACACACGCTGGAAGATGGCGTAGGTGAGATTGAAGGGGAGGAGGAGAATGGACAAGGGGAACGGCAAGGGTTGTGTGAGCTGGCCTTCCGGTGTTGCTACGACTCTTGGTGCCTCTTCAAGGCCATTCCGACTCCGTGAGCTCGAGGTCGAGTGACGCGGAGACGATAAGCTGTGCATCAAGGTCTCGGATCGTCTCGAGTGCGCGGGCGGGGGAGGAGCGGCGGCAGCCTCGGCGACGGGATCGATGGTTTCCGCATCGCCGTCGAAGAAGCGGGTGATGGCTATCTGTGCGTTCCACTGGCATTTCTGCAGGAGAGGCACGGCGGTGGAGAGGTCTTGGTCGGTGACGGAGGTGAATTGCTGGAGGGCGAGCTGCTGCTCCTCGGTGAGGTGGGAGAGGTCGAGGGTGTCTGCCATGGTGAGATTAAGAGGTGATGGATGGACGGAGCATCGTCGACTGGCTCAAGCGCGTACAGAAGACGATGAAAATGGTGGATGAAGGACACGGAATAAAGTAGGTGAATGTCGAAGATTACCTATTCGAGCGATCCCCCGCCAAAGCAAGCGCGAAAGCTTAAATGGCGACCTCTCCACCCCGGACATCATCCTCACCTCCATCATCCATTCCATTCGGCCACGCGTGGCTTTCCTTCCACTCTTTGCCAGCTGGCCCGCAGGTGGACGAATTGATCGAAAATGACTTGCTGACCCTTCTGCTCCAGTCTTGGCTCACAATGGCGATACGACATACAGCAGGAGTGACCGCGATTGACTTGAGCCCACCGTAGCTTCTACTCGACTCGAGTCTTGCATGAGTTGGCCTTGTCGATTGAATTGAAGGTGCGTACCAACGCCCACCTGCGTGTATTTTTACCCTGCGCACTGTGGCCTTTGACTCTTCCTCGCCACACTCTTCCTCGGCACCATCCATGGCTCCCGATCCACCACGAAATGTTGCTGACCAACGAGAAGCCCACTCGATATCACCCAGGCATTACGAGCCTGTCTCTGGCCGTCACCAGCGATTTCCTTCTACACCAGAAAGGCCTTCATTCACTGCAGCCAACAAGCCCCAGCGATATTCCAACTTTCCCATCGAAAGCTGGCCCCACCCTGTCTTCATCCCTTCAACATACTTTACCACTCCTGGGCATCGACTCCCCCAGCAACCGAGCTCCGCCTCGACTTTTCCATCCACGAGACCCAGGAGATCTCAGCCCACCCAGCTTCACACTTCAGCTTCTACTTCCCACTTTTTCCGCGCTCCAGGACCCCCTACTTTCTCGCCATCCTGTTGCTTGAATCCGGAATTTGTCCCAAAGGGTCATAGAACGCCTCATAGAGCCCCGGGTAAACGAAGGCGAGATCTTCGAACGCGCTCTCACTCGACACAGTTTGGGTCCGTCTCAACTCGGAGCAGTGATTATGATATGGCCGCAGGATTCCAACGCATGTCTGGAGATGCGAGGCGATTCCAATCTTCCTCTGGCCTGAACCGCTCCGAAAACCGCGCTCCAATGAGCAACGTACTGTGCCGTAACGGTCCTCAGTGCCGCAAATTCCAAGAAGGTTATTGCGATCTTCCATCATCCTCCCACGAAGCAAGCTCACCGAATGACAGGGACATGTAATTTCAATCATGACTTCAGCGCTGTCCCTTCAAACGGGCTTGGGCTGTGAGTGTCTCATCTCTTACGCCTATGATGAAGTCTCTGGCTGATGGTGTTTTAGACCGAAGAAGGCGCTCAATATCGATTCGCCCGCCTTTACCCCGACATTCTCTCCTACTATCCCAAGTGTACAGCTGTCGAAGCTTGGCATCTCTCCCAAGGCCGCTTCGGCGGCCGTATTCACCCCTAAAGGCTCCGGTACGATGAATCGCGATCGGCCTTTTGGATCGCCGCTAATATTTCACAGGTGCCGTGACACCTGCAACGAAAAGCCATTCCAAGGAGTCATCTGGCGAGTTCATCCCACAGCAAACATTCCAGCCGACTCCACAGTTCAACGAATTTGTGCCGGGGCAAAGCTTTATTCAACAGCAACAAACACAGGTATGTCTAGTTATTGGACGTGGCAATCAAGCAATCGGCCTTTCGTCTCATGTCATTTCAGCTCGACCCTCAAGTGCTTCAAACCCACTTGGACGCTTACAATGATCCGTTCCTCACACAATCAGGAATGGCCAACCTGGATGGAGCTCAGGCCCAGATGAATCCATATGCCTCGCCCACCGCCGGAGTTGCCGGCCAACAATTCTTCCAAGATCCTTCAAGTTACAAGCATCCCTTAAACTATCATCTCTACGCTTCAGTTGGGCCACGGCGAGAGAACCTGATGGCGTACCAGCGCAACACGGCCGACTTTTTCATCCCGGATACCTTACGCGAGGATTTGCAGCGCAAAGCCGAGGCCACCCTGCAAACGTTCAGCAACAGCACACTGCCACACAGCGTAGAGTATTTCCACTCGCTCGTCGCTCTCGACACGAACAACCAAAAGGGACAGAGTATCTTCGGCTATCAGAGCTGGCTATACAAAGCAATTTCTAGTCGCGATGGCCATACATACGCATTGCGACGAATCGAAGGCTTCCGGTTGACAAGTGAGGCTGCTATCCGGACTGTGCAGAACTGGAAGCGTATCAGCAACAGCAGTCTTGTGCAGGTGCACGATGCATTCACCGGCCGATGGTTCAACGATAGCTCTCTTATCATCGTGACAGACTATCACCCGCTATCGCAGACTCTGGCAGACAAGCATTTTGCGGCTGGCAGACATGTGGGCGGCCGTCCCAATTCGCACATTGTCCCCGAAAATGAGATCTGGGCATACATCGTGCAGATTGCCAGCGCGCTGAAAGCCATCCACGACGGTGGCTCGGCAGCGCAGACTGTGACTGCGTCCAAGGTGCTTCTGACCTCGAAGAACCGTGTACGGGTGAATGGATGCGGAGTTCTGGATATCGTGCAGTATGATCATCGCAAGCCCGTCGACGAGCTCCAGCGCGCCGATCTGCAAGACCTCGGCCGTCTGATCCTATGCATCGCCGCTCGGAACCCCACGGCGTACAATCAGATCCCAAAGGCCCTCGACACCGTCAGCAGATCCTACACCGAGAGACTGCGAGCGTGCATCGCGTGGCTGGTGACGCCTCCACCATCTGCACAGCAAGATCCAGCAGCCTCCCCCGAGCCCCAGCACCAGCTGCTCTCCGACTACAACATCAATATGCTCCTCAACAACATCGCCGATAAAGTCATCACCGCCTTCGACAGCGCGCTGCACCACGAAGACGAGCTCTCGTCGAACCTCATGCGCGAGCTCGAAAACGGCCGGCTCGTCCGCCTCCTCACCAAACTCAACATCATCCTCGAAAGACCCGAACTCGCCCCAGCGACCACATCCCACCACCACAACAACAACAATCACCACCACCAATCAGCCCCCGGCGCCCCCTCGTCTTCCTCAACCCCCACCCCCTCCCTCCTCAACCAGCCCTCAACCGCCTGGTCCGAGACAGGCGAGCGCTACTACCTCAAACTCTTCCGCGACTACGTCTTCCACCAAGTCGACCACAAGGGCCGCCCCGTGCTGGACCTGGGCCACATCCTCGCCTGCCTGAATAAGCTGGATGCCGGCGTGGACGAGAAGTTGCAGCTGATGAGTCGCGACGAGCAGAATATTTTCATCGTGACGTTTCGCGAGGTGAAGAGGGGGTTTGAGGCGGCTTGGGGCGAGATTTCGAAGGCGAGTAATCCTGCTAGGCGGTAGGGGACAAGAAGATTGGAGGGAAAGGGAAGGGGAGGAGGTTGGAGAGGAGGGTGTAGTGGATGTTTGCTTGACTGTCTGTTACATGGATACATACAGTGTGGATAAGGTAGATGGCAGAAGTAGGAAATGAGAAAGATTTGTTTCGGAAAAGCCTTGCCAGTCGTTTTGTAGTACAACTAACTATTCAAAAGTAGGTCGCCTTTAATACCGCTTGAACGCTTCGCTTCGTAAAGTCATCAAAACATCCCCCTTCACAAGCAAATTCCCTTTACTCGTAAAGATCCATCTCGCCCGCATCCCCATTCAATTCCTCCAACGCCTCATCCCCATCGAACATCTGATCATCCTCGCTCATCTCGCTATCGCTCTCGCCATGATTCGGCAGCACAATGATATGTCCATCCTCAAGCTCCACCCTCGCCGTCTCGCCGTCCTTGATGGCACCACGGAGGATCAGCACCGCAAGGCGATTCAGCACCTCTTTCTCGATAAGACGGGCCAGCGGCCTCGCGCCGTAAGCGGGTGAATATCCAGCAGCGCCGAGGTAGTCCTTGACATCGTCGTCGAGCTGGATGCGCACATTGCGGCCGTTGGTGAACAGGCGCTTCTGAATCTCATCCAGCCGCACGTCCACGATCCGGCGGATTTCCTTCTTCGACAGCCGGTTGAAAATGACGATGCTGCTGATGCGGTTCAGGAATTCGGGGAGGAAGTAGTTCCGCAAAGCAGCCATGACGAGCTCCTTTGTCGTCGGATCCACGCGGCCGTCGGGCGCGTTGGGTTTGCTGAGGTACTCCGCGCCGAGGTTGGAGGTCATGACGACGATGCAGTTCTTTGCGTCGACGACGCGGCCTTGGCCGTCGGTGATGCGGCCGTCATCCATGAGCTGCAGCATGACGGTCAGGACTTCTTTGGCCGCTTTCTCGACCTCGTCGAAGAGTAGGATGCTGAAGGGGCGGCGGCGGAGGGCTTCGGTCAGCTGGCCGCCGGCGTCGTGGCCGACGTAGCCGGGTGGTGCGCCGATCATGCGCGAGAGGGAGTGCCGTTCTTGGTACTCGGACATGTCGAAGCGGATCATGGCTTTGGGGTCGTCGAAGAGGAATTCGGCGAGCGCTTTGGTGAGCAGCGTCTTACCGGTGCCTGAAGGTCCGCAAAAGAGGAAGGATGGCGGTTGGCCTGGGTTGGAGAGGCCGGAGCGCTGCAGACGAATGGCGTTGGCAACGGACGTGACGGCTTCTTTCTGTCCGATGACTTGCGCTCCGAGCACCTTTTCCATCTGGAGCAGTTTGTCCTTTTCCGTGGTCTTTAGTCTGGTGACCGGAATGCCAGTCCATCGAGCAACAATCTCGTTGATTTGATCGGGTCCCACGGCATCGGCGACGAGAGGCTCGCCATTGGACATGTGCTGCTCTTCGCGCTCGGCCGCGGCCTTTTGTTGTTCGAGGACTTGAATGCGAGCTTCGACGTCGGGGATGGCGTAGTACTTCAAGTCGGAAGCAGTCTGGAGATCTCGCGTCCGCTCTGCTTCTTGCTGTTTGACTCGGAGTCCATCGAGCTTGATCTTTTGCTCCTGGATCTCGAGAGACCGTTGCTTTTCGCTCTCGTACTTTTCGCGGAGCGGCCGTAGCTCTTCTTCGACATTCGCCTTCTCCGCTCGTGCCTCTTCGAGTCTGGCTTTCGAGGCTTCGTCTTTTTCGCGATCGAGAGCGTGGATCTCAATCTCCAGCTGTCGTAGCTTCCGTTCCATGTCGTCTAGAAGTTCCGGTTGAGACTCCCGGGTCACTCTGACTGCTGCAGCCGCCTCATCAATCAAGTCAACGGCAGAGTCGGGAAGCCTTCTCTGTGTGAGATAGCGAGCTGCGAGAGTCGCGGCAGATACAATGGCACCATCGAGAATGGTGACACCGTGGTGAACTTCGTACTTTTCCTTCAGCCCACGCAGAATGGAGACGGTCTCGCTGATCGAGGGCTCTTTCACCAGCACCTGCTGAAATCGTCGTTCGAAAGCCTGGTCCTTTTCGATGTACTTTCGGTACTCGGCCAAAGTGGTTGCACCGATACAATGAAGCTGACCGCGAGCCAACATGGGCTTCAGCAGATTGGCTGCGTCCATGCCGCCCTCTCCGGAGCTTCCTGCACCCATGAGAAGGTGGATTTCGTCGACGAAGAGCACAATCATCTCCTTGCTCTCCTCAATCTCCTTCAGCACGCCCTTCATTCGCTCTTCAAACTCGCCTCGGTATTTGGAGCCGGCCACGATCGAGCCGACGTCAAGGGACAGAAGTTTGCAAGCCGCAAGCCCAGAGGGCACATCCGCATTGACGATCCGGCTCGCCAGACCTTCAACAACGGTAGTCTTACCGACACCGGGCTCGCCGATCAGGACGGGGTTATTCTTCGTCCGTCTTGACAGGATGCGAATGACTCGTCTGATCTCATCTTCGCGTCCAATGACGGGGTCTATTTTGCCCTCCCTCGCCATGGCCGTCATGTCGATTGTGAATTTCTTCAAATTCTCGTGGTCATCTTCGGCATCGGCGGTCTTGCTGTCGACTCTCCGCGTGCCTCGGATTTGCGTGATTGCTTCGTCGATGATCTTCGCGTTGGGAACGTTGGACTCTTGCAGACACCGCAGAATAGTGGGGTCCTGCACGAGCGCCTGAATTAAATGGTCGACAGCAATGAAGCTGTCCTTTTGCGTCTTGGACAAATCATTCGCGCCTCTCAGCACCTTCGAAAAGGCGGGTGAGACGCCGACTTGCTCTGGCGGAGGATCCTGGCTAGGTAACCGGACCAGCGCCTTTTTCAGAGCTCGATCGAGCAGCTGCACATCGCCGCGTGCTCGCTCGACCACCTGTTTGAAGAGAGATGCCGGTGGAGGTCCATTTTGCTGGTCCTTTGACTGGTCGTGAGGGTCTTCGAGCGCGACTGCAAGATGGATGGGTTGGAGCTGGGAGTGCGCATACTGCTGCGCGAGGTCTTGCGCCTCTGTCAGCGCGGCGGTCGCGCGGTCGGTGAAGTTTTGCAGATTCCCCGAAGTCATGGCTGCGAGAATGTAGTGTTGTAAGCAATTCGAGTCAGGCTGAGACTCGATGCCTGTCGGTGTAGCGTTGGGTTGAGCGCAGCTGAGAGACCGAGCAGTCGAGTATATATGCACACTCGAGTGTCTGGTCCCTAGTTCAGTTGTCGCGAGATGTCAGTATTGAATTGAGTTTGTGGAGAAGAAGAAGAGAAGTTGGTATAACAGTTGTATGAAGTTGCGTGAATGCTGGCAGCGCCTACCTCATTCGGGAAGGTTCTGGTCGGCCCTCGTGTTTTCTAGGCGTTTCTTCGGGACCGGCCCGCTCCGGGAAGTCTAAATTTGACGTATGTCACGAGCAACGAGAACAACATCTCTGTCGAAGGTGAACGTAGAAGCAATCAAGAGTATATGTCAATTCAATATTTTGCACGAATAACATGGTCGTAGGTGGTCAATCTCACTTCAACGATTTTAACGCTGTCATGCTGTACAAACCGCTTCGAGCAGCGATTGTTTCTGCTGTCCATTGATCTCGTCAGAATATAATACCCTTGCTGCCAAACACATCCTCCCAAACATGAAGTGATCCTGAACTAATCGTCTGTCAGCAAGAGACCAAGCAAAAGATAAGCAAGCTTGACAAAAGCGCAAATCCGACGGATTCAGTAGGAACAATTGGTTAATAGAAAAAGCAGTCTCCATCATCAAAACATGATTGCAGAGAGTACGAGAAAGGGTGATCTCATCACATCGTCAAAGACACAAGACAGCAAACGCAAACAAAGACGAAAAACGAGCCACGTACCTGAAAAGATGAACAAAAGCACCCCTCACTCGGCCTTCGGCCTCTCCATCGCAGCCTCGTGCTCCGACCCCGAATTCCCATTCTCCTTCTCCATCTCCACCCCCTCGACGCCCATCTGCTCCTCAATCTCGGCGCGCTGCGCGCCCGTAAGCTGACTCATGTCGATTTCAATCTTGGGGCCCTTGTAGTTCTTTCGCCCGTCCACGAACCATTGGATCACGCTGATCATGAGCACGATGGCGAAGGCGACGATGCAGTAGTTCATATTGGAGCCCGTGACGGGGAGGGCAGGAGGGAAGACGAAGAGGACGGTGGTGAGGATGACGTAGGCGATTCCGAGGAGGTTGGCGGGCCAGGCGAGCCATTCTGGGAGGGCGAAGGCGCGGGCTTCGGGGAGCATGCGTCTGCCGCGGAGCACGTTGATTGCGACGGGGATGCCGTAGGTGAGGCCTAGAGCGACGACGGAGGCGGAGATGATGGCGTTGAAGGCGCTGGTGGAGCCGAGATCGATCAGGCCGAAGATGACGACGACGATGACGGTGAGGGCCAGCGATTCCAGTGGGACATCCAGCGTGGGATGGACACGTGCGAGGAATTTGGAGAATGGGAGGCCGCGATCTCGAGCGAAGGCGTAGGTCATGCGGGAGCTGGTCGTCATGATCGAGATGCCTGCGAACATCAAGCACGCGAGGGGGAAGATTAGCAGGCACACGGTGCCTGCCCTGCTGCCGGTGGCGGTGAGGAGGATCTGACCGAGGGGCCCGTATGTGGAGCTAATGACCTGGTTGATGGGCCCGGCAACAAACAGCAGACACATGAGGAAGATGAAGCCGGTCGACAATCCGATGAGGACGCAGTAAACGAGAATTTTGGGCGCTTCGGTTGCTGCGTTGGGAATTTCTTCGACCATGTGGGCCGTCGCATCGTAGCCTTGCAAGAAGTTAGCGGGAATAAACATGATGTAGGCCATCAGGTATACCTGTCAAGCCTAACCCGCCCTGTAGCAGACCGAGAAGCCAAGCAACGCCGTCTGGCCAGCCCGTGGTGTTGATAAAGTCGGCAAAGACAAGCTCGCCAGAGTTGTAATGAGGCGATGAGCATGCAAGTACCGTGATGGAGATGATGGTGAATCCGGCAATCGACCACGTGATGGCGAACTTGTTGACGTAGGGCAGAATCCTGTTGCCAAAGGCATTCACCATGGCTGCAATGAAAGTGTAGGCGAGGTAGAGTAGGAACTCATGCCAGGTCTTGGCCTTGTAGTTGGGGTGGAAGAGCGGAATGATGCCCACGATCAGGTCGCTGCCGAGCAGGCCAGCGGTGGCTGTCAGTGCCATCCAGCCAAAGACGTTGATCTGGAGAGGGTTAGTATGGTCTTGTAATACTATGTCGTGCAATGCCTACCCATCCGGTGATCCAGCTGAGCAATGGCTTCCATTTCGTCCAGGCCACCACTTGAACCCCTGGAGCGAATCAGCATGGTTTCAGCGACAATGAGTAGAATAGGTTACTCACAATGGTACTGGCCACCTGCTGTCGGGTACGCCGAAAGGAACTCCGCCAACGACGCAGCCAAACACAAGTTACAAATGCCCGCAGTCACCAGACCCCAAAGCACCGAAGTCGAGCCACCCGACGGCAGCGCAAGCGACAGCGAAGCAGAAAGCGCCGTCCAGGAGTTGAGAATGGCAAACGCCAGTCCCAGCATAGAGAGGGGCGAGAAATTGCGCTTCAGCTCCTGCTTGATGCCCAGCGCAGCGAGATGGTCGTGGTCGGCGATGCTGCTGTGCCGGCGGTCCGTGCCCCCGACCGCGCTCAGGCGGCGGGCAAAGTTGCTCTGGCGTCGTTCGGAGGGCATGATTTGCGTCTGCTGGCTCTCCTGGGTGTTGAAGCCCGGTCGGATTGCGCAGAGTTGGGAGGGGAGGAAGAGGGAAGAGGGAGGGGGGAGGTGGTGGTGGTGGTGGGAGAGATTACGGTGCAGCTCTCGCTATCGCGCGTGCGCCGCCGCCGTCGTGGGCTGCTGGTGCCGCCTCAGCCGGGCCGAAAGCAGCAAGTCCATGCACTCGGGGCGGCCGCGTGCGTGTCGCCAGGGTCTGGACTGATCGTGGAATCCGGGGTACATCCGCTTGCTTCCATGGCGATTGTGGAATCACGGGGAGGAGAGTATGACACAGGACGGGAAGATGAGGATTCTGTGCCTGGCCGGAGGAATTCTGTCCTTTCCAGTTTCCCGTGTAGCCTTTTGCCCCAGCATTAGCGAGTCTTGGCTTGAGCTTGTTCCTCGTCAAAATCCGGGGTCGCTCTCAAGTGATATCACGCCCTCACACAAGGTTCGGGCTACGGAACTCAAGATACGAAGGGAAGAGTTTCCATGCCGGGCAACAGCACGCTGAAGCAATACATGTTTACCTCGTGTCTAGATTTCTCTAACCTGACGACCCATTGCATACACTCATCATCACCTTCACAGCTTAGAAGGCGGCGTATCCTGTCGAAGCCTCACAACTCCCTAGAGCGTGACACGTTAGCCGAACAGCAACTCAGCAATCAATCAAAACACAACTCACCTCCTGCACACAACTCGCGACCAACAGGCCCTCCTTCGTATACATCCTCTGCATCACCAAGCCCCTCCCATCCCCACTCCAAGGCGTCTCGCTCTCCGTAAACAACCACTCGTCCGCGCGGAAACTGCGCGGGTTGTGGAAGTAGATGCTATGATCCAGCGACACCATCATGCCAATCTCCGGCCGCTGCTCCTGCGTAAACACCACCTCGTCCTTCTCGTTCACGTCCAGGCCGCGCAGCTGCGTAATCACGTCGTCGTCCACGCCCGTCTCGCGCAGCTTCTCTTCGCCTTTCGCTTTGAGTTCGCGGATCGTTTGCGGCGACATGTTGAACTGCCCGCCGTTGGGGCCTTTCTTGTCTGTCCGGTAGCGCCAGAGCTTGTGTGCGCGTGCTACAGTTCCGATGAAGTACGAGTCGCTCATGTATGCCAACGCGCTGCAGTGCGCCTGGTAGCCGCCTTCGTCGCTAATCCGTCCGCGCGCCCTGATCCATTGCCTGCTACGCTTGGTATGCAGGTCAGGGGAATCGTTATTGAGGATCTGCACCCGCTGGCTGATAAACGGACTATCGCCGCTGCGCGTCGCATCGCCCTCGTCATTCTCCCCCGGCGGCGGCAAGTCCTTCGACATGGGATGCGCATGGCTAATCTCCTTCTTCCCGCCCGCGCCTTCGCGCATGAACGACAGCGTAGTAGTGAAGATGGGCTGCCCGCGCTGCCGCGCCTGCACAGTGCGCGTGCAGAAGCTGCGGCCCTCGCGCACGTGCTCGACGTGGTAGACGATCGGCACTTCCGAGTTGCCGTTCAGCACAAAGTAGCAGTGCATGCTGTGCACCGTGAAGTTCTCGGGGACGGTGCGCTGTGCCGCTGCGAGGCATTGGGCGATTGCCGCTCCGCCGTAGATGCCGCGCGCCCCTGGAGGGTGCCAGAGGGGCCGGGTGTTGGTGAAGAGGTTCGGCTCGATGTCGCTGAGGGAGGTGAGTTCCAGTACATCTTCGATGGCCGATTTGTTCTTGGAGGGCGGAGGGGGCTTGATGAGGGTGGGATGGCCGGGCATGGCGACGAAGGTGCGACGGGGGGTGATGGGAGGAGTGTTGGGGCGGGCGAAGACGAGGTGACTTGGCCGGACAGTGTTGAAGTTCCTCACGGAACATACACGTACGGTCTGGAGCATGAGATTGTAAGGAGCACGATGGTTGATATGGGGGAGCGGGCATGCGTGACGCCAGACCGCGTTCACGTCGAGCCGAGGTTCGGCAACATGCTGCCTCAGGCGAATTTCGATGCTATGAGAGCACGTGAAGCAGCAGCAACAATTCGCAACAGGGTATCATAATCAATCATAATCGTCGCACATCACGCCTTCAACCTCGCCTCCCTGGCGGCAAAATCCCTCGCCATCTGCGCGCGATCCAAAAACTCCTCGCGCGCCAAAAAGCCCCTCTTGCTCTTCCCATACTCGTCCAGCTCCTCGCGCAAGCCTTGCTGGTCCACAAACCCCCGCCAATCCAGCGCACTCTTCTGCACCGTCGTCATCTTCTCCGCCTTCTTGCGCGCCTCCTCCTCCGCGCGCTTCTCCGCCATGAGAACGTCGAGACGCGACGGAGCGCGGGGACGCAGGCGATCGCGCGGCACGCCTTTGATGTTCGCGGTGGGATTGGGCTCGAACATGGATGGCCGCTTGAGGGGGCGTTGGATTCCGCTTTTGTCGGGGGGTCTGTATGACGGGTCGGCCCCGGGGTGTTCGGCGAGGTAGCGCTGTGCCTCTTTGCTGGACTTGGGCACCTGCTCCTGCACCTCCGTCACTTCGCCCGCGTATTCAATCCGACGCACAATCGTAATCATCTCCTCGTCTCCCTCTCGCTGCTGCGGTTGATTCTCCTTATTCTGCTCCTCCCCGCCATCCACCTCCTCCGTCCCAACCCCAGAGCTCGCTAGCGTAGCCCGCCCAACAGGCAACCCGCACAACTCCTCCCACATCTTCTGCACATCAATCGTCACCTCCCCCACCGTGACGCGCTTCCTCTGCTTCCTCTCAATCGTCTCCGCCAACCGCTGCGCGCGCGTTCGCACAAACCCGCCCTCGCCCCCACTATCCCCGGCTTCAACATCCCGCTGCGCAGCGTCTTTCTTCCGCTTCTTCTTCCTCTGTTCCTGGATCGTAGCCTCGTCTCCAGAATCCAGTTCTGCATCGACAGTGTCGGCCGGCGTTTTCCGCTTTTTGCTCTTGGGTGTGCGTTTCGCTGCTGTGCTTGCTGCGGCTGTGGCTGCATCGTCTTCGTCTTCGGAGGAGGAGGAGGCGTCTTCTCCTTCGCGCGTCGCTTCTGGGTTGAAGTCCTCGTCGGCGTTCTCATCATACTCCTCCTCTTCAGACATCTCCACGTCTTCGATTTGGTGCGCCATGTTGGCGGGTGTACTATTGTTGAACACAGACTTGCAAAGCGAAGGACAAAGTCAAGTATCGAAACTCATTCACCTCGAAAGTCCAGCACGTCCGTGCACCCCCAAACTCTAAATTAGGGTGATTGCTCTACACACGGCTGCACATCTAGCAAACCGAATCACGGATCAATCGCTTTAACACCAGAACTGACCAATCTCAGCTCTTCTTCATGTAAAGCACATTACACATCGCCAAACCCCTTTTCCCAACCCCCAATCATGTCCATCATGCCAATCCTCGCACTCTCGCAGCCTTGCCACACCCTCACTTAGCATGCCCATTCGCCTCCCCCTTCTCCGCCGCCTCCTCCAACCTGGCAACAACCTGACTACCCTGCACATCCGCCCCACTAGCCGGCTCATTCTCCGCCAGCACCTGGCGGCGCAAAGGCTCAATGCGACTCGGGCCGGCCTCGGCAGTCGGGACCAGATGCTGATCCGCGGCCGTCGACTTCTTAGGCCGGAAGGGCACGGGGGAAGCAGAGCGGGAATCGAGGAACTACACGCCAAAACGAAGCGATAGGTAAGCAAATGCAATCCAAAACAAGAGTTCAAGGGCAGAAGAGGACGACGCCTCGCACACACGTGATGCGCTGCCGACTTACCGAGCTAGCGGCGCTGAGCAATGCAATGAGCGAAGCCTGCACCACATCCTGATGGATGCCGACGCCCCAGACCTTGAGATTCGAATTCGCCGCCGTGCATTCTATGTACGTCGCGGCCTTCGTCTCGCGGCCGGCGCCGATGGAGTGTTCCTTGTAATCCGCGACGTCCAGGTCGATGCCGAGGCTCTTGAGGGCGTTGGCGAGGGAGGAGAGGGCGCCGTTGCCGATGCCTTCAATCGTGTACTCGTTGCCGTCGATTTCGATGACGCCCTTGAATCTTCGGCGCAGGTTGCGCGAGGAGGCGGTGCGGCCTGCTTCTGCGGCCGGGGCGGGCGAGGTGGTACGGTCGGCGTTGATTTCGTAGTCGACGAGGTGGAAGCGGGGGTTCTTTTCGAGATGGTAGGTGTCGAGGAAGAGGGCTTTGATCTCGGCTGCCTGCAGTTCGCGGCCCAGCATGTCGGTGTGCTTTTGGACAATCTTGGAGAAGACGATTTGAAGGCCGCGCGGGAGGTCGAGTTCGAGAGTGCGCTTGATCATCCAGGCCACACCGCCCTTGCCCGACTGGCTGTTGACTCGGATGATGGCTTCGTAGTTTCTGCCAATATCCCGCGGGTCGAGAGGGAGATATGGCATGATCCATGGATCGGTCTTGCTGAGTCCCGCCGCTTCTCGCGCCGAGAAGCCCTTCTTGATGGCGTCCTGGTGGGAACCAGAGAATGCGCAGCAGACCAGTTCGCCACCGTAGGGAGCTCGCTGGTGTACGGGGATCTTGTTGCTCGTCTCCACAATGTCAATGACGCTGTTGATGTCGCTGAAGTCAATACCGGGATGAATGCCCTGGGTGTAGAGGTTCAAAGCCAGAGTGACGAGATCGACATTCCCCGTCCGCTCTCCGTTCCCAAACAGCGTGCCCTCCACTCGATCCGCACCCGCCATCTGCGCCAACTCCGCCGCCGCGACCGCACATCCACGGTCATTATGCGGATGCAGCGACACGCAAATCTTCTCTCGCTCGGTCATGTTTGTGCAAAAGTACTCAATCTGGTCGGCGTAGACATTCGGCGTGCTCATCTCCACCGTCGCCGGCAGATTGAAGATGATCGGGTTGTCCACACTCGGCTCCCACGCCGCCTTGACGGCCTCGCAAATCTGAATGACAAAGTCCTTGTCGGAATCGCTAAACGTCTCCGGCGAGAACTCGTACGCCCACTGCTCCACGCCGGAATTCGGATCGTCCTTGGTGATGCTGCGCGCGTAGCGAGTGCAGTCGACGGCCAGGGCGATTTGTTGCTCGTTGGTCATGCCGAACACGACCTGCTGAAAGCACGGACTCGTCGCAACGTACAAATGCAGAATCGCCTTCTTCGCACCGCGCAGACTGTCGACCGTCGTCCGGATCAGCTCGCGCCGACAAGGCGAGAGGACCTGCAGCCAGACATCGCTGGGGACCGCGCCGGGGGTGGAGACGAGCTTCTTGGTGAAGTCAAAGTCCGTGGCGCCGGAGGAGGGGTATGAAATCTCAATCTCTTTGTAGCCCAGCTGCACGAGCATTTGGAAGTAGCGCCACTTGCCCTCGCCGTCCATGGGGTCCGGGAGGGACTGATTGCCGTCGCGCAGGTCGGTGGCTAGCCATCGCGGCACTTTGTCGAGGGTCTTGGAGGGCCATTGGCGGTTGGGGAGGTGGAGGGGCTTGAATTTGCGGTATTTTTGCGAGGGATCCTTGAGCCTGTGGGTGTGTTAGGAGGGAGGAGGGATTGTGTGACTCGGACGCAGGCTTACATGGTCATCTTGCCGAAACGTCCCAGTGAGTGACTGGGAGTTGGGAAGAGAAGGCGGTGATGCTGACGCCGCTGTTCGGTGTCGAGGATTCGTATTTATGCAGTAGAGGTCAACCGGGCGAGTACAAGTATCGTCTCACCGTGCAGCAGTAATGAGAATGGTCCAAGGTGGTCAATGTACAGAAGACGGAAGTGTAGTCATACCAACCCACCGACCTATGACACAACTTCAAAATTTTACGCCAATTGGAAGGTGTGGGGAGAGAGAGCTTCGCTGCAGGGACCCCGCGAACCGACCACGACAGCCTGCACGGACGCGCCATGTCACGTTTCCTCGAGAACTCGCAGTACACACTGCCTGTGCGCCTTGTAACCCTCACAGCCGTGATACTCGTCATTATTAGGGGAGTGCAACACTATGAAACACGCCCTCGCTCAATGCCCCATCCCCTCCTGGTGCTAATGCAACGTAACACTGTCCTGCGCGCGTTCAATAAGCAATCACCTTGATCTTCTCGCGCGTCTCCTCGGGGAGCTCTTCCGCCTTCACCAAGCCCAGATGAATCGCGTCGGCCCAGCAAAACATGGCGCGATGCTGCGCGTAACCCAGATAGTCAAACTCTTCTTCCGCCTCCTCCTTCATCTCCGCCCCATCCGCGCCCTTCACGTCTTCTTCTTGTTGAGCAGTGAGATGTCTGTACACCTCCGCCTCCTCACCCAGGTCCTCTCGCGCAGCAGCTTCGGCATCGTCGTCCGCGGCGGGGCCTTTCCCTTCCACTTCGTCGTCGTCAAACTTGGGCATTCCCGGCACAGCGGCTTGCACGATACCCCAAGCAACCCACTGCGCCGTATTCGCCAGTCGCCACATCCGCGTCTCATGAAGCAGCCGCGCAACATCGCGGTCTTCTTTTTCCTTGCACGCCTTCTCCTCATTCTGGAGGTGCAAAGATGAAGAAGATGATGACGTGGCAGCCGGAGCACGCGCGTCCAGCATAAAGTCCGAGATGGATGAGGTCGGCCGTCGACTCAGACCCTCCCCTGGCTGAGCTGGAGTGCTCCTGGGCGAGCTGGGCTGCATCTTAGGCGTAGACACGTTGAACTGCGGTCGGTGTCGCACGTACGCGCGGATGAAACGATCCTGTTCCTCCGGCGTCGGGTACCAATTCGAGTGAAAGGCGTACGGCTTGCGCTCATCGTGATAGTTGTAGCACCACTCGGTGAAATGGTTCGCAAACTCTTGCCCGGGCAGGTTGGCGTTGGAGTATTCAAAGTCGATGACAATGAGGCGCTTGTGCGTGTTGGCCGGCAGCAGGAGGGGTGACTCGCCGGTAGGCATAAGGCGCAGGATATTGCCGTATTGCGTGTCGTTGTGAGCAAACACGAGCTGCTTTCTCAGCGCCTTTGGCCCTCCGTATCTATCTTCCAGCCACGCCCGGTGCTTTTCCACCATGCTGCGGAACTGCTTCCACGGCACGCCCAGAATGTAGCCTCGACGCTTCCATGCTTCTGCGCCAGTGGGCTTAACACCAGGCTTCAGTCGCATGACTTCGCAGTCGAGCCACGACACCACCTTCTCCACCCGACGAACCCACTTGTCCCAATTGCGGAAGACGAACGGGCCGTCATCACGCTCTTGGTCGAGCAGGTCGATACCATCATGCAACTCGCGCATCCGCTTGGCAATCTGCCTGCTCGTGTCCGGATTGCGTAGATCCTCGGGTGTCAGAGGCTTGGCGTTGAGATATTCTTCGAAGCGACCATTGGCGAAAGTGCCCAGCAGGCGAGGACCAATGTTCTTCTTGCAGAGACGGCGGAGAATGGCCAGCTCAGACTGGCGATCGATAAGATGATCCACTTGCGGCCCGTATACACGCAAGAGTAGCTTCGGTGGTGGCTTCTTCCGATCTACCTGCGCGTTACCATTCTGGTCTTCTCCGCGCGGTGTGAGATTCGAAGGCGGCGAGACAACGTAAACGGCATTCGTCAACGCTCCCGACAGTCGCTCCACGCTGATCTTATTACTCATGTTCATGGCAACTCTGCTCCACCCCTTCAATCGGAGGGTGTGCGTAAGGCGGACAATTTCGAATTTGAACTTGGCCCAAGCATCCACATCACGGTACGACGAGGTCCGCTCGAGCTCATCATCGCTGGAGTCGGAGTCGGATGAAGCGCCTCCAGTGTAGGACAGGGTGTTGGAGTTGTCGAGAACGACGTCGCAGGTCGCGACGAGGGTTTCGCCTTCGTAGCTGGTGGACTCGGTGTCGGAAGCGATGGATTGCTTGCGCTGCGCTTTGATGATGGAACTCTTCCGACGCGGGCTCCTGTTGCGATTGTGCCGAGACCGTCGGTCGAGCGAAAGGTTGGACTTGATGATGTCCTAGAAAGCGTTTCCGCCGATTAGCTTCTTCGAGATAAAACACCGAGACATGGAAGATCTGTGCCTACCTCGAGTCTGTCCAGGTCAAAGGAGGGATGATGGCGATGCTTCCCACCTCGAGCACTCTCCTCCTTTCCATCAATTTGGCCATTAGTCTCACTCGGCCCAGTCTCGTGATCGGATCGCTTGCTCCGTTCGTGCTTGATCCATTGCGAGACCTGATCGATGAAAGAATCCAGATGCTGCGAGCTGAAGCGGCGATGCGACGAGCCCTCACTTTCCTCCCCCTCGCCGTAATCGGAATTGATGGAGTTGATCGAGAGACTGCTAGCCTGCTTGAACAGCGGCGTCGGGCAATCTGGAAGGCGGCCGGAGAGGCGTTTGGAAGCTGGGCCGCGGGTAGAGAACTTGCGTGGACTTGGGCGGTCCAAGTCGAAGTCCGAATCTACCTGCTTGTGATCTCCCAGGATCAAGGGAGAGATGACTTCGGGTTCATGGGCGATGGAAACAGCTGAGAGGCACGCGTTCAATTAGCGAGCTGCATCGTAGAGCAGCGAGGGGAAGCCTCACATTTGTTGGAAGGGGTGCGTCGCGGCGACTGATCGTGTCTCATGCCAAGATAAGAGCCAGGGCTGGCGCCGCCATCGAGCGAGGCAGCATCGCCGCCACGTTGGTCCGAGTCAGTTCGAAGAATGCTCTGCGGCCTCACCTTCTGTTCCCCGTGAGGCATCAGAGGGGTGGAGGGCTATCAGTTAGTGCCGGCGGACGCGTGCCGCGAGACAATCCAAGGCAGCAGAGGAGAGGAAGACGAGTGGGTGGGTAGCAGGGTGGAGCTGCGCCGCTATGTTGAATAAGGGTGGGCTCTCTCTGCAGCAGCATGCAAGAAAGGGAGTCGGGGCGCGGTCTACCTTTTCACGTGTGCGTCGTGTGTCTAGACTGCGGTGGGATCTAGGCGGGTAATTAACGGGGTGGAGTGGGTGTACTGTAGCACGGTGTGTGGCGCGGCGGAGACACGTCTTTCCTCCAAGGTTCCCGGCTTTCTTTCAAGTTGCCAATTTCCGAGTCATGTGATTCAGCCGGTCAGCCAATCACACGGCGCTGCGGGAAAGGCTGATCTCTTTATCTACCAGATGCGACCACCTCACCTTATCTTCACCTCCTTCGCTTGCCACCCAGGACTCGGCGAGATATGTCCATGGCACACAGGGAGCTATGATGTATCATCTACATTTAATTTCCTCCGCCTCAGAGATGCTGAGACGGCATAAGTTATACCTCGCGGGGTGAGCTCACAGGAGAGCCACATGCAAGTAAGGACCACAACCACCCACTCGTCCCGTAGCAGTACAAGGCCGCCGCCGCCGCCGCCCAGCTTTTGGTGGACAAAAGCAACAATCAATGCCCCCAATCCGTATGCTCCCCTGGTCTTAACGGTACAAGCAGATCGCCGTCCATCCAACTCCCGCCCCCACCACCCCCAGAGATTCGTAATAGACATTTGACAACCCGAACCCCCAACCCAATCGAATCGTATACAAAGCCGAAACCCCCCAATCACTCCCCTTTCACAATATCCATCATCCGCCGATCGGTACCACCACTCGGCGGCATCCCGCGCTCAATCCACCGCGACAAATTCGTAATCAGCTTCTCGGAATGCGCCTCGTCGAACTTCTCCAAAATGGCCTGGTGCAAAACGTGCCACTCAACGGTGAGGTTGCGCTTCCCCTTGGTCTTCGGCTTCAGATGCGTCTTGAAGTGGTCGCACGCATTGTCCGACCGGCCGATGCCCCACGTGCAATCCGGGAGCGGGCATCTGTACGCGCGGAACAGGCTGTGCGAGCCGACGTGGCGCTTGAGGTGTTCGGCGCGCTGGAAGCGGCTGCTGCATTCTTTCCCGCTGGGCAGGATGTGCTCGCATTTGAACGGCTTCAGCTGGGCCTGAGAGGGGACTTTGATGGGTTTGCTGAGGTCGAATTCGCGCCCCTCGCACTTCACTTGGATCCCGCCCGACTCGTGCTCGTGCCAGGCACGCTTCTCGTTACGAGAGCGCTTGCTGCCCGGGCGTCTTGGTGCAAAGGGGCTTCGCTTGACGGTGCGCGGATGGTATGGCTTGGTGTCGGTGGACGTCTCTTCCGCTTTGACCAGGAGGTACTCGCTCTCCGCATGGTCAAAGTACATGTCCATGGGGCTCGGCGTGCTCATCATCTCGAAAGACCCGAAACTATTCGCCGCCGAGTTTGGGAGACCACCGATGAAGCCTTCGTTGCTCGACTCCGGGCTGGAGTACTCGGCGAATTGCGACTGGTAGTAGACATCTTGCGGAGCGAGCAAGGAAGGGACGACGACTTGCGGATGGTGATAAAGGGCGAGATCTTGGTTGGCAGGCTCGTGCGCCGAACCGAGAATGTTACCGTCGATGCTGCCGCCGCGAAGTGTCGTGATGGACTGTCGGGGGTTGTAGTACTGCGAGTTCGCCGTGCGCTCGGACGGATGACTGTGTGGTGTGTCGAAGAGATCCGACGCCAGGCACGGCATCTGTGCACCGAACATAGACGCCGTCGACTGAGACCATGCGTCAGGCTGCGAGAGGGCGGAGGGGTAGTGAAGAGCGAAAGGGTCGACGATGCCGTGCTTCTCAGAAACGGAGTACGATACAAAGCTGTTGGCTGGCGTCGTGTGGACAGCATCATGGCGAAAACTGCTGTTGCCAAAGGGCGTGTCGATCAACTGGCTGGAGACGGCAGTCCTCAAGGCGTCGACATCGGACCACGAGGGTTCAAGATTGCCATGCCCGTGGTGAGTCCTATTGACAGGTGTAGTTGGTTGGGAGAAGACGGTGCCATAAGACGGACAGGAGCCGTCGAACCATGAGTACTGTGTGGACGGCCGTCGACTCTCGTTGGCCGAGTGCGGTGGGGTGTGCAATCCTGCATACGACAACGCAGTCGTAATCTCCTCCGCCGTCGGCTTGGTGTCGAGAGAGGGAACCATCTGGCTTCTGCCCACACGAGATGGAGTCGTCACTGAAGACATGTTATCAACGTTTTCAATGTCGTCTCGTCGTATCTCATCACAATCGATCAAAGGAGTTGGGAACAATGTGCTTAACAACCCGCAAGGAGCCGGTTGAATGAATGCAACGAAAGGAGGAGTCGTCAAGGCGGGACAGTCGATTGAAATAGAAAGTCCCAAGGGCGAAGGCAGGTGGCTTTTTCAAAGGCCAGCCTTCGAGTAAAAGAGACGTTCGAGGTGCCGACTGTGGAACATGTCCTGGCCGCGAGAACGAGCCGCTCTGGGGGGATCAGGACGGCAACGGCATGCCTATGTCAGGGTTCCGGGAAGATGGTGAGGCAGCGCGAGGAATGAGTGGCCAGGGTGTGGATGCTGCATGCACGGCTGCGACGTACCACTGTCCCGCGAACCATGGAATTGCCGGCAACAACAGGCGATCTGTTTAATTTCCAGACTCGTCTGACAGCAAGGAGGCTGGACACTCTTTACTACGACAGCCCAAAGATCTCAGCGCCTTTCGAGCACAAGAAGCAAGACATTAGGCCTTCCCACGGCAGCCCGACCTTGCGAGGGGAGCCAGAGATGTGAGGCAGGCCGCAGGTGCCTTGCAGATGGCTAGCCATCCATTTCTGGGTTGGATCAGAATTGTAGGTCCACTTCATTTCAAAACAGCAGCCGGCAGAGGAATGTGTTGACACGGCGTACCATTCCAGCGGGTCTCTCTTTTTGCCTTTGTTGATGAATGTCATCTGTCACTCCTAACCCACGTGCGAGTACGAGATCGAGTCAGGCGAGCAAAACGAGACCAGCTCCAGATGTATCCGATCAACGCAATGGAGTATGCCTGCCCAGCCTAATCAAGCATTCAGGGATGCTTCTCCAAGATGGCCCAAGAGCAGACGGCACAGCAACGTAGGGAGTGCATCTAAACTCCCCAATCGAACGGGCCCGGAATTGATTCGCTGCTCCACATCTGCAGCGTTGTGCTACGTATCGAAACCCCTTCCAGACACGGACTTCTAGACGGGGCTGGAATTGCCACCGGCGGATCTTTCCCCGCGATCGAATGGGCACTGTCATCGGCATCGTCGAACCGTGAAGACCAAGTGTGAAAGACAGGTAACGTTGGGGCGCCATCACATGCTCGCGAATATCTGCGTGTATCCGTGGCATATCGCATGAACAGCACCGAGCCACGCCTCGTGTCAAAGTAGGTACCCAGAGGCACGCGAGCGAACTGAACTGAACTGGCCCGTGTGTAATCGTGGGGTTTGACGCCATCGGCCGCCTAAGATTAAACGTGCTTCCCCATGTTATGTCCTGGAATGGATCGGCGCAAGAGGGAGGTTGGCGTTACACGGCGTCAAGCCATACGGCAGACGCACGGGCCGAGAAGGGCGGAGCCGCGCCATGACCCTTTCGAGCATACTGCATGGGTGCGGATGCCATTGAGATTTCAAGAGTGGAATAGAATGCTTGCAATCATGTCAACAAGCAGGTTTGCGACGTTACAAGCTCTTGTTCGTTTGGAATCTTGCCCGGACTGCCGTGGGCTTCAGTCAATGACACAAGTGGCAACACAGGATTGCATTCCGGGCACCCAAAAACACGTCCCTGTTCCTGAAAATCGATCGCAAATCGCAAAAGCTTGTCGCCACAACGTCAGGGAACTGCGCAAACCCCCACACCAAAGCGGCACGGATCGATGACTTGCATGCCGGCTTGGGTCCCTTCTCGATCAACGAAAGTCACACGGCAGTCCACAGCAGGGACCCGATCGGCCACGCAGAATTCCTAATCAAACCTGGTCCAAGTCTGTGCATCTCTGCGTTCTGTTGTGCTTTATCGTTGGCATGCGGACCAGGATGTCGTTTTGAGAGGGGAGAGAGATTTCCAGCATGCTCAGGACTGCGTTGTGGAGTTCTCTTCCCAATGGCATGCCGTAGTGGAGAACAACTGCAAGGCAACCAAATCGATAATGCTGTCGTTCCTGCATTGACAGCCCTCCACGAAACGCAATCAAGCAAGTCAAGCAATTGCAAATCTCCACAGCCAAGCATGCGAGGGAGACTGTTAAGCAGCAGTCTCGTTCACGGCCCGAAAACTCCCGCTCTCTGCTTGAATTCGCGGAGGCGCTCGGACTTCAATCGTATCCTCATCTTCCATGCTCGCTGGTCGCGCCTCGGGGACAGTGCCATTCGTCAGGCGCGCTGGAGCAAAAGCACGATCATCCGTCTTTCCCTCTTTCCGATTCCCGTTGTCATGCTCGACTCTCTCGTCACCAGAGGTAACAACAGCAACATCGTTGTCGGTAGGAGGTTGACTGTCCTCCCAGCCCCGTCGACTAAGGTCTTTCGCCCGTTGCAACCCCTCTTCGTCATCTCTCATAAGCTCCACGGCCGCTTCATGCTCCCGCTCTGCCTTTTCGCCCAGAGCCTCCAGGTCCTCGAGGGGGTTACTATCGTCATCCTCGTCTTCGCTGTCGTCGTGCTCATGATTGCCATGCTCGCCTCCTCCATTCGTATAGCCATTAGCTCGGCCGTTCGTGCTCGAATTATGCTCGCCCGCTTCGTAAGCCGCTTCCATGAGGTGGTCGAGCTCGCCTAGTTCCTCTCGCGAGACTTCCCGCCAATGGCAGCGCGCGTGCTTCCGCGTACAGCCGGCGCAGGAAGTGAGATTCTTGACACAATCCATGCGTAGACGACGGCAGCGATCGCAGGGCGGTATCACACGCTGGCCGCGCGGCAGGCCGTCCATGTGGGCCTGACAGAGCGGACGGAAAGGTTGGCCGGCTTCCGACTCCGGAGGAAGCGGGCGGCTGAAATTGTGCTTGGAGGCACCCTGACCTGCCCCAGTGGCGAGGCTCCCAGTGCTGGAAGACGGTCGGTGGCCAGTGCCTGTGGATTGCCGGCCTATTGTCGGAGTGTCCGTGACATAGTAGCTGAGTGGATCGTTGCCGAATGTGTGATTGGGAACGGGGGAGAGGGAGGAGGCGGTGGAGTCCACCCCACCGTTGCCGCGATGGCCTTCTGCAGGCCTCGTTGCATGACTGCTGCTGCTGTCTGGTATTGTGACGATTGAATGCTGCCTCGGAGGCGCACGATTATGGCCTTGGTTGTGAGGTAGACTCTCAAAATGGCGGACCAAATCATTTCGCACGGTCGTGAGGTTGCCCAACGACGCCTCCACCTCGCTACCCGACCGGGGGCCAACCGAATTGGAGTTGACCGCCGTAAAACCAGCATCGGAAGACACTGGGAACGCAGTGGTGGTCTGTTGTATGCTCGCTTTCGCCGGTGTTCCACTTCCCCCTTCCGCCCGCCGCTCCAGAATGGCCGCTCTCCTGCCTTTCAACCTGTGGCTCAACTGTCTTGTCCTGGCGGCCACCATATCAGCAGCATTCGTGAGCTCCTTGAGCTTCGCCTCGAGCACATCGCATGTGGCCACTTCCTTCTCTTCGTCCTCCCAGATGGGCAGCGGGGGTATCAACTCTTGACAACGCCCGCTGTTGATGAACAGGAAATCCTCCTCGCTGATCTGCACGCGCAGTTGCTTCTGTGGGTAGTAGAACTGGCATACTCGCTTGCCCTCGGAGAAGGAGGTGAGTGTGAATTGGGAGGGATGGGAGCGGGCGAATTCAATGACCTCGAGCCAGGTGATTTGCTGCGTCTCTTCGGTGCCAGTGGAGGCAGCCTTGTGGTGGGAGGCGACGACTTTGGGCGGGGCATCGAAGCAGCGCTCAAAGCGTTTGATCAAGATGGGACCAAGCGGGCGCGCGCCAAGGTTAGAGGCCAGCGACTCATGCCGGTCGAGGACGTTGGTGTAGGAGGCCAACAAGCCGAGTAGATTGGGCAGGGAATCCTCCTTATTGATGAGAGGCAGGTCTTCTTGCGACTGGCGGGCGAGGTAGTTGATTTGCAGGGGAGTGGCGCTGGTTTTGCTGACTTTGGGGGCGGGAGCGGAGGAGGTCTGGGAGGCGGAGGAAGGGCTTCGTTTGCGTTTGCCGGCGGTGGGGTCCGCGCTCGACTCCATTTTCGGGGAATGTCAAGGAAATGGAGACATGGTTTGCGAGGTCATGGGAGGGAGAGGAGAGGAAGGAGGAGGATGAAGGGAGGAGGGATGTGGAGGATGGGAAAATGGCGGAGAGGAGGGAGAGGAGCGCGGGAGTTGGGGGGCGCCGCCCCGCCCGCACGGCGCGAGTGGGTGTGTCGCCCACCCCTACCTCCAGGCACCCAGCTGCCTGCACGCCCGTACCTTGCTCCGCAACGCGCGGCAAGGCCAAGCAATCCCTCTAGCCGAGTCGCTCAATGCCCGGTAGGTACCATTAATCATCACCAGCGCGGCGCTGTGCATGGAAAGAGTGCAATGTGCAATCCCGGAATTCCGTCTGCGCCCAACTCGAGAGACAAGCAGGCAAGCAGCAGCGGGAGGGAGGGGTGGAGCGCACCTGCCCAAGCAATCCAAGCTGCCCTGCGCGCCGAAGTTCCGGGGCGGCGCTCCTGGAATTTTCAGCCAATCACAGTGCACACTCAAAAAGTTCCACCACCTCCAACGCACACCACACCTCCGTCGTCTATTCCTGTAGCCCACATTCCCACGCATTCAACCGTAGACTACTATGTCAGAACGCGGCAATTTCAGAGGCGGTGGCGGCGGTGGGCGAGGAGGACGCGGCGATCGCGGAGGACGAGGGGGCGGTGAGCGAGGAGGGCGTGGCGGAGGGAATCAAGCCGGCGGAGGTGGTGGTGCTGCTCCCGCCGCGGAGCGCAAGAAGGAGAACATCCTCGACTTGACCAAGTACATGGACAAGGAGATTACGGTGAAGTTCAACGGAGGCCGAGAGGGTGCGTCAATTCCCGTCGTTTGACGTGAAAGGGTCCCGCAGAACTGATCTGTGCTTTTGCTACAGTGACCGGCACGCTCAAGGGCTACGACCAATTGATGAATCTGGTTTTGGACAATGTGAAGGAGATTACCAGAGGTGCGTGGCGGAACGCGTCTTTCCTCGTTTCATCACTGCAACCTCAACACAGCTAATACATGTGACAGACGATGAAGGGAACATGAGCACGCGCTCACTCGGCCTGCTCGTAGCACGCGGCACGCTGCTCGTGTTGATCTCGCCAGTCGACGGGAGCGAGGAGATTGCGAATCCCTTTGTGCAAGCGGACGATGATGAGTGATGCTGCGCAATGCCAGGAAGGCAGGGTACCGATGCTTGTCAGACGATAGCCACTGCGCGGTTGAGGGAGTGCTGGCAAGCGAACCTCATGGACGCGCATAGATGGAGTGAATGCCGCTGTGCTCGTGCTGGAGAGCCGTACAGATGCAGCGAGAACTTATGGGGCGAGAAACGACGGACGAAGTAAGGAAGAGAGCAGACATCGGCCGTGGATTTGCCCAATTCATTATCGGCGGCCTCAAGTCCCAAGCTGAAAAAACTAAAGCAATGGTATCAAGCTATGTATTGCAAAGACCAAAGAATCGAAAACGAAAAGCCTCGGTCAGCACGCATGCCTCTTCCCACCCTCCTCTCCCTCTCGCGGAAGAATAATCAACTACAAATCCTGCTTATGCTGAAAGACCTCCGATCCGTCGTGCTTCATGACCAACGCAGGGGCATCCGGCGGCGCTCCCTCGTTGACAATGTGAATCAGCCCATCCTCGCCCACAGGCAACCCCACACCAGCCTCGGTCATGTATTGCCCACTAGACCCGGCCGCCGCTTGCTTCCCCGTCCCGCCCTCCGCAAGAGGATGCCCCGCAGAAGCAGTCTGCGCAGCCGTGACCGCATCTGGACTACTCTGCTGCTGATGCGCATACTCCCTACTCCCCGGGCTGTCCGGCTCGTCGTTCTCCTTGCGGTTCTTATCGCGATGCAGCAATTTCGAAAGGAAGCCGGGCTTCTTCTCCCCGGCCTGCTCCTCGCTCTTCTTGTGCAGATGATGGCGGCCGTCGGGGTCGATAGACACGCGGTTGTCATCGGGCGAGACGGCTGCTTTGCCGTTGTGGTCGTCTTCGTGGTGTCTGGTTGCTTCGTAGCCTGCTGCGCCTCCTGTGGCGGCGGTGGCGGCCGCGAGAGCTCCGTCGCGGCCGTAGTCGTGTTGGGGCTTTTCGGCGTTGATGTTGCGGTCTTCGGCCTCGGGACGGTCGGTCCTGACGTTGGTGTCGTGGGGCTCGACTCTCCCTGCGCCTTGCGGTGGATGATTGAATTTCGCGGGTCCCTGTGGAGCCTTGACGTCCCTGCGAGCCTCGACGGCCGCTACTCCGACGGCGCCAGTGCCTGCAGCGCCGGCTCCGATCAATGCCGCATCACGGCCAGTGTGGCTTTCCGTCGCTGCGAATTGTGGAATGATATGCGATCTTGCTTCGGGTCGGCCAAAGAAGCGCTGACGGTTTGAATGGCCGACTTCGCGCGCTCCCTCTTCACCTAATCCGGAAGACGCGGCTGCTGCGCCACCTGCGCCTGCAGTCACTGCTCCGATCGTCGCAGCACGGATAGGTGCTGCAGTGGGCGCATGACTGGTGTGCGTTATTGGCGTCAGCGTGACTGGTGCCGCTGCCACCGCCACTGGGGCGGCAGTGGAAGCTGGGACGCCAGACGGCGCATGGGGATCCATGCCATCTTCTCTCGGAAACTCGCCAGGGACGTGCAGTCTGCTCACGCTGTCCATCTGCTCTGGGCGCGGGCGCTGCATGATTTCACCGCTGGTGGTTTCGGGCGCCACAATCTCGCGGTCTCTAGTGGCGGCGTATGCGCCGCCGCCAACCACGCCTGCGCCAGCACCTACGAGTGCAGCGTCACGGCCCAAGTGGGAGTCGCTGGGAGTCGTTCCTGGTGCTGCCGTTGGGGCTTCCGAACCGGAAGGTAGTGGGTATGAGCGTTCGGTGTATGTCGATGCGGTTCCTGGAGGCGGGTGCGACGCAGCAGTGACATTGGACGAAGCCGGTTGGTCATGGCCTCTGGTAGCGGCGTATGCACCTCCACCGACTACACCTGCACCGGCGCCGGTAACCGCAGCATCTCGACCAAAATGGGAGTTATCTGCTGTCGTCGTTGCTCCAGGAGGCGGATGCGATGCCGCGGTGACATTAGACGAAGTCGGTTGATCGTGGCCTCTGGTAGCAGCGTATGCACCGCCACCGACTACACCTGCACCAGCTCCCGCGAGCGCGGCATCCCGACCAAAGTGGGAGCTATCTGTCGTCGGCGGCGGCTGCGAAACCGCGGTGACGTTTGACGAGTTGTGTTCGTTCGAGCCCAGATGATGCGCTCGTTCGGTGTACGTGGCTCTCGACACGTCGTCATGCGTATTTACGCGAGGGTTAGGTTCGTGTGCGGCGTCATCGCGAGGATGGGACTCATAGGCGGCTGCGCCGACGCCGGTGGCGCCGAGAGCCCCTGCTCCAGCCACTGTCGCTCCTTGTCCGAGCTCGTTGTCATGTGCTGTCGGTCTGGAAGGTGTTAGTCCTGGTTCGCTCTGACATGGCGGTGGAGGCGTAACGTACTCCGACGCAGATGCTTCGGAATCTTTGTTCTTGGAGGACCTGATAAGTGTTAGCTGATGGCTTACAATGAACTTTCGCTCTCTTTATGAACGTACCTGAACTTGCTGAGCAAGCCGCCCTTCTTCTGCGAATCTTCGCCAGGTTCCTCAGACTTCTTCCTTTGCTCTTCATAGGCTAGGCCGCCAATGCCAGCCGCGCCGGCAGTGCCCGCTGCAGCCACACCTGTCTCTTCGCGATGGTGTTCGGACGATGCTTCGCGAGACTTATCGTCTTTGTCGCTCTTCGAACCCCTACAACGGGTAAGCTGGCCGCTTGTGCACGATATATTTTGTGGAAACCAACCTCAACTTGCTCAACAGACCGCCCTTCTTTTCTGAATCTTCGCCATCATGCCTCGCATCGTCCGACGACTGCTTCCTTCTGGCCTCGAGTGCTGCGGCACCGGCGGCGCCGGGGCTGGCGCCAGTAACGCCGTGCTCTTCGCGCCACTTTTCGTAGGGAATGTCTCGGGGCTGCTCGTCCTTGTCGCTCTTTCCCCTGCAAAAGTCGTCAGCACTCCGCAGATAGACGCTAGTGGGGCGGTTGGAACGCACATCAATTTGCTCAAGAAGCCTCTCTTCTTTGGCTCGTCGCCCGTATCCGTGTCTCTCTCGTCGTCGGCTGCCGTCTCATCTCTCCTTGTGAGACCTTCGGATCGTTGTTGTTCGCCATGGGCGGCACCGCTGATCAGGAAGCATGGTTAGTGTGTTTCTGGTCTGCATCATGCTGAAGAAGTCATGATAGCTTACGGGTTGGATTGCCCGAGAGAGTCGACGTTTTCTTGGTGGAGTCTCTGGCCTTCGCTTCTGCTCACGGGCGAGCCGGAGCCGTAGAGGATCTCGTCATCCCCGGTATCACCAGCGCCGCTGCACGAGATATACTGTTAGGCAGGCAAGGGGAAGCATGGAGAGGGAAAACATACAACGCCTTCTGGACGGGGTTGGTGCTCATTTTGACTGGCACTGCTGGTGCTGTGTTAGGTAGGTAAGGGAGTGGAAGGAGGGAGAGAAGTAGTTTGAGAGCGGTGTAAGTGAAGACAAAGAATGAGCTCTACCTTACACGAGAGCACAAGCGGGGCAAGCTCTCGTGTCTCTCAGGGTCAAGGTCGGGTGCGGTGTAGAAGGACGCGATGATGGCGTTCTTCAACTACGTCATGGTCACCAGCAATCCAAGTTGCGTGGACGGAGCTGCCCCTCATCTCCCGTCAAGCGATAGCAAAGCAGGAAATTGGATGGCGATGGCCAAGCTCCCAAGCTAAACTGTTCGCTTGTGTTTTCCTCGATTGAGGGTGCTGATTGCGATGGCTTGGGTTGAAGTCGACCGCGAGTTAGTGCTTCACGGTCGACGTGGTCATCCATATGGTGCAAAGTTATGCTGTGAAGGAGTACCAGGCGAGGAACACGTGGGTAAGTGTTAGAGAGCGTGATGCGTGGTTGGAATGCAACCACCATCCCACGTCCGCCTGCAAAGCAACCCTCACGTTCATCATTGCTGTTGCAGTCGAGCATCCGCGCAGTGTTGCATCCATTTTTCCCGCGCTCTCGTCAGCCGCATCGGCGAGTGGGACGCATTCGGGCTAAAATGCCGGCTCTACTCTCACCCTCGCCCCCCTGCATCTCTCCACGCTTTCACCCCATCGTTCTCTCCACCTTCCCGCGACGGGGCGAGACTCGCCTTTTCGGGGCGCCAATTTTCCTTTAAAACGCTATTCTTCGCGGCGCCGTGAGAAATCAAATCCAGCATTCGAATCGACCTTTGTCCTTGCACGAGGTCGTTCTTGCCTTCGTTTGCAGGATTACTGATTGCCCACTGCCCGATTTGGCAAGAGCGTGGAACGTGGATCGAAGGAAGGAAAACCCGGCAAAGACCGACCCCACCACACCAGACGGCGTGCACGTTTGCATATGACATAACTGCCTCTCCGTCGTTCCGACTTCCGATTTCTGATCGCGCATTACGAAACCCCCCAACGTCAATCCTTGCCGAGCCGTGAGAAAAGGCGACCTCCACCCACCCACCACCTGTCTCCCTCCTTCTCTGTCTTCCTCTCTCACGCCCTCGCTGGGTCAGCAAGTCCACACGCCGCCCATTCACTAAATCCCTCAACCACACAACCACCCTCACCCTCTCCATCCCGTCGGAAAAACCACACCCCAGTCCAAGACCCACCCCAGGGCACCCAATCACCGCATGGTCAACCCAGCATAATCATCACTCTTCACCCTATCCCTATTCACTCCCACATTTCCCATCGACGCAATTCCACCCACCTCAACCAATCATGCCCTTCCGCACCAAAGCCAAAGCGCTCTTCAAATCCTCCAAAACCCGCTCCACCTCCTCCTCCAACGCCTCCACCTCCGCCTCCTCCTCCGACGGCCCCAACCACGACGTCTACAAACCCGGCGAGCCCATGCCGCCCCCCAAATACCGCCGCCCGCCCGCCCGCGAACACACCGAGAAGCTGGAGAGCTTCTCCTTTGCCGACGCGTGGCGCAAAAAGAGCTTCCAGAGCTCGCATAGCCCCATGGGCACGCGCGCGCACAGTCGGCGGACGAGTTTCTTAAGTGCCGGGCGGAGGAGTACGCCGGCTAGTCGCAGGGGGAGTGCGACGGGGCCCGGGGGGACTTTGGCGACGCCCGGGGAGGAGCACAAGGATGCTCTTGCGCTTGCGGCGCAGCTGACTCCTGAGCCCGAGGCGGAGGGCGACGACGACGTAACGAATGGTGAGTTGCGTGTCTTGACATTGTGGCGTCAGCATCTATGCTAATTCATGGCAGTCGGCCTTTCTCGTGTGCAGTCGAATAAACGCACCGATGGCGCTCTGCAGCCGAATGGGCTGCCGAAAGCACTCAGTACAGCGCACGACCATCAGCCCTTCAGTGAGCACGATCTGGCATCGGCCCTGAAGCGGTCACAAATGCAGGTCGCGGCGCACTAGAGTCAGCTTTCCGGGTCGCGGCGCATTAAGGATGGGGATTGCATTCGGGCGGGTCGGCGTATTGGGGTTTCCATCAGGCTCAGGGATAGATGAAATGGGTCCTCAAGGCGGGAGTGTACAGGGTGGAGTCATCAACGGAAGGCCAAATCTGCTTACAATTATGGGAGTTGATGCAGTCGTTGATTCTGTGTGAATACAATGCTATGTTCTTCACAACACCCCATCATCTCTTTGAAGACCGCCCCTTGGCCTGTCCCTTAGCCTTGCCCTTTCCCTGAGGCTTCCCCTTCGCCGCCCCGGCTCCCTTCCCCTTCTTCCACAATCCCTCCTCCCTCCTCTCATCCTTATCCATCAATCGCTTCTTCTGCTTATTACTCAACTTGCCCTTCGTCTTCTTCCTCCCTGCCGCCCCCTCCTCCAGCGGCCCATTCAGCGCCTCCGCTCCCTTCCCCTTCGCCGCCGCCTTCTCCTTCTCACTCTCAAACCACGTCTTCCGCGGCCGCGCCAGAATCTCCTCCTTGTACTTCACAATATTGTCCGCGCGCGTCAAGTCCCGCTCCGTACTCTGCAGCACGCGCTCCTCTTTCTCCTCCTTCAGGATCGCCTCCACTTCCACCTGCAGACCCTCGACCTTCTCGAACCACGCGTCCGCGTCGTGGGCCTCGATCGTGCGCTGTCGAATTTGCGCGCCCTGCGCTTTGGCACTCTTCACGGCCGCTTTGACGACTTTGCGATCCGGCTCGGCGGCAAGCGTGCACGCCCTTCCACTGCGGCCGGCACGCGCCGTACGGCCGACGCGATGGAGGTAGATTTCCAAGCTCTGGGGCGCTTCGAAATTAATCACCGTCTCGATGCCTTTGATGTCGAGGCCTCTGCTCGCGAGGTCGGTGGCGAGGAGGAAACTCGCTTTGCCGGAGCGGTAGGCTTCGATGGCTTGGATACGCTGCTCTTGCGACATGCTGCCGTGCAGCTCGGCGGCTTTGAGGCCGCAGAGCGCGAAGAGGATGCGGGTGCGGTGTGCGTCTTTCTTTTGGCGGAAGAAGACGATCACGCGGTCGGTGTGCACTTTGGAGCAGAGGTACATGAGGTAGGCGAGGCGTTTAGCTTCACGACCGGGACGCAGGCGCACGAATTCTTGCGTTAGGCCGGCGACGGTTTGGTTTTGGGCGTCGACGAGCAGGCGCACGGGGCGTTGCAGGCCGACGCGGATGAGGTCGTCGACTTTGGAGGTCATGGTGGCGGAGAAGAGCATGGTCTGGCGACTCTTTGGGATTTTGGTGAGGATTTCGTTGAGCTCGTCAGCGAACCCTTCTTCTAGCATTCGATCCGCTTCGTCCAGTACCAGGATCTCGACGGTGTTGACGGCGAAGGCGGAGGAGTTTCGTTCCAGATCTATGAAGCGGCCGGGCGTCGCGATGACGATGTCGGGTCTCTGCTTGAGCTGCTTTTCTTGTTCTTTCAGATTCAGACCGCCAATTGCTTGGCCGAAAGTAATGTCCGTGAAGGCAGCCAGTTTCTTCGCGACGTTGAAACATTGTAGAGCGAGTTCTCGCGTTGGTGTTAAGATGGCTACTCGAGTGGTTGCCGTTCTCTTCGGTCGGAAGAGTAGTCGCTCGAGAATGGGGATGATGAAGGCTCCGGTCTTGCCTGAACCCGTCACGGCACCGCCAACAACATCCTTTCCTGCCAAAGCCACTGGGATCGTCTTTGCTTGAATTGGCGTCGGTGCCGAAAAGCCAATCTCGGCGAGACCCTTCAGAATGGGTCGAGAAAGGGACATGGTGTGGAACGACTGCTGTGATTTTGTCGAAGCGGGCTGCTTGACCTCGGGGGCGAAGAAGGCGTTTCTCTTTTCTGCCTCGTCGGCATCCTCGTCAGCCTCAGACTCTGATTGCGCATCGAGATCTGCGGGATGTAGAGCTGGTGGAAGCGCATCATCTTCTTCATCAGCCTCGCCATCCTCGTCTTCCTCAGAGCCATCCTGCTCGCTCCCAGACCCTGCCTCGTTATCATCCTCTTCTGCCAGGTTCGCCCCACCACCAAACCCGTCAAAAGAGCCCTCGCTCTCCCGATCAACCTCTTCATCCTCTTCATCAGACTCCACCTCTACCTGCGGCCTCCGCCTCGCAGCCGCAGCCTCGACATCAAACGTCTTCTTCCCAGACGGCCGATCGTCGCCCACAAAAGCCGCATAGTCGTCAATGACCGCCGTATCATCCTCGAGCCCAAACTCAAAGTCCGAGTCGACGTCGCTGTCCTCCTCCGCCGCCTCGCCATTCGCAACTTCCACTCTTGCCTTCTTCACGGCTTTTTGCGTCTGCGTTTCTCGCTTGCGTTTGGTGCCGTTTATGGGCGCAGGCGCGCTTTGAGTGAGGATCTCGTCGTCGGAGACTGCGTCATTGTCTGACAACGTGCCGACGAACCCGTCGTCGTCAAGTAAGGGCGCCATTGCTGTGGTGGTGGGAATTAAGAAAGTCGCATGGCTTGGAAAATAATTCCATGTCCGCATGTGAATGGCCCGAAATTTCGGCGGGCGTTTTTCTGCCCCGCAAAGGCGGTGAGCTTGTCAGTGTGAGGCTTTGACTGCACTCCTTCGCCTTCAATTGTTCTGTCCTTCTTTTGAAACTACTGCAATGCACACACGATGTTCCATGGTCTTCTATATCATGCTCATCACGATGGCTCTAAGATTTCAGTCCGTTTAGATCCGCCCACGAAGCAGAACAGACCATCATAATGCGAGACGTCTTACTCTGTACAGTAGAAACGCATTGCATGTCGCGGGCAGAGCGCTAGATGGTCGGTCATGGAATTCCCAGGGCCTATCCACAGCCTACGATCATATCTTTTCCATTGTCTCGAACACCGAAGAGCCATCCAGTGAAATTCTGCGGTTTCCTACTCCTGTCTTGAATCTTCCCCAATCTCTTTATCCATCAAGCAAACCTCCATCTCTTCTTCTCGATACCAAATACTTGATAAGAAAGAAACCATGTCCGACAACTTTCTGCAATGCTCTCCCAACCATGTCCTGCCGCCTCGCAAGACCCGGCTACACATGGCTGCAAAATCTGGGCTTCTACGCAATGAAGAACGACTGGGAGCGAACGGTGCATGTCAAAGATCAGGAGTCCACATCGAAGCGCCGCCCACCTTGCTGCAAATTAAAGGCAACCAACGCGCGAAACATAAAAACTGGTCGGAGAGTGGTGGTGTTCTCTTGGGCTTCGCCTCGAACGGGAAGGGTTTGTGGGGATTGTAACATCTGCCGGAAGTTCGCAGGTAAGCAGAGTGTGCTGATATGAGAAGTTTTGGAAGTCAAGCTAACGCTGTGGCTGACAGGAATGGCTGATCAAGACAACGATGCGGCGTTTGGAATACGCAAGAGTAAAGTCGTCAGACTTCCTGTTACATCACGGTTGGTGCGGACGTTCGTTTCGGAGCTCCCTGAGCGGCTGCTTCTGGGACGGAATACGCGCTCGAGAGCTAGCAAGGCGGCGGTTCATGATGAACAGGTCTTTGAGGAGCAGGTGCGGAAGTTCAGTGTGGCCGACTGAGGAATGTGGAGGACGGTATGAGACTACGTCGTCTTCCTCCTCCGATACAAGCATGGTATTGGGAGCGGAAAGAGGGATGAAGCTAATTGTGTGACGGTGATTGTATCCAGACCTGTGGACACTTCGACGCTGAGTCCTCTGAGCCTCGTCTATAGCTTCGTCAAAATCGTCGTCAATTCGACTCTGCAAAAGCCTCTGGAAAGCTACGCTTTATTGCCGTAATAACCTCATCTGGCCCATTGCTGAACATGATCTTGATTCCCGGCTTGCACGCCCACGCATGGTTCAGAAGCTTCTCAAATAGCTCCGTATGTTCTGCGAAAGCAATCAATATGCATTAAACACCTGCTCAAGCAAGCTAGACAAAGACATTACCCTTATGCCCCCTAACACCATACCCAATATTCACGCCCACGAAATCCCCACTCCGCAACGTAGACAGAAAGCGATCAAGCGATTCCCCCGGCTCGTTTGGGTTGATCCACAATTCAAATCAGCCAAATCAACTCGTATGTTCGCCAATCGAGGGACATACATCAATGGTGACAACGTCAAAGCCGGCGTTTTTGGCCTTCTCGACGCTCGTGGCCAGAAGCTCTCGTGCCCTTTCCCCTGCACCGGGGCCGAAGTGGGCTTGAGCATTTGCGTCTGTGGCGGCGAAGCGACCGAGTCCTGCCGTCAGGATTGAGCCGCGATGTGTTGGCATGGTAGGTGGTTGATTTTTGGTTATCTGTACATATCTCGTCGGATAAGAGGGAGGGAGAGTAGGCGGCCTGGAGGGAGGGTTGAGGTTTGATCTCGCAGAGCGTCCAGCCCCGCGTCCAAGATCATCCAGAACGAGGAGCACGATGCTTCCTTCTACAACCTCACCTGAATACAACTTCATACGGCTTCTAGGCAATAATTCCACTTGAGCTGTCTTCATCGGCATCAAAGGAGTAACGAATGCGATAGCTCGCGGTGGCAAGGGGCATCACGCATGTGAGGGCGGTCCTTCCATCTTCGCCTCGACCGCTCAACATTGCTCTCTCTGTCTTGATTCTATGGGCTCGGACATCCGCCATGGTGTCCACATCAAAGGAACTTCCAATCTGGCCACAGCCAACGCTGACCGAGTTTGGCACGCACACCAGTCCATTGTTGACTGGCAGCGACTTGACCTACAGCGTCACGAACGTTGATGCGCTGCCACGAGAGCCGCAGGCACATAGGGAGGAGTTGTACGACTATTCTACTCTCATCACGGAACTACTTGCAAACGTTCTCTAATACTCCAATGCAGTGGCCGTCGTACGGAACCAGCCCGCCACAATGATGACCCCTACGCGCAAGAGCGTGTCCGCAACATCTTCTCTCGCGGGATCGAATTCATCACGTCCCAGGCCAAGTTCAAACACCGCTCTACCATGCTCCGAGGGTACAATGAGGTCGTCTCTCCTCCTGCCGACTCTCATCCACGGCGCCATCAACACGTCAGCATCGAGCAGCTTACGATCACCCAACCGATCACCGCAACGTTTCTCGAGTGGTACAAGCTCCGCGTCGACGTTGACGGCAACTGTCATATTCAAATAGCATCACTCCTGGCCCTGAATCGAGCCATGGCCACCTTCGTACAACTCTTCTACGGCGCAGCAGACTCGGCCATCTTCTGTCCATACTGTCCCTTGCTCATCGAAGACTCGCCGCAATTCCAGCATCGCGGCCTCAACATCGACTTGAGTCGGAACGTCATGCTCCCTTCAGACATTGGTCGAGTCATCGACGGCTTGTGGCTGAACAAGTTCAACAGATTGCACCTCCATGCTACAGACTCCCAGTCCTGGCCGTTAGAGATCCCTTCCATCCCCGAACTCGCAAAGAAAGGGGCCTACCACGAGAGCCAAATTTGGACCGCATCAGACCTGAGAGAGGTGCAGAAGTACGGCTTTGAGCGCGGGATCGAGGTGTACGTTGAGGTTGACATGCCCGGTCATACCGCATCGATCTATCATTCCCATCCAGAGCTCATCGTTGGCTATAAGATGGAGCCCGTGATGGAGTACGCTCTACAACCGCCTGCAGGAACGCTGAAGCTCAAATCGAATGCTGCTCGGGAGTTCATCCAGCGCCTGCTCGACGATCTCCTCCCACGCGTGCGCGAGTATTCCGACAAGTTCCATCTCGGCGGGGACGAGCTCAATTTGAACTGCTACAAATTCGAAGAAGGGCTGGAGTCCAACTCGAAAGAGGTGCTTCGACCACTGGTGCAATCCTTCTACGACATGTGTCTTTCAAAACTGGAGAAGCACGACGCCCGCCCAATGCTGTGGGAGGAAATGCTGCTAGAATGGGACATCAACTTCCCCTCCTCAACCATCTTCCAAGCCTGGCGGTCGCAGGAGTCATTAGGCAAAATCGTCGAACGCGGGCACTACGCCATCTTCTCCCCCTGCCACAGATGGTACCTCGACACCGGCCTAGGCACCTTCATGGAACCCGATCCAGACAACCCCGACACCCCCGTCAAATACCCCTTCGAAGACTGGTGCCCGCCCTTCAAAAACTGGCGAACAGTATACACCTACGATCCCTTCGAAGGCATCGCGGACAAAGACCGTCATCTTCTGCTAGGCGGCGAAGTGTCGCTGTGGTGCGAGCTGACGGATGGCGTGACGGTCGACACCATGGTGTGGCCTCGCGCGGCTGCAGCGGCAGAAGTCCTCTGGAGCGGATCTGGACAGCTGGACGAGAGCGTCACGCGCCGACTGGCGGGTATGAGGGAGCGGCTTGTGCGTGCTGGCATTCGCGCTGGAATGGTGCAGACTGAGTGGGCGTTGCGGAATCCCGGGTCGAGTTATATGTAGCCCTCCATCTCGCCTGGCCATCTGGTAGGACTACACCTCTCGAAGAGACAGCCTCGCTTGTATCATAATCTATCATTCATTCAAGGTAGAAGTACCGTAGTAAACATAACCCTGCTCCGCCCTGCTCCTGGCATGGGAATATCATCCAAGAGTTCAAAAGCACAAACACCTCATCCCACCCCCTTTTCAGGCGTGACGAGAGGACGTCCATCGCCCAGCTCCCTCAACCTGAAGAAGGAAAGAGACTCCCCTCTCTCTTGTGCTCGTTAAGTATATCCAGATGCACCCCAGACCCATCTTATCATCATCGATCCCATGCGTGAGGAAAAACAACAACAACAACATCAACAAGTCTCATCTCAATGCAACGCGAAAGAGCAAAGACTACCGCGTCTTCTCCCCGCCAGCAGCAGCAGCAGCCAGCGCAACCCCCTCCTCCTCCTTCTGCCTCTTCCGCTCCTCCCGAATCCTCCCCGCCTCAGTCCCATCATCCTCCACCAACTCCGCAAACCAAGGGTGCTTCAGCGCCTCGCGCGCCGTAATGCGCTTCTTCGGATCGTAGACGAAGATTTTGCGCAGCAGGTCGAGGAACTGGCGGTTGAAGGCGTTGGTGGCGGGGATGACTTCCTCGAGGCGCTTCATGCCGCGCACGAACTTTCTAGATTGCCGCGGCGTGTCGGTGAGCGGGTAGGCGAGGTGGCCGTTTTTGAAGAAGCGCGCGGCGCTGTTGCGGTCGTTTTTACGCGAGGTGCGGTTCACTTCGCGGATGAGGGATTTGTCGATTGGGCTGCCGATGACGGCCTGGTTTGGGGAGTGTTTGTTAGCTGTGTGTGTCTTGTGTGGAGGGTATGTTGAGGCTTCGCACCTCCATCATTGCTAGATGCTCGCAGCAATCGTGTGTCTGAAACAAAGCATCGCCCGTCCAGCATTCGACGAGGATACAGCCAAGGGACCACAAGTCGATGGGATGCGACCAGCCTGGACGTCCGTGTTGTTAGCAAACAGCCGCTTTCTGTAGTCTTCCTGAGAGTCACTCACCAATGCCCAGGATAATCTCCGGCGCACGATAATGCCTGGTGCTGACCACCGAACTGTGATATTCATCATCAAACGTCGCACTTCCGAAATCAATCAAGTTGATCTGCGGGCTCAACAACACCCTCCGGAACTTCGCACTCCTCGCATTCAGCGTGCTGCTCGACGGAATGTTTCGATTGTACGTGAACGTCTGATACTGGCTGTTAAGCAGCAGGATGTTCTCCGGTTTCAGATCGGTGTGGATGAGATTGAGGTCGTGAAGGAAGGCGATGGAGCGGAGGAGTTGGCAGGCAAAGGCCTGGATGTGAGAGCTAGGGAAGGGGACGAAGCCGCCGGATTTGAGAAAGTCGAACACCGAGAGGCCGAGCAGGGGGGTGACGATGCAGATGTGGCCGCGCCAGTCGAAACAGTCGCGAATCTGAATGCAGCGGTTGCGGTTATGTTCGTCGGCCGCGCGCAGCGTTTGGAGGACACGCAGCTCGATCCTCGACGCGTCTCGATACTGGATATGCTGTCAGTTGGGCCACACAACTCTTGTCATTGCCAATGGACGGACCTTAGGCACTGCGCGAATGATCTTGACCGCCACCTCCCTACGGGTACGGATATCCAACGCCTTCACCACTTTACCGAAAGTGCCCTGACCGAGCAGGCCGAGGAGACTGTAGCGTTCGCCGAGTCTGCTGTTTTCGTGTATGATGTAATGGCCGTCATCGTCGTCCACCTTGTCAGTTGATTTGACACGCTATCCCATCCGGTCAGTGAATGCCTCGCACAAGCCAATGTCATCATCAATACTTACATCATGGATTGCCGGCACATGCACCTCCTTCTGCTTCTTGATCTGCTTTGGAGGGACGTATTCACCATACTCTGCTAGATAGCCTTTGGGGCCGCGGGTCTCGGTGGCTTTCTTCTTGGCAGACTCTGGCTCGGGTGCCTTGACGGTGCGCTTCCGCTTCTGGCCGGTCTGAGTAGCGTCGAGTCTCCCACTACTGCTGCCCGATGATCCGAGTGAGGTGGGTGCGGTGGTGTTCTGCAGGCTTTCTGTCGATGCGGCATTGGAGAGTGAATATGGGGTATTGGTGGCACTGAAGTGAGCCTCGCCATTGCCGGCATTGGTGCGTCTCTTTTTGTCCACATGGTGTGATGTCGTGGCATCGTTGGCCGGAGGAGGTAGTGTTTGGATTGATGCGGGTGGAGCGGGGCTGTCGTCGTCGTGGATGGTGATGATTTCGTTGGGGAGCTTGCCACCAAAATATGCCACCCAATCGACGGGGGATTGCCGGCCTCTTTTCCGCCCACGGTGTTCGGGTTGTTCCTCGTGAGAGGGGACTGAGCGCTTGGGAGGCATGTCTGCATGTGCGGACTGCTCCGTGGGCGGCAATGCGGGCAGCGTGCGCTGCTGCTGCTGGCTGGAGGTGCTGCTCGGCCGTCTCAAGTCGTCATGTGAGCTCTTTGGTGCGAGACTGGTGGCATCAGGTTGCAGCTCGACTCCGCCTCTTGTCTGGATGTGGGTTTGGCTGGCAGCGTGCGGATGAGGATGGGTGGTGTATGCGGTGTTGCTCATTCCACTCTGTGGTCGTGGTGGGGGTGGCGCGGCGAGGTGTGGATTGGAGAGGGAACTCGATGGGCGAGCGGGGATGTTATTGGGGTGGTGGAAGGCGGCGTTGCCAAAGGGCCCGCTGGTGGGCCTTGGCGGAGGCAGGTAGCGGTCTTGGGGTGAAGGCAGATATCGTTGTCGGTGGTCGAGATGGTGGTGTGGAGGGAGGGCTTGGGTCAGGGTCTGCGGCGTGGACATTGTCGGGTCAACGCCACATGAGCCCTGTGCGGATGGGGGTGTGCAGGTGAGTTGCGTTCAAGCTGACGTTGACACATGAAGTGAGGTGGGCAATTGGTCGGTGCGCAGGCCGTGCCTCACGCGCGGTTTTCGTGCACCCGGGGGGTGAGGTGCGAGAAGCGCCCAGAAATCAACAGCGCTGCCACGAGACGGCGCAGGCGGCGACAGTGAGTGAATGCAAGGGTGGGGAAGGCGGGGGAAAGGCAATCGAGTCGGTCGGCAGTGGAAATGGGGGTGTCGTTGAGACGCGAGGAGTGGGAGGAGGGTGGGAGGGTTGGGGAGTGGAGGTGTTGACGTCTCGGCGTGTATTGATGTCGCCGGGGCAGGGTCTCCGAATTGGGGGGATTGGTGGGGAGGCGGCTCACTGCTTCCCTGACGGCGATAGTGGATGCGCAAAAGATGTGTGCCTCGAGGATAAGGGAAGAGGAGGGAGATGGAGAGGGTGGTAGAGTGGGCGAGGTGAGGCACTCGGTGTGGGTTCACACTCAACCTCTCACGTTATTAATGCGCTGCAATGCACCTTCCACTGCAACGCCCCGACTACGACCAAAGCTTGGCTTCCCGCTCCGCCTATCCTCAAACCGGCGCGGTTGTGCGCCCGAGGGTCGAGTGACGCAGCCCTCACGATCCCTTTTCATTGTTCATCACATCTATCAACCCATTGTGCCCTCGCTCAGGCGTCCTCTTGACCCCGAGTGACGCGCTCCTCTTCTCCTCACCGCTGCACCCGTGCAAGAGTGGTTCGTCCGTGCGGATTTAACCGGCCGGAAGGCAGCCGCCTTTGCCATTCTTCAGCAGCCGAGAGCGGCACACTCCACCCGAGCGAGCACCGTCATGACACCACCCTCGCAGCACATGCCCTCGCTCTCTTTGTTGCCTTCAATTCACTATCCGAATATCACGCGAGTGGGTCATCTCCGCCTTGACCAGGTTTCAATATTCCCTCACGCCTCACACAACTCATCACCGGGTGCAATGCAAAGCACGAGCCATGCTGAGCCATGCTGGAGGGTGGCGAAAGCACCCACTCTCCTCCCGCCTTGACCACACCTCCCATGGGATCAATGTAGGTACATATCTCATCTATTCCTGATGTCGCTCTTGGTCTATGAAGTCTCCTTGTCGACTGTCCTCTCCATTTATCTGGTGAATTTCTTGAAAAACTCCTCAATCACCGCCGCAGTGGTGTCGACAATGTACCGAATCTCCTCCTCCGTCACCTTGTACGATGGGGCAATTTGAATATGATCACCCCGTGTACCGTCCGCCGTCCCGTTCCCGGGGTATAGGCTGATGCTGAAGGGTTCCTGCAAGGCTGGTGGAAGTCAGCACCGCGTTCGTCGGTAAAGGCTGGCATGCAAATCACTCACCAAGTTCCCAAATACCCGATGCCACCGCATCCGAAAGCTCAAATGGCTCTTTCGTCTTCTTGTCCCGCACAAATTCCACCCCCCAAAACAACCCCATGCCTCGCACGTCTCCCACCGCCCAATGCCCCGCCACCTTCTCTTGCAACAGCTTGCCCAGCAGCGCTCCTTGCTTCCGAGCATTGGCCATGAGATTGTCGTCGCGAATAATCCTCTGCACCTCGAGAGCCGCCGCACACGCAACAGGATGTCCCTGGTACGTTTGCCCGTGCTTGAAGGCGCCGGTCCCTTTCTGCAAAGCATCGACGACTCGGTGGTTCAACAGCATTGCCGCAACGGGCATGTACCCCCCACCCAGTCCCTTGCCCATCACCTGGACATCAGGAACGATGTCGATCGAGGGATCCTGCCACGCGTGAATCGGGCTGGGGTACTTCTCCGACGGCTCCGGCGCACTTCTCCCGCAGCCAGACATGATCTCATCCATGATCAGCAGCGCACCATACTTGTCGCAAACTCGCTTCATCGCCTTGAAGTATCCTGGCACCGCCGGGACGGAGCCCAAGGCAGCACCTACAACAGGCTCCGCCAGGAACGCGGCCACTCTGTCCGCACCGACGCGTTGAAACTCCGCGTCCAGCTCCGCCTCCAGTCGTCCAACATAACTCTCATACGTCTCCCCATCCCCCTTCATCCCGCGATATCGATAGCAAGGACTAACATGGCTGGAATTCTGGCTCAAAATCGGCTCAAACGCCGCCCGCCGCGCCACATGCCCTCCCACCGCCAGCGCACCCAGCGTAGTCCCATGATAACTCTGCTGCCTCGCGATGAACTGCGTGCGCTGCGGCTCCGCCGGCTGCTTCTCGAGGTGGTACTGCCGGGCGAATTTGAGCGCCGCCTCGATCGATTCGCTGCCGCTGCTGACGACGAAGACGCGCGCCATGGCGCCGTTGGTGCTCTCGATCAGCGTGTCGGCCAGGCGCTCCGCCGCTTCGGTGCCGTAGAAGACGGAGTGGCAGTAGGAGACTTTTTGCATTTGCGCGAGGACTGCTTTCTCTACTCTATGTGGTTGTCAGTTTTCGTTGTACGCCATTAGATAGTTTGGTGTCACTGACCGCTCATCTCCATGCCCCAAACAAGCCACGGCCGCGCCGCCGCTTGCATCGAAGACCTTCTGTCCATTGTTAAGGTGCAGGTAGTTGCCTTTGGCGGAGACGACACGCAGCGGATCCTGGTGCAACGAGCGATGCAGCACGCCTGAAGTCGCTGCACGCTCGCCGACGGCGTGACCATTGGTTTGTGCTGCCGTCTTCACCGGCCCGACGAGGACATTGCCGTCGTTGAGGATTGCTTGGGTTGCCATTGGTGCGTGTTAGTCGCGGGGTGCTTGTAGTTGGACAGAGGTTGTAAGCTGGGTGGAAAGTTACCGGGATTTCAATCAAAAGATGAATGAGACTCGACTGATGAGCGGGGGTCGTTTGCTGACTGGGGCATGAAGGAATCTAAGACTTCCGACGACTCTTGTATACGGGTTTAAGTATTCGGGCAATGTTATCTGATTAGTATATACTCGTGCCAGGCTCGGCCCGACCAAACGAGCCATTGGACGATATCAGGTCAGTTCATGTTGCCGCGGCGGTGAGTCAACCGCCCCACGTGCGAGTCACGCCGCCACCAGCGTTTCACCTGCCTCGAAGCCTTTAGCGCTGACTTCGAGGCCAGCCTTCTACTGCAGTCATTGCCGATCGCCTGTGAATGCGGAGCACGCCCATGTCGACTCACCTTCCTCGGACCTCACCAACTGCATTGGCCCGGAAAGGACGGCAAAGTGAGGCATAGTGATGAACGGAGACGTTTCACCTCCGCCGCTCAAACGAAGGCGGATCGAGGGTTCAGTAGTGGAAAGGACGTCTACCGGCATCGATGAAGACGAGATCTCAATCTACAGCTGGAACGTCAATGGCATCGCCCCCTTCGTCCAACGCACCATCACCTCCTTCTTTCAAGCCGGCGCCGTTGCGACCGAACAATCGAGCAAGGCCACCAAAGCCTCACTACGAGACTTCCTCCGCCGACATAAATGGCCCACTCTGCTCTTCCTTCAAGAAGTGAAGATCAACCCCGACGACGCGACCACTATTCGTGCGGTCCAACAAGCCGTCAAACGCCAGTCGAATGAACTGCTCGATTCTCCCGACTACGAAGCGCACTTCTGCCTACCCAGCGACAAATACAATGCCCGCGGCTTTGGCAGAAAGATCTACGGCGTCTGTAGCATTGTTCGCAAAGACTTTGCCGAGCAGTTCGTCGAGCGCATCCGTTCTGTGAGCTGGGATCTCGAAGGTCGCGTTCTTGTTGTTGAGACCAAGGCGAGGGGAGGGGTGCCGAAGTTGGCCATCATTAACATCTACGCCGTCAATGGCACCGATCACCCCTACAAAGATCCCGTCACGGGTGAGGCGGTCGGGTCGCGACATGATCGCAAATTGCAGGTCCACGCTTTGCTGCAAAAGGAGTGCCGGGAGCTCGAGGCCGCGGGTGCGTGTGTGATTCTTGCGGGAGATCTCAACATTGCGCGGGCCCCGATCGATGGCTTTCCAAATCTACGCACGTTTCCCAAACAGCATTGTCTGAACCGAGCGGATTTTGAAGCCAGATTCTTGTCCCCGAAGAAGGAACTGCTGAGTGTCAAGAAGGCCACCGCGAAAGAAGCAGGCCAGAAGGACGATGCCGCCAGTCTTGAGATGCTCGATACCTTCCGTCATCTCCATCCCGATCAGAAGTCCTACACATACTATCCCCGAACGCGGACTTTCGGTGAGAGTTGCGACCGCGTGGACCTAATTCTGATCTCCAAGAAGCTGGGTGCCAGTCTTGTGCGAGCCGGAATGCTTGAGACGATATCCGAGCGAGGTCCCAGTGATCATGTGCCGTTGTATGCGTGCTTGGACTTTAGAGATCGAGAGGTCGGTTCGGAATAGAGAATCTGCCATCAAAGGCCTTCCAATGCTGCCGTTTCTTCATCCATTCGTGGTCGTGATGCATCACTGTCCCGGCCTACCAACCTCCTTCCCAACAGCCTCCACCACCGCCCTAAAAGCCTCCATCTCCTCCTCCACACTCCCGCCCTGCGCCGCACCGCTCAAATTGATGCCGCCGCCCACATAGCACACACGTCCAGTCTTGCGCACGAGCACTTTGGCCAAGCGCGTGACAAAGTCCACGGATGACGGCAGCGTGTACAGCGGCGTACTCAGTGGCTGCGTGGGATTATATCGCTGCCGATGACTGTAAGCTACTTGCATTCCTCAAAAGGGTGACCCATCGGACTCACATCCGGCATAGCATAGACCAAGCTCCCCATTGCGGCCGTCGATTGTGCGGAGTCGATGCTGCTGTGTGCTAGGAAGAGCAGAATGGTCGAATCGGAGACGGTGAGTTGGAGATGGATTCTGGTGCCGGGGTTGTGAGGGAGGGCGATGGCGAGCTCGATGGGTTTTGTGACTGTTGGTGGTGCTGCTGTGCCGTTGGCGAGGCTTTTAGATCTTGTGCCTTTCGCCATGTTTGTGGATGATTCAAGTAAAATGGTTACAGTGTGAGTTGAATGTAGGTAAGGAAAGATGCCCAAGCCTTGATGGCCCGAAATCTCGCAGATTGTGACTTGGGGAGGAAAAGTGGGTCGGCGGTTGAAGGCGTGACTTCGAACAGGCAAACAACATCACTTTACTTTGTCCTTGACAAGAATGTAATTCCAAGCCGTATGCCTCCTTTGCGTAGGCTGGATGGAAGAGCCTCCAAGGCGTGTGAGGCGTGCAGGAAACGGAAACAACGATGCTACGAGTCTGGGGCGTCGGAGTCTTGTCTGCGGTGCAACACGCTTGGTTTGTCCTGCTCGTTACGCCAGACCGTCTCTCAGCCTAGCTTGCGCGGTACAGAGCATAGTCTGCTAGTGGAGCAGAGGTAAATGTTCTCAAGCTGATTGTTCTTTCACTGGCCATACAAGCTAAACTGAAGGCAGAATCTCAGATCTTGAGAGAACGGTCAGACGGCTGACTTCTGTCATTGCCGACTCCTCCAACTATTCACAGTCTCAGAGTCTGGTCGACATCGATGCTCCGAGCAATGGCGAGTTTCCAAATGAGAACGCGGGCCATCGGCCTGCTCCTTTGGTGGTGATTCAGGATGCCGTTTCGGAGACCGCGCCTCCAAGTCAGACCGCTCCTCGCGTCCAGGACATCGTTGCCAAGGGACTCCTGTCGAGTGCTGAAGCCGAGAACCTGCTGTCAATCTTTCAGACGCACTATGGTCGATGGATCGGACTTGACGAGGTCGGCTACACGCAATTTCGAGCGGACAGCATAAAATCGCCTCTGCTGCTATGTGTATGTTGCCTTATAGCTGCGCGCCACTCGAGTATCGACACTGTCCGATCCAAGGCGAATCATTTATTCTTGGATGCTCAGTCCCTCGTCCGCGAGACCATTCTACACACGCAGCATTCCATCGAATTCTTCCAAGCTATCCTCCTCCTATCTCTGTGGCCGACAACACTCGGGCAACGACTAATGTCCATCGATAGCTGGCTTATCAGTGGATATGCACTTCAGAATGGATTGATATCCAACAGCTTCAAGTCAAAGCTTGCATCAGATGCCGGCGTCGAGCAGGAAACCTCGTCCCTTCGCAGCGTGCTCGTGCGGAACCATCTCTGCCTCGCACACTTGCATGCAAGCGTCAGTATGCGAAGGCAGTCCATGGTGACGAAAAGCGATGTCGAAGCATCACGGAAAATCTTACAAAGCGACATTGTAACGAACTTCGAGACTCGAATGGTGGCTGAGCTTCACCTCTACTGGACCATCTACGAGCAATGCGTCGCGGTGGATGTCCATTTGCCGCGAGCCAAAGCTGCGTTACAGAGCTGGAAAGAAGAGTGGGCGTTCCTGTTCAATCAGCCACGCCGCCAATTCCTGGAGATCAGCTTCTTTTTCGCCGGGCTACTGATGTACGAACAATCATTGAGTAGCAAGTCTGCGGCAGTCAGAGAATCCTTAGTCTCAGAGATGATACGCCTGTCCTCGAACATCCTCACACTTTCGATGGAGAAGGCCGACGAAAGGACTAAGCACTTGACCGACCATGTCTACCACGTCATCACCTTCGCCGCAGTCACTCTGTGTCGTCTCATTTGGCGGTACAAAAGTCAGCTAGAGCATAAGATCAACCTCACGGAAAAAGATGGGCTCGTCACTAAGACGATCGATTGGCTATGTGCTATCGACGAGGCCCCTCATGTCGGCAAGGTGATGGCCACACTCATTGGCAACGTTCAGAGGAAACTGCAACCGAACCACCAGGAGGCGACTCAGTCTTTACTGGAGATACAGCGAACGGACGCCGATTCGAACGCCATACCTGATTTTCTGGCCATGGAGGACTACTTTGACTTTGACTGGGATGGAATGGCACCAGACTGGCAGTCGCTTGCTTCGGATGACTTCTTCATCGACCCTGGGTCGGTCTGATGATCCCAAAGCACCATGTCACCGCTTCATTGCATCGAACTCACGCCACACGCGAACGATATGGAACCTCAAGATTGCATTGAAAAGTCGTCATCAAACATCTATGTTGTCCTATCTGCAGTATCATTCAGAAGACCATCTCAACTCCAACCATCTCAACAACGGAAACGTGAGCGCCGAAAACGCAAACGAAAGCTCCTGTCCAACGTTTGCGCCGTGGGCTCCGATAAGCCTTGCGATGGGCCCACTGAACCATTCGACATTCATGCCCATCGCGGCACCCAGGAATCCAAAGCAAAACGCGCCAATAGCAGACCAGCCAAAGTTGAATAGCGCTGGCTCGTTCCACGCATCCAAGCTGTACGAAGACCATCGGCATTTCCGGAAGAAAATGTGCTCTTCTGCCACCACTACGATGTGGATCACTGTCCAGTAGCCGATGATGCTGAGGAAGGTCTGGAGCGAGCTGGCGAAGGAAAGAGATGCGAGGGATCCCACGATGATGGCGATGATATAACCCATGGTTACGAAGAGGATTCGAGGGACTCGGACGGCCCAGGGCCCGAAATTCTGCGCGTGCAGAGCGAAGGAGTAGTTGTTTGGGATGTTGTTCTGCGAATGATAGAGTCAGCTGGTTTTTCTAGACACCTCGAAAAACGCGTGTCTACTTACTGGGATCGAGCTGAGACCAGCAAGGACAACCAAAAACTTCCCAAACCCTCCAGCAGGCTCGAGTGCTTTGGCGAGCGGCCCACCCACGCCAAAGGCAGCGAATGCCGCTTTCCAGCTTGGATCAGTCTGCGCACCGCTATAGAGAGCCGCACCAAGCGACTGCACTAACACAGCGGGGACGCAGATGCCGATGTACGTGGCGATGAAGATCTTGTAGCGCGGTGTCTCTGTTGGCATCCGCACGTTGTAGTCTGCGGCGCAGTTGATCCAGGATACGGCGAAGGAGAAGACGACGGCGATGAATGATAGGGCAGATCCTGCGCCCGTCGCGCCGGTGGGCGCTGGGATGGCATCGCCACTAAAATGCTTTGCTCCTGTGCCGGCTGCAACGCACCAGACGATCAACGGAGGAATCCAAATGAAGGCATCGATGCGATGGATCCACGAAATCCCAAACACGCATATCACCCAGACGGTTGTCGTTATGATGATGACTCCCGCCCAGCTGGGTAGGCTACCGCCCGAGACGGCCGCCAGGCATGACGCTCCCGAGATGGCGTTGATTGCGTTCCAGCCGGTGGTGGAGATCATGGAGAACACTACGACGATGAGATTTCCCCAGTATCCGAAGGAGTAGCGACTGTGTTGCAGAATGTGAGCAAGTGGAACCCTCTGAACGAGAATCTGGTCGACTTACGAGAAGGTTGTCATCCGCAGGCCTGTCAGGCCAATCGTCGCCGTCCATGCTGGGATCATGCACGTGAAGATGTTGACGGGCAGGATGATGGCGAAGCTGTCCCAGAAGGTGAGCCCGAAGATGGGCCCCAGAGTTCCGACACTGAGTGTTGCGACGGCCATGTTGGCACTCAGCCTGTTCAATTGTTCAGTCCCTGCGTCTGTCCGCTGGGCGTTGCATCGGCCGACTTACCAAAAGGTACACGCATTCCAAACGTGGGTTGTGTTCCGTTGACGTTGTTCTGGCGTGACTCGTTGGATGCCACCCGTCTCGATCGACCAGGCTTTGACCAGGCTGCGAAAGAAACCATGTCGTCCACTGCCAGCCTCCATCTCTTCGCTCGTTGCCGAGACGTCAGACGTGCAATACGCCTCCTTTTTAGCGTCCATGTTCGCAGGCCCTATCGATGCTTGGGTGTTGGCGACTTGCGTATTGGGAAACGACAGTCGTCCATGATGGTATTTATGTTTCGTCTACTCTCGGTCACGCAATCGCGCGGAGACGACCGATGTCAAGATCTCACCTCCGCGCGGCGACGATAAGGTCTAGCCGGCGATGGGTCTTGCCTTCTCATTGGAGGTTAGCAGTTGCACGCCATCGAGGCTCCGTCGGCTTGCCGTCGGTTTGCCGCCTTGCGAACAGTCTGGAGCGTCGTGCTCATTGGCCATCGGCTTTGCGTCAAAGGCTCCGACGGCTTGCCGACGGTATGCCGGTGTGGCATAGCAGGAGCACAGCCTGGCGCCAAAGGCCATAAAAGACTGACGTCTGTGTCATTGCCGTTTTCTTTGCACTCATTCAGTTTACCTCACGTCCGAATATTCATTGACAGCAATGGAGCAAAGCGCACTTCATCGACGCGGCGTGGGCCTCCGCGGAGTCGACCGGTCAAGTGTCTCACCAGGCTACACCCTCTTCGCCCATCTCACCAGCCCTGGAATTGTACGCATGGTTGATAACAATGGACGCGAAGTTCACCGATGGAAATTCCCGTGCCGGCCAGGTCGCCATGCTCGCATCCTGCCCAACGGGAATCTTGCGTACAACGGCGTTCATCCAGACTCGCCTCGTCTTTTCCCGCTCTGGCAGAAGTATCGGGGTGGTCTGATGCTGCAGGTTGATCCTGATGGTAACGTCGTACAGAAGTGGGAGGGTATGTGATTGATGCTCATCACTTTATCTTGATCCCCAGCTAAATTCATCCTCAGACCCGCTAGCACATCACGACCAAAATCACCTGGATGACGGCACAATACTGTACACCGCCCTGGAGCCTTTGACCGCCGAACAAGCCAAATCCATTCCAGGAGGCATCCCCGGCAGTGAAGCCCCAGACGGCAAAATCTACTCCGACAGCATCAAGCACGTGAACCCCCAGACCGGCGAGCTCCTCTGGCACTGGCGGCTAATCGACAACCTGTCCCCCTCCGACTTTCCCCTCCAACCACATTACACCCGCGACCACTACCCGCTCATCAACTCCGTCGCCCTCCTCCGCGACGGCAACATCCTCGCCTCCCTCCGCAGCGTCTCCGCCGTGATCATCATCTCCCGCTCCACAGGCAAAGTCCTCTGGCACCTCGACTCAACCATCATCGCGCAACAGCACTGCGCGAGCGAACTCGACGACGGCTCCATCCTCATCTTCGACAACGGCACTTACCGCCACCAAGAATCGTTTCCCTACTCCCGCGTCATCCAAGTCGATCGCGCAAAGAAGGAGATCGTCTGGCAGTACAGAGACGTGAATCCCATGACATTCTTCTCGCCTTTCATGGGTGGCGCGCAGCGGCTGCGGAACGGCAACACGCTTGTGACGGAAGCGGCATTTGGACGGATCTTCGAAGTCACGCGGCAAGGGAAGATGGTGTGGGAGTATGTTGTGGAGGACTTTGCTACGTACGATGGACTTGGAGCGGAGGAGTTGGAGGGGATTTTCGATTACCCTGCCAATGCCATCTTTCGCGCGTACAAGTATTTGCCCGAAGAGGTGCCTTGGTTGGAGGAGAAGTTGAGGAAGGCGGATGGGAGTCGAAAGGCGGTACTTTGAGGAGATTCGTAGTATTCGCAATCATAGAATGTGCTTCGCTCATTGCGTTCTCTGCCTCCAGCGACTCACCGACGATCCACGCTCGCTGCCATGCGGCTTCAATAACACACGATACTTTTCCCAACCCCATCGAAATACGAAAGACGGAAAGAGTCAATTGCCCTCACGCTCGACGCAGTAAAGAATCATTCCCACATCCGCGCACTTCACACCTTGCAAACAACCCCCAACACCTCCTCCAACCCCAACAACCTCACCTCCGCCCTCCTCTTCCCATCCGCCGGCGCCCCAGCCCCCATCCCCCACAACCCACTCCTCTCATCCCAATGCCGGAACAACAACTTCAAATCCTCCGGCACGCCACCGCCGAGTAACACCAGACCCTTAGGAACGGCGTCCCTAGTATCACCGCCCGCAGCAATGCCAGTGGACAGCATAGCGTACTCCGCGGCGAAAAGCAGACTCTGCGCCAGCAAGAAATTGCGCGACGCTTCGGACTGCGTAGGGAAGACGGGGCCGACGAGCACATAGAGCGCATGGTACGCGTCCAAAACATAAATGCCCTCAGCTTCGAGGTCAGACTGCGTAAACGGGCTGACTTCCTTCGCGACAAGCGCCCCCGTCTCCGCACCGCCGGTGTTCTCCTTTCGCACGGGCGACACATTGCCCCAGCTCGGCCTGCGCGCAAACATGTTGGAGAAGATGCCAGACTTGCCATTCGCGGCCTCCGCAGTTTGAATGCGGAAGAGGCGGGTAGCGAAAAGATGCGGCGCCGTGGCTTTCAGCCGCCAAATCTCGGCGCACTTGGGAATGCTCGATTTGGTGGTGGCGGGCCCGAAGATTTTGAGGAAGCTGGCGAATTCCGCGCCGTCGTCGACTTCGATGACTTCTTGCGTTTCGCTCAGGTCGGCGGCCGCGAGGCGCGCGGCGCTGATTTCCTCTGCGCTGGCTGCTAGTCCTTTCCAGAGGTAGAGGCGGACGGATTGCAGGGAGGCAGGGTAGGAGATAAGGTAGGCGAAGCCAGAGGAGAGGTTACGAGGGTCGAAGGGGACCTCGTCGAAGGTGATTTGACCGAGGTGTTTGCGGCCTTGCAGCATGTATTGTTTGCTTGCGCCGGCGGGGTGGTGGGCGCCGCGGCGGGTGATGAGGATGCCGCCGAGGACTTGCAGGAAGCCTGGGGGCTCCAGGCCCTGGCTGATGATGTTGACGGGTGCGTTGTTGTTGCCTGCTTCGCGAGCGAGGCGCTTGGCGCTGCTTTCTGCTTGGGCGCGGAGGGGTTTGGGGGAGGATTCGCCTGTCCAGAGGAAGATTTCGGTCTTTTTGGGCCCGTCGGCGATGCTGTAGGCGTGGGTGCAGATGTAGACAGACTCGTCGAAGAAGGTGTATTCTTGCGGTTGCGGCAAGTCTTTCATTGTTCCATCGGGGAGCGCGACTTGGACGGATTTGCGGATGGTCCTGAAGACACGATCCTGGTGGGGACTGCTGGTAAGCACAGCCTGTGTGTTGATCGTCAACGCGTCCTTGGACTGAGGGATCGTTCCGAAGATATCGCGAAGTTGCTGGTCCACTGCGGCTTTTGTAGACTTGGGTTCGTCGAACCATCCGAGTGTGCCTAAGAGAAGTCAGCTTCGGGCACAATCTTGCAGGGTTGTAAGTAATGTCACCTACCTTTAGTCGGCGAAGAAGCCTCCGGCACCTGCCCGCTCACCACCCTCGACGACTTTGCAGGCTTCGGCGGCACAGCAGCAAAAGAAAGCGGCGTCTGCACAGCTCCGCCATCTCCACTACTAGACCCCGGCCGACTGGAAGAAGTAGCCAGCAAACCGGCAGACCGCATAGCAGCCTCTTCGTCCCTCTTACTCGGCAACTTGATTTGCGCAGGCGACTCCACCTTCTTCGCAGAAGGCGATTGACCCCATTGCAGCGCGGCGGATTTGACGGCGGGGGAGCCGGCGTTTTCCTTGTTGTCATCGGGGCGTGTCGCTGAGCGCTTGATCGAGCCGAAGCCTTGGAATTCCGGGATGGCGGTCTTTGCGGGGGTTTGTGCTGCGGCAGGTGCGTTTGCGGTAGATGGCGTGTTGCTTGCGGTGGCTATGGATGTTGGCTTCTGAATGACTGTCGGCGAAGCGCCGTTCATGGGCCGTGGTCCTGAAATACTGCGCGGCTTTGCGGGCGTCGCGGGCTTCTCAGGCGTCGAAGGTGCAGAGGGCTTCTGCAACGAGGCCATCATGAGTGACGCAGCTGATCCAGGCGCGGCTCGGGGTTTTGACATCGTAATCTGCTCGGGCTCCTTCATCTCTGCTCTCGAAAACTGCAAGGATTCACTCGGCAACGGCTTTGAGGTCTCCGGCTCCCGTGGAGGTGGACTTGCTGCAGACTCTCCCAATCCAGCGCCACCTTTCCGCTTCTTCGGACCCTTTGCGCGGCCCTTTCGCATATCATGCAGTTGCCCTCCTTCCGCAGGTGGTTCGCTAGGGGCACCGAAGGATGCCTGCGATGCCGAGGGAGCGGGAGAATCCACTCTCGCAGGCGTACTGGGTCCACTAGGCGGGCCACGAGCAAGGATGCCTGCAAGACCGGGATTGAAGCGCGCAGCCAGCTTGCTTTGTTCGGCAGGTGGGGTTGACGCAGCGAGAGGCGTACTGGTTTGCTTCTTCGGGAGAGTAGGCTGGATCTGGACAGGTGTAGAAACAGGCGCACTCGTCTGCTTTTGCAGTAGCGGCAAGGTGTTGTTCACGTTTGTCTTCTCCGTTAGACTCTTCTGCTTCTGCAGAGCTTCGGGGGTCGCGGTCTTGGGTTTGTCCGGTATCAACGGCGCCTGCTTGCTCTCCGCTCTGCCTAGAACCTCACGTTTGGCCAAGGCTTCGGGTTTCTGCGGCGTGACAGGCAGCAGAGTGACAGGTCGCTCACGCACAATGCCCTCCTCCTTCTCCCGCTTCCACTCGTCCTTCTTCGCCACCAGACTCTCCTTCAACTCGTCTCTCCGCACCGTCTTGACCGGCCCATCCGTCTTGGCGAGCTCGGATTTGCCCCGTAAGATGTTGCTTTTAAGAACATCGGGCGCAACGTAGTTCTGCGTGGTTGCTTTGCGCAAATTCCCGAACTTCGACAGGAACTCAGGCGTCTCCTCTTGCTTAGCTTCCGCCGGTGCACGCGGGCGGAGGGTATTGCGGAGATCTGTTTGTGGTTTGGGAGGGGTCTCTGGTTTGGCTTTGGAGGTGCTCGTGGAAGATGAGGTTGACTGTGCTCGTGTGGGCTGGGTAGATGGTGGGCGCGAGAAGTCGAGTGAAGAATTTGCAGCACCAGCTGTTATGGTCGATCTGCTGGGTGAACTCGGGCGTGGCGCCTCTTGACCAAGTGGAGTTGCAGAAAGAAGTCGCGTAGTTTCCAGACCGCCTGATTCAGAGCGCTCGAGTGAACTGGGACCGTGAAGGTCGCGGGAAGGAGAGCCGGGACGAGGTGCATCTTGACCTAGTGGAGCTGCGGACAGGAGACGGGGTGTGTCCATGCTGCCTGAGTCAGTGTACAAGCCCAGCCCAATCAAGTCTTTAGTAGGAGAGGCGGCACGTGGCGCCTCCTGCCCAAGCGGTGTTGCAGAGAGCAGCCGCGGCGTGCCCAAATCCCTCGACTCTGACCGGTGTAAGGATCCCTGTGCAAGCAGATCTTTACCGGGCGAACTAGGCCTGCTGCCGCCACGTTCGCCACCCGCGCGCTGAGCTTTCGCCTTTGCGATGTCTGTCATCCAGTTCGGCTGACTATTGCGGGCGGGAGACGCAGGTTTCGGTGATTCTGGCCTGGCGATGGCACTTTCGAGCCAGGATGACTTTGTCGGACTCCAGCGTTTCGAGGGGGTGGAGGGCGGGGACATTGGCCGGTCGTCCACCAGTGATGCATGGGATTTGCTCCGGCTGTGTAACGAGCGTGTATTTGTGGTGGGGTTGGTAACGTATCCTGAGCTCGGGGTGTCGTGAGCGGTGGTCGTGGTTGGTTGCGAGACAACATCCTCGGTGCTTGGTGTTGGGTCTAGTCGAGGCATACTGTACGATGCAGTCAGGCCACTACCGGCACCCTTTGGACTCGTCAGAGAATTCTGTCGGCCAAGGTCTGCAGTCGGCTGTGCACTCCACCGCTTGTTCACGCTATCAGAGCGCTTCATCATGGCGCTCTGCACAAAGCCACCCATGCCTTTTGTAGGGGAAGGAGGGCGATCCGGAGTGCCTGCTAGCCGGGGTTGAGGTGAAGAGACTGAGGAAATGCCGGGCACGCTCGAATATGTAGGTATAGTGCGCTCCACCATGGGCGACGCCTTTGCCTGCCCTTCGTCTTCCGCAATGAGGGATTTCAAATCCGGCTTGCTGCTCGATGAGCTTCGGATGGTGGAGAAATTGCTGCTGGGCGCAATACTGCTGAGCACAGAGGTTGAGCGGGAAGGCGTGTCTGTTCGGACGGTCTCGGCCGGTGTTATGCTCCCGGATCGGGGTGTGGTTGTAGACGCCTCTCGCTGCATGCCAGGCAGACCTCTGCGTCCAGATGCAAAGGCATCACCAGTGGCAGCCTCATCCACGTTCTTCCTAAAAGCCGCGTTTCCCACTCCTCTGTCCGCCGTTTGTCTGAACCAAGAGGGATCCCTCGCGCCCAACGAAGCGGCAATCTGCTCTCTACCCAGCTCCGGCTCATCTGCATCCGTGCTCTTGACCAACAAGATGGTGTTGGGGACAATCATGGAGCGCGGACGACTTGACGCGCCTCTTGAAGATGGGCGCTGCTGCCATGATAGGGTGCCGGAGCGTGCAAGGCTGGTGGCGCTGGTGGGCGGTTTGGAGGGGGAGTCGGATGTTTGTGCCATCTGCGGTGTGCGTTGCGCAGACGGGGTGATTGTGGTGGGTGTTTTGGAAGAGCCAAAGCCGCGGAATTCGGGAATGTCAGAGGAAGGGTCGTTGGGGTTGGCGAGAGGGGTCGAGGTGGAGGTGGAGGGAGGATTTATGGAGGGCGGCGGGGTTGCGCTCCTGCTGCTGCTCGCATTTGCGGAAGGTCTGGAGGAGATTGTGGGTCTCTTTTGCGGACTGATTGATCGTGCGCGGTCTGCAGGACAGAAAGGAACAGGTCAATATCCAAGACACACGTGCGTGCAGGGTACGTCGAGACAATACACACCAGCTCGACGAACAGCTCTCTCCTCTCGACTCTTCTCAATCTCCAACTCCAGCGCACGATACCGCTCCGCGTCTTCTCGCTCCCGCTTCTCCGACAGTTCGCGCACCGATTTGAGAAAGGCCTGCGGGTCGAGATCGGATTCGTCGGCGCGCTGCTGCAAAGCGGAAGTCGACGCATCAACATTGAAAGCGGCCATTGGGAGCGAATGGGAATTAAGTCTAGCGTTCCACCGCGCAGCACCACCCGCAACGCCGTGGTAACCAAATGACAGGGATGTTAAGGGCCGGGAAGAGCTCACAAGCCCGCCGGGGGGAGAAACAGGGAAGTACAAAGGGAAGGGGGAATGATAGTGCGGGTGTTGACAGCTTCAATTGTGGATATGGACGACATGCGGTGGAGGACGAGGCCGCTCGGCTACGGCCGCCTGTCCATCTCTCCCGATTTCTCCGATGGGGGGAATGTTCCCTCTTTGCAATTCGCGGTCTCCAATTCTGCGGCCTTCACCATCGCCGCCAGCAGTGCTCAGACGAGTGGCATGGGATCTGATCACGACATCTGAAACGCTTCACATCTCGATTCGGCGGACGAGAAGCAGCTTCCCCTGCAAGTGTCGTCGTACAGAACATGGATTGCCGCTTTGTTTACATCGGCTTTCGGATTCGGGCGCGCTAAAAACAAAAGGCCCGGGCAGCGCGTCAGCAAAGCTGGAGCTTGAGCTTTGGTGGGGTGAATAGGCGGAGTTCAGTAAAGGAATAGGCGGTCTTTGGCATCTTGCACCACCCACCGCAGCCCTTCCTGCAGGTTGAGGCCGGTCATGGCCGAGCAGGACAAGATGTGCCATTTGTGCGTGTGAATATTGTCGAGTTGCAGGCCCTGTGTTGCCGGCCGTCAGCAATGGTCAAAATGAACAGCTCCGGTTGAAAGCGGGGATGATGCGCGCACCTCGCGGATGTCTTGCTCGCTCATGCATCCCGCAATGTCGCTCTTGTTCTTGAACACCAGCAGCGATGCTCCCATCAGGCGCTTCGAGGTTGGTCAGCATCTCAATGGCATGCAGACCATGGCCACGGAATGAGCCGCACCTCTTGAACGAGAAGTCCCATCAACTCCTGTCTGCAATCCTCAATCCGCTCCCGATCGGTAGCGTCGACAACCCAAATCAGCGTGTCCGTCTTCTCGAAATAGTTCTTCCAGTATGTGCGCAGCGTCTTCTGCCCACCGACATCCCCTAGAACTGGCCGTCAGCGTGGTGCTACCGCCGGGGCATGTGCGGGCGGGTTGGGCAGCCAGACAGATGTTCAGTTTGTACCTTCCACCTTCCCCATTAGCGTCGCCTTTCATTCTCGTGCCCTCACGTGCCTTCGCTTACCCTTCGTAGTCAATCGTCTTGATGATAAAACCCAGCGTGGGGCTGACGGTGTTGACGTCCTCGTGCATAATCTGCTTCACTATCGTCGTCTTGCCCGCATTGTCCAAGCCACTTTTCTCGCAGTCTCAGTTGGGCGCTCGAGGTTTCACCACCGGCGGGCAAACGAGGGGAGCTCACAGCATCAGAATCCGCATCTCCTTGTCCTTCAGACGAGCCTTCCTCAGGATCGACAGCATCTTGCCGCCTTCCACTTTTCGCGACGATAATTCACAGAAGAGGCAGGAGCCTTCCGCAAAAGGAAAGCTGGAGAAGCGGCGATCACGTGCCCGCCCCTGAGGGGTGTCGTGGCACGAGACACTCCCACTTCCTCACCCCGTTTTCTTGGATCCGACCTGGGAAGAGTGCTGCCATCTGACATCACCAGCAGTCCTCATTACTGGCAAACCAAAACGCCGAACTCATCCAGTACGCCCTTCACTTTTCATCAGAAACCCGGCCTACCCCTTCCCGGGTCCTCCAGGGATCTCCTGAGAGTGAGAGCACACAATACTGCAATACCTGAGGTATCCGTCTGTGCTCACCAGCACCTCTCATCATCATCTCAACGTCCATCGCCTGGCTGTCGCAGGGACACCAGACACGACGTCACGAGTAAGAGTCACCCAAGCGCAACGTGCGACATCCCACCGACCCACAAATCCTCCTCGCCTTCACTATTCACTCGCTCGCGACAATAAGCAAGTTTGGTATTGTCAGCAAGGCCTGCAGTCAATTCACTCGGAAACGAGTCAAGTCCAACGCCCGGACTCCCCGCTTCTCATCACGACATTACTTTCAAACACCGCGAACACGGACACACCATGGCAGAAAGCGCCCAACCCAAACCCCTTCCGCCTCATCTGCGCAAAAGGCTGGACAAGCCTCCAGTGCCCGTGGCCCCTCCCAATCAGTTCGGCTGGCCGCAAGCAAGCTCCAGTAAAGCTCCCGCAGCGGCGCCTCCCGTTCAAACACCCCTCTCACCCCCTGAGAGCGCGCGCGACGAACATGCGAACGACAGTGGTGTCGCCGTCAGTCCTAAGCAGCACGCTCACTCCACTCCAGTCACCTCTTTCAGTCACGACGCTGCACCCAACCCACCTGCACCAGTCTCGGCCCAACAACACCAGAGTCCATCCCATCAAAGTCAAGACCATGGTACAGGTCGCGGTCGTGGTCGTGGGGGTCGTGGTCGAGGTCGAGGTCGTGGACGTGGCCGGGGCGGACAGAACCCTCCCCCTCGCGAATCACGCTGGCCCAAGAATTCCAAGCTTAGGGGTGATCCGAAGCGATGGAAGCACGGCTGGATCGACACCCACGAGGACCTCGACTCCGGTGATGACGAATGGAAAAAGGGCTGGATCACTACCGACGATGTGCGCAACTCCCAACCCAACTTTCAGTGGCGGGAACAGCAGCAGAACGACGACGACACTCAAGACGACTCCTCCAACGCCGCCAACAACTGGCAAGAGGGCAAGACGAAACGAAAGTACGTCGACGGCGGTACTGATGATAAGCTCCATCCCCTCGCCGACTGGACCGGAGGGTTCGCGCCTGCGCCGCTCGATTGGGACAGTCGGCCAGGCTACCGCGATGGGCAGAGCACCGCCAGGATTGCAAAGTGGCTGGATCGCATCTTCGAGGAGATGTGCGGCAAGACGTGGGGCATCTCAATGTCCAGTGTGTTGATCGATCATCGCACTTACGCCTTCACTTGCGACCTTGACGACCCTACCAGAGTCCTGCAGGGCGACGCGGCGCCTTGGTATTGGAGGCCTATTGTCATCGGCCACCAAGCGCCCATGACCTTCTGGAACGAGTTGAAGAAGTCCACTTCACCCACGCCAGCCGACGCAGACGATCTGAACGATGTCCAGCCATGGTGGCAGACGTACGAGAGAGGCACTCACTTTCTCAAGCCCTACCAACACCCAGACATCCGCGGCATCGACCCCAAAAAGGAGAGCGAAGACGAGCGGCTCGCGCGCGAAAACGACCACGGCAGCACAAACCACGCCGAAAACCGCAAACGCAAAGCGGAAGCGAAGAAAGCAGCGCAGCGCGAGCGGCAACGCAAAGCAGAAGAGAAGTTCTGCGCCATCACGCACCGCGACGTCTCTGAAATGCAGCGCGACCAGATCCGCCCGGGCATCAAAATGTACGTCCGCGCGGCCAAGGCGGAAGACGCGCCGCGCATCCGCGACATCTACAATTACTACGTCGAATCCTCCGTCTGCACGCCGGAAACGCAGCGCTTGACCGATACGCAAGTCCACGACCGCCTCACCACCATCCAAAGCAAAGCCCTCCCCTTCATCGTCGCCTGCGAACGCGGAGCGAAACTCCCCGCCCGCAAAGGCCGCGGCGCCTACGCCGCCAGCGACCCCATCACCCTCCCAGACAAAGTGGTCGGCTTCGCCTTCGCCGACGACTTCCACCGCATCAAAAAGCCCATGTACCGCTACACCGCGGAGCTGGAGGTGTACGTCGACAAGAACTACCACATGAAGGGCATCGCGAAGTGCCTGCTCGACAAGATGCTGGGTGTCGTGGATCCCATGTACCCCGAGAAGCGTGGGTACGATGTTGTGAGTGAGAGTTTCGACGAGCCGGTAAGGAGGCTGAGTACGCTTTTGTTCCACTTTCCGTACGAGAGTCTGCGGCCGGAGCGGCTGGAGTGGATGGCGAGGTGGTTGTGTGATGGGCTTGGGTTTGAGAAGGTGGGGGATTTACGTGAGGTTGGGATGAAGGATGCGAAGATGTGAGTTCTTACTTTATTGCTGTCTCGAGTCGGGTGGTTTCGCTAATGTGTGCGTTGTGCAGGGTCAGCGTTGCCATCTTCCAGCGTAAGACGGGCGAGAGGCTGGATCCCAAGGATCTTCCTATCGCGATTGATTGACGAGGCCGACGGGATGTTGGTGAGACGGGAATGGCGTTTATGGAGCTGGTTCGGATCGTGCAGAGTGCGAGTAGTGTTACATTGTGATTAGGCATACGAAGCTGCGGAGTCCAGGATAGTACAGAGATGCTCTCCGTCTACTCTCCCTCTTATGCCCATTCGATCATTCTCTCGTTGACGCATACTCATCCCGCCAGGGCCAGCCCGGCATGGAAGACTCAAAATCGTACATCCCCCTCATCTCCACCGTCACTTGTCACTAATCCCAGTGTCGCTGAAACGTAAGAATTATCAGCAAACCGCAACCGCTTCCTACTACCAAGCAATCCGCCCATCGAAACTCACATCTGCGTGAAGCACATGAAGCTCTCCACCTTGCCAATCCACGGGTACGCCGCCGGAAGATCGCAGTCCTCGGAACTGTTGTTGAACAAGTCCGCAAAGTCTTCGTCGTCGTTGCATTTGCCCCTATATTGCCGTCAGCTACCCCCTCCAAGCAGGACGAAGAGTAATGTTGTAAGCAAACGCAACTGATACAAATAACACTCCAACCCCTCATCAGGCTGGAAAGAGCCCAAATCTCCCGCGCTGTACACACAGTGATTAGCCAACACCACTCCCTCCCACTATGCAGGAGCGGAAGAGCACGAAAAACATACTACGAATTCAACGCAATGCACTCCGCCAAAGGCAGCACACCATACCAGACGTCGCCCGTGAAGCCCACGCCATCAGACAGCGTAACGCCGCCTGTGGTGCGTTTGGCGAGGTGCGTGGCGATGCCGCTGGCTTTCGTTTGCGCGATGTAGTTGTACGGCGTTGGGGGGGTGGGGTGGTATTTGGTTGTTGGAGCGGCGAGTGTGGAGGTTGCGAGGGCGAGGAGGAGGAGGGGGAGATGCATTGTAGGGTCTTTGGCGGGGGGTTCGTAGGTTGTTGGTGGTGATGTGAGAGGAGGAGGAGGAGGAGGAGGATGGGATGAGGCTGCGAGGCTGTGTGGGGGAAGAGAGAGGGGTTTGTTAGGGGATCGAAACGCTGGAATGTGTAGTCGGAAGCGCAGGAAATTGGGAAGATTGGCTGGTGACACATGTGCGTGCCTGCAACTTGCCGTTTGTTGTTGATGTCATTGCATCGCACGGGGGAGAGGGAAGGTGCGATGTGGTTTGGTTGGAGCTGCTGGGGCCCGTGAAGATGTGACACGGCTGTGAGATGCAATCAGCCAACAGCCGCTGCAAATGAAACGAGAGGGATGCAAGTCGAATGGTTGAAGTCTTCTTTGTAACAGGCGTACAAGAAAGCAATTGTTTCTTCTCCCCTGGGCCCTTGCGGTTGTTGTAGTAAAGCAATGAGGCCTCGCGTATCTGATACACTCCTGCTTCGACCGTCGCCCTAGACCAACCCAAACCACAAACGCCATCGCTTCCGAATACCACAACCAAGCCCTCCCACGCTATGCACCGAAAATGTATAGGTAGCGAGCACGCGTCCAATGAGACCGGCCGCCGCCTTGCTGCTCTCCTCTCCCCTCTCACTTCCCAAGCTTATGCCACGCCTTGACCAGCGCCGCCTTCTCTCTCCCATCCCTCTCCAGCACCAACGCCCAGTCCCGCATCTCAATCCCCTTGCCCGTCTCTCGCCAGTCGCCCCACTCCGGCATCTTGGCCTCGTTCGCATTCGCACTGCCCGTCCTCGCCATAGCCGGCGCGCCACCGCCAGGGGTGGCAGCAGCCGAACTGCTCTCCGCCTTGATCGGCGTGGCCGTGCCACTGGCACCGGCGGAAACGGTAGGTTTCGCAAAGCGGTTGGTCGGCACGGCCGATGCACCCCCCGTCATCCAGTCGTACTTCCGCCCTTTCTTGCCGAGAGCCAGCGCGACGGTCTGGTTGGTGGTGTGGTGTAGCTGCGCTTCGTTGGAGTTCTTTTCCTTTTGCTGCCGGATTTGCTCCTTCTTCGTCACTTTAGGCTGAGACAACACCGCCGCAGCGGCGTTTTCGGGGGCGGCGGAGTCGGTGGGGAGGAAGTCGGCGGAGTCGGTCATTTCCGATGCTTTGCGTTTGCGTGCCTCGCGTTTCTTGATGCGGTCTGCCTCGGCTTCGCGATCGCGTTTCGATAGAGTGCGCAACTGGGCGTTCAGCAGGCCCTGAAAGGATATGGTGGGTTGTGGTTGCGGAGTCGACGATTCGCCGGCCACGTCCGTCATCTCGGTGTCCTGCTCGGGGAGCTTGTCCCACTGCGAACCGGTGATGTTTTCCGGCACCACATTCTCTTCCCTGCGCTTGCCTTCGCCTTCTGCAATGTCCGCAAACTCCGGCGGCACCACTCGTCCATGGTCCCCGTACCTCCTCGCTCTCGCCAGGGTATACGCCTCGTCGAGCAAGCCTCTGATCCGCTCTCCCGCGGCCAACGAGAGCAGGCTTAGGATATGCTCAATTGCAGTGTTCTGGTTCACCACGCTCTCCGGCCTTTTCGTCTCTTCCTGAACCGCAGCTATTCCCTCCTTGCCCGCTCCATTCACCATCACACTCGTCCGAGGTTCCGGATCGGGCTGCCTGACGAACAAACCGGCCAGGTTGAGCGTCACGCCCTGGTTTCTCGCAAGTGTATCCAACCGTTTGCGCACGTTATTACCCTGCAGAAACTGGTTGTTCAGATGATGTTGTCGTCGCTCCGCCTGTGCCCTCGCTGCCGCCTCTCGCTTCCTCCGTTGCTCAAGCTCAATCTCTTCCTCCGTCTTCGTCGCGCCCAATGTACCCGCCGCAGCATCCTGACTCCCGAAAGAAGTGCCCTGCGTGAGCATGTGAAAGCTGTTGCCCGGAGTCATGGTGCTGCTCGCGAAGCTCGAGTTTTGATTTGAACTGAAGCTCTGGCTTGCTTGGTTGTGACGATTGTTGTACATTGCGTGCAGGTAGTTCTCCTCATCTTTCAGATTGATCCCGCTTCCAAACAAACTGTCGCCGATATCGTCCACGCCGACCTTCTCTTCGCGATCGTCTCGATTCGGTGGGGGCGGCGGAGGCATGTCTCTGGACGACTGCGAGGGCGCTTTTGCCTGTCGCGGTTGAGGTGCTGGTGCGGGAGTCGGGGTTTGCCAAGAGGACTGCTGGTACGGATACGGCTGGGGCGTGTTGAAAGAGCTTTGTTGCGGACTCTGCGTGTATGGCGAATTACCAGCATAAGGTGACTGGACAGCCGGATGCGCAGGCGGGTTGGGTGCATAAGGGTTGCCGTATGCGCCGTACGTTGGTAGACCATGTGGCTGCTGCGGCCAGCTTGACGCACCGTTCGGGGGCGAGTGAGGGTCTGGAGACGTTCGCTGCCGCTTCGCTGGTGGAGGGCCGCCGTATGGTGTGGGGCTGGCGGGTGAAGCTGCAGAGGTCTGGTATGGAGAATAAGGCCGCGGCGCCGGCTTCTGCGGCGGGGGAGACATCGAGTACGACATGGTGGCGCGTCGCTTGAAGCGCAGCTGCTGTGGATGTCGATGTCGATGTGAGGGAAGGGAGGGGTGAAGAGGCCGAAGCAGGAGCCTGCGCTCCGGTTGCGCCTCCTCACTCAGTGAATGGTGACTGGTGCGATCATCCCACTACACTGTCGCCTCTGGTTGGTCCGAGTTGGCGATAGATGTTCGTCGAGATGCTGTAGATTGTCAAGATGGTCTTGAGCCGATGCGGATATCGTGGGGTGGTGTGGGAGCCGATCCGCCTCGTGTTTGATGTGAGGAGAAGTCGCAAAGGTCAGGCAGCGCCGCGACTAGTGACGCACGGCTGTTCCCGCGCGCCAAGCCTTTTAGGGAACCGCATCCTCGCTTCGAGCCCATTCACGATCTCTATTGTCTTCATTCACCACCTTCTCACAATACAACATCACTTCGATCGGCCCTCCACGTTCTACACGGCTTCATATTACTCGCCGACACCTAGGCATCCGGCAAATCACGCTGAGTCGGGCAGCACAGGCGTGAGCGCCTGGCGCGCGCACCTTCCACATCATGGCCAACAAACGCCCTCACGCGGCCATGAACGCGCAGCCTGAAGACGAGGACCCTATCGATCCAAGTGACGAACTCATGTTCTTGGCTCTGGGTGGTGGGAATGAGGTTGGGAGATCATGTCACATTATACAATACAAGGGCAAGACGGTCATGCTTGACGCGGGTATACATCCCGCGTACGATGGCCTCGCCGCGCTTCCCTTTTACGACGAGTTCGATTTGAGTACTGTGGACGTACTTCTGGTTACACAGTGAGTACATTATTCCTCTATCGCGAGCATGCTTTTTTGCGGTCGGCTTGGGAGTTGGGACTATACAAGCTATACCTTGCGTTCCGTCTACCCATCATATGTCCCTTGGTCTTCTGCTCTTGAGCTTCACGGAGTATCTCAGAATACATAGCAACGATATATGAGTTTGCTTGCATCTGACCTCTCCCGTGCTTTTCCTTGCTCGCGTTTCCATATTTGCACCCACTAGTCACTCCAGACATGCTCTCTTCACGTCTTAGACCCCAGAGCTAACAGACAATGTCCCCAGTTTCCACATGGATCACGCAGCCTCCCTACCATACGTACTCGCCAAAACCAATTTCCAAGGCCGGGTGTACATGACACACCCTACCAAAGCAATCTACAAATGGCTCATGCAAGACTCCGTTCGCGTTCAAAACACTCACATCGCCACCACCGCCGGCACGTCTGGTACGGATGGCTACGTTTCCCAGCTCTTCAACGAAGCCGACATCATCTCTACCTTACCCATGATCAATACCATCTCTTTCAACACCACGCATACTCACAACGGAATCAAATTCACGCCTTACCCGGCCGGTCACGTTCTTGGCGCCTGCATGTACCTGATAGAGATTGCTGGACTCAATATTCTCTTCACCGGCGATTACAGTCGAGAAAATGATCGACATCTCATCCCAGCCGCAGTACCAAGAGGCGTCAGAGTAGATTGCCTCATCTCGGAGTCCACGTTCGGTATCAGCACGCACGTTCCGCGAACGGAAAGAGAAACGGCACTCATGAAAGCCGTCACCGGCATTCTGAACCGTGGCGGTCGAGCGCTACTCCCCGTTCCGGCAATCGGACAAGGTCAGGAAGTGTTATTGATCTTGGAGGATTACTGGCAAAGACATGAAGAGTACCGCAGGTATCCCATCTACTACGCCTCCAGTCTGGCCAGGAAGTGCATGGTCGTCTATCAGACCTACATCGACGCGATGAACGAAAGTATTCGGGCAAAGTTCCAGGCTAGCCAGGCTGGGACGGGAGACGGTCCGTGGGATTTCAGGTATATCCGGTCGCTAAAGGGCCTGGATCGATTCGACGATGTGGGCGGCTGCGTTATGCTAGCATCACCAGGGATGTTGCAGAACGGCGTGTCCAGATCACTACTGGAGAGATGGGCACCGGATGCAAAGAATGGGCTGGTCATCACCGGGTACAGTGTTGAAGGCACCATGGCGAAGCAGATCGTGCTCGAGCCTGACATCATCCCTGCTGTAATGACCGGAGGCCAAGGGGGAAGAGGGAACCTGCTAAAGCGGCCAGGCATGGGAGGTGGAGAGGAAAAGGCAATGATACCGCGACGTCTAACCGTGCAAGAGTTCTCATTCGCCGCACACGTGGACGGACAAGAGAACAGGGAGTTTATCGAAGAAGTCAATGCTCCTGTGGTAATTCTCGTGCACGGAGAGAAGCACAACATGAACCGGATGAAGAGTCGATTGCTCAGCTTGCAGAAGTTCAAAGTCTACTCGCCTGCGAACTGCGAGGAAGTGCGGATACCTTTCCGACAGGACAAGATCGCGAGGGTGGTGGGCAGACTGGCGAGTGAGGTGCAGCCGCCTTCCGCGTTGCCAATATCTCCGCCCGCATCTGACGAGGAAGGCGAAGATATGAAGCGAAGCAGGATGGAGGAAGTCGTGATGCGAGGCGTACTGGTGCAAAACGACTTCAAGTTGAGCTTGATGGCACCAGAGGATCTGAAAGAGTATGCCGGCCTCGCTACTACAAGTATCATGTGTCGGCAGCGAATCACGCTTGGCGCCGTGGGGGTGGAGCTGATCCGTTGGGCTCTCGAAGGTACCTTTGGCAGCATCACTACTGTTGCGAAGTCGACACCAGCGCAAACGAACGGAGACGTGAAGGACGAGGGAGAAAAAGCCGACGAGGAAATCGAGAGAGAAGAACAAACCATCTTCGACATCATGGGCGGCTGCGTCCGCCTAATTTGCCACTCAGGCGGCGTGATTGAAATGGAATGGGAGGGCAACCGGACGAACGACAGCATCGCCGACGCCGTCATGGCTGTCCTGCTTTCCATCGAGTCTTCACCAGCCGCCATCAAGCAAAGCAGCAAACTGCACTCACACGCCCACGACGGTTTCGGAGGCAGCTCAGAGGAAGAACGAAGTACAAACGGAGTTGAGGCGACCAGAAATCCACTCGCGAATGTCACCGCAGAAGAGAAGCTAAACCGCCTTTTCATGTTCCTCGAAGCGCAATTCGGAGAAGACGCAGTCTCGCCCATCGCAGAGCCGAAGCTGGCGCAGCTGAACGGGGCCGTGGAAGAGATGGACGAGGTGGAACGGGAAAAGGCATCCGCCGCGGAATTGGAGAGGCTGCATGATCTTGGCATTCCTGTGCCGGGAGTGGAGGTTCGCGTGGACAAGATGACTGCCAAGGTGTGGCTGGAGAAGTTGGAGGTGGAGTGTGCGAATAAGAGTTTTGCGGACCGGGTGAGGGCGGTGGTGGAGAGGAGTATGGAGACGATTGCGCCGTTGTGGCAGTGAGGGGTGGTGGGAGTATGTACTGCCGCGATCAATGACTGTCTCTCAAGCGACTTCAATGTTGGATCCGATCTTCAGACCAGTCCTCATTATCTCACACTCGTCATGTCTCAATCACGCCCGAGTAGTCCACTAGCCTCCTCCGATGCTTTATCTCCACACCATCATACACATCAACCCCTCCATTCGCTTCGTGCTCCTCCGCGCCAGCAAAGTCCTGCGTAGGCATGGCAGGCCACGCTTTGCAAATATCAATCTTGTCTCTCGGGTACATGAGCTCCAGGAAGCAGTAAATCAGGTAGTCGACCACCACCACAATCACGAACAACTTCCCCGCCCAAATGCCGCAGCCAAAGTACCGCTTCAGGCGGTCCATCAGTGCAAAGGAATGGGGTTGTGCGGGCTGGCCGTAGTTCACCCACTCTTCATCGTAGTATCCTTCGTTATCCGAAGCAGAGGGAGCACCGGTGATGAGGTCGTAGACGCGCTCCGTGCGTCGCGCGATGTCCGACCAGCTGTACATGTTCTTGACGAAGTCGTGGAATTTGCCGCGGTGCACGGTTTTGCTCGTGAGCTGGCGAATGGCTTCTGTGACGCCGCGGACGACGTCTTCGACTTCGGGGAAGACGAAGACGGTCATGTTGTTGGGGAGGACTTCGGGCACGCCGCCGACGCGCGTTGCAACGACCATCAGGCCGCAGCTTGCTGCTTCTACGAGCACTGTGCCGAAGGCTTCGGTGAGGGAGGTGGAGAGTAGGAGATGGCCGCGCACCATCACGTCGCGGACTTCTTCGTGGCGGATGCTGCCTAAGAGGACCACGCGGCTCTGCCCGGAGGCGGTGTAGAGCAGTTGCTGGGGGAGAGAGTCGAGCATTTGCTCCAGGTCGATGGCTTTGGGGCCCGAGCCTGCGATGATGAAGCGGAGATTCTCATGCCGGCGCAGCATGATTGGGAGTGCGGAGATGAGCAGGTCGGTGCCTTTGTTGTAGAAGAGGCGTGAGATGACGATGCATGTCAGTGGATCTCCGGGTCCGATGGGCTGACTTGGGTCGGGAGGTGGAGGTAGCAGGCCGCTTTTGTCGCCGGGGAGATGGGATGCCTTTGCTTCGTGCGGTTGGAGCGGCTGGAAGCTGCTGGGTACGACGGCGTTGGGGATAACCGAGACTGCGAGTGGGTTCAGTGATGCCCGCAGAGTCGTGTTCTCTTTGCTGTGAATTGTTAGTGCGGTCTCTCTGGGAAGCACGAATGATGTCGTACCAAGTATGCGAGACACAGACAACATGGCCAACATCGCTCAGGCTGAATTTCAGCAGCTTGTTGGCCATGATGCTTCCGGCGTCACTGAATCCGAACAGACTATGGTCGGTGAAGACCGTATGAAGGCCCATGGTCCGGGCATGTAGGAGACCTTCATGGCAGAGATTGCTGAGAGAGGCGTGGCCGTGAACAATCTGAATCTGCTCGCGAATGAAGATCTGCCGCAAGATGGGGAATGATGAGAAGACGGTGGGAAAGGTGGTTGAGCGATACACCACCCAGTGCGGGATGTGGTAGACCTTTAGTCGGTTCGTGAGGTAGCGAATTCCCGTTCGGTTGGGATACGGGGAGCCATAGGCGTGGGTGATGATGACCACTCGGTGTCCTCGGTCAATGAGTTTCTGCACGAGACTCTGTTAGTCTGAGTGATGGCGGAACAGAGGCTATGGAGATGTACAGAAGAAAGTTGATATATATGACTTTCCACACCACCAGGCTGAGGGAAGAAAAAGTCCGAGACCATGCTGTTGTCATATTAGCAATGATGGATCGCCGTGCACCGTGGATGGACCTACGCGATGTTGTACGGCATGGTGCTGGCGGTGTTGCGCCTCACGGGCGCTCATCCGGAGTCGATACGTCCGAGGTGGGAATGGCGTGGCAATGACATTCTCGGGCAAGTCACACAGCAATGCGCGATGCTGCTAACTGTCTGCAACGTCGAGGTGTGGTTTAATTAAGGCGCAAGGGTGCACTTCAGCCACGCGTCTGCCAGACGTCGATCTCTTCCCGATCGGGCACTCCCGGGCGGTGAGAGCAGCTCCGCTTTCCGAAATTATTCTGCCGCTTTCAAAAAGATATCTGAATGATGGAGGTTTGGTGCTGGACTACCAAGCACTGCCAGATGTGCTGATCAAATGGCGACCCTGTACAAGCGATATGTCCCACCGAAGCCATCCTCTACCCCTACTCCCCCAGAAGCGCCTCCGCCCGCCCCCAGGGTAGAGTCTACCTTGTACAAACGATATGTCCCGCCGAAATCACACACGACCACCACCCCCGCAGCCGCACCTCTGCCAGCTCCGAGATTGGAGGCTGCCACCGTCTCGGAAGATGTATCAACGAAACGAAAGCGGGAGCGTCCAGAAGAGGAGGTGGCAGAGCGCAAGGCGAAGAAGCTGAGGAAGAAGAGCATCGACCCGGCCACCGTCAAAGAGCAGGATGATGGGAGCACAGCAGTCGAGAAGGATCCAAGTCCTAAAGCCCATGAGGAGACTATAGATCAGCAGCAAGGTGACTTCTCGCACATCAAGAACATCAAAAAGCGCCACAAGCTTGAGAAAGAAGCGCGCAAGGCTCGCAAAGCTGCGGAGAAGGATGCAATAGATGGACTTGCGGATGGAGAGAAGACGGGGCAAAGCAATGCGGCAGCAGATACGATAATTGCAGAATCACAACCATCGCCGAACACTAGCGATCGAGTGGAGGTCGCGACACTGTCGAGTGACAGAAAGGCGGATAAGAAGGAGAAAAAGAAGCGGAAGCAGAAAATGATCGTTCCGTCAGAGAAGGCGCATATCCCAGAGGATAATCCTGCAGAAGAGAACGAACCCGAACGTAGCGTCTCTCAACCGAAGAAACGACAGCACAAGCTAGAGACGGCACTGCAAGACACTTCGAAAGACGAATTACGAGAGCAGGACGAGCCAGAAGAACACCTACGAAAACACGCAGGAATCATGAGCAAATTCGCACAATCCAAGCACATGTCTGAACTAGAGGTCAGAACTGCACCGCAAGACGAAGGCCGTCCAAACACGCCGCCTGTCATGCTCGACCTCGCTCCGCTTCCACAGCCTGAGGAGGCTCCAGTCCCCGCATTCAAACCCGATCTGTCTACATTGCCAAAGTGGCTTGTGGAACCTACCATTGTCTCGGACCAGAGCAAAATCTCATTCCAGGACCTTCAGCTGGAGGGAGGGGTGGTCCAGCATCTATCCAAACTCGGGTTCAGCGAGGCCATGCCCGTGCAGACGGCATTGATTCCAATGCTACTACCGCCAGGTACGCCAGGAGCTAAATTTCTGCGAGGCTCGGCACCAGTGTTACCGGATATTGCGGTCGGCGCACCCACTGGCAGCGGCAAAACCATTGCGTACTTGTTACCCTTGATCGAGTCAATCAAGCGGACTGCAGGTTCGGGCCGGCTCAAGGCTTTGGTTGTCGTACCAACCCGAGAGCTCGTCCTACAGATTGCAGCAGTGGCCGAGAGTCTGTCTCGCGGGTCGAGTGTCAGGATTGGTGTGGCGACTGGTGTTGGAAGTTTCAAAGACGAGCAGGGCAAGATTATGAAGGCTGGCCAGCGTTATGACCCTGAAGGCTACCGAGCGCTTATGCAGCGAGCCGATCGCATCAATCATCCCCCGGATGCAGACTCGGACGAGTTTGAAGATTATCTGCGAGAGCTCGAAATGGAAGACGCGAGGGATGTGAAACTCATTCAAGATGCGATATCTACTCTGGTGAATCATGTGCCGACATATGAATCGGCCGTGGACTTGTTGGTAGCGACGCCCGGTCGGCTGCTCGAACACCTCGATCATACTCTTGGATTCAGCTTGACGCATCTCGAATGGTTCATCTTGGACGAAGCGGACAAATTAGTTGATGGACAGTACGACGGCTTCCTTGACATTGTCAACAACGAGCTCTCACGCCCTCGTAAAGAAGGCGAACAGGATGCTCGAGAGCGATATCTGCGATTGAAAGGCGTGTGGAACGAGCAGCGAGAGCGACGGGTCAGGAAAGTCGTACTGTCCGCCACGATGACTCGAGATGCGTCGAAGCTCGTGGACTTGAGGCTGAAGAGACCGCAGATGATTCTGGTGAGAGGGCAAGGCGAAAGCGATGTTACGATTAATTCCGAGGCAAATGGCGATGCATTGGTGGAAGATGCTACGAGCACGTTTGAACTGCCGCCCACGCTGGCAGAGTACTGTGTGCCTGTTGGCGATGGAAGCGAGAAGCCGCTGTACCTGCTTGAGGTGCTCGAGAAGCGGATGGTGAATGGGAGCAACAGAATTGCTGCCAATCGACTCGGAGAAGCTGAAGCGATGGATTCCTCCGACAGCGACTCGGATTCGGACTCCTCGGAAAGCTCGACGGCTTCGTCTGAAGATTCGTCGGTATCATCCGACGACGATGATGAGACTACAAAGGCCATCGACCAAGCCCAGGAACGAAATGACATTGACGCGGGGATCCATCCGGATCGACTGGCATTACTGGATCGACCCTTCCCTTCAAAGTCATCCTCTATGGTCCCCACGATTCTGATCTTCGCCTCAAGCACCGAATCCGCGAATCGACTCGCACATCTCCTGCAAACGATGAACCCAGAATGGGCAACATGGATCAAAGCGCTGACCAAGACGGACTCCAAACAGCCCTTCTCCAATACCCCCGCCTCCCAACCTATCATTGTCGTGTCCACCGACCGTGCAGCACGAGGCATTGATACTATCGGCAATCGACCCGTCACACACGTCGTGCAGTATGATGTACCACACTCGGCGACAAGCTACATTCATCGCGTCGGTCGAACGGCGCGTGCGGGCAAGGCTGGCGAAGCTTGGACGCTGTACACGCACTCCGAGGCCCGCTGGTTCCACAAGGGGATTGTCAAGGGAAAGAGTATCAAGCGGAAGGGGCAGGTGGAGAAGACGAAGGTGGATGTTAGTGGGGATGATGCGAAGCGGGAGAGGTTGGAGAAGGCGATTGCTGGGATGAGGGAGGAGGTTCATGGGGGGAGGAAGGCGAGGTAGTGTTTGTTCGATCGATTGCTCCTCGACAAGTGGAATGACAATCCTCGCTGTTTATGACCTGGTGTGACAATGGTGTGGTCGCGTGAGCAGAGGTGATGTCCAGACCCAGCAGAATAATGGATCCATCGAGAGCCAGTCGGTTGACATCCGTTGTTGCTTTTAAATTTGGTCCCGTCACGGACCATATGCCGGATGGGAGTGATGTGGAGCCCCCCCGGCTCCTTGCTGACGCTGCACCATCGGCGCCGAGACTGTCATCTGCACATGGCATATCCCCTTCGAGACCGTGTGATGACCGTGTGCCTGGCCTCACACTCAATCTTACCACGCATATACGATGCCAAACTCGCTATACATCGCATGCACACCGTACAGATTTTAACGACTGCCGTCGGTCCGGGGCAGCGGGAAGAAGTGGGGCGCGCAGGCATGTGTAGGAGTGCTTTAGCCATTTGCAGGGTCTGCGAGATAAACGGACGCACGCTGATTGGGCGCGCGGCTAGAACCTGCCCGAAGGGGCAAGGACCAGCCCAGCACCCTGGGAAAGTTTGTCGCCTCTTTGCCCGACTGCGCTGCGTCACCTTGAGAATTGATGTTGGGTTATTGGCGATGGTGATGATGACGGTGATGGGGAAAATGGGAGATGAGGTTGGGTGTGTAATACACAGGCGTGAGAAGAGGTCTGCCAACTTGCGCGGAAGTTCTGGCAAGACACAAGGTGGAGAGCACGAGACCGCTCACGCGACACTCAGCCTGATCTCGTATGCGACGGTGGCCTGTGCGCGATACCGAGGAAGTGGACGGGAGGCGTTGAGCGCCGCCGCGCCCACCACTTCGCCGACGAGGCCAGACGGTACATATCCACACGGCCGTCCTCTTCCTCCCATTCACTCCTCCTCCTCAGAATTGACCACTCGCCTTTCCTTTGTCTACACCTTCCCTGCTGCCGGATCGGAGAATGGATTCATAAGGCGGTGCGCGCAGTCGTGCCACTCCCTTATCTCTGCTCGCCTACCTCTTCGACGAATCGGACTTGCAGATCTGCTGCCGCTTCCCTGCTCGCCAGCGTGCGTGCCTGCAGTGCTCACCGGTAGTCCAGACCGCCATTACGCCCCTGGCCAGATATCCGTAGACGTCTTGCGCACCCGTGCCCAACTCTTCCGTCCCCTCTTCTCGCCACTCTCCAACTGCGCCGACTAAGCGCATATCGTATGACCCTCTCCTACGGGACCGCCGACACTCTTCGCTCCCTCCCCGGACTATGACAACCTCTACAGTCTACGCCAGCTCCCACACTTCCAAATACTTCCTCAACCCGCAGGCTCACCGGCCCTCTCCGCCCGCAGACTACCTCTACGGCAAAGTCGCATACCCCTCCACCTCCCCGATGACGAACACGCCACCCAACGTCTCGCCCACGAGCCAGCACAACGTGCAAGTGCGCCAGCTGCGCCAGCCGCGCCAGCCCCTCTACGTCCCCGCCGCCCTCCGCCCTACCAACCTCCCCTCCGGCCGCGACATCCCCGGCCGTCCGCGAGCCCCAGATACCCCTCCCACCAGTCAGAGCAACAGCTGGGACAGCGCCAAGTCCAGCTCGCAAGCGCTGCAGACCGTCGTGTCCAATGACAGTGGAAGCGATGCGGCGAGCCGCCTGTACCGCGGGCTGAGCGGGAGCAGCGAAGGGCTGGAAGAGAGCACGGCAGATGTGACGGGCCCTCCTACAACGGCGCACTGGAAGCCCGACGCCTCGTCCGACAACTGCTCCGTCTGCGGCGTGCTCTTCACCTGGTACTTCCGCCGGCACCACTGTCGACGCTGCGGCAGCCTCGTGTGCGAGAACCACATCAAGGCCAAAGTCCCGCTGGATCAGAACGCGCGTCTCAACACCAAAGGCGTGCCGAGCAAGGCGTGCAACCCGTGCTCTGATGAATGGAGGTTCCTCAAGAAGCTGCGCAACTCGCGTGCCTCGAGCGTCGCCGAGTCGCAGAACAGTTCGCAAGGCACGGCGATGCCTGCGCCCGCCATCTCCATCCCACAGTCGGAGCGGCTCCTCGCGCCCGAAAATCAGCGGGTGGGAAGCATGGCGCGCTCCGAGGGCGGCATGATCTGGAGTACTTTCTAATCGCCCACGACCCTATCTTAACGGCCTCGGCACCGCCGACGAATTCCTTTCAACACGGCCATCCACCCACGATTTTACGACTCGATTTCTTTTTCCGAAACACGAGGCGGCTTCCTTTCTTTTCGGACCGCACAACAACACGGGCTTGCGTTTGCGCCTTCTTCGTTTCATATTACCTAGCGTTCAAGCGATCCGTTTCGTGATACCCCCGGTTTCAGCGCTGCAACTCGGCAGTATACGCAACAGTAGATCGCGAATGGATACTTTTACTTATGCGTGTGGGATGCGATGGGACGGGATGGTGTTGGGTTGGAGTGCGAATCTGTATGATTATATGTGATGTTTGCTATGCTGAATTGATCTGTTCCTATAACATCTTTTCATGAGAATCAATGTTGTAGGCTGAAATGCTCCAGATCAATCTTGGAGGAGACGCATTCGATATTCTCCAGCGTCGAGAATCACGTGACCATCTCCCGAGGCAGGTCGCGACTTCCATTCTCGGTGGTTGCTGGCTTCCAGGTTCCAGAAGGAAAGAGCGAGCCCGGGGTCGCTCCTTCCCAAAGAATTGAATAAGTTTAAACTTTCCTAGTTGAGAAGGTACATAGGACCATAAGCCGAAGAGAAAAGAGGATTCCGTCCGCTCTCCTGTACTCAAGCTTCGGACTGGTAGATTAGTACTCAGGTGGGTGACCACTGGGGAATCCCTGCTGTCCTATGTGAATTTTTGCCGATTTTCTGCGATTTTTGGCATTGTTCTCCTCTGCTCTGCGTTTTTGTGCATTTTTTTGAGGAATTTTGAACTATGTCTGGACTACATCACATTTTTGAGGATGGAAGAAGCACATTACGATTACATCGAATGAAAGTTTCTCTCGATTCATGTTACTTGCGATTGGTATCATGCAGGTTACAATTGCTAGGGGAAAGAAAGGTCATAGCCGCTGTCGACAACATCTCGGTAGCGCTTGCACTCTTCAACCAGTCACATCTCCTAGACTTCAGCCCTGTTCCGTGTATGTATATGTACAGCTCTGTAACGAAAGGATACCTCGATCAGCCGCCAGCGTCGTACGGGGGCGTTGTAGATTACAAACATACCGCGGTAGTCCCAGAGACGCTGCAATACCCGCCGAACGTGAAGTCGTCGCCCTGGTACAGTATTCTCCTTAGCACATGGAAGACTGAGGTTTTAGGAAGGGGCAAGGTGGACGTGGCGCCAACAGCGGCTGGTCAGACAACGTACCTCAAAGGAACACGGACACCCGGCTTGCGATACTGCACAGTCTTGATTATTAAAAATGACGCTGGTGCAGGAGGAAGTTGTAGGTGGTGGTGTTATTGTCGATGTGGACGATGTTGTGGTCGTGGTCGTTGTGCTAGTTGTGGTCGTGGTCGTGGTCGTGGTCGTGGTCGTCGTGGTCGTCGTTTTCTCCGGAGGAGGCGCTTTGTGGTGTGGAGGCGGAGGCGGATGATGGTGCGGCGGCCATCGCTCCTCCAATGCAATTACTGCGGACACGAGGGTGAAGAGACACAGAGCCTGGAGCTTCATGTTTGATCAAAGCTGTAAAGCATAGAGCAGATAACGGGAAAGTAATGAACGGAAGACTGGAAGGGCACCTGGGTTGCCTCATATATAACTTAGGCAGCTCTCCCCAGGGATGGCGCTCCGCGGCCAATATTGTCGTGCATTGCAGCAAGACCCCTCTCCCGCGGGCAGATCGCAATCTAGATCCGACTTTTCTGCACTGTATCTCGGATCTCGAAGCTGCTTGGCCGGAGAGTAAGCCTTATGCAGCGCGATCATGGGATTAGAGCGAGGTTACGGCCGTAAGCATGGTTTCGTCCGTGGCTGGCTGCAGCTTCCATGCAGATCATGAGCTCGACACACAAGGCCTGATGACCCATCGTGCATGTCCCGTTGGGCGTGCTCTTTTGAAGATCGTCGTTCGCAAAGGCAAAGATCACGCTCATCCATGTTGCCTAGATGGCTGTTCTCCGAGCTGTCGGCCATACAGTTTGGAGCGCCCTAGAACGACTTTCGCGGACCGACGGAGATGTGCCAGATTGTACCTTTGACCGCCAGCGTCGGGACCCGATCAGCGATGGGTGCGGATTAGGATTTGCTTGCCCAAATGGTTCGTTCTCCCGAGCTTTCGAATGCGATGTGGTGAGTGTCAGATAGGCCTGGAGGCATTTGAGGGAATTGATGCTTGGGAGATGCGCCAATTGGCCTTGAATAGGACACATGCAGTGTAAACGGACCTTCCCTTGATGCATTTGAGATCGCCCTCGTGTCGTCGTGCTCATTTAAGCTGCACTTTGCAATGTGCTGTCTCAGCCGTGTTGCTGTGGGGATCGGCTTTTGTTTACGCCGTGCTCACACCGAGCATGGCCAACATCAACCACTTCCCTGAACGAAAGACCAGCAAAGATTCCGGAGCATGATGCATTGCATAATTTACAAGTAATCATCGAGAGGATAAAATCATCGCAAAGCAGAAATTCTCCGATGAGGCTGCGGGTCTACATTCCACAACATTCCAACACAGCATGGCTCGGCTAAGCAGGAATTCTCCGACTCCACACCGCGAGGCTGTCGGCGACGATGCTGCGCAAGCGAGCACTCCTCAGCGCCTGGTGACAAGCTTGATCGATGAACATGACAGTCTGCCATCATTCAATGCCACGGCACACGATGCCGACGACGAGCGACGAGAGTCCAACATTTCCGCCGTGTCCGTCTCTTCCATGTCCGAGTCGGCATGGTACAGCGACAACGATCTCACTCCAATCATCAACCTCTACAATCCGCAGTACAGGCGAGAGAGCCACAGGCCATCTCTATCGCCGTTCGGGCTGCGGACACCCCGGCGATCGACCAAAGGACTTCACACTCGTTCTCGAACCGGTACGCCGAAGTCACGCTGGTCGCGATCAAGAAGGCGCATTTCGGAAGCGACGGAAGCACCAGCAGAGGAAACCACACAGGAACACTTCCCTCTCGTTTTATTGCACATCACATTGCTTCCCATAGAATTGCCATGGAGCTTCGAAAAACTGCGACAAGTTCTCCCACCCAACATCCTCGATGACTTGCAGAAGCTGCGGGCCAAAATCTCCGAAACAATTCTCACGCGAGGCATTCTCGTCTCTCATCCCCAGGAGCAGTACGAGCTCCTCGAAGACCGAATTCTAGAAGCCCTGGACCTTCAGCTGGAAAGGATCACCAAATGCGGTCATTTCCGCCAGCGCGTCTCCACGGGTTCCATTAGTGACAGCGACTCGGGTGTTGGGTCTAGCATCGAAGATTCGGAAATCGAGCTTTGCGCCATCTGCCATCATCATGTTCGGCCGTATGGAGCTGCAGTGGACAACGGTAGCAAGAAATGGAGTGTCCGGGTCTTCGCGGCAAACGGTTTGATGCCGGCTTCTGCTTGGGCGGTCAGTTGGCAGGATATGGAGAGTGTCGATGTGGAGATTTTGCCGTGGATTGGTGAAGGCGAGAGAAAGAAGTTGGAGGAACTGAGGGCAGTCGAAGATGCAGAGAGGCGACTGCAGAGGGATGTTGAGGATGACAGACTGAGGCTGATTGCCGATGAGCGGATCTCGCTGGCATTGGACGAGTTGGCGAGGCGTCATCGCGAAGTCGGCACTGATCCTGTGCCTGAGACTAAACCAGAAAAGGAGGACAGCCTTGTTGGACGAGGTGTGCCGCACACCCCCCAGACCTCGCAGATTCCGCTCGCCCTGCTATTGAAGAACTATCTCATTCTTCTGTTGCAGGACTGGCGCAATGTGGCCATCTTCCTGGTGGGAATTTCCGTCATCTTCCTCGCCGGTACACAAAGGAAAGGTGTGTTGCAAGCAGCAAACCCGCACCAAGTCAGTGCAACAGACCCCGGGTTCCTGAATCTGCATCCGGGCAATGAATCAATTGAGGCTCCCCTTTGGACGATCGAGCCTCTCGAAATCGGCAAGATGGGCCAAGTCGGCATTGGAGAGAGTGCTTCGCCTTTGCCAAAAGGTGAACGATTCGAAGGAGATGGGCGATATTGGTCTGATGGACATCGAGGGTTCGATATTCGGGCTTGGAAACCGTGTAGAGAAGTGTTTAGCGGACGACAGCACAGGCCATGAGCGTTGACGATCACTGTGAATAAGATCCGGATTCAGGATACCCCTTCGAGCGTTTTGTACATATATCTTTCACACATACTCTAATTCTCAGTCGCCGGGGACCGTTGTGCCAGGCGTCATGTATTCTGACGAAAGTCTTTCACGACTTCAATCACAACACGCAAGGTGGCAGCAACGCTGAAGTCGGGGGATCCGCTTCCAGGCATTTCCACGAGACGCGCTTTCACTTCGTCCGTAGCAAGTGGACTCCAATCACTCATTCTTAGTCGATGCTTCTCCAGCCTGTACAGATACGCTGCAGCATGGGGCCGCGTCGCACTGATGAGAGCCGGGTGATGGAGATCGATCCGGTAAGACTTCGACGGCTCGACGGACCCCGAACCTGCAGTGACATATGCGGAACAGATCTTGTTCAGAGCTTCGGCGCTCACGCATTCCAGCCAACTCAGCGCCATGGCCAAGCCATCAGGTTGCTGTACGTTGAGGAGAATCGAGCAGCGGGAATAGTACATTTCCAGCGTCTCGGATCGAAGGAGCTGGCAAGTGCGACAGATGCCCGGTTGTTGTGGCCATTCTGTGAGGTCTTTCTCGTTGTAGTTACGATTGCCGACTTCGATACGTGCAAGGCGTCCCGATGGCAAGGCGTAGTCGTAGATCATCAATCGCAATTCTTTTGGGAGCTGGAGGAGCAACGATGCTTGTTGAGAACTGTCCATGATGAATGACACTACAAGTTTTCAGGAAGACCTCGAATGAATACCTCATCATAGCTGATCAAGCTGGGGATCAACCAAAACCGAGGTGGGGAGCTATCGAACAGCTGAAGTCGGCCATTTGCACGTGACATACATGACTAAGCCACACGCCAAGCCCGCGCTCCGCACTAGCGAGAAAATCCACAACGACATCTCAAATTGCGCACGCACACGACATCCACCTCATCGTCGACCCATCACATCCTCCATCAACCGCCAGGATGTCGCTCGTTTCCGGCGAGAAGTCGAACTTTCAGTTCATCCTGCGTCTCCTCAACACCAACGTACGTCCCCTCGAATGCCAGCGACTCCGTGCGGTGATGCAGATGCCGTGGGGTTTGGCGACCATCGACCTCAAGACTAACCACCGGCATCACAGGTTGATGGCAGGCACAAAGTCATGTACGCCTTGACCAAGATCAAGGGTGTCGGTCGCCGATACAGCAACTTGGTCTGCAAGAAGGCCGATGTTGATCTTAACAAGCGGTAAGCTTCGCCCGGAAAGAATTTCTCCCTCACCCACCCCGAGCATCATCTAACTTCCCATCCTCCTGCAGCGCCGGCGAACTCACCTCCGAAGAACTCGAGCGCATCGTCACCATCATCCAAAACCCCACGCAATACAAGATCCCCAGCTGGTTCCTCAATCGTCAACGCGACATCGTGGATGGCAAGGACAGCCAAGTGCTGGCCAACGGCGTGGACAGCAAGCTGCGTGAGGACTTGGAGCGGCTGAAGAAGATCCGCGCGCATCGTGGTCTGCGACACTACTGGGGCTTGAGAGTGCGTGGACAGCACAGCAAGACGACGGGCAGGAGAGGACGCACTGTGGGTGTGTCGAAGAAGAAGGGTTAAACGAGTCGATGGTGTGGTGCTGGGCAGGTTATGCTTGTGGTCGCGCATGTGGGAAAGAGTAGACATCACAATGGGCCACAACGTGCACTGTCACATGGGTTCGGAGTACTTCTCGTAGCATCATTGAACGCTGCAAGTCTGAATTTCAATCCCACTTTCCTTCTGTCCTATACTATTGCCACCGTTAAGGGCGCTTGCTGATGATGGGCAATCGAGAGCGGATCCGCACAGGAAACAGTGTCCGTGGCCTTGCGGGGAATGGTGTCGGGGCCTCCTCCTGCACCAACTTCGCCACAGTCTCGTTCTGCATCAATCTCGCGACAGTCCCCTCGCCCTGTCCAATACCCGACATACCCGCATCCAAGTATCTTTTACTCCCAGCAGAAATAGGCCCCATCGACCTCTGGAACTGATAGACCGCAACCTCACTCATCTCCCAACAACTCTCATCAACATACAAAGCATGACAGAACCTCCCAGCAGCAATCCCCTCCACCAACCGATCAATCTCCACCTCCCTCCACGCAAACTGCACAAGCTCAATCTTCCGCCGAATCCACTCCATCCCATCCCCCTTCTTCAACACCTTCGCCACAGCCTCCAGCTCAGCCCTGAAAGACCGCACCTTCTCCTCGCGCTCGTGCTTGATGCGTTCCGTCAGGCAGGCCATGCAGGTGAAGGGCTTGTCGATGCTGCGTGGGTTGATGCAGGGGGAGGTTGAGAGGTGGCAGTTGCTGGCGCAGGGTTCTGGTGCGGCGGTGATGATCTTGTGGTTGCAGGTGAGCTGGTGGTCCAGGCTGCCTAGCGTGCAGGGGTCGCCCATGTGGGTTGTGAGGTAGTGAGGGTGGTGGTTGGACGGTGTCTTCTCCAAGGCTGGCATAGTGTGTGGAGGTGTGAGGAGATTGCTGTCGTGCGTTGATGTTCCTGGCTCGAACCGAGATGGAGGTAAGGAACTGAGTGGACGTTGGGGCAGACCTGCTTTCTGCACCTCGTTGGCGCCAGGGGAAAGGCGAGCAGTTCGGATGCTTAAGATGCGTGGCATCCTGGATGTGGCAGTATATACCGGTGCCGATTGCGTAAGGGCAGGCAGAGAGGCCTCCAGTGAAGGAAGCATGCTGGGTATCGAGATCCGGTTGTCCACTGATACAAACCGCCGGAAAGCGTGACGAGCATGCTTCAATATATGCATCCTGGAGATAGGGGCGTTGTCTCAACGTGCTTGCCGTTCCGAGGAGGGATGCTGTCTTGTTGTGTCTCGGCTAGATACACTCTTTCGTGAATCCATCTCAGCAAAAGTCTCGATGAAGGTACAAGCTCTGTCATCCGCCGTCGATGGTTGTCAGTTGCGCACATGTGCCTCGTTCTCTTCCTCTACTGGATACCAATAATTGCAAATTGTACCATTGGGCTAACACAATCGCTGCATATCGGTGAGCTTGGTAGAGGAACATCAACTTGCCGATGCTGTCCCAAAATGCTCAAATGGTGAAGCGTCCAGATCACAAAGGATGAGGAAAGCCTTTCACTGCCATCCACGCTGAGCCTGTCTTGTTCAAGGAGTTCAGACAAAGACCAAGAACTGCCTTCACCCAAGTTTGCTCGACCTGAATAGTGCATGTAGGCCAGCGGCCTGCTCCATCTTGTCCTTCCTATCCTTCTTCTTTCCACTCAAACCCCACCCTTCTTATATACCCTTTCCAGATTTTCAGTATATATGCCGGCAGCACAGTCAAGCTATGACTAGCAGCATGGAGGATCAGCCGATTTTCCAGTTGGAGGCGAGAGATGTGGTGTCTTCCACGCCGCAATCGACAGGAAAGCCGGGGTGGACGATGTCGCTTGCAAGGCCATTCCAAACGCCGTCCTGGCAGCGCAGCAAGTTGTGGTCCAATCAGCACCACCCTCATCTGGCCTCCGGCCTCGACCGTGAATGGACGGTCGTGAATGAACGATGTGACTGGTGCAGCGTCACGCCGGCGGATGTATTGTCGACGCGGGAGCCTGGGTTGGTGAAGCCTTGGACGGTGAATGTCGAGATGGGTATATACTCGTCCTCCCTTCTCTGCCTCTTCCTTCTTCTTTCCTCACACTGACATCTTGTTGCCCAAAGACACACAAGCCAACTCCGCTCCATCAGCCTTCATTATCTCCAACATCGTCGGAGTGCTTTCACCAGCGACAAAGAAATGCCAGCAAAGCCAACACCCCCACAACCCCATTCATCAACAGCACGCTACCCAGGATGAATCCGTCCATGCCAATGACTTTGGCGTTTCGCCCAAAGCGTACGCACCCTGGCCCGATCGAAGAAGAGGAGCCAACGCTCAAGAAGCAACGATTGGAGGTAAGTGCGAACACAGCGCTGAGTTTGGAAGGGCCATACACTGACAGCGCGACACAGACAGCCCTCCAGACGAGCCAGGCCGCGGATGAAGCCATCGAGAAGCGCAAGCACGAGAGCAACTATGCGGACGCAGCTCGCGCAGTCGACACCAAGCCATCCATGCAAGCCACGCGTGTCCAGCACGACGTCGACGGCGAAAAGATCCAAGCAAACACGCTCTGCTGGACCGTCTTCAAGAACTCTCCGACTCAGCATTTGTTGGCGTGCGGCCATGTCATCGACACCATGATTCCCATCTGCTGTGGCACCCGCTGCATGCTGCCGCCCGGTGTTGTCGTCAAAGCCGAAGGTCCCGCCATCGAGTGCATGACGGAGAAATGCCAGAACGTCATGAAAGGCATCCAACTCCGTGAAGCAAGGCGCAAGAACGTTAGCATCTTCATGCCGAAGAAGAAGCGGACTTCTTTGCAGCGTGCTTGCAAGCCAGAGGCCAACGTCGTTGTCGATCCCACTGATGCAAGCGACATGTTCGTGAAAGCAGCGGAAGAGACCCCGGAGCAGCAACGGAGGAAGGCCAGACTGCAAGCCAATCGTATCATCGATGGCACGGAAAAGCTGAAAGTTGGGCCTTCGCGCAAAGCGGCCGACAGCCCATTCTTCACACTTCCAGACCGGGAGATGCACGCAGACAAAGACAAGGGCGAGAAGATCGACCCTTTCCACGCATCGTTTCCCGAAGCTCCGGTAGACCCCCAGCAACCCGACCTTGAGACTGAAGGTACCCGAACCGCGGCCGGAAGTAAGCTACGGACCGACTCAGATGCGTTTGCCTGCGACGCTTGCCACTTCGCCGTCTACGACTTCGCCCATCACTGCAAAACTTGCACCGACCGCGACTTCTGCAGCAGCTGCTGGCCCGAGAGCAAATGCTATGGTCGGGGCCATGACTTCACCGTCATCATCATCGATGATGTCGCCAAGCAAGCAAAGGCGCTCAAAATTTGCAGGAGCAAGGAATCGATGGAGGGCACGGCCGAAGAGTCTGCGGAGTCCAGGGAAGTGAAGAAGCCCGTCGCATCTCTCGCTGACTTACGCAAACTTACGCGCAAGGTCGCCGAGACCAAGAAGATCTCTCTGGTCATGTACGGCACTCGACAGCAGGTCAAGAAGCGGCTGGAAGAGGCGAGGACGCGAGGCGATCATGAGCGCTTCACTCGCGACTTCCCAACGACAGCTCCACCGTCTGTCAATCCCATCGATCTGGCTAGCAGCAGCAGTCGACTGCCAAAGGCGGGGCTGGGACTTCGCAGGAAAGCTGCCATCGGAGATCTTGCTGGTGCCAGCAAACTGCACGGAAACGAGAAGAAAGTAGGCCTGTCGTTGGAGGGGGGGAAGCGGGGGAATGAAGACACAGAGATGATGGACGCGGAATGAGCGTTGCATTGAATTATGCTGAAAGCAGGAGGGTCATCGGAGAGCGCGAGTCCTTTGTAGTATAATAGTCATGCAGTCTTCTCGCTGGCGAAATTCTCGCTACGAGGCAGGTGTGATATCGAGTCCTTCCACAGTCAATTTGAATGCATCGTTACGCGAATAATGTCCAGCAACGTCCAAGTCCAGTCGTCCACGTTCACAGTCTTCAAAGTCCGCATCGTAGACGAGTAGTCCCCCATCCTCAACTTCCCAGAGCGGCTCAACCAGATCCTGTCCCATGGGGCCAGCGATACAACTGCCACCGCGGCAAGCGAATTCGTCTCCCACGCTGTTCTTCGTAGGTTTGAGAGCTGCTGGTGCACTCGGCGCAGGTGACAGGACTGCTGATTCTTCTTCTGTAGACGGCAAGACGAGGTCATGATTTCCTGCTTGCACGGTGACGGTGCTACGTCGCCTCACATGCCGAGATGCTGGAGCTGGGGAGGAGTCTTTCACACCGTTGATGCCATCCACTTCGCCAACGGCGGTCAAGCTCGGAACCGCACCATCCGCCCAGTACGGTAGGTTCTTCCTCGACACGCAAGAGATGGCGCTGAGCACAAAACAACGCCCTTCACTGCCTATCGTGCGCATCAGAGGCCACCAAGTCGGCCGAGCATCTGCAGTTGGAGCAAGCCAAAGATTGACATTCTGCGAGTAGAGGGAGTAGCGAAGCAGAGGCATCATGTTCTCCCAGCAGATGGCGGCCGCCAGTCTCAATTTCACCCCCTTGATTGTGGTAGTGACGGCTCGAAGGGTGCTTGGCGAGCCCTGGGCCCAGACGAGGCGTTCAGATCCGGTTGGCATGACCTTTCGTCTCTTGCCCAGACATCCCAGCTTGGGGCAGACGTAGACGACAGCGCAGTAAAGACTGCCACCGCTTCTCTCGACCAGTCCAGTAACGACAAAGACTCCCGTCTCCTTCGCTACGCGCTCAAGAAACTCTCTCGTTCCATCGCCCCGACGATCCTGTCCCTTGGCGAGCGGCAGCTTCCTCTCCACCCAGTCGTCTCCGCCTCCCAATGGCGTGTCCCCCATGTCAACCGCACCCTTGAAGTATTGCAAGAATTGTTCTCTCCCATCATCAGTCCTCTGCCCCACCGCGGCACCGAAGGCACATGTTCGCGGATAGCCGCCGAGGAAGGCTTCGGGGAAGAGGATGAGGTCGACGCCTTGCGAGGCTGCTTGGCGGGTGGTGGCTTCGAGGGAGGCGAGGGTTTCTTTCAGCGTGGAGAGAGTTCGGGATTGGGAGACGGCTAGTTTGAGGGTTTGCGGCATGTTTGCGGTTATGAATGGATAGTATGGAGTGATGGAGTGTGGAATGCGGGAAGAGATGAGGTTGGAAGCAAGCCCCGCACCAAGACAGCTCACCCCCACCGCACCTGCTGACTACATGCGGCACTCTCCTCCTGCATCTTTTGTTCGCTGATCACCGAGCATGACTTATAATTACCAAGCAGGCAGGCGATGGTGTGAAACGTATCACATTTTCCTAACTATGCTATTTTCTTCAAACCCACACGCGGAACGCAGGAACGCAAAGCATAAAACAACGAGCATGCACGCAAAAGAGTTGGCCATGGCCGGGTTCCAGCACCACAAAAGCAGAGCGCCATCCACGGTCATTAACGCCATAAACCCCCAGTTCAGTAGTGCGTGGTAATTATGTCGTGAAGAATCAAATCTCAAAGTCAGAGCAGAGAGTAGTAGAGCGCGCCAGTAGACCGAGAATGAAAGCGTTCCCAGACGGAAGCAGGTCGTTTGGCGGGCGTGAAGTAAAGCAGAGCAGACGGTCGTTGAAGAGGATGCGTCACCAGGCGGTCGCCCGGATGAGCTGCAAAGAGTAAAGGCAACAATCCAGCCTAATAGTGGCCGAAGGTGCGAGATGGCTCCAAGCTGGGGCGACTGTTGGGTGAAGGGCCTTGGTTCGGGCGATGGGAGGGAGGGGAAGAAGCCTCCTCCAGCGTGAGCTGCACGCGATATTTGTTCTTCTGATCGCTCACCAGCACCTCGGCGCGGTGAATGACTTCAGGAACTGGCTCCTCGCTAGCGTAGTTGGTGACCTTGACGATCGGACGAGCGGTGCAGCGCACGGCGTACGGCGACTTGTCGTTGCCCAACACCTGGCCAACGAGCTCCGGGTTGCGGTGCGTCATGTAGTTATTGTCCCAGTTGCAGCCGGTACGCGGGAACCAGATCTCGAAGTAGCGAGGGTCTGAAAGCATGCTGATGGCAATGCGAATGGCCTCGGTCACGGGGCGCTTGATGTTCACTTTGAAAGCGAGCAGGTAGAACTGCGGGATGATGATGTGCATCTCCTGGCAGATCTCGTCGACAACGCGGGCGACGTAGTACTCGACGAAGTAGCCGAAGCCGTGCATCTGGGTGATTGTGTAGGCCAGCTCGGCACGCTGCATGGCGAAGAAGTGGCGCATCGAATAGTCGTCGCCGTGCTCGTTTGTCTGAGCTTCGCAGTCCGCGTTGTAGCGCCGGAGGTACTCCTGCTGGTACATGCAGGGAAACTCGGTGATGATGCCGGAGATAAAGACCTTGTCGGAGAGCAAGCGGTTGACGATGCCGGTGACGAGGAGGTACGTCTCTGTAGGCTCCTCCAGAATGACAAAAGCCTCTTTGCCGTTGATGAGGTAGCGCTGCGCCGTCGAAATGAAAGCTTGAGCGCCAGTATCACCGTTCTTTGAGCGGAAGAGAATGTCCGTGATGCCGGGGATGTTGCGCACGGCGAACTCAATCTCCCCAAAGCATGCGCTGAGGTGGTCGGTGTAGTTCACTTGATGAATGCTCCTGGCAAGATACATGTTTGCAATCTGCGGAGGCGGCATGCTGATGTTTGGCGAGGCCGTGAAGATGTCATCGGCGCTATCGGGTTGAATCCACTTGCTCTTGAATGGAGAGTCTTGATGGAGCGGTTGCATGACTCCGGGAGCAGACTGAGTCTGGAGATTGGCGGCGAAGATTGGAGTGGAAGAGTTGGAGGCAGTGTAGCCTTGGCCATGAGCGAATGGAGCCGTGTACGCGCCATGCTGCGGGAACCAGACGGGCGGATTTGAATGAGGTGGCGTGACGTGCTCGTCTGCAGCTTGGGGAAGAGGTTGTTGAGCGGGTTCCGGACTAAGGTCTGTCATGAGCGGCACGTCCTGCTCTGCAGAGTCGTATTTCCCAGACTCTTGCAAGTCAGGCTCAGAATCTCGCGCGGCCATATGCTCCGCAAGCTCGTAGAGCCTGAGCTTCAAATCGTCGGCAGTGAGCCTCTGCTTGGCGGGGTTCTGCATGTTGTTGTACCAATTGGTGATCATGGCCGGGCCCAAGAACGAAGGAAGATGGGTCATGGTGGTTGGCTGCAGCATGTTGAATTGATTGGCGGCAGATCGAAAGGCGATATTGTCCATGCGAGCCTTCAACAGGTAGAAGTCGGACTTGAGCTCACCAGTGCCCATGTGGCGCAGAGTGACCACCTTGTATGGAAGCTTGAAGATCCGCGGCGGCAGCGCTGTTGCACGAGTTGGTGTCGGTATTTGACTCTTCGAGTTCGGAGGCGTGCCCATGGCGTAGTTGGTAGAGACGTTGGGGAGAATGTACGTTGGGAGGGCAGCCAGGTGGATGTGATCCATTGACGAGATGCTGGAAACTCTGGTGGAAGCTGTCCCGATGGATTCTGAAGACTCTGATAACGTCTCCTGGCCAGAGTGGATCGACTGCCGCTCGGGGGAGTCGTTGGGCTGCTGCTCATGAGGGATGTTCGACTGCTGCTCACGCAGGATGTCTTCGACGGGGGTGAGATGTTGGTGTGGGACGATCTGTGTCATCTCCACTTGAGGCGGTGCTGGAATCGCCTGCTGCGCTTGTTGAGCCAGCTGCATTCGCTGGGCTTGCTCGGCGAGCCATCTCTCCCTCGCACCCGCAGGGGGGTAGAAGTACTCGTCGTTCTCCGAGGCGCCACTCCGCCCAGAAGCCACGGAGAGGCGCGACGGAGAGCCGTCGCGCTCCGCGCCAGTCTCGGGCTGGGTGATGGCCAATGTGGCCGGCGGGAGGGCAACGCCCCCATTGGAGGAGTCTTCGGACACCACCGACGGGGTGCCACGGTTCAGGGGGCTGTGCCCCGGGTTGGCGGCGAGAGATTCCGCCTGGGCGGCGATCTCGCGGCTCGACGTGCCATTGGCCGAGCCGTTCTGTGCGCCGGTAGGCACAATCTCCTCCTCCTCTTCCTCCTCATCATCCTCGCTGTCGTACCCTGCAGCGTTCACGCTGAGGATGAAGGCGTCGGGATACAGCAAACTAAACAGCATGCGTTAAACGTTGTGACATGACGCGAAGGCGGCAATACACTTACCCGACTTCCACCAGTTGGGCATACGTAGTGCCGAAGTCTTGGGGCAACAGTATACTGTAGAGTCACAATGTTAGCGGCAGCGATGATGTAGAGGAGTGTCAGTAAACTCACCCAGCCTCCAGCAGGTCACGATCATTGTCCGTAATGTTCGCGAGGGTGAGAGCTGGACGGGCAGCTTCGGTGGGCAAAGGAGGCTGCATTTCAGCTCGGACGGTAGATTGCGACGAGCGACTGCGATCCGATGCTGCGCTCGGTGATGTCGCCATGGCGCGAGGCGACCTGGATGGCTCTCCCGACTCGTTGGAAGGGAAGCGAAAAGGGGGTAGGTTGTCGAGACGCTGCTCGAGACGTTGGTTCGTTAGCTGCTGGTATGCATCGCGTCTCTCATCTTGCGGGCCCGTAGTGATCCCAGTGCCTGGCTGGGCAGGAGCATGCTTGCGATTGCGCTTCGTTGGGGTGCTGCTGGCCCCGGTGGCTTGCTGAAGAAGAGTTTGGTGACGTATAGCAGTCACTGGGGTGCCGTAACGCGCATTTGGGCCGCGGTATCCGCCAGAGAGTTGCTGGTAGGTGTAGAGGCCGCCCAAGTCTTCCGGAACCGGGCGAGGAGGAGTCGCGTACCGGCCATAGAAGTCTGGGCCGGTAGACACTTCCTCCGCCGAGCGAACAGCCGGCTCGACCGAAGCAGTAGCGCGATAAGCGCTGCCATCGCCATTGTCAGTGAAGGGAAGTGACATGAAGGGCAGCCGCAGAAGACTTACGCGTCGTACTCCTCGTCGAAGTTGGGGTCACTGCCCCAGGCACGCCGGAAGGCAGGGTCCGCCCACAGCGACTGCGCGTAGGCATCCCCGGAGGAATGCTCACCGGTAGCCTCAGCGGGCTCGCCACCACCGCCGCCGCCCTGGGCGCCAGCCCCCCAAGGATCCGACCAGCCCAAGCCCGCCATCCTTCACCCCCAGTTCCCACGTGCTGTGCAAAAAGGGGGCTGACAGAAAGAAAAGTAAGCGTACCTGAAGTCACGCAATCAACGTGCGGAGCTCGTGAAAACTTGTCGGTCTGCTGAAGACGGATCAGTGATGGTGAACAGCAGACAGCAGTGGTCACATCACCGCCGTCACCAATCCAGGGGAAAGGGGGGAAACTCACAGCCGGCGCGCTTGACAACGTTGATTGTCAAAGGAAGTTTTCAAAAAGGCAAAGGAGAAGTAAAGCGGAATGGGAGTCAAGTGACCACGCTAGCGTCGTCAATGTACAACGCATGTGGGTCACGATGTCGTTGCAAACGGCGCACTGAAGTTGAGAATGGGCAGGAGCAGCAACATGGAGATGTTTTTCTCGCCGTCCAATGAAGATATTACAACAAAACAAGATCACGGATTTGCGTAGAAGCATGTTCCATCACCTACCTTGTTCTTGGACGATTTTGAGCCAGCGTGGAGGCCAGAGTCCAATTCAGCGCGCTTGGGTATCCCACTCTTCGCTTCATCAGCCCGCAAGATCACTCTGCTTCATCGATTAAGGTTTGAGACCCTGCATGAGGTCAGTATCGCAGGACAACCAGGTTGGCCAACATCACTGCACGGCACTGGAAGTCGGCAGCATGAGTGAGACATGAATTTTTTGGAGCCTCAGACATCGACACGGAGGATGGGGAGTGTGCTGGTGTATGGGACTGGCGGTGCTTTCGGTGGTGTTCATGGTTGGGGTGCTTGTTTGCGTGGTGACGTTGAGCTTCGATGGCGTGAAGTCGGGGATCCACGTGACCGGTCACGTGCTGCCATGCTGGTCGAATTTCCACCTCCAGTTCGTAGCAGCACTGAGGGTCGGGAACGCGTGCCCGCCAGAACACCAGAAGAAGACCTGTAAAGCAAAACAATCATAGTTATGGTCAGTGACAAAGACTAGCAGCTAGCTCGAGGCTTTGCGAAAAGGTCAGAAACGCAAGCAGCGCGAGAATGGCCTCTTTGCATCGCAGTCTCCCATCGAAGAAGTCCCCGTGAGGGAGCGACGGTGAGAGACGCAAGAGCGTGGCTGCTCCCAGGTACAATCCATCCGGGAACCCAGCAAACAAAAAGCAATCATCATCAGTCTTGAAACCATTCCTTCTCATCCCATTCCCCCAGCCCATCCAACGCCCGCCGCCCGATGCCCACTGCCCGCTCGCCCACCCAATCCATGCCCATTTGTGCAAGTGCAGTTGTGTGTGCTGGAGTTTGTGTGACTTACCGTTAGAGGTTGGAGGCTTCGGGGAAGACCATCCTGTAGACAGCATCGACCACGTACTGCGCGGTGATCTGCCTGCCGCCAAAGTAGCGTCCGCTCAGCCCACGGTATGCGTTCTGTCCGCCCTGCACGCGATCGAACTTGATGTAGATTTCTCCATCATCGTTGTCGAGGGCGAGGCCGATGTGGACGACGTGGCCGTACTTGTCTTCGCATTCGGTGCGGACGTCGTCGCGGAGCTCGTCTTGCCAGTTGGGATCGGTCTCTCTGTTGTAGGTGTCAGCATCGGAGGAGATGGGAGGCAAGGGGGGTGGCAACACGCACTCGGCTTGATTGTACATGTGCTTCAGCAACACGCAGCGGCTCGGAGCAACCTCCTCAATCGGGGCCTTGTTCTTGTGCTGCGACTTGGCTGCCGTCTTCTGTTCTGGTGCGTCAACACGTGCGAGTTTGCGCATGAGCGAGTCACGGCTGATGTTATTGAAGTTGACGCCGGCCACATCAGTGTCGTCAAGCGCGCTGGCACCCGTGGCTTTGTCAACATCGCGGCCACTAGCGCGGTCGAAGTTGGAATTGCCTCCGGCGTGAGCACCGCGTCCACCGCTGCCGTACGCGCCGGAGCCCTGGGCTGCAGCTTGGTGAGCTTGGCCGCCGCCGAAACGCTGCTGAAGGGACTGGGAGGAGTCATTCGAGTATCTCTCACTGCCCAAGCCAACGCGCACAGGACGACCGGCAACTTCATACCCATTCATAGCCTCCATGGCGTCTTTGGCGCCCTCGTCGGTAGAGAATCTATCACTTCGGTGAGCAAATCGACGATCGTGTAAAAGGGAATGGACTTACTGCACAAAACCATACCCCTTGGAACGCCCTTGCTCATCTTTCTGCAGTTGAACAAACTCCAACTCTCCAAACGGATCGAAGAGGCCCCTAACGTCATCTTCGGTAAGCGAGAAGTGGATATTGCCAACGTAGAGACGATGGTAAGGGACGCCGTTGGCTTGCGTTGCATTGTTGTCCGTGGTGCGGGCTTGACGGTTCTTCTCTGCCTCTGTGAGCTGAACGATGATGGGGATGGCGAGCAACTTCTGCCCGGTGAGCCCGATGGCTTTCTGGACGGATTCTTCATGCTTGAACTCGACGTAGCCGACCCTGAAAGGTGGTCAGTGAATGAAGGAAGCAAGGAGGAAGGCTGGACTTACCCTTTGGAGCGGTTGCTGACCCTGTCCTTCACGATCTGAGCCTCCACCACCTCACCGACCTGCTGGAAGAAATCCTTAAGTTCTTTCGAGCGCAGACGGGCGGCGAGTTGCTGAACAAAGACGGTACGCCTATCACGCTCATCATCAGTGGGCTCGGGAGTTGCTGCCCTCCTCGGTCCATCGCGTGAGCGACGACGGTAACCGCGGTCGTCACGGCGGCGTGGGCTTCTCTCGCGCTCATCGCGGCGGCGAGGGCTTCTGTCGCGGCGACGGTCTTGAGGGCCACTTCCAGGGCGGTAGCGGTCGTCGTCGTGGCGGCTTGGAGGGCCGCGAGCGGGACCACGGTAGAAGTCTCCGCCACGGTTCTTATTATCGCGAGAGGAATGACGGCTGCGGCGGTCAGAGCCCGAGCTTCCACGTCTGCTGCTTCTGCGCCGAAGGCTTCCATTAGCACTGCCCTTGTCACTGCCATCTTTCATGTCCTCGTCCTCTGCCGAATCGTGAGATCGACGAGTGCGACGCTCATCATTCTCCTCGCGTTCCTCGCTGTACCTGTGGTGCGCTCCGTTGGGCTTGCGGCCGGGGAAGTCATGTTTGTTGTTGTGCGTGCGAGCACCCGCCGTCACGCTTGCTTTGTTGTCGGGGTCGGAAAGGCGACGCTGCTCTTGCTTCTTCGCTTCATCCTTGGCTCTGGCGGTGCGCTCTCCCTGCTCGAGGAGCTCTTCGAGCGAGGCTGGATCCATGATTGTTGGTAAGATGAGAAGTTTGCGGGGAGGTTTGTGACTGCAAAAGCTCACTGGATCACAGTCGCCAAACTTTGTGTCCGCGCTAGCGCGTTTTGCAAATGCAGGCGTGATGTCAACGCTGTGAAACTTGTGAGATTGCCGGCGCGATGTCAAGTCGGAGTGTGAGCTATACTGCGTATTCTACCCTCTCTTGAGACTACGTCATCCGGTACGTCCTCTTTGCGCGTTATGGTGCGGGTGAGGTTAGGTGGTCAAGCTTATGTAGAGACGTTGATGAAGGCAGTGGGTGTGGTAAGAGAACGAACTTCGTTTGAAGTGACGTTGTAAAATTTGAGACTGCAGGAGCGCCTTACTAAGCTTCTTGGCGAAGCACGTGACCAAAGCGGCCTCGACTGCGGCAGCATGCGGGTGGAGCAGGATGTAATGATGACCGCACATCATAGTATGTGAACTGTCCGTGTACTGAATTACGCGAGTAGTGGTATCTGATCTATCCCCGATCCCAACCCCGATGCACGCTCGAATGTCAATGCCACCTCTATACATTATGTTCAACGCTCCTCTATGTCGTCTTTAGAACCTTTGGCATGGGAGGAGGAGGAAGCTCCGTCCCGAATATTCTATCCCAGAACCTGCTGGTGACACCAAAGCCATTCTCGTAGTCCATGAAATGATGCTGCAAGTGGTATTTCTTCAGCTCGCGCCAGTGGAGAGGAAGGCTTGGAAAGTGGTCAGTAAATGGTGCTTGAGAGCAGAGGGGGTGGAGGAGAACTTACTTCTTGTGATGCAGGAAGTAGTGGGTCAGATCGTAGCAAATGTATCCGAAGATGCCGCCGCAGTAGACGGCGGTCGCCGCGTACCAATCATAGAAGAAGACGGCGTGCGCTAGCTTCCACCACGGGGTGGCGAGGGCAATGAAGAGCGTGGGCGGCATTACGAGTCGGAGCCTGTCCATAGGGAGGTAATGGTGGATGCCGTGCAGTAGGAAATGCAGCGTCAGGAAGACGCGATTGTCGGGAAGGTAGTGGTCGACGTGGAAGAGACAACGATGAAGGCCGTATTCCACCAAGGTCCAGATGCCGAGTCCAGTCATCCAGTATGCGAAGAGAAGGGGCGGCGTGAAGTGTTGAGAGGCGAGGAAGGTGCCATATGCGACACACGGGAGCCAGAGAGTCGGGACAATCCACCAGGGCGTCTTTGAGAGCGGCTCCAAGAAGTTGCCGAACAGAGGCGCGCTCTCGCCGCCCTTGTAATGGCGTGGGCGGTGTACTTGTTCAAGGTAGAACTCTTTGCTGAATCCACCGTTCCAGACCTGCATCAACAGCGGTCTGTTGAGATCCAAGAACTTGTGTTTCTTGAAATCCTGGGAGGCGTCGGTCTCGCGGCTCAAATCCTCCTCTGAGCTCATGCCTGTATTCTCGTAGACCTTCTTGTCCGACTGTTCCGCCTCAGAGCCCGCAGCATTGACATTCCATCGCGCTGTTATATCTGCCAGTGCTTGCGAGTCCAGCTCCTTCATTCCCTGCGCGCTGGGCTCCAGAGGCAGTACCTCGAAAGGATCCGAGCTCTGCTTCACACTCTCCAGTACCTTGTCCGTCGCGACAAACCCAATCAAGTGATCGTCCAATACTTCGAAGGCAGCTTCGGAATGTGCGTGAGATACCGCGTCTTCCATTGCCTCCTTGACATCTTTGCCAGCGTATTCGAGGATGAGGTCTCCGCCGCCGGGGTGGTCTTCGAGGAAGGGCGTGATGTCGTATACTTTGGTGCCGATGGTCACGTAGCACGATTTGGCGGTGTTGTGCGAGGCGACCTCTGCCGATGGCAGGGTCGGGAGAGTGCGGCCAGGCATCGCAAAGATGCGCGCGAGTGGCGACGGGAGAGGTCGGTGATGCAGTAAGGGAAATCAGGCGTGCAACACTTGTGTTAACTGCGTATGTTCTGCCAAGTACGTTGGGGTCGGAAAGGGTTGATGTTTGATAGAGTGGTCGGTGAGATTTGTGGAAGATGGAAGTTTCTCCTGATGATGCCGCGGAAGTTCGTGATGATGAGATGGAACTTTTTGAGTTTGGCCCGGAAGACTTCCGGAGACTCCGAGACTCCGCCTCCTTGAACTTCCTGCCCTTTTTGTACTCTTCCTCTTCCACCACCTCATCGGATCGCATCAAATGTCTCATGTCAAACGTACGCGAAGTCTGCTCCCTCAACTTGGGAATGAGAGAGCTGCAATGATACGATGGGTTGAGCGCCTACGTTTTGGTGAAGCACTGCCTATCTGAACATCTCCTTCCAGTGACACTTCTCCAATACGGATCAATGATGAGACCTTTGAATGAACATGCGCATTGTAATTGTGTCTCTATTGACGCATACTGTCGCATAAAATGCATTTCCATGCAGGTAACCGACCTAACACGTACATCTCAGAGACACCTTCCACCTCAGCCTCGCTCCTTCCTTCTCAACTCATCACACCCGCCTGATGTCACCTGCCAATTTGCCGCTCAGGTTTGCTTGTCTGCTTGCAACTTTACATCAGCATTCTCTTCGTGTTCATTGTTGTCGAGCTTGCTATTTGGCTCTTTCTTCGCCTTGCACCCAAAACTCCTGTCGCTTCCTACATCTGTTGGGAAGCAGTGTTGCTCGTGTTCGCCCTGTCCGCGTCTTCTGCCTGACATGGACGACACCGATCGTGAAAATCAGCCGCCCAACGCCGCAACACCTCTCACTTTCCCGCCCTTGGACATCAGAGAAACATCGCCCTTGGAGTTTCCGCCGCTTCAAATCGTCCCGGAGTCTGCCCTCCGCTCAACTGTGAACTCAGGCCCAGCGGCAAATGCCCCAGCTCCAACGCGACATGCTCCAACCCCGACCCAAGTTGCGAAACCTCCTGTCGACCAGTCAATGCCCCCGCCACCCCTTCCAGCACATATCCGACAACGCACCGCTCCGAACGAGTTCCGCCCCGGCCCACCTCCCACCAGGAAACCATACCCGCTCAATGATACAGACTTTGTCGCCAACCCATTTGCCCCTCCCCAACCTCCACCTGCTGCGCCCGTCTATGAAGAAGACGAGGTACACGTTGATACGGATGACGGCCAAGACGGCGTTTACTTCGTGAACGCCGATGCACAAAGCTGGGCCGCATCCCTTCCCGAAGAAGACGACCCTGCGGTCCAAGCCGACATACCCTGGCAAGCGGTGCTCGCAGTCCAACGAAACCAGCACGAACAACAACTCGCCGCTCAAGTTGCCGCTGTTGCTGCGACTTCCGCCAACGACACACTGCAAGGGTCCGCACCCGCGTGGCCGGAGATTCCTGACCATCTCGCTCAGTGGAGGGATGATTTGCTAATTCGGAACGTGGTACGACAGATCAAGAGGCGGCTCCAGCGCGGCGCAGAGTTTACTTTCCAGATCAGATTCCCATGGGGTGCCGCTGATGTGACTTGCGCCCACCCATATTGCAGAGCTGCCAGGCGTATCGTTCCGCTTGGTGGGTACTATGTCGAGCTTGGCCGGGACGGTCAGCCGCCGGACTACTACTGTCTCCTCTGCGTGGAAGGTATGTGGAATGGGGAGGGTATGAAAGAACCCCTGCCTGACCCCCAGGTTAACGTGCAGCAAGCTGGACTGGAGCAGGCGACAGCCGTGTTCAATCTGGATGGTGACCTCCCGAACAAGTCCGACCTGGACGAGCCGGCAAGACCACGTCCGCAAATCCGCATACCACAATCCCTCCTCTCTTCCAAACATGCGCCGTCCTACGAGGAGTTACTTGCAGCAGAACAGGAGGAGGAGGAGCGCCCAAGATCAATCACGCCGCGCTACAGCCCCGAAACGCTGCAACCGATGTCCCCAACGCCTCGCTCCGGATCCATCACACCCGTGTATTCCGCACCTACGCCTGGCTCGGAACATGCATCCCCAGAGGGGACAACCGGTGACAGCGAGGCCGAGCGTCCCCCGACTCAATTCCAGCATCTCGCCAAGTTCATGAAAGCCGGAGAATCCCTCAACGACGACGAAAAGGCCGCCTTTGAATTGTGGAAAGCAGTGAGTGTGGAGCAGATCTTCTGGATCGACTTCCACGCAAAATACGCCGCAACGATGTCGCAGTACAACGTGGCTACTGGAGACAGGATCGATTCGCCGGAGGTAACGACCCGTATTGTCTTCACCGCCCGGGAGAGAGCAGAAGTGGAGGTAGCGCCTGCAACGGATGCGAGTGAAGGCGAGGCTGACACAGAGTCCGATGCGCACATGTCGGGGGAGGACGGGAAGCCGCCGGTCATCGTTGAGAGCGTGACTTCGAGTACAGGGGTTGTATTGTCGCGCCAGCAGTGTGAGGGGAGTGATTTGAGCGAAGTGTTGAAGATGTTCCTGGGCGGTCAGCGTGACTGAGTCCGAAAGCCGCATCGAATGTTCCGTTTTGGCAATGCCGGGGTTTGATCGAAGTGTTGGTGGAGCTCGTCTCTCCATTGCAGCACATTGGCATGATTTTCTCGCTCTTCAGGCCGTTTGGCAAAAGCGCACCGCACGCCCGCAGCGTTGAGTCCAAGGCAATGGCTTAAACGACTCCCCACGATAATGAATTCAATGAAACCCATCACAAAGACCCCGCCTCAGCCCTCACCTCCAACTTCCTCGGCTTCTTCTTCTTCTTCTGCCTCACCTCCAACTTCCTCGGTTTCCGCCGCGTCGGCGAAAGCGTCTCCGACCGCCCGTCCGTATCCTGAGTGTACTCGCTAGTCTGCACCGAGCTCGAAGATGCCACGCTGGGTTTACGGGCGGGCGGAGGAATTTCTATCGTCGCTTTGATGTCCACGTAGAGCTGTGTGGTGGGTTTGGAGGCCGATGGCATCCAGGATCGCGAGGCTCGGGTGACTTGCGGGCGTGGTTGCGCGGTGGTGGTAGCTTGTTGCTGCTGTTGGATTGGGACGTGCGATGTTTCGCCCTTTTCCTGGACATCTTTCTCCGTCGGTAGCGATGCTATAGGCTCCGGTACGTCGACTTGTCCCTTCTCCGTCGGTACTTCCCCCTCAACATTCCGCTCAATAAACCGACCTTCCGCTGCACTCACTCCGTAATCGCCATGACGCGGCCATTGAATTGTTTTGCCTTGCAAGAAAGCGGACACTTCCTGATCGAGCGCTAATCTCAGCAGCGCCTCGCGTTCGTCGAGATCGCTCGTCGCTGCTGCTTGTTTCGTGAGGCTTTCGGCTGTGTTCATGATCATTGGACCAGCGGGGTATCGTGCAGTCTGGGATCAGAAGTTGTTTTGGATTCATGCAGGTCCGATATATTTATAGTCTCTAAATCTGTGCGGCCTGTCTTTCGTTTGGTTTTGCTCGTTCAGCTGGGATAAGAAGCTACTGAGGTGGTGGAGAGGACCAAGTGACGCCGGGCCAAGTTTCGTCCAAGTCCTGCCCAGTTTGTACAGACTTTGGCTTGGGAGGAGGAAATATGGGCACGTTGGACGAGGGTATGCACGTAGAAGCGGGTTGTTCGCAGGCAACACTGTTCTTTTCAAATACATTCATATCTACTTGAGGTGTCTAATCAAGACTTCAAAATCTGGTTAATTACACGGCCGGCGGCGACCAGCTCCTCATCATGGTAGTTGCGAGCTACGATCTGCACGGACGTGGGAGCGCCGTGGACGGCTTTTGCGTCGTCTGGTTTAAGAGTGTTAGAGTGGACTAATTGCGATCTTGCGATCGACAGCGAAGAACTTACACGGTGGAACAATGTCTGGCCTAGCAAGCTCGTCGGTGTCGATGCTGCTATCGGCGAATCCCATTGGAATGACGACTCCAGGGTACTAGAAAGTGTCAGCTATGATTGAGTGGTACAGCAAACATGACAGCCTTACCTCCAGCAAGTTAAAGATAGCCGTGTACGGCGGCACGCCATACTCATCATGCGGAAGGGCGGTATGTCCCGCTCCCGGGCAGAGGATGACATCTAACGCATTCTCGACGAAGATCTTGTTCCAAGCGGACTTGTAAACGGCTTTCGCCACGTTGTGGTCGAAAACGTCGTTCACGGTGTAGCCGTCGGGCTTGGGTAGCAGCGAGCCACCGACTTTGAGGACAGAGGGGACGAGAGGTTCCCCGCCCGCCTGGATGTGTCTTATCGCAGTCTTGGTGTTGTCGAACGAGAAGGTGTCGCTGATGAGCTTGTGAGCCTCCGTGATGGATGGCAAAGTGGTCAATGGGACCACTGTCACGCCCGCAGCGGCGAGCTTCTTCGCTGCTGCCTCTAGCGTCCGCACGACCGGAGGCGACACTTTGAAAGTGGGATATTCAATGAAGTATCCGATTCTCAGGCTTGCGGGAGTAGAGTTTGCGACTTCCGCGCGCCAGGGGACAGGGATGGCACTGGCATCTAGATCCCAGGGTTTGGATGCAATCACGTTCTGCACGAGAAACGACAGGTCTTCGTACGAGTTGGCCAGCGGTCCAGCGACTGATGGGAAGCCAGGCGAGCCGCGCCTACTGCAAGCAGCAAAGCCACCGTAAGGGATGCGATGGGCGCTGGGTTTGAAACCGTAGGTACCGCAGCACAAGGCTGGGATGCGGATGGAGCCTCCTATATCAGTCCCGATGCCTAGGATGGAGCCGCGCAGTGCAACCAAAGCCCCCTCGCCGCCGCTGCTGCCTCCGGCTGTCAAGCTGAGTCTGTGAGGGTTGAGTGTTCTTCCAAAGACGTTGTTGTCAGAGTCGGCAGTCATCATGGTCTGTGGGATGTTCGTCTTGCAGTACAGGATAGCTCCCAGGTGCAGCAAGATGTCCACTAGTGGTGAATTCTGATCTGCCACCGGGTGGTCCAAGAACGAAATGAGGCCTAGAGTGCTCGGCACACCCTTGTAGTTCATCATGTCCTTTATACTGATCGGGACGCCATGCAGAGGTCCTACAGGCCTCTTGTGCTCGGCGAGGAAATCGTCCAGATATCGACCTCGCTTCAGAGCATCTTCGAAAAAGGTTTCAGTCAGGCAGTTGGTGAGCTGCTGGGCAATCGCAGCTCTTTTGCAGAAGGCCAGTGCCACTGCCGAAGCCGTGATTTGGCCGGACTGCACTGCTCTTCCCAAAGCCACTGCAGAATATCGTTCGGTGATTTCGATTTCCGCGGGAGAAAGAATGCCGCATTTGGATGGGATTTCGACGACCGAGACGTCTGATTTCTCGTTGCCCGTCAGATATTCAGGCGCTAGGCGCCATTCTTGGGGAATCTTTGCCGCTTCTGCTGCTCGTTTGATGGCAGCTTTGGCCTTCCAGGGAGCTTCTGCCGTTCCGTTGTCCATTTCGATGCGATTGTCGACCTGGAGCCGGTCAATATCGTCAATGAAATGTGAAAAGAAGTTGCGGACAATCACGTTGATCTATGAAACGATGTAAGCAGTCTTGCACCATCGCTTGGCCAAGACCGACCTCGGTTCAGACATGGACGTCTCATCGTTCGTAACTGAGAGCCATCCAGTGCAACCTGACCCCAGTCCTGCACGTGGACCGACAGGGGTCAGTGCATTAGAGTTTGAGGTGCCGACACAGGCGGCGGTCAATTTGAGTAGGCGGATGCGGCCCGATATTCTGACCTCACACCTTTCTACCACTTCGTGTCCACTTTCCGCCTTGTCCTGCACACTCCCTCGTCTGTCGCTTCGTCCGGACTTGTCCTTTTGTCGTTGCACTTGGTATGGCGGCGCGGTAATTGCCTCCATCGCCCCTAATCACCCGAGAACCACTTTCCCACTCCACCCCACACTCGATTTCCCCATCTTCCCCTCCCTTGGACTGGGCTGGTTCAATACCATACCACGTTAACATGGCTTCTGCATCCTCTGCGAACGGCAGCGCTTCTGCTCCGGATGGATTGTCCGCCGCAGAGAGATTGATGAAACAACATGCGGCCGGGGAAGCAGACTCGCACAATGTCAGTCTGGAAGAGGTGCCTGATGAGGAATTCACCATGCATCCCCCTCCCTCGACTCTCGCCGCCGCTCCTGTCAACCCCGAGTCCGCCGAACTCCCTGCCGAGCCCACCTTCTCCTCGAAAGCGGCTGGAAAGCAGCCTGTGCGCGAACAACCCCAAGCTGCGCCTCCGAAACCCGCCCTCGACACTTCCGAGGATGCCTTCCCTGCCCTCGGCCCGCCCAAGCCGCAGGTCCGCGGCGCCGCACCCTCCCCATGGTCCAAAAAGCCGGCGTCTGTTGGCAAGGCCACCAACGGTGCTACGCATGGCTTGACGAACGGCAGCGCAGCCTCGTCCACCTTCAATTCGCAAACCTCTTCGCCGCCTTCCGGCATCCCAACTCCGAGTACCACCACCGCCTCCACTCGTGGTCCAGCTCCGCAGATGTCTATTCCCGGTCGCTACAGCGAACAGATTCAACTGCATCCGTCGATGATGACGCCGAGGAACCAGTTGAAGAAGCCGGTCACCGACATCCTCCGCGACATCAACAAGCGCTCGAAAGCGAATGTGGAGATGAAGGCCGGCCCGGGAGGCGTGGTAGTCTTTGAAGGCACTGGGCCCGTCGACGCCGTTCGCGTGGCCTTGAAAGAGGTGGCGACACAACTTTGCTCGAAACAAAACTTGTCAGTGCCCGTCCCGGCGTCAGTGCGAGGCAAAATCGTGGGCAAGCAAGGCGCCACAATCCAAGCCATCTCCAAAAAGACGGGAGCACGCATTAACGTGTCAAAGCAAGAAGCGGCAGAGATTTTGGAAGACGACGACATGGACAGTATCATCGATGTCACCATCGAAGGTGATCCTTTCGCCGTCCAAATGGCGAAGCAAGATATCGAGAAGATCGTGGCAGAACACACATCGTCCGTGAACGCCCGCCTGAAGCACATCCCCGCCGAGTACTACCCCTTCCTGGCCGGTCCGAACAATGCGCAAGTGAAAGCCCTTCAACAAAGTCGAGACCTCAAGATGAATATTCCTCACTACCAACACTGGAGAAACGAAGCGCCGCCTCAAACACCCGCCAGCCGTGCACCAGTGCAATTCTCGCCACAAGCAAACCTGCCTATCCATCTCTCGGGTGACCGCAAAGCCGTCGCCGAGGCAAAAGCGGAGATTGATCGTCAGGTTGCGGAATTGGAACGCCAGCTCACCCTCGAGCAAATGGCAATTGAGCGTGGACGTCACCAATTCATCGTCGGCGACCTGGGCACGTCTCTGAATGATTTCATGGCGGAGACTGGTTGTTCTGTGATCCTCCCTCCCGAGGGTGACGACTCGGAAACCCTTACCGTTGTGGGCCCACCGGATCGCATCGAAGAGGGCATGAACAAGATCATGGACCTCGCATCAAGCATGTCAATGGCCAGCGCAGACATTGGGCGACTACATGCGAACGCGCCACGAGGAGCGCAAGCCCATGCGAGTGACATCACCAGATACCTGCAGCAGCGTCAGGCAATTGAGCAACTGGAGCGCATGCACAATGCTAGAATTGTTCCCGACAGCGCTGGCGCATGGCAAATTTACGCTCGCGACGGCAAGAACGCGATGAAGGCACGCTCCGATGTAATGAATCTCATCAGCGGCCATCCTCCCACTCGATTCCAACCCGTCGAAGTCGATCCATTCTATCATCAGCACCTCCGGGAGCGAGCCGCCAGCAGCATCCGTGAACAACACGGAGTTCACGTCATTGTGCCCGATGAAGGGGACGATGCACCAGTGCTCCTCGTATTTGAAGACACCACTCCTGCAGCGGACTATGACTTCCCTCGTCGTCAGCCTTCGGCGCAGGAGGTTCAAGCTTTCGAGCAAGCGCTGCAGCAGGCTCAGCAAGAGATTCTCAACTTGATGATCGGTCGCGAGGATATTGTCTCTCGTGACGTTGAGGCTCCCGTCAAATATCACGACAAGATCCGAAGACACGTCGATCGCCACCATGATGCCCTTGCCGAAGGTTCCATCCCGTTACAAGTCTTGTACGGTGGCCCTCGGGAAGCACAACAGAGAAGGACTCCGGCCCCCAGCGTCAACCTTCGCGGTCCTCAGAGCGATGTCGACCTCCTCATGCAAAGCTTGCTGGCTTTTATCGAACAGGAGAAGGTGGATGAGCTGGAACGAGGCTTCGTGCTCAGTTTCGATTATCCTCAAAAATACGCGAACCACTTGATTGGCAAGAAGGGCGAGAACATCAACCGCCTACGCGAAGAATTCGATGTCGAAATTCAAGTCAACGACGGCAAGTGTGAAATCAAGGGCCCAGAAGCCAAAGCGAATGCCTGCAAGAAGCATATCGTCGACATGCTCAAGAAGCTCGAGGACGAGACTACCCACCACCTCAACATTCCGGCGCAGTACCATCGAGACCTGATTGGGCCTCAGGGCACGCAAGTCAATCGTCTGCAGGAGCGCTACAATGTTCGTGTGAACTTCCCCAGGACCCGGCAGAATGCAGATGACGCCGCTTCGGAGGCTGGCGAGTCTGTCGCGGGCCGCCGCAATGACCAACAGCCCAACGAGGTCGTCATCAAGGGACCGAGCAAAGGTGCCGACGGATGTCGCGAGGAGCTGTTGAGCTTGTTCCAGTATGTGAAGGATAACTCCTTCACCGCTACCGTGTCTGTTGCGCAAAGTCAGCTGCCTTCGTTGATTGGCTCTGGTGGCAAAGAGATGGAGTCCATGCGTCTGGAGACTGGAGCGCAGATTGATGTGCCCGGTGCGAGAGATGCGGGGGCTGCTGATTCTCGCGCGGAGATTCGCATCAAGGGGTCCAAGAAGGCGGTGGAGGAAGCGAAGAAACTCATCGAGGAGAAGGCAAAGGTGTTTGACAATACTGTCACTCGCCAACTTGAGGTTGATCGCCGGCACCATCGATTGATTATTGGTCCTGGAGGTGAGTTGATTCTTGCGTGAGACTTTTATGGTGTACATTCTGACATGTCAATAGGCACGACCCTGCGAAACATCATCAATCAAGCTGGAGGACCTGAAGACGTACGGCTGCACAACCGCATGGTCAGATTCCCTCGAGCAGACGCGGAAGGCAACACGGTGCGGATAGAAGGGCAACGAACCGTCGTCGACCAGATCTGCACCGCCATCGAGGCGCTGGTCGCTCAGCACGAGTCGCAAACCAACGATGTTGTTGAGGTGAAGCCTGAAAAGCATCGCCTCCTGATTGGCCGCGGAGGCGAAATCCGCAGGCAACTCGAGCAGCAGTTCAATGTCTCCATCAACGTCCCGCGCCAGAATGAGAGCGGACCACAGCGCTCACAAGTGCGCATCGCCGGGCAGCCAGGCGATGTGGAGAAGGCCAAAGCACACGTGCTCGAATTGACGAAGGAGGTCGAAGGCGAGACTGTGCAGGTACCGCGTCGCTTCCATCAAAGCATTGCAGACAACGGGCAATTCTTCCGCCGACTACGAAACGACCACAAAGTCACCGTGGACCACGCGGGACAGAAGCCGCCAGGGAAAGCTTCAGCCCCTACGCCGAGTCGAGCTACTGGTGCAGGCACCGCAATGCCGCTAATCACCGACGACCAAACCGCAAATCTCGATCAGCATTCATGGGAAACGCACGACCTCCACGCCTCTACGGAAGAAGGCGACATCCCCTGGGTGCTCGCCGGTCCCAACCCGGAATCCATCTCCGCCGCTCGTGCACGTCTCGAGAAAGCGCTGGAAGAGGCTCGTGCCCACGATACCGTGGGCTTCCTGATCTTGCCTGATCCCCGTACCTACCGTCACGTCATCGGACAGGGCGGCAGCGAGATCAATCGCATTCGCAAGCAGACGGGCACGAAGATCCAGGTGCCGCGGGATCAGAGCAAGGGGGAGGCGATTGAGATTGTTGGGGAGAAGAGTGGGGTTGAGGCTGCGAGGGAGTTGATTTTGGAGGTTGTGGGGAAGAATGCGTAGGTGGCCTTTATGACTACAGGAGGTGGGAAGGGTCGAGTTGTTCACAGATTGGGTTTGTCGTTGTCGTGGAGAGGCAGGCTGTGGTGGTGTGGATTGGGAGATTTCCCTCTTATTTCGAGGAAAGTGTGGTATTTTCGTAGCAGATCAAAAGCATTTTCAACAGCCTCGGACCACCCTCCGCCTGGTCAGCGTCGATGTTCAGCCTCAGCTACCGCGCATGCATTCCGTCGTTGTAAGTGGACCGTGCAGCGAAGGGGGGCCAGGGTCTGCGTGCACGGGCCGTTGCGTTCCCAACCCCGGCTTCACTTTCTGCTTTACATATTGCCGGCCTGCGATTTGCTCCCTCGTTTACTCACTTCACTTCCTCCTCGACCGCATTTGCGTCTGCTCTCTCACTTGCTCTCCACCTACTCTTGGCGAACTACAGCTCCAAAGCGCGGAAGAAGCGGTTAAAACAAGCATAGACGAGCTACGGGCAGGGCCGGTCAATACACACACAATGTCGAAGGAAGTAAGATTCGTGCGGGACCTATGTCGAGGAAGAGAAGCAGACGGCTGACGTACATTGCAACCATACAGCTCTCCTACTCCGATGTTTCGGTATGCAAGCACCGTGCTCCTGGCCGTCGCCACCCCCCTCAGGCCACACGCATGGGCAACAGGCGGAATGACATTGAAGGCTGATTGCGCGGGTGGAATAGGAACACACCAGCAAGAAGGACCTGTACATGGTCATTCATGACAAGATCTACGATGCCTCGAGCTTTGTGGACGAGCATCCGTACGCCCCTCTTCTCCTGCCGCTTCCGCCGTCCCCCTCACCCGACTCTTTTTCAACGCTTCCGCCACCCCACACCCACAGCTCCATACGCATTTGTTCCACACATGCTGATAGCGAGATACACACAGCGGCGGTGAAGAAGTCATGCTCGACGTAGCAGGCCAAGACGCCACCGAAGCCTTCGAAGACGTCGGACACAGCGACGAGGCGCGCGAAATCCTCAACGGCCTGCTAATCGGCACGCTGCAGCGAAAGGTACACGAGCCACTTCCCCCTTCTGCCCCACCACTTCAGCCCACTGACGTCTCATCTTGTGGTGCAGGACGGCGACCCCAAGCCCAACGTCGGCGGCGGCAGCCTCGCCTCCAGCGCACCCAAGCCGGGCGCCGTGCAGTCGCAGGGAATGGGCATGACGCTGTACGCGGTGCTGTTGGTTGGAGGCGCGCTGGCGTTTTTCGCCTACCAGTACTTGAATGCTAAGGCTTAGGGGGCTGCTACTACTGGATTGGATGAGGCGGTTCTGGACGAGGTGTAGGGGTAGAGCAGTAGATGGGCGGGGCAGGGAGGATGTACAGGAGAGGGGCAAAAGTGGAGGAGGGTGTATAGCTCTGTTGACGCATAGCAGGAAGCAGCAAGAAGCAAGAAGCAAGAATGAAGAAAAGAAGCATAGACGAAGCGCTACACAATCCTTCCGCTCCTCCACCATCACGATCGTCGCTCCAACAAACACCCCGCCCGCACCCCCTCCCCACCAAATCAATTCTCGTGTGTTCGGTCTTAGGTCAATTTCACGGGTGAATGCCAGCCTGTAGAACAGCAATCAAAACTATATGGTGGATCGACGAGAAAGGGCGGTATGGATGCCGAGCAGAAAAGTGAATGTCATGCCTCTCGTTCTGTTTGCCTGCCGTGTAACTCATGCTACTCCCAGCCTTCACTCGCCCCCCCTTCATCGATGTGCTCCCATGACAATCATCCATCCAATTCGAACCCACTCGCATCACCCCGGCACTCTGCCCCTTCCCGTCGCAGTCGTCCCACACGCCTCCGTCCGCGGCACATGGCGATAAACGACCACAGAGTACTCCGGATCCAGTCCGTCTCGTCGCCTCACGTCCTCGCGCCGACACATCAGACAAATGGTGTCGTCGCGGAGCTGCCCGACCCACCGCTTGCCGCTGCAACCCGTGGTTTCGCGGTAGGTTTTGCAGTGTCGGAAGAGGTCGGGCGGCCATTCGCGAGAAGGGCAGCCGCAGGCGAGGGTGAAGTGTCTGTAGAGGCACATGGCTGGTTTGGTTTGGTTTTGATTAGGTTTCGAAAGGAATGAGGTGAGGATTGCGTTGCGCGTTGGTGAGGGTAGAGGAGTTGATGGAGGATGAAGGGGTAGCTGGAGGGAGCTGGAATATATAGACTGGCAACCGTCAAGGTAGTAGTGAATGAGGGAGCATGAAGGGCAGCACGGAAACCTGATCTTCTTCGTTCATGCGTAAACGCATTCCATACGAACAGCATCGAAGGTATACGGTGAATGATGCCAAAGGAATGGGCGGCGCAAATCCCTTCGTAAAAGTGAACATCATTCATCTCTGTCTGCCTGTTTGCTACCTTCGCCAGCGTAGCACATCGGCAGTGTAACTCACGCCAAGTCCAGGTTCCACTCGAGTCCACTCATCGATAGAAGCTCCCCGGATCCTCTCCACCGCCTACGGAGCCTCCACTTGGCAGTCTCTGCTGTTGCGGCTGATACGCCTGGTAGCCTGGAGCCATGGCCGCTTGCGGAGGAGGCGGCTGTTGCTGCTGTTGTTGTGCTTCCCAGCCTTGTGGAGGTTGAGTGAGCCCAGGCTGTGAAGCATACATCGGACCCGAAGTCGACTCAAAGCTATGCGTTCGCTGGCGCGAAGGCAATCCCTCGCGATCATCTCGTTGCGAGTACGGAGCCTGCTGCTGTTGCTGCTGCGGCGCGTAGACGTCGTAGTTCTGCAGACTATGCCGATTCTCCACGGGCGATTCGTAGCCGCCCGTTGCCAGCTCCTGTGGATTCCCGCTGTTGAGCGTGTGGATGCTGTTGGGCCGGATTTGGCCTTGGAAGTTTTGCTGTTGAGGGTTGGAGTAGGGGTCGCTGGGTGGGAGGACGGATGAGGAGGACATGGAGGGGGGCGCTTGCGGGCTGGGCTTGCGGCGGATTTCTTGTTGCTGTTGCGGTGGAGGTCCGCTTTGGAGACCACCTGGGATGAAGTGGAAAGGTGCGGGGCCGTTGGGGGGCTGCACTGCTGGTGGACCGTCAGATTGAGGGTATGGGCTTGTGAAGCCCGGTTGAGGACCGGGTGGTTCGGAAGGTGCGGGCGAATAGAAGCGCTGCACGTCTTGCTGGGGTGGGAGGTGTTGGGGTTGCTGTGGGTATTGATGTTGAGGTGGGTAGGCGCTGGCGGATGGCGGGCCTTGTTGATAACCCGCTGGAGGAAGCTGTTGCGGCGCGGCGTAGGGAGGCTGTTGCTGCGGCGGGTACATGGGCTGGCGCATTCGAAGGGGAGATTGCTGGTGGTATTGCGGCTGGGACATGGAGGCTTCCAGGAGCGCTTCGTAGTCTCTGCGGGCTTTGATGAACTTTTCGTTCAGCTGAGTAAAGTCGTCTGCGGTTCAATGTTAGCTTGGTGTGATGAAGAAGATGAGACAAAGCGACACCTACCCTTCTTCTGCGAATACTTTCCAATCAGCTCAATCAGCTTTGGCCGGATGCTCAGCGTTCGTTGGTAGAGTTCGCCAATTTCTTCCTCTTCCCTCTCCCCTCTCCGCGCGCCGCCACGCTCGCCTCCTACGCTCAACAATGCCAGTAGCCGCTCCACATTCTTGATCTCCCCAAACACTTCCCCTTCCATCTGTGCGTCCCGTTCGAGTTCCTCTTTCGTCGGATCTTGCAGCTTCTCCACGTAGTTCAGCGGGAAGATGCCCGACTGCCCACGCAGACTGCCCCTCCACCAATCCTTGTAGACTGACTCGAGCACGGCAATGATATCATTCTTTCGAAACGCCAGCTCTCCCGGCTCCGAAGGCGTAAAGTCATACAGCGCCCGCACGCGACTCACTGTCGCCGCCGTCGTTCCATGCTGACTCTGTGGCGCAGCAGAAGTCGTCTGTGCGGAATCCGAGCCCTCGCTCTTATCCTTGCCCCCATCTTTCTGCTGCCCATCCTTGATACTCAACGCCAGCGCCATCTGCAACTCATCCTCCTCCTTCCGCCTATCATCCGCACTAATCTCCGCCTTGACCGGTTTACTCGGCGGCATCAAACCGGGCTGCTCCCTCCTCAACTTCTGATACGCCTGCTCCATGATGCCAAAATCCGGCTTGCGGCCAAACTCCTCCGTCCACACGCCCATGCGCTCCAGCACCTTCTGCTTCACCTGGGCATGCGTATTGCGCTCGCCGGCCAGGCGCAGCAGGGCGTCGGTGAAGGCTTTGGACGCGAGTTCGCGGTGGATGCTGGCGCCGCAGTTTTGCGAGAGGGCGTTGGCGAGCTCGAGGGTGTAGAGTTGGACGTTGGCGTTGCGGTGGGCGAGGCGCTTGATGATGCTTGCGATGGCGTTGGAGGGGCCGGAGGGCGAGGCGGACACGCGGTCGACGACGTCGAGGATGTACTCCCAATTCTCGCTGGTGAGGTTCTCGTCCGTACTCCGGACTGTGCGCTGTGGTCAGTCGATCCGCGGACACCGCAAGGCTGCAGCATAGGGGATGGAGAGGGAAGGAGGGGTGCAACTCACCAATCGCCTCGTCCATGGGGTTGGACTGTGCTCCTCGGAACATGGTGAAGATGCAGCGGGTCTCGGTGAGAGCCTCTGTGTGATATGTACCTGTTCCTGCGTTCAAAAGAAGTCTAAGGCAGCTTCAAAGAATTCCGGGGTGGTGTGTTGAAGCTCGTTCATCATAGCGCCCGCCACTCCGCGTCATGCTGCGCCACGGGTAAAGTTGCCTTAGGGTTCGACAACAGCCTCAGGCACGTCCGCAACATCCTCAGGCATAAGGTCCCTCCCGTTTGAGCAACGTGATATGCATCAGTTACAGAAAGCGTGAACAAGATCATCAACAACCATCTGGTACATGTACCTGCTACGTCCTAGCAATGACCCCCAGCTCACTCCACATCCCTCCTTCTCCAGGCCGTGCATGCGACAGGTGTATAGTCCAAGAAAGCCCTCCATCGCCATCCATCGCCAGCCTGATACGCCGAAAAAGACTCCTCTGCTCGCGATTCCCCTTTCTCGTTGCTCAACTCCTTCCTTTGTGTGCGTGTGTGTTCGTTACATCGAGTGTATAGTATTCCAAGAACATGTAGACTTTTCCCAAAAGCAAAACGAAAAGGGGTGACGGTGGGTAGTGCGCCAGGGCAAGCGAGCAAGGAAAAAGTGAGCGCGACAATCGTGTGTCATCATCAAAATCAGAATCTAGTGGCCGCCTCAAAACTCCGGCGGCATAAAGTCGTGTGCTCCCTAACTGGCTTTGTTCTTCTTCTCCTCCGCTCGGGCAATGCGCGCCGACTTGACCAGGGGCGCGAGGTGGATGAGGTCGCACGCGAGCTGGATAAAGTCGTGCTGCGAGAGTCAAAGGTTAGCGATGTGTGCCATCCGTGCAATAAGACGAAATGAACATACCCTCAGAAGCTGCTCCCCACTCCCCCTCTTCTCCGGATCCACGACCAAGCACCAATCCAAAAACGAAGCAAACGTCCCGCTCAAATTCTCCTTCTCTTTAATCGTCGGCGTCCCATTCGTCGCAATCAAATACAGCGCCCGCAAAGGCGACTCGGTCAAATACGGCGGCTCGCCCTCGATCATCTCAATAGCCATGATGCCCAGACTCCAGATGTCAATCTTCTGCCCGTACTCCTTGCGCGTCACCACCTCCGGCGCCATCCAGTACGGCGTGCCGACCATGGTGGTGCGCTTCGTGTGGGCCTCGTTGATCTGCGCGCAGAAGCCAAAGTCCGTCAGTTTGATATTGCCCTCGAGGTTGAGGAGGATGTTGTCGGATTTGATGTCGCGATGGATGACGCCCTTGGAGTGCAGGAAGACGAGGCCTTGCAGCGTTTCCCGACACACGGCGGCGATTTGCGGCTCGCTCATCATGTTGAACGTCACCACATCGGTCAGGCTGCCGCCTTCCATGTACTCCATCACCACCCACAGGTCGCCTTTGACGAGGAAGCTGTCCATGAAGTTAACCACGTTGCGATGTCGGCTGTCTTTCATCACGAGGATTTCGTTGATGATGAGATCCTTCTTCGGCTGCTGCTCCAGATTCATCTGCTTGATCGCAACACATCGGTTGGTGCCGACTTCAAACGCAGTGTACACTCCTCCCGAGGCACCCTGGCCAATCTTGACTAGGTTGCGGTACTTCTTCGTGGGGTCGGAAGTATTGCATATCGTCTGCAGCCTGCCGATAATCTCCGCGTTGGTCACGGACTGTCGTGGTCGTTGTCTAAGTCTGGGTTGCGCTGCGACTTTAGGATCAACCGTGTTCGTATGGTGGGCCGCCTTCTCGGAGGAGTTCGGCGCATGTTGGTGAGGCTGGCGGAGGCCTTGCTGCCGGTGGGTTTGTTGCTGTTCGTATGCCTGCTGCTTGAGTGCTTGTTGGGCGACTTTCATCGCTTGCTCCTGCTGGAGTTGGTACTGTTCTTGTGGGTCGATGGGCGGCGCTGGCGACAGAGCGGGGTGACCGGCGTTATTGCCGGTATTGGATCGACTTCGACTCGGGGCAGGCTGGTTATCGTAAGGTACATCTGGCACCAATGTTTGGTTGTATCTACTCGGTTGCAGATCTTCCTCCGGCGCTCGAGGTGGATCTCTTTGAGGACTCGGTACAGGCGGAGGTACTCGTTGAGGGGTCGCGCCCGCCGAAGATGCTTGCGGAGGTTTCGGAGCTGGTCGAAGAGGCATCAAAGTGCCATTTGAAGAAGGACCAGAGGGCGATCTGAGGCCAAGGCCGAGGCCGAGACCTTGAGGCTGACCACCCGGTATTGGTGGAGCGGCTCGTGGATTCTCGAAGCTTTCTCCTTCATTCTTTGGGAACCGCGGACTCGCTGGAGGACTCATAAAGGCATTCCCATATACACTCGATGCAAGGTTCGGTGAAAGTCCGCCGGGTTGTGGTGATGGACTCGGATTGTAGAGGTGGTCATCGGGACGCGCATGATCGAATTTGTGATACGTGGACTCGTTAGTCGGTTGCTCGAGGTTCTCATTGAAAAATGTCACGACTTCGTAGAGGGCTTGCGGGTTCTTTTGCTGTTCTTGTAGAGAGATTCCATTGGCCTGTAGAGTTTGCTGCCACTCCTTCGGTAGCCCCTGGGACGGTCAGTCATCAGCATGGATAACACATATGTACTCTTTCCAACTTACAGTGAATTCCCCCGTCTCTTGGTCATATCCCACATGCGTCACATGCACGGGATTCTCCGGCGCAGAGATGGTCGGCTTGCGCGGGGTGCCCACCAGATTATTCACAAAACTCGAAAAGCCCGACTTCTTCCTCAGCTTACCCTCTTTGGCCTCGTCGCTTAGTCTCTGCCGCGGACTTCGCATGCCCAGGTCGGCGCGGGGTTGAGGGATATCGTCCATTTGCCTGCCCGTGGCCGCGAGGCTTTGAGATAAAGCGATGTTGGGATTGGCGAAGCCGACGCGGCTGTCTGAGTAGGCGTGTTGCAGAGGAGGTGGGGAGCGCGGGTGTTCTACGTCAAATTGCCGTCGGCGAAGGAGTGGAGAGGTAGGAGGGGAATTTGCTGGTATTGAGATCTGGGGTGATCTGGACGGTGTTGAGCTTTGAGGAGGGTCGGATGGTGGGAGCTCTCGAGGAGGGTTGAACGATGGTGAGGTCGGAGGCGGGACCGATGGCGATGAGCTTTGTAGCAGAGGCGGAGATCTGGCCGATGACTCGGGGTGATAAGTGAGGGCGTCAAGGTTGGAGAGAATAGCAGCAGAGTCGAAGCGCTGACCCAGCAGCTCAAAGCTCGGCTCCTTTCGAATCGAATACTGCGGGCTGAGGAAGGCAGAAGACGCAGGCGGGAAATCGGAGGCGTCGAGATTGCGCGAATTGATGTGGTCAATGGAGCCGGCCGCGGGACTGGGCGAGGTGGGGCTGCGGTGATGCGAGAAGGACGGGTGGTGCAACGGCGGCGGCGGCTGCGCGCCGGGGTTGGAGGGGGCGCGGGTGCGTAGGGGCGCGGAGGGGGTGCGGCGCAGCGCGGGATGCTGCAACGGGTGTTTGTGAAGCTTGTTCCTCTGACTGTTGTCGTTCTGGACGGGGCTTTGCATGGCCGGGAATCGAGAGACGCGGTGGGTGGAAGCCGGGCAAGGACCGCCAGACTGCTCGCCCGCGCGTTGCACTCGACGCGAAGACGGAGCAGCTGCCTTGAAACGAGGCCGGGGAAAGGATGGGGAGGGGTAAGATGTTTGGATGATGCGTGGGGAGCGAGTGTGGCCCGGTCGCGATAGGGCGAGGTGCGGTGCAAGTGACGTTTCACACCTCTCGCATCGGGCGTCGACGCGCACGTTCCCCCACGCCCGCCAGCGGCAGGCTCCCGCGCGTGTCTGCCTCAGTCACTAAAACACCCGGCTTGCGTGCTTTGGAGGGCAATCAATGCTGTATCAGTCTTGGTTCCGACACCGTTTGGCGAGGCATTGAATGATGCTTACATCCACAGTTCGGTTCGAGATGGATGTGAGTAAGGACGTCCTACTCGCTCCTGCCCTCAAGTACATCTAGACCAGGACCTTCCTTGCTGGGCATTTGTCGAAACACATCACACCCGACAAACACTTGCATCCCGCATTTATGACAGATCAGACGGAATCCCCGCCTTGCCTTGTGCGCCCGGCGGTATCATCTCCGCCCCTTGTGCAATTCGAAACGTCCTCTGTCATTCGTGATACCATGATTACCTACAATGCCGTGGTGTATCTAACCCAATACAGCCCACCAACGCCCTCGCTGAAACGCAATCAGTCAAATAATGTAAAGACTCATCGCCAGAACGAAGTCTTCTTCTTCAAGAACCCCGTCCGGCCTGGCGCGCCGTTCCCCACGTTTCCATTTCCCCCAGACATCATTACATTACTCGTGCTCGCAGACGGCTGAACATACAGTCCATTCGAGCCGACAGGCGGGCCCGGCGGTCCCATATACTGCGGATGCGAATAGCCATGTCCGTTTGGGTGTGGCCGCTGCGGTGGACCAGATGCATGCTGCGGAATAGGTTGCACGCCGTACAATTTCCGCAGGCGTTCCGTCTCCTTGTCAATCTCGGCCTGCTTCCGCCGCGCCGCCTTTTCCTCTTCCTCCACCATCTTCTGCAGCCGTTTGCGCTCCGCCTCGTCCCGCTTCTCTTGCTCTCGCCGGCGTCTCAGTACCGCTGCTTTCTCCTGTTCTGCTTGCGCCTTGAGTCGTGCAGTCTCCGCATCCAGTTCCCATTGCGCTCGTGCGTCCGGGAAGGGCGGGAGATTGGAAGGATGTGCGTTTGTCGGTGTTGTTTGCAGTCGAGGCAATACGGCGTGCTTCCCTCCGAGTGCAACAGGAGCAGCAGCTACAGAACTGACTGCAACTTGCGGATTGCTGACTTTCCTCCCGCTCCCATTCGCCATAGCAGCTGGAATAGCAGCTTCGGAAATGTTGAACAACTCGCGCGTCTGCTCCTTCGAACTGAAATAAAGGTCTTTGATCACCGCCGCCGTCAGGAGCAGCACAACCTCCAACCCCTTCGGATCTTCCATCTCCACGCGCGTCAAATTTGGCTCATACATCGTGAGCTCCTTCATCCCCCTCCACAGCGCAATCGAAATATCCGGGTCCTTGCGGCTATTCTTCTTCTTCGTATCAGTGCTCTTGCCCGTCATGAAACATGTCAAATCCTTATTCAACCGGCTGTCCTTGCGCCACTCGAAGTTAATGCGCGGCGTGATTTCGAGCGATGCTGGATCCGACCTGCCCTTGTCGAGCGACGAGGCTGACGGCGTGCGAAACACGTCCTGCGGCATGCTGAACTCGTAGTAATCTTGTCCGCCCCATTTGCTGCTCTTCACCTCCACCTTGATCTGCTGGTCGGGGTTGTACAGTTGCACGGTAAACTCGCTGGGTAGCACAGGTTGCGGAGGAGGAGGCACGCCACCGACACTTTCGGCTTGCGTCGCTTTCGTCCATTCGGGGCGGGCGAGCACTTCGCCGAAGAGGATTTCGGGGTTGTAGGCATCGAAGAGGGCGGCGGCGTAGCAGTTTTTGTGCGCTGGCGAGGGCGAGGCGGGATCGGCGCGTTCGAGGTGGTAGGCGGGCTCGGGCTCGGAGCCGTGGTGGGTGAGGTAGTATTCGTTGTGGTGTTTCGTGCCCGTTATGGAGGGTTTGAGGAAGAAGGTGGGGAGGTTCTCGTCCAGCATGGTGAAGACAGAGAGGATAGGAAATCGAGCAGGTACTTGGGAGGTGGCGTTGTCGATCTTTCACATCATTCGTTTGTGAAAGTCTAGCGTGCGGCGGATCTCATGGGACTTCACAAGTCACGAGTGAGAGGTCACGCGGGGTATGAGCTGCAATGTACATTTCGCTAGGGCGAGGGGCGCAACAGCAGGCAGCCGTGATTATAAAGGTTGACAGGAAGAAGGCTTTGCAGGCCGCGTGGGAGGCTGTGTCTGTCATGTTTCATCTTTCCCCGGAACCCGACTAGCCGGACTGGGTGCCTGCCCGATCCGGAAACAAGGCTTCCGGACAATGGAATGCGAATCGCCCGCCCCATCTCGATATTCAGCACCCTAGCTATATTTTGTGACTTAAGATATGCAACACAGCCTTCCAGATCCTACTCTCTCCCGTGGCTGCACGCTCACCACCCCCTATACCGCTTCTCCAATTCCGCCTGCCGAACTCGGAGCATAGCCTCCGCATCATGCAAACTATCCACCGCCCGGCCTCTGTTCCGCGGATCTTCATCCAGCAATGCCTCCACCAACATCCTCAGACTCGGCGCATAATGAGCCGGCAAGGCCCGCGTAATCGTCGCGGTGCCTGAGTATCGCCTCAGCAGCCTGAGACGGTCGTCGGGGCACAGATCCGTGTAGTACTCCGGCAGAGCCCCGTCAATGTCTCCCTGGCACGCTTTTTCGAGAAGGATGTCCCAGATCGAGCGGCCGCTCATCATCTCCACCATCACCGCGCCTATGGACCATAGATCGCTCGCGGGGCCGGGGGTGTTTCCTACGGCGTCGAGATGCTCCCTGCAGGTGCTGTCGCATCCTTTGGGGAAGCATTGGAGCAGAATCTCGGGCGCATCGTAGGCGGTCTGATCGTCGAAGCATTGGATAAGATGGGCGAAGGCTTGGCTGCGGTGCTCCAGCTCGTTTGCATCCATGTCCTCCGGTTCGACGACTCGGGCAAGCATCACCGCCCGACTGTAATTGCCTAGCTTAGCCCCTTCTCCATCTGTGGCGCCTGCCGTCCTCAAACTTGTGTAGAAGATGTTGGAAGGCGTGATGGTGTTGTGGATGATTGGCTGCCAGCCGGGAGGCGGTGTCTCATCCCGCGAGCGACAGCCTGTGTGCAAGAAGTGAACAGCGCGGAGGAGGGAGATGAATGTGTTCCAGACGAATCGCTCGGGTTGGGGTTGCCAGGGTCCGCTCGACAATCGAGTACTGTCTAGGATGTTCTGCAGGGTGGCCAAGTGCTGCTCGCCCCCGGAGCGTACAAGTGGTGCTAGATTCGGATGCTGGAGACGTGCGTTTAGACTCCGTGGAAGCCTCGGCCCTTGCAATCTCTCGCTCGGCGAGTCGCCCATCGTCGTTGACTCGGGAATGTCGTCGATGGTCGATAGAGAATGGGAGAGAGATGGTGCTGGCGAAGGAGGCTCTTGTCTTGCCAATGACGGAGGGGTCGGTGTAGTGATGACACGCAGAACAGGGCGTTCGCCTGTCGGAGTATTTGAGCGTTCAGGCCTGTCAGCAGTCGGCGTTGGTCTATCACCGTCCTGGGGCAGGGAGTCCGATTGCGAGGCTGTCGAGGTACAAGTAATCCAGTCGTCCGAGTTCTCTGACCCGGATGGGAGCGGAGATGCGTTGCCTTGCGCTTCAGTGGCCTGCGGTCCTCCCTCGGGCGTCTCCTGTTGCTCTGTGTCCTCAAAATCCTGCTCAGCGAAGCTGGAAGTACTCGCACTCGGCGAGGAAGACATGGAAGGGACTCGAAAGATAGCCATGATTCGAGTGTTTCACTGAAGTCTGGTTGGACATGTTATCCGAGCGCGAGGTATACAACTGTGGGTATTGGGCAGTAGACAAAGACATTCGGCGCACAAAGAGGTCGCACCGCTTCCGGCGAGCAAGAAACGAGTACATCGTCGAACTGGATGCATGAAAGCTGCACATTGTGCAAGATGTTGTCTTTGAGATCGCATGTTGAGTGAAAAGAGACGCGTTCACTACTTGCCGTGTTCATTGTCACTGCTGGAGGTCGCGGCTCACCCGTCCTATCCCCAACAAATTGGCTCTGAAGAGCAGGGGTGGATCTGCAAGGTTCATCACAGGATCGGGCGAGTGACACCCAATGAGCAACATGTGCAACTCATAGTCAGGATCCATCGGACGCGAAATCTTATGGTGGTGGAGTGGGAGTGGAGTGACAAAAGTGGAAGGAACGCGCTTTGATTCGGCTTCGTCGTCTCGGCCAGATGAACTGCACTGCATCAGATTAAGAAGATGCAAAAGGGCTTGCATAGCTTTGCGAGTATTCTCTGCCAATCAGAGGGACGCATGGATCCGTGCATCTAGGCCTTTGGCGGAGTGCGGCCTTGGACGGCAATCAGAGCCGGTCGAGTGAGTGAAACGCAATTAAAGGCGGAGGGGAGGCGATTCGGAGGGAACTCCGAATTCGCGTATAGCTCCACGTCTCATTCTCCCGGGATCGAGTTAAAACTCAGCGACTCGGTGTCGACTTCTACCTTGACCAATGGGGAATTGATTGCCGTTCCAAACATGTCTCGATTCACTCTTCTGTGTCTCGGCGAACCCACCTAAGGTCCATCCACGCGGTCGGTAAGTCTCGTACGGAAGCAGACCAAGGCCTGGTAAGTTGCTGTGGAATGCGTTGTAGACGATTCGAGGGCCGAGCGGAAGTACTCCAGATCTAGATCAGTGCGCTGCGGACAGAACTGGAGCTCATCTTCACATGATCCGTACAGCATGCTATCGCCCAATCGTCACATCTCCTGCCAAACCCCCAAGTCTCAAAAGTCATTGGCTAAACCGTTGGATGCCGCTGTCTTTAGCGGTGGACCTGGGATGTGGCTAGCAGTCGAATGTGGATGCGAGGGTCGTTTGTCACATCTGCTAGCAACATCGAGTAGGCTGGAAGTCAGTCGAGGAGTTATGTCCGGCGGCGAGTGCCGCGAGGAGGAGGAGATTTGCCGGTTTGACTCGGGGCGGTTGCCTGGCAAATCTGAGGAAGTCCTCCCGAAAGCGCGTATTCACCTCTCCCAGAGAAGTCGATCTAGTCGAACATATCCCCAGCAAAAACTGGCATTGGCATTTCCTCCTGGACTCCCGTTTTCCGTATTTATACTCGCTGTGTCGCCGTTCAAGATGCATTCTTCAAACCGTACAACAGAACAGTCGCTTTTGCCCTCGTCACTCGATCGAGCTCGTCAACGAACTCGCTCATCAAGCTGCGACACCTTGCCTGAATCAACATGCCTACTCTCGAGACACACAACGGCTACGCCCTTTGGCACTACATCCCCTCGATAGCGGCAGCCATCATCTTCGCCATCCTCTTCTTCGCCGTTACTTCGTACAACGTCTTCCGAATGATCAAGAGTCGCGCTTGGTTTTGCATTCCTCTCTGCATTGGCGGTCTTTGTAAGGAGTATCGAGACAAGTCGTTAAGTAGAACGAAGAGCTGACAATGTCCAGTCGAGATCATTGGGTACTGCGGCCGAGCGTCAGCATACGATAGAACCGGCCAACTCCTCCCCTACATCATCCAAAGCATCTTCATCCTCCTCGGACCGATCTTGATGGCTGCGACCGTCTACATGGTGTCGGGCCGCATCATCACCCGCACAAACGGTGAACCGCATTCTTTCGTGCCAGCACGCTGGCTCACGCGAATCTTCGTCGGTTCCGACGTCTTCTCCTTCCTCGTCCAGTCGTCCGGCGCAGGCTTGATGGTGCAATCGAGCAGCACGAACATGGGCCGGATCCTGATTGTCGCCGGATTGGTTCTGCAAGTGGTTGGATTCGGCATCTTTGTGACCACGGGGGCTCTGTTCTATGTCCGTATGCGCAAAGTGCCCACCCGAGCCTCTGTCGAGTACGGCTGTTGGGAGAGGGTCATGAGAGTCAGCGGCGCCATGAGCATTCTTCTGCTCATCCGATTCATCTTTCGCGTGGTGGAGTACGCAATGGGCAATGACGGGTACCCGCTACACCACGAGTGGACGCTTTACGTCTTTGACGCCGTGCTGATCTTTTCGGCGATGGTGCTGTTTGGCGTCTATCATCCTGGGCGAATTCGGAAGACGATCGATGAAACGTCGCAAGAGGAGCTTGTCGTGCGCTATGGTGAAGCCTTTGACAACAAGAGTCAGCGAGGGCGTTTGGAAGGGTAGTTGCCGCTGGGATCTCTATAAGAAGTGGTCAGGTCGAGATTGGGAGCATCATTTCCAGATTTGCAGGCGTTCGATAGACAGGTTTCTTTAGACTTTAAAACATCCCAATACTGTTCGAAGGTTGCCTTGATGGAGCCTCTCCGTAATCACATCTGGCCTGGGAGCACTCCATAGTCCTTTCGATGCTTGCTGCAATGACTGCTGAGCAGACGAGAGGAGCCTGGACCAGCTTGATCTAGTCAGTATGCTGCACCTGCGACATGGGAAAACGCAACGTTTCATCCCATCGCTTTCCCAAGTATCGGCAGATCGATTCGACCAAACGTTTGCCTCCGGAGCCAAACATCCACAGGTTGCGATGCCGATGGATCAAGACGCCGTAGTTTGCAAGAATCACCAATGCTTCTGGTCGCCTCGCGGTCAGATCGTCTACGAAGGTTTGGGTCAACATGGTCGGCCATGCAAACACCGAGTCCGGCAGATCGATGACGTGGCTGGACATGCAGATATCCAGCTTGCGTGCCATCGAGCGGTACTCCTCCTTACTTTCTGCGTCCAGGCGACTTGCATCGATCATGGCGGCCAGAGGAAGCAAATCACCAGACAATTCGTGTCTTTCCGGATCCCCGGCTGCCTTTTGGAAGCGAGTCAAAGTTTCGCGGAAGCTGCTGGATCCTCGAAGGGCGTCGGAGTTGATGAGAACGTCCCATTGCGACCCAATGACGGTTTTCACGCCGAGTTGCATCTTCAAGAATTCCACCAGGCCTTCGACCAGCGTGTCGAAACTGGGGTCTGTTTGGAGGAGGCTCCTGGCAAGGACGTGCTTGCCGATGATGCTGGAGAAGATAAAGGCTGCACGGAGCTTGTCACCTTCGAAGCTGTGCGAGGCATTGAACAGCTGTAATGCGGTGGATTGCAGACCGGTGGCTTGAACGTCCCATACGTGCTTCTCCTCTGCATAGAGGGCACTGAGATGGAGGGCGGAGAAGGCTAAGAGGCCGTGGAGTAGGAATGGGCAAGCGAGAGCGGAGTTGAGGGTCTCGTCCAGGACGTCTCGCAGGAGGATCTCGTTGAAAAGCTTCCCCGAGGCCGCATGGGAGAAGAGACGCATGTGTAGCAGGTTGACTTGGAAATTTTCGTAATCTTGGCTGAACGGAGTGGGAGACACAGCAATTGATAAGTCGGCATTGACACGGGTGGATTTCGTGATGGGCATGCGCTGTACCTCGCCATCAGAGACAGTTGGTGTTGAAGCACTTGTTGGTCCATTTGGTGCAATTGGTCTGCGGCTTGGTACATCTGATTGACTGTGCGATCCCGTGTAGTGACATTCCTGTGAAGCAACTTCACACTGAACACAGCCCGGGCGCCGTTCATCGCACTAAAGCTACCTCAGTTCATTCGACAGTGTTTGGGGATGACTGATGGAGGGACCAACCTTCATGTGACGTCGCTTGCACGGGATGCACCCATTTCTGGACTTTTTGTGCGTTCGTCTATGCATGGCTGGCCTCCGTGCAATAACGAGGTCTTGCGGCCCGCATGGTCCTCTGGCGCCTTCACGGTTCGCTCACTCCGAGCAAGGAGGCCTGATTGACTTGCCTACTTCCGAGCGATGATGTGATGTCTCGTATCCAGGCCGACTTCGTGGCAGTGCGCGATCGAAATAGCGCAATGCTTCTCGCGAACAAGGCTAGCAGAGGCGTGTGCGTGTCCTGACTTGACCGCCAATGGCAGTTGTGACGAGGTGGCGTACCTGGAAAAGCTGCAGCCTACGCGATTAGACGGGATCGATGTAACGGTGAAGCAGGACAGTCATGATCACGCGGCTGCACTAGTAGGCAGTAGAGGGCGGTTGGTTTGGTAACGTGCGGGCGCTGCCTGGTTGGTCATTTGCCGTCCACTTCCGAACCGCGGGCTCGCGCTCCATTGGCCGCGCGCGATGGCAACCTTAACGCTTTACAGCAACCACACCCCACACTAACAGACAACCAGATATCGCTTATTTCGCGCAAGACACCTATTAAAACCCGTGCTGCCTGGCGATCCAACCTGCATCGCTCATCTCTCGACGTTCCAATTGCAAGACCATTGGCATCCGCATTCAAAATGACCTCAGCAGCTGCCATTCACGCCGTTAGCGAAGGCCTTCATAAGTTACATGTCCTGCCAAAGGTCTCAACCGATGCAGAGGACCATGGCGAGGCTATTGGCCATTCTTCCGTCGGTGGAGGCGGCCAGTCCGGCCTCAGATCCGTCAATGCTAAGGGCGTGCTCCGGGTCAGCCGAGCGTTGACTGCCATGCTGGCCACTGAGGGCGTCATTTCCGACCAGGACGCGGAAGGCGATCTTGCCCATCCATCCGCCGCTGTCAAGGCCTTGCTGGAGAAACCGCATATCAAGGTGCCGCCGGAACTGCTGGATAAATCGCATCCGTTGTCCGAATACTTCATCTCCTCAAGCCATAATACCTACTTAATGGGCGAACAGCTCTATGGAACTTCTGGCTCTGAGGGATATGAAGTAGCTCTGCAGACTGGAGCCCGGTGTGTGGAGATTGATGCCTGGGACAACGAGGAGAACAAGGAGGAGCCAAAGGTCACGCATGGCTACACCCTGGCTTCTCACATTCCCTTCCGACTGGTCTGCGAGACTATCCGCAACGTCATGGATCATGAGGCAAAGGCATCTGCTCGCTCGGGATCGCGCCCGGGACCCATCCTGATCTCGCTGGAGAATCATTGTCATGCACAAGGGCAGCAGCGTATCGTCTCGATCTTCAAAGAGGTCCTGGGTGATCGACTGATCAGCAAAGCCGTTCGGGATGAAGGCCACGAGGAGCAAAAGGAAACCGGCACGCAAGTCAGGCTGGAGGAATTGGAAGCTAAAGTGGCGCTCATTGTCGAATTCTACTTCCCAGATGGAAAGGAAATCGCCGCGGAGGAGGCAATGAAGGAAGAGGAGGAGGTCGAGGTGCACGATCCCAACGAAGATGAAGCCGCCAAGCAGGCCCGTCTCAAGTTCGAGGAGACGAAGAAGAATGCGCCAAAGCCAAAGATCATTCCAGAATTGGCCGAGCTGGGCGTGTACGCGCAGTCCGTCAAGCCTCGTGACCGCTCCTGGCTGGAAGGGCAGCTCAAAGGAGGCCCCCACGACCACCTCATCAACGTATCGGAGACGCAGGTCACGGACCTGATGGGTTCGTCCAAGGCTCAACTTGCCCAACATAATTCCAAACACCTCATGCGTGTCTTCCCCAAGGGCACTCGAATCACGTCCAGCAACATGAACCAAGTGCCCTACTGGGGTGTCGGAGCACAAATCTGCGCCCTCAACTGGCAAACCTTTGGCTGCGCTTTGCAACTCAACGAAGCCATGTTCGCAGGAAGCGACGGGTACGTGCTGAAGCCCGCCGCCCTTCGCGCCGGCGGCTCCGGGCAAGTGAGCAGCGGCAAGAAGAAGAAGCTCCAAATGCTCGTTGAGGGCGCAACGGACCTCCACATTCCTCCGGAGTACCAGATCGTCGTCGAGCCTTACGTCACCTGCACGCTGCATCACCCCGACGACCTCAAAAACGTTCGCCCGAAGCAGAAGACCGAGCCGTACAGGTCGCACAAGCTTACCTCGCGCTACAAGCATTTTGCCCCGCCCGCGAGCAATCCCATCTGGGGCAAGACGCTGGAGTGGGAGTACGAGGAGAACGAGCTGGCGTTCTTGCGCATCCTCATCAAGAGCGAAGAGACTTTCCACAAGAATCCTGCGTGGGCGGTTGCGGCGGTGAGGTTGTCGTATGTCCAGCAGGGATGGAGCTTCATTCGCATGCTGGATTTGAGTGGCGGTGAGACGAATTGCACGCTGTTGGTCAGGTTTACTATTACTGATGCCTGAGCTCGGTATCAATTGAGCGACAGTCAATAGACATGCGAGTATCGTAGAGCGACCAACAAAATCTGTGCATTTGTTACTACTGCCCCATTCTAGAATCCAACCAGACCATCCAGCGCAAACATTCCAGACAGCAGAGTATTCCCGATTTGCACTACATTAGGTTGTTCCAACGACGCAGTACTAGAGCTCCATTGCGCTGCGGAAGGTGTCCTTTTCGACTGCTTCGGACATGATTGTGAAGCTTTAGGATGTGTCGATGAAAAGGGATGGATTGAAGTCTGTTGAGTCTGCTACCTGAATCATATCAGTTGCGCAGGCCGCACACCGATGCATTGGATGCGCCGTGCCTAACGAGACGATCTCCCTTGCCCGACCTGTCCACTGGGCGAGGCTGAGGACGAAGAGTGGGGGCTCGTGTCCAAGCTTTGCGGGGAGACTTGACTTCAACGTCAGCGGCTAGGCTGCTACCTCCTTACACACTTCATCGGGCGTATCTTGAGCGGCATCGCTTGAAGGACCCGGCACAAAAGCTCAAATCGACACCTTCTGCAAGTAAGAAGTCAAGCTCAGGCGCACCCAGAGTGACCATGCTTTCACTCCTCTGGTTTGCGACCGGCATTGTGTCCGTTGCCGCTTACTGCTACGACTCCAGCCCTGCATTTCCCGTTCCTACCTGGCCTCATGGAAACAAAGATATCCAATCCACGCTTGCAAGCATTGAGGAGCGCCTAAAAGACTTGGTTGCCAATGAGAAGTACGGTACTACGTCCTTCTCCGTGCAGCTCACGTCCAACACCGAATCACTGTGGACGCAATTCCACACTGCCCGAAAATTCAACGAAAGCCGCCCGGGCGATCGACACGTAGATGGCGACAGTGTGTACCGCATAGCATCCATCTCCAAACTCTTCACTACCCTCGGGCTACTGTATCAACACGACGCAGGCAATGTCAGCTTAGATGATCCCATCAGCAAATACATCCCCAAGCTGAGCGGCGACCTCCCATGGGACGACATCACCCTACGTATTCTTGCTTCGCAACTCTCGGGCATCCCGCGAGAGACGGTCCAGTCAGATATCATCAATCTCGTCGAAGATCCCACCGCCTTCGGTCTACCCCCAGTCTCGAGAGATGGGCTGCCAACCTGCGACGAATACTCGGGCTTCGAGCGCCCGTGCAATTGGACAGACATACTCGATGCGTTGTCTAAATTCCAACCGATCTTCGCGCCGAATCAAAAGTCCACTTACAGCAATGCAGCGTTCGAGCTCATCGGGTTGGTGCTCGAGAAGGTGAGTGGCGAGAAGTACGAAGACTACATCCAGCACGCCATCTTCGATCCCCTGGGCATGAAGTCCTCCACCTTCAAAACACCGTCGGATAAGCATGCCGTCATCCCATCGGGTGAAACCTACTGGGGTATCAATGAAGGAAGCCAAAACCCGACGGGCGGCATCTACTCCACCGCCTCCGACATGACCAAATTCGTTCGCTACATCATGACGCATTTCAACACCCTTGCGACGGGCGTGAACTGGCTGATGCCGGCCAGTCCATCAGGAGGAATCTACAACTTTTACGGCATGCCCTTTGAAATCTTCCGGACCGACAAGCTTCTGGAAGACAGTGCACGGCCAGTGACCTTCGTCACGAAAGGAGGCGGTCTGCCTGCGTACTCATCCAAAGTAATCGTCATGCCTGAATACGGACTCGGCTTGACTGTCCTGGTGGGCGGCGAGGCTGACCTGCTGGATGAGATTATCGAGATTGTGACGGTGGATCTCCTCCGGGCTGTTGAGAAGATCATATGGAAGGAGGTTGAGGAGGTCTACAGCGGGGTGTATACTGCCATCGACCCATCGCTTAACTCGACCCTCGTCCTCTCGGCTTCACCATCGACTGGTCTGATTATCAATTCATGGATCTCAAACAGCACAGTCGTGTACAGTGACTCCGCTACGAAGAAGGATAACCCCATCATGAATATCCTCACCGGCTCGACTGAGAGTGATGAAGATGAAGACCAAGAGCCACCCGTTCGACTGCAGCTCTCTCCAACCTTATTGTACAAGAACGAAAGCGCTCAACAGGGTCAAATCTGGATGTTGACCGCTTCCTACGCCCGCGATGGCAAGCAGCGCAAAGTCTGGGACGACGACTGCACCGCTGACGTCGACTCGGGTGGGGCGTACGCCGGTATCTCCATCACCAAAGGCGTGTTCTGGCTCGAGGATGAAGTGCTAGAGTTGCCAGGCTGGCGGGTGAAGACGAAGCGGACGGGGTCCAAGGGCGGGAAGTCTCCGGCTTTCTTCAAGCAGGATCTTTGATACGTATATCTCTATTTACTGCCAAGAACACTCATCACCGCTTCAATGACATGCGGGTGCACGTCCTTTGGCGCGGCCACCACGCCCTTGTTCACCTCCAACCGCCTCCCCTGGCTGAAGTCCAATCGCTTGTTCTCTGCATCCGTCACTTGGCCTCCCGCCTCCCTCACAATCAGATCACCCGCCGCGTGGTCCCAAATCTTCTCCACGTACGACTTGCTCGTCGGCAGGCGCAGGTATAAATCCCCCGCGCCGCGTGCAATGCTGCCGTACTTCGCCTGGCTGTCCATGCGCACCGAGTTCTTCGTGATGCCTAGTTTCTTGGCAATGGCCGCAGCATCACCCTGCGAGCTGTGGCCGGCTTCGACAGATTCGCAGAACGTGGCGTCGGAGATGTTGGTGATGGGTTTCATTGTGATCTTGCTCGGGTCGGCGAGCGCGCCTTTCTGCAGCGGTCGGCTGGCCGCTCCTTGGCCGAGGATGGCGCTGAAGAGCACGCCTTTGCCTTCTGCGTCGGTGGCGTCGGCGCCAATATCCTCTGTCAAAGGCTCGGAGTCGTTGACAGGCAGGTTGGGGCAGCCCAGCACTCCGACCTTGACATCGCCGTCGACCATGAGGGCCAGGCAGACGGCGTATTGGCCGCCGCGAAGGAAGCCCTTTGTGCCGTCGATGGGGTCAATGGCCCATATTCTACCGCTGCGGCCCCCCTTGCTGTCGCCCTTGTCGATGATGTCGAGCATGGCTTCGGGGGATTGGATGGCGCCCCCGAGCTCCTTCTCCCCCGCTGCATCGCTGAGTTTGGTGTTCTTCACCAGCTCCCAAACTGTAGCTCGCACGCGCTCGTTCTCCCGCAGATCCTTCGCTTCCTCCTCAGCGACGATCTCGTCGTTGGGAAAGTTGTGTTGCAGGGCGGAGATGATGAGGGCTTGGGCGCCGAAATCGCCGATGGTGACGGGCGAGGCGTCGGCTTTATCGAGCGTGCCTTTGGCGTTGTTGTGGAAGACGGTTTTGGTGAGGAGCGTGGCGCGCTGGACGGCGAGGAGCGCTATCCGCAGCTCTTGGGCGTAGTCGGGGGAAGACATGGTATGCTTGCTGGCCCGGAGGATGGAGGGGGTGAGGGAAGAGATGTGGGAGGAGAAGAGGCGGAGACGAGGAAGGAAAGCGGGAAAGAAGCTTGTAGCCAGGACGAGGAGGGAGACTGTGAGGAGGGTTGCGGTCAATGGAACTCTTACCATTGGATGAGGTTGTGGTGTTGTTCATCAAAATTTAGGCGAAGCTGCAGGGTTGGGAGAAAAGCTGCAGACCCCGCCATCGGGACGAGGCTTTCGCTTGGCATTTGTGTTATCAAGGACAGCGGCATCGTGGGGGTTTAGAGGCATTTAAACGGCGAAGAGGAAGGTGTCGCAAGATCTAGATACACGTGCCCTTGCGAGAATTGAGTGCAACATCTAGCATTCGACATGAAGAGAAGAGGAAGGTGCGAGCGCGACGTGGACGGCGGAACTGCAAGAGCACCGGCCCATGCGGCTCTGCGGACGCTACTGCACCCGCCCCGGATGACAAAGACTTCGAGATCCGAGTCTTGTGCTGCTCACAACCTATACACACACCACACCACACTTCAATTCATAACCATGCGGCCGCTCGTCGGTCAGCACCAGCTTCACTGAGCACATCATGGCTCGGGACGAGCAGGATGAAGCCAGGCTGGCGCGCGCACACAGCGTCTTCATCCGCCTCGCCCTCCCTCCCTACACCATCCACTTCAAATCCCCCACCTACCTCCAGCCCAGCACGCTCGATCTGCTCGACAAGAAGGTGTGCAAAGAGACTTTGAAGACTACAGGCCAGATCAAGGCAGTTCGACTAGCAATCGGCGGCGATGGCAAGTTCTGGGCCGAACTCGTCCTCCTATTAAGAGCTGCTGTGCCGAGTCTCGAGCGGAGGAGTTTTAGCGTCTGGGATCCGAGCAGCGTGGACTATGAGAGCACGAGCGGCGCCTTGATCGCTGCCAACTATCCAGGACTATGGCGCGATCTGGATCGACTCAACGACTTCATCAGCATCATGCGCAATCTCATGACGGTCGGTGCAACGGCGCAAGACTTGGCGGCAGAGCACACCGTGGACTACGAGGTCTTCCGACTCATCAACTGCTGTGTCCGAGTTACCGCTCGTGGTTATGATGGGGATTCAGGGACAGGGGAAGAGGAGAAATGGCAGTGGATCGTCAACGCCTACAAGAAGCTGCTCATCACCAGCCTGCAATTCCTGAACAATTTCTCCGTGCGCAACGAGGAGCGCCAGCTCGCGCTGTGGGTATCTTTGTTCGACGGTGGAGTGGATCTATACGGTCTGGACCACCGGTCGCAAGGCCCCGAGCAGTCTCCTCCGACAGAACAAAGCGAGCCAGCAGTTGGGAAAGTGCTCCCCGCAAGGCCTACTCCACCCGTCACTGGACAGGACATCTTGCTAGCTTATGGCACGGATGGCAACTCACGCGTGTCTCCGCTGGAGTGCGAAGCTGCCATTCCCATCTACAAAGAACGAGGCCAAACCTTCAAGCCTTTGCCTCCACAAATCAATGCTTTGGTCAAGAAGAATAGCTTCGTGCCGAACGGCTATGCGTACTTCACCCATCTTCGCCATGCTACTGTCCTCTCGATATATCAGCAAGAACATGCGCGCAGTCCTTCTTTGGGAGAGATTCATCGCGCCATGCCGACTTTATGGGAGGAGGAGAGGGCGAAGGAGAATCGAAGTGAGAAGATGATGTGGGAGTACTGGCAGGCCCAGTTCAATCAAGCATATGTGAACTACACCCGCGCACTGGAAGCTTTTGAAGAGAAGATGCTTGCTCCAAGTCCAGATCCTCCTGCAGAGCAAAATGCTTCGGAACCCTCAACAGGAACTCCTGCGCAACCGACATCTCCAGTTCATGGGGAGACTTTCGAAGATAAGATCAAGACCATCGTGGATCAATTGACGGAGAGGTATAGAGCGGAATGGGAAGCTGCACTGGCGAGCGGCGATACGGACACTTGTAGGACGATTTCCGAAGGCTTGAACTCCCTGCGGCAATTTCGTACGGCAGAAGCGTCCAAGACTCCGGTGGAGATTGAAGATCTCCGCATGAATGTCACTGCCGAGACTGGCGTCAAAGTCCTTGAGAATGGAAAGGCGGAACTGATGAAGAAGCTGGAAGGCTATGCCCGCGAGGATCTTGCTGCGGGCGAGGATTCTTCCAGACACTCCCCATCACCTGAGCAGAATAGAAGACGGAGAAGTGCGCAGAGCCTGTCTGATGCCTTTGCCACCGATAGTCTGGGTAGCGAGGAGGAGGAAGAGGAGGAAGAAGGGAGTGAAGAGGACGATGATGACGATTATCCTGCTTCCAGTGAGGACGGAAGAGGTCTGTTGACCGACGTGCCTCTAATTCTAGGACCGAACGAAATCGAAACCCTGCCGATGCTGGTCATGAGCGCCATTGTCCCCGATCCGAAGGACGATTTGCCGCCGCAGAAGGATTCGGCGGTCGACTACACTCCCAACTCACTGCGCACGCTTCGCACACATCTCCTGCTTTCTCAAACTGCCGGACGAAACCTACTTCGCGAACTTCTTATCTTCGTGGCAGCATGGGACCTTCGAGAAGGCGAGCTGTACTTCAAATTCATGGTCAAAGTGATGGAGTCCATCCTCAAGAATGGACTCATGCCGTACGCCTACCACGCCTTTCGCGACCGCAGTCGCAGCAAGGACATCATCTCTCCTGCGCAGGCTGTCATTATGAAATTGCTTACTTGCATCTTTCGGGAACGCAACTCCGGGACCAAGGAGATGCAGCAAATACCCAACAAGGAAAGCATCACAGTCACTGTACCGCCTCCACCACCCGGCAAAGTCGAACTGCACATTCTCAATTTCGTCTTTACGGAGTTCCGCCAACACATCATTCCCCAAACATGTGCTCTGATCTTTCTACAAGGTCAGATCCATAAAGGGAGAGCAAGCCCCGACGATTTCCCGCTCAACTTGTGGGATATGGAAAGGATGTACGAAGGTGTCTACCAATTCCTCGAGTTCTTTGCTGTTCTGGCCGAGGAGCAGGTCGGCGGGCGCATGCCTGCGGACATGGACAAGGAGCTGGGTGAAAGATTCTCGTGGAAGAAGATTCTTGCCAATTGGGAAATGGCTTCCGAATTGGTAACTCTCTTGCGAGAGCTAGAAGGCGGCATCCCGAAGATGGTCAGCTCCATGGCCCAGGTGTCGAAACGCATGGCGCCTCCGGCTTTGCCGCAGAGAAGCCTCTCCGCAGACGCGGCAACGATGCCGACTGTCTCTGTCGACCGTCCATTCGAGCTAGACGACTCTGCCCTCCCACCCCTACCATCAAGTGCATCCGGTCAGATCTTCGAAGCCGAGACACCCCTCGCATATCCAGAAGATCCAATAGTCCCCACCACCGTCCACGACCAAGACGAGCCCTCCGATTTTGAGTGGCGCAACCTCAAGAAACTCACAGTCCTCGTGCTCAGCTCGTTGATCTGGAAGAACAAGCAAGTCCAAGATCAAGTGCGTCAATGCGGCGGTCTAGAGGCACTCGTAAGTTGCTGCAAACCTGACGAACACAACCCCTACATACGCGAGCATGCCATCATGTGTCTGCGCTTCGCCGTCGAAGGCAACGACCAGAACATCGAAGTCATCCGCAACATGGCGCGCGGCTACGGCACCCAAGCTCGCAGCGCCAGCGCCAGCGCCGGCCTCCTCCAATCCGCCGATGCCATCTCCGTCCCCCGCGAAGTCCTCGACACCAACGGCTACGAAACCTTCATGGACAGCAAAGGCCAAGTGGGCCTCCGACGGAAAGACAAACCCGCCGCACCTCCCCCCTCCACCATCCAACCCCCGCGCCCACAGCTCCCCGCCGCCGCCACCGCCGCCACCGCCAGCCTTGAAAAGTCGCTCGCGGAGTTTAGTAGTGTGTCCGGGTTGACGGCCGAGAAGGCGGCGGAGTTGATGCAGAATGCGCTGCGCGATTTGCCGCTGGGCGAGAAGCTGGTGACGAGTCGGCAGAAGGCGGAGGCGCTGGCGAAGCTGGATAAGGCTTTTGAGAGTAGTGAGAAGGCTTTGGGGAAGGGGAAGAAGGGGTGAGCGGAGGAATGGCCTTTCTCTGGCCGCTTGTTGGAAAAGTCGATCTTTACCTCTCGTTGGACTGTAGCGCTCGATTGGGCTGCAATCATTGGTATTAGATACGGATTGGTTGGTGGCAGTATCTGGTGATGCTGGTGGGTAGCACGTGGGGTGTGAACCCTCTCATGAATTGTTTGCTGATCTCTAGTAGATGGCTTCATCGATCACTACACGGCATCACGATTGGAACGCAGGACCAGCGACTTCGTGGTACTCGCTCCGCTGGATGATGTATGCGCTGGCCCGGTCATACAGATGTAGGTCGTACACTGTGGCGCTGTGACTCTGAATCTTGTGAACTGATTGTTTGCTGCAGATGGCTTCCGCGAATAGATACAGTTATTCCATCCCTCGCTGGACTCCTGGCTTTGTTCCGCAACAGCTGTCAAGTATTCTTCATTCAATATCACCATGGCATCAGTCCACCGCGCTACAACGGAATTCTCTCGCGATGCTGAGGTACGTGGAGCCGGGATGTTTGCTATACGTCCTCCCTGCACAACTCTATACATACGTTTCCAACTTCACATGGTTATAAAGTCTTTATGACCCAACGACCACCCGAAACAGAACCCACGCACTTTCTCCCTGGCAGACAGAAGCTTCGACTCGGATTCTCCAAGCTATCTACGACCAAGATCAAATGGAAGGCGCCGACAACGACATGCCTTTGAGCTGGCGCAAGGTCCAGACTCCGGGAAGTGCGTCAGACGCCAGAACCGGAGTATGGATCGGGGAGAAACCCGTGCATGATAACGACTGTGACCACGATCCAACGGAAGGCTCCGACAAATCCACGCCAACCAAGCGACGGAGCAATCGAACCGAGGGCGTATTGACCAGGCAAGGGTCAAAAATCGATGACGCGACCTTGGCAGTTCTAAGACCTGCGCACCGAAACGCTATACTTCACCAACGGGAGAAACAGGCAGATCCCGGGCGAATTGAGCAGAAGCGTCGGCTCGAGGAACAACGTCGACGGGCGATCGAGGCTGGAGACGAAGTGGAAATTCGGCGGGACGCGGACAGGAGGCGAAAGACGAACGAGATGCAGCGTGCGCGCTATGCGCAGAGACGTGATGCGAAGAAAAGAGAACAGGCGAAGAGTGCGGAGGCTACGCTAGATGGAGATCTAGAACGACAAGGTGGCTCACATGGAAAAAATCCTCTTTCACCAGATGACAGTGTCTCGCGAGAGCATGGTTCTCGCTTGTTCGACGACAGTGATGCGGGATTGGAAGACCTGGAGTTGCTCGATAACAGCGTGGCCAGAAGCATGACACAGCAAGGCGTTGCGCAGGCGTCTTCGAGCAACTCTGCACTTCGGACGCTGGACGATCCTCCCGCCGAAGTTGATGGAGCTGAGCGGGGACAAACAGCCGCTCCAAGTTCGCATGGTCGCCCGCGAAGCTCCAGTGCGTTGGGCTTCCTGGCCCTCGTGCTGAACGATAATGATGAATAAGATTCTTGCGCCGAGTGGTTGAAGCTGTCAGGTATTCCCTATGTAATGCTATCATAGTGTCACTCGGCTCCAGTTTTGCTCGGACAACAGTGCACGTCGCAGTGGATGGATTTGCTACACATGCTAGGCGACGGTGCAGCTGACCACGTTGGCGCCAGTCACTGACGCTCATTCACGGAGCTGGCCTATTTGTTATACTCCTCACTCTCGACGCTGCACAAACACCTTTTCTTACCTTCAGAACAGCAGTTTCTGCCGGCTTGACGATTATCCAAGAGGGAGCCTACACACTTTCACTTCCTCTGGCGAAAGCCTCAGCGGACAATACCCAAGCAAAGCTTTGATGACAATTGGAGAACACGATGGCTTCCTCCTCGCAAGAAACGCGAGAACCAGAGCGCCCCCGGAACAAGGGCGGGAGAAAGTTCGATGATGAGACCTTGGCTACTCTGGAGCCTGCCCACCGGCGCTCTATCCTGCATCAGCGCGCGAACCAGGCGGCAGACTTGGAGCGGCAGCATCGACGCAACGAACGACGTCAGCAGGCAATCGAAGCTGGGGACGAAGAGGAAATCCAGCGTGAGGCGGAGAGGAAGCGAAAGAGGAACGAGAAGCGGCGCGAACCAGAGAAGAAGGTGAAGCGGAATGAGAAGCAGCGTGAACGATATGCGGAGAAGCAAGAAGAAATCTGCGCTGCCGACCGCGTTCGCGAAGCGAAGCGTCGGCAGGCGATCGAGGCGGGCGACGAGCAAGCTATTCAGCGTAACAAGGAGAGGAAGCAGAGGAAGAATGCCTAGCAAAACCCGCGTTATGCGGCGAACCGACCGGAACTCCGTGCTGCTGCGCGCGTGCGCGAAGACAACATAAAGGAAGCACGCGAGCTGATCAGCTCGCCGGAAAAGCATGCGAAGGGCCAAAAAGCAAAGGCGGCGGGCGTTCGCGCCGAAGTCCTGGCCCACCGTGAGCTGACGGAGGACGTCATCATTCAGCGTGAGCGTGAGGAGCTGCAGAAGCGTCGGGACGCAGCAATCGCTAGGGAGCAGAAGAAAGGAGGAGGCAAGACGAAGAGTGCGAAGAGTGCGCTGGAGGGTGAAGGGGAACAGCGATGAGGGTGCGGACGGGCACGGTCGCCTTGTCGAGCCAGTAGAGGACGAGAAGTGAAGTAGAGAAAATGAGTGAGCTACATGGAGCATGCGTACATATCATTCACCCTCCGTTGGAGCGTCGTCCGACTCGATTAACCTGTGCAGAGCGGCCTCGCGCGTACTCGTGTGATCGAATGCCGTGATCTCGTGATGAGTGCCTCAGTTCTTTGCCCGGGGAACACTCCCGTAATCACTGTACACGTAGACACAGGTCTCGATGGAATGGCGTATCAACGATTCGTGATACAGCGCCAGCATGAAGGAGGATGAAGTAAGGCTGTGAGGAAGATGACGGCCAGAGTGCCGTCGGATCCTGACGGAAGAGGTGACACGCATAAGATTCATGCAGGTTGCACAACGGGGCTGGTTAAGCTGCTATCACAAGCACGCATGACGGTCAGTAAATTTCTTGCATCAACCCCAAGAAGTTGGACTCGTCCTCAGCAAAGCTGCGTGAGGTCGGTCAGGCCGCCTGCGCCACATGACGCTCGCCGCCCCAACCAGCAATCACCTGCGCCACTTTCCCCAGCAGCGATAGCTCCAGTCTCAGCAGGGCACAAGAAGGGAAATTGCACCTTCTCCCCGCCTCTCCCTCCCCTCCTCACCTTCCTCCGCCCATCACTCCCTCCTCCCATCTGCCAAATATGTCGGACCAGACGAGCGATGATGGCGCGCGCCGCAAGTGGCGGCAGGAACGCGACGCCGAGCTCCGCGGCGGACCACCCGGACCCTCCTACCCTCCCTCCAGCAGAAACGACTACGACGCTCCCACCTCCAACGGCCGCGGCCCATACCCTCCCGCGCCCTCCGGTGGCCTCCCTCCCCAAGGTATGCCAGACCCCGTCGTCCCTCCACCGCCCCTAGGCGAGCAGAGCCGCCGCCCGAGCGCCTTGAAGAGCGGCTCCGGCCAAGGTCGAGTGCCCTCCCACCTCAAGCCCGAGTTTCCCGACGAGGCTTCGTATCTCGGCTCCACCGCGCCTGATCTCGAGGCGAAGAACAAGCCGCGCCACAGGCAGTTCCGCGACAAGCGCGACGGCTATGAAAGCGAGGAGGGCGAGCAGCTGAAGCGTGCCCGTCCGCCGCCTCCATACGATGCGAATCCCAGCGTCCGCCAGCCGCCGGCACCTTCGCAAAACAGTGCTGACGCCTATCGCGAACCAGATGATCGCAGGAGGTCGAGGAGATACCCCCCATCTGGTGATGGTGCTCGAGGCCCGCCGCCTGGTGATGACCCTCGAGGTGGTCCTGCCCCTCGGCGTGGAGATCCATACGCCGATCGTGGAAGCGGCCGGCCCCCTCGAAGCAGCAGACGCGACCGTGGTGACGATTACTACGATGACGACCCGCCACCCCGCTCGTCGCGAAGGAAAGATCACCCGGACGTGGAGTATGGCTCCGAGCCCGTACCCGCCGTGAGGCGCTCGAACGGCGAGCGTCGCCCCCAACTCCCCAAATCCGGATCCTCGCGGCGAGATCGAGACCGAGACAGATATGACGACAATGACGATGATGACGATCGCAGACGCCCTCCGCCGTCTCGTTCTACTCGCGACAGGAGGGATCGCGATCGAGACCGCCATGATGATGACCGAGATGACGATTACGGCCGCTCCGACAGACGACGTCGAGACGAAAGGGATGACAGGGACAAGGACAGCTATCGGCGCGGAGATAAGGATCGAGCCCGAGATCCTCCTCGCGACCGAGACCGCGACCGTGACGGCGACAAGTACGGAGCAGACCGCAGACGCGATCGATCCCGCCGCCGCTACAGCGACGAAGACAGCGATTACGACGACCGACGCAGCCGCAGGAGTGACAAGTACGACCGAGATGGCAGGCGGAGCGATCGTGACCGCGATCGCAGACGCAACAGCAGTGTGCCAAAGGAGATGAAGATTGGCGGCTTTGATGTTGGGCCTTTGGTTCAGCAGGCGCAGAGGCATTACGGAACGCTGGCGCCCATCTTGACGCCTGTGGTGATGAACATGGCCAAGAAGTATGTGAGCAATAGGTAGTGCGGCCGGGGGGGATGGTAATCAACGATTGACGAGGCGAGTCGGATTTCAAGAATGGAAGCGAGCATTTTCATTGAAACTGAGGCATGGGTGGGAACGCGCGGGAAGAGGCATGTCATGCATGGGTATTCGATTCTACTCCAACATGGTTTAACGAAGGGATGTTGTTTTCGGTTTTTCTGGCGAGCATCTCAACGCGTCGATGTGAGTAGGCCCCCGCCTTCATCAGGAGCAGACAGTTCACCCGCCTTACAACTTTGACGAGAGCTAACTCCTGGCAGCATCCCTTCATGGCCAATGAGTGCCTTCACGTTAGAAGCATCCTCCTCATCATGGACCTTACGAACGACGGCATATGTCTAATAACTTCACTCACGTTTCACGCCTCACCGCGCCGACGATTTCATTGTTTCCGTTTGTGTCACACGCTTCCCCTCGTCTTACAACGGACTTCCATTGCTTTTCCGCAAAGGGGCGAGCCAACCGTAACTTCTCACCTCGGACCGCATATCAACTTTGATGATCTGCAGCAGTTCTTATCTTCCTCATTCATTATTCCATCCGTTCCAGCGGTCACAGCTGGCCGTGGATCAACATGTCAGCCAAGTGGCATGATTCAGTCTCGGAACAAAAGGTGATCAGCACGTCTTACAACGACGCTGAATCATCGCGCCGAGATGAGGCCAGCCAACGGCGGAGATCAGCAGGCGGAAATGAAGGCGTTTCAGCTCGATTCTCGTTGCTGACAGATCTCCCGCGGGAAGCGTTTGGAGGGTCAGCCGGAGCGACGAACGGGAAGCGCGCAGAACGACTTTCGGGCGTCCGATGCATGGGAGACAAAAACTTGGTCGTCGACGGGAGAGTGCATGAGCGTAGGGGGTTGTCCGGGGCATTATATCGGCTTCTACCGGATGGCTTGATGAAAGGAACAATGCGTGTAACATGCGGGTGCTGTACACCTAACGCCACGACTGTATGCATCTGGCCTGATCGGCCGTGCGCCAGGTGGGTTTTTGCGGAAGCCGGGGTGCTCCTTGTACAACGGGCGGGCAGGGTGGTGAAATCGAGATACATACACAGTACAGTGCAAGATCTGCAGGGGGGGTGTGTGTATGGGCGGCCGTTGCAGGCTCACCCCAGCCAATACGAACACCCGAATGCAAATTGCCGTGTTTGTGGGTTGGGCAAAAAAGCGCGACGGGCTTGAAAAGATCCCGTGAACTGGACTAGGGCGTTTGGCGTTCAACGTGCGCTAAAAGCTCGTATCTCAAGGAAATCTGGGGCCGCGGGCGGACGAGGGGGACTTGTGTGTGCGTGTGCGGAGCAGATCGTCGCCGAACGCAGGTACAGCACAGTGCGCATGCTGTGAACGCGTCTTTGTGATTGTCAAAGGAGATTAAGACTTTGCGTGTGTGACAGGTGCTACCTGAGCCTTGTGCCGACATGTCCCCTGCGCGGCGAGGCTGGCCGACAATTTCGCGATGGGGGAGATTGGCTCTTGTCTCGCCGCGGCCCTATCTCTCTTGATGACAACCAGCGACCGCTTGGTGTCGACTCGGCGGTGGCAGGGCTACGGCCGTGATACCGCGATGTGCATTGCAATGTCCGTGGAGCCAAGGGGATAGTGACGACGACAATAGTATTGTTTTTGGCAAATGCGTCCCACTGGCCCAGCGGTGGAGATCTTGGTATCTTGGAACACGCGCGAAGCTTGGCTTGGGCAGAGTCATGAGGCTGGGATCCAAGACGGTGGGATCTGATCATCCGAGATTGAGGATGGAGTTGACTCGTTGATGGGGGGTTTGAAGCATAATGTCAATCTGTCGTGCGTCGAACCGTAGCTCGAGTGCCATCTACCTCGCATGAGCAGGGCGATGGTGGGACAGGAAGCCTCGTGCCTGCCCTGGCTAGACGTCGATCCACCCCGGCTTGGCGCACCCCCCGGCCCCGGCGATTGACAACACTCTCATTTCCACCGCGTGGGTGATGTTCACACTTCCCGAACCTTCAGCACACCCCCCATGTTTCCCGCCACCGAGACCGCAGTGCCGCCCGCGCTCGCTCTCCTCCTCGCTTGGGATCCATCAGCAAGGCACACGTCTGAGAAGGATTATTACTTGGCTGCCTGCTCCTTCGTATATGCCGAGAGGCAAAAGCTGCCTGCTCGAGGGCCCAAAAATAGCAACCGACCAGACGCACCTGCTGCTCGCCCTCGTCCGCATGGCAAGGTGGGTAGTTTGGTTGCATGCAAGGTCCATTTTACGCAGCCCCCGGCACCCGTCCCATGCGCCTACCCGTCCCATGCGCCTACCCGTCCACAATGAACTGTGCCGCGCGCCGCCATTGGCCGCCGGGGCCCAAAATCAATATTTCCACTTTTGGCCCGCTGCCACCCACGCCGCCCTTCCAAGACATCCCGTTTGGCGTCACTCTCTCCCTCCATCCCGATGGGGACAGGTACTGCGCGGTGGCAACGGTTTGATTTTGCCTTTTTTCCTTGGAACTCATTAGGAATTCTCTCGGTCCAAAAGAGGCGTTTCATGCTGGCTTGCCCGCTCTGGCTGGCTTTCTTTCATAAAAGGGCGCTGCCTGTCCGCCTGTGGGTTTCTCGTTCCCTTTCTCATCAACCGTTTTACACTCGCTACATTTAATCCCTTCATTTGCCTTACTTCTCTCCCGCAACGCTCATCCAACCTCTCCACCACCCCACCAACTCTCCAACCATGCGCGGCCTAATCGTCTCCACCCTCTCCCTGCTCGCCCTCGGTGGCGTAGAGGCCCATCCCCAGAGCTACGGCGGCTCGAGCAGCAGCTGCATGCCCTACGACACCGGCGTCGCCCTTGCGACCGCCTTCCGCGATCTCATCGCCCTGCCCTTCAACCAGACCCTTGCCAAACACGCCATGACGCCCACCTTCACCGACTACTCCGACAGCGTCATTGAGCTCATCAACAACGGCTGCCCCAACGGCCCCATTGCGCTCGGCAGCCCGACCTTCAGCGGCCGTACCGCCTTCATCAAGGGCCAGAGCGGCCAGGCGCCCATTCCCTTCACCATCCAGAAGACCTACCCCGCTTGCGACTCCGTTGCCTTCACCTGGGTCTCGCAGCCTGGCCCCGGCGGCCCAGCCAACGGCGGCAAGGGCGTGCAGCCCGAGCAGCAGGTCAGCGGCATCATCATCCTCGAGACCGTGCCCAACACCTGGAACCCCAGCGGCGAGTTCGACTGGAAGATTCAGACCGCCTACTCCGAGTTCAACAGCGGTGCTTGGCTGTACGACCTTGTAAGTTACTCCTACGCCTGATTGTGTAGGATGAGAGCCGTCTGCTAACGATCTGTTGTTTCAGGGCGTCTTCGTGCCGACCAACTGCTCTGCTCCCACGACCAACTCTACATCCTAAGAGTTGACGAGACGTTGCGTGTGTTGTGGCGAGAAACTATCGAGCCGCGTTTTTCCAGCCGTGAAGTAATAGAAATGTAATCACTACAATGGATTCATTCAATTCACTCGCCTCCATCGTACCATCCTACGCGACGATCGTGCATCCACAGTGGCAAACAGGATATTTTCAATGCATGCTGACAGCTGAGCATTCAATAAACCTCCATCCTTCTCAGCCCCATGCATGTAAGGTACGCGACGCCGGGGTTGTGATTAGACTTTCGGACGTGGGGGACCCCGTTACACTAGGCCGGAAGAGGCAGTCAACGTCGGAGGTTAGCGGGATGGGATCTCACGTCGTCGCAAATCGCTCCGAGAAAACGGCCGCAACGGTCTGGACGGGCCTGTTGATGACCAAGACGACGGCAAAAACGACTTCCATCCTACTACTGCCTACTTCTGATGTCCTTAACGACTGTTCAGTCTGATATCCATCTCACCTGCGCAAGAAATCGCCGTGTTTCCTCATGCGGCGGCGACACGGTATTTCATGTCCTGCGGCTCTACGTGTCTGCGGCAAGCAGCCTGTCTGTCCTGCCCCTCCTCGGTCACTCTCCACGATTACCTTGGGTATTTCACCACATGCCCCGCAAAGGCGAGTGAGGCCCAAATTGTTTTCCCGTTGACGTAACCGTCAAGAACGTGTTGCCAAACTATTTCTCTCCTCTCCTACACTCTCTTCATTCTCTCATCCTCAATACCATCTCCATCATCACCATTCACATTCCCTACTATCCTTCATCATGGCTTCTGAATTCCAGCTCTTTATCAATGGCAAATACCGCCCCGGCAGCGGCGGCGAGAAGCTCACCATCTACAACCCCAACGACGACTCGCTCGTGACGGACAGTGTCCACGTCGCCAGTGAAAAGGATGTGGATGATGCCGTTGCCGCAGCAAAGTAGACCCCCCCTCCCACATGGCATGGTCGTAGGACATTGGACTAACCCAAACCCTCCTCCAGGGCCGCCCAACGCGCCTGGGCCGAAACAGCCGGCCACAAGCGCGCAGCCATCATGAACAAATTCGCCGACCTGCTCGAGCGCGACGTCGACCGGCTCGCCAAACTCGAGTCCGCTGCCATGGGCCAGCCCATTTCCACCGCGCGCCTCATGATCAAGGGCCCCGCCGCCCTCTGGCGCTACTACGCCGGCTACGCGGGCAAAGTCTCCGGCGAGACCTTCCCGCCTGACGAGGACGGCACCTACAAGATCGTGCAGTACGAGCCGCTCGGCGTGTGCGCCGGCATTTGCGCGTGGAACGGCACGCACGTCCTCGCGGCGTGGAAGATGGCGCCGGCTATGGCGGCGGGCAATGCGTTTGTGCTCAAGACATCCGAGAAATCGCCGTTGGCTGCTTGCGCGTATGGCGATTTGCTGAACGAGGCCGGCTTCCCTCCGGGCGTCATCAATATCATTACCGGCGCAGGACCCGTGGGCTCCCTGTTGGCGAGCCACATGGATATCGCCAAGATCGCCTTCACCGGCTCTGCGCCCGCTGGCCGCGCAGTCATGGCTGCCGCCGCGAAATCCAACCTCAAAATCGTCTCGCTCGAACTCGGCGGCAAGTCGCCCGCCCTCATCTTCGACGACGCCGAGCTCGACAACGCCGTGCAATTCACCTCCACCGGTTTCCTGCGCAACTCCGGCCAAGTCTGCTTCGCCTCCTCGCGCGTGCTCGTGCAGGAGAACATCGCTTCGCAATACATCGAAAAAGTGAAGAAGGCGTTCGAAGACGCCGCGACAAAGATGGGCGACCCCTCGCTCGACGACACCGCTTTCGGGCCCCTGGCGGACAAGAAGCAGTTTGAGCGCGTCATGGGCTTCCTCAACGGCGCGCGGGAAGAGGGAGTGCAGGTGCTCGTGGGCGGCGAGCGCATCGGCAACAAGGGCGCCTACGTCCAGCCTACCGTGCTGCTCACCCCGGATGTGAAGAGCAAGGTATACACCGACGAGATTTTCGGGCCCGTCATCTCCGTCAAGACGTTCAAGGATGAGGAGGAGGCGATTCGGCTTGCGAATGACACTACGTATGGTTTGGGATGTAAGTTTGGTTCCCATTTCAGCTTTTATCATGTGCTTTGCTGATTTGCTTCGTGATCAGCGACCATCTACACCGGCGACATCGCTCGTGCTCTCCGCGTCGCTGGCAAGATCGAGGCCGGTACGGTTGGCATCAACTCCTCCTTCAACACATCCCCGCAGACGCCCTTCGGCGGCTACAAGCAGAGCGGTATCGGTCGTGAGAGTGGACCCGAGGGTCTCAAGGCTTACTTGCAGCCCAAGACGATTCACATCAATATGAAGGCACCGGCGCTGAAGCGGGCGTAAGGGAGTGGGATTGGAAAAGTCTAGAGTGGAGAAGTCACGCTTGGTCGTGGTCGGGCTTTCCACCATGACATGAAGCAGGGACGATGGATAGACACGTCCAAAATAAAATGCCAACGAATTGCAATTTCCCAGAATTCTGACCGATTTCGTTACCCTCCTGTATCTCGCGAGTTTCCACCAGCCAACCTCACACCTCCCCACAACGTTCTGCTCCTCCAACATCTTACCCGCTCTCCTCAACCACCTGCTACCAACCGACCCACGCGCCATCTCCTCACCAAAAAAACCGCCAGCCAAACCTCTCCGATCCAAACAAAGCAAATCAGCATGCTAGGCAAAACATCCTCCACCATCCTCCGCCTGCTCCAATTCCTCTTCGCCGCCTGCGTCCTCGGGCTCTCCATCAACGCCGTCCGCTGGCAATACTACCACCGCGCGCCCGCGACCAACGGCTACGCCGCGTTCGTCGGCGCCTACGGCTGCCTGACGGCGCTGCTGGGCTTGCATGCGCTGCACTCGACTTCCATTGCGGGATATCTTGTCATTGGGTGGGATTTGATGGCTGCGCTTTTCTTCTTCGTGGATGGGGTGGTGAGTCTTCCCCCCCCCCTGCTTGGGTTGGGAGGAGGAATGGAGCTGAGCGGTATGCTAGGCGATGGCCATTGGTCTTCATGGAGCCGACTGCAGCGACGGAAACGTGTACTCCACCTGGGGCAATTCGCTCATTAGCGGCGGGTGCGTGCTGCGGCAGCAGCTGGACCGTTATCAATGCGGCTTCTTTGCCATTTCGGACGTCGAGCATCGCTGTCGATTGGCCAGGGCGGATATGGTGTTGCTGTGGTTGGGGTGGGTGGCGAGTTTGGTGGCGGCGGGGTTCAGCATGCATCGGGCGAGGAAGGATAAGAAGGATGCCGCTGCGGTCGTGGCGGCGGCGTAGATGGGTGTGCAGACTTCTTTCGCCCTAGCTGGTGCATGCGGTCTCGCCGCTCTCATCGGCCGATCCACGGCTGGAGAAGCCCTACCCAGAAACCTGCGACGCTCCTAGACCTAGATGCCTGGAAGTATGCATCAAGTCATCCTCACAGCTTCAAGGCACGGGTGCTTGTCCATTTCCGAGCGGAGGCGGGAAGTAGAAGTCATTCCGCCCGCCAAACAAGCCAGACGGTGCCCATGATTCGTAACCTGCGGCGTTGACATCGTCGAACCCTGCCATGTCTTGGAAAAGTTGGAAGAAATTCTGGTCGAGCTCCATTTGGTCTGCGGGGTCGAGGAGACTTGTGACCTGGTTTTCCGGGTTGAGGGTGGTGGGTGGCATGTAATGAGTGTTGGCCACGCTCTCCCTCCGGGTTTCATCGTAGGATGGCTCGGACTCTCCTGAGCCTGCATGGGTGCTGGTATTACTGCCCGGGGTCGATTGCGAGGCGCTGTTCGCGGAATTGGTACGTTGCGATTTGCCTCGCATGAGGCTGACCTCGTCATCTTCAACTACCCGGTCACGTATTTCCGGCTCAAGTATGTTTTCCTTCGACTCTTCGATCATCATCGGGTTCAGACACCATTGTCGCAATTTGAACAATAGGGCCAGGAATATACTCGGTATTTTGCAGCCAGTCGTCCCGACTGCTGCCTTGACGTGCCAGATTGTCCGATCCAGGATACTCTGTGCTTGCAAAGCATCGCAATCCAGCACTCTGGCAATCTGGCTTTCGGGATGGCTGGCGGAAAGACACAGCTTTGCGAGCACAAAGGCCGCAAAAGAGATTCTCACGTAGCCGAGGATTGGCAACGCTCGCAGTGCTTCGGCATCCATATCGATGAAGGTAGTGAGGACGTTGTGACAGCAAGTTATGCACTCCGCCACGGCTTCAGCGAGGACTCCGGTGGGCACAGGCTCGCCCTGCCACCGATGGATGGTGCCCATTTGGAAGGGCGCATTGAAATCGTCGGGCGAGTGGTCCACATGCAGCGCAACCTCATGCAAGTACAATCGCATTGACCAGTAGATCATCAGCAGAGTCTGGCTCATGTCGTTTTCCGGGACCTCTCGGTGCCAAGTCTCGAGTCGCTTGCCGAAGTCTTTGAGCATCATCTGCGTCTTCAACTCGCTGATGGATGCGATACCGCCGGGGTCGTCATATGAGAAGGAGATGGCAATCTCGTCGGAGATCATGAGGAGTCGTGCCCATGCTACCAACCTCCGGTCCGCAGGCTCTGCGTCTGGGCATTGCTCGATGTAGTCGACGCACTCTTTCAGGTAGAATGTTTTTCGAAGCATGTTGGGCCTGCGGGTATTGATGGACACGCCAGTACATAAGCAATAGCAAGATACAAAGGTCCGCCGGCTTTCCAGACTGCCGGTATCGATATCGAAATCGCCTGATCGATTCGACATGCTGAGATCGGGGTTCCTGGCATCCTCGAGGTGATGGACATCTCGACCATTACCTGGCCCAAATTGGCTCCGATGTGGTACGGGGCGAGTGCCAATGCCCATGTCCATGGCCATTGTAGCGGCCATGTGAATGTATTCGTAGTACTTCAGCTGCTCGAATTTCTTGGGAGGGTGATACCAAACCGCCGAGAGTAGGAACGATTGCACCAATTGGAGCGACTTTTCACTCTGCACGAGACTTCTCGTGGCGTAGTTTTGTAGGATTTCTTTGTCCAGAGCGGCGGAGAGGTGGGAATGATCTTTCATCGCCGCCGCGGCGACAATAGTCAGAAACAAGGTCGGTCGCGACTGTCGCATCTGTTCCACGGTGACGTATTGCGGAACTGCCACCATAGGGAACAGGGGATACAAATCTCTTCGATATGTTTCAAGCAAGAGTTTTGCCGTGGCGATAGAAATAAGGCCACGATCAATGATGTCACGATCACCGTCTGATTTCTGCCGCTCTACCGTGAACGGTTGGCGTGAAGTCAAGGAGCACGAGGACATTGAGCCAGCAGTGTTCGAAATCGGGGCGCTGACATTGATTCCGTCCGTCGTTCCAGCCTGCGGGATGCGGGATGCCGTTGGTGGAGCTTCGGGAGCTTTATTCTGCTCAGAGGAACGCTCCGAAGCAGAAGCGCCGCCTTTGACCTTCAGCATGGCGCGCATTGAACGCATCTCCCTCTCGAGCTCGGCCACCCGAGTGTCAGTGCGCTTGCGCTGCTTTCTCTTCTGCAGCGCGCTGAAGACACACGACCTTCCAAGACGGACACATCTCTGGCAGGCATCTGGGTTGGATTCATCCGGTATACAGCGGACTTTCTGCGAGTCTTGATGGAGAAGTTAGCGGCGACTTATTATTTTTGGATGCAGGCACGCTTACGACAGTGTGTGCACGCCCGATGCGACTGCACGTCCGGGTTGGAGGAGTCTTGTGGCCCCGACATCGCGATGATGGTTGGAGGAGGATCAAACAGCCGAACTGGAGGAGGAACGAAGTAGGAGGACTGGAACCATCATCACACCGATCTTTCGTCGATAGTAGATGTTTATGCTGTCGTCGTCGGTGCCTGAGGGGAGTTTCTTGATGAAGCTTCGCGCTGTACTTCGTTGCGAAGTCATAGAGTGCAGTCGGAGATTAAGTAAGCATTCCAGTCAGCCCGCGCGTTCGCGTTCGCCACGGACTGCTGACATGCACGTAGGGCACGTTTGATAATTACACGGTTTCGCGGCTCGGAGATCGCATCTCGCAAGATCTACTGCTTCAAGCTACTTCGAACCCTCAACCCGCCAACGGATGCCGCCCAAATTGACTTCGCTCCCCCAGCCGCACCCCCAGCGCTTGTACTTCTCTGGCATACGCTACAACCTGCTCATTGTAACTCTCCCGTTCCATCCCGCCCATCATCCACTCACCCAGCCTCAAGGCATCGAAAGCCGCCTGGCCGGTAGAAGCTGCGGTGTGCGGCCGGAAGCCCGCCAAAGCATCGCCCACCAACAGCACTTTCCCACCCATGAGGCTGTTCGTTGGGGCGATCACGTCCGTGATGGCTTGGATGAAAGGCTGCCGCGTTTTTTGCACCGCCTCTGCCACTTGAGGCGGGAGCACTTTGGCCGCGTACTCTTTCTGCTTCTCCCACACTTGGGGTTGCATTTTCCCTACGGGCAATGTAATGGCATGTCGTCTTCCATCCACGTCGGTCATGACTGCGAAGCGTTAGTGCAGAGTCCTCTGTCTTGACGGGCAGAAACACACGTACGTTCTTCGAGATCAGCAGAGCCATCTGGATAATTGCAGTACCACACCCAGTTGAACAGCCTTTCGCCGGTCCCGAGCTTGCCACCCGGGCCGGGAATGAGATATCCAAGAGTCTGAATACCCTCGGTATGGAAGAAGGTGAACTTCTCCACAAAGACTTTGCTCGCAGCATCGGAGAGTTCTGTTTCCGGCACGGTGCCTCTCCACGCCACGTAGCCTGCCTGCAATGCCAAAGTTAGGAGGATATCAAGTTGAGGGTACGTGACAGGGTACGAACATATTTTCTTTGCACACTTGGCTCCAGCAACCGCCGCACGGTCGAAGAAGCACCATCGGCCGCTATTACCACGTCAGATACGTCCGTCTTTTCTCCCTGGTCTTTCTCTGTCCAGGTGATCTTGACGCCTTTATCGCCGGCGTCTTCGATGTTGGTGATGGTGCAACCATTCTCATATTGCACTTTCGGCCGGTCGTCTGCCTGCAGTCCTTGTACATACTCGCTGTCCAGACCGTCGACTCTCCATCGCAGAAGGTGGTAGATAAGATCCCAGGAGATCACTGAATTTAATGTCAGCATAACGCCAACGAGTGCAGATCGATCATCGAAACACGCACTATACTGCGCCCTCCCTTCAACGCTCTCGGGCAAGATATCTCCCGCACGATCAAGGTAGTGTCGCGATCCGCTTTTGACGACAATCTCCCGCCCAGGTCGAATATATTGATCGAAGAACTGCCGCGCGTCCGGTCCTGCGACGATGCCCGCACCTTGGTTGTGGAGTAGAGAAGTCGGGGCGCGCTCGAGTATGCGTATTTCAGGAGGGGTCGGAAGTGATAAGAAGACCAGAGCGTGCATCAAGCCGGCTAGAGAGCCCCCGACGATTGTAACGGACTCGGGCACTGGAGATGAGGCCATGGTGTGCGGTGCATACAGATTGAGCACTCTGCGACTGTTACGCTGGGCTTCCTCTTATATCCACGTCAATACACTACTTCCACAGCCTTGCTCACTAATGCGGTGCGGGTGAACAGTGAATTAATAATCGATGCCGAACTCGGATGATCAATCAAAGGCATACAGTAGAGTTCAACCGTCTTGACCTTACCAATTCCTGTCGGAGACCCTGGCCATGACTTCATCACTCTCCGACTGCCACGTGCTCGGTCCATTGGCGAAATTCGCCGATCAGCACGAACGACACTTCGCCGTGAGGTAGCATTGAAAGCTTCACAGAGAGAGAATCGGCATGCTATCCGGTGAGAAGGACTTCTTAAGATGGACGGTCCCCGTTTTCCTTGGTCTTCCACGTTGCATCTGCATTTCTAGTCAACCCAGAGCTCAAAGCCTCAGTAAACGAACCATGTGGGGAATCAACGCCGTGGCTGCGCTAGGCGCCGCATTCTTGACTGTCGGTGTAGAGGCGGGGGCATTGAGCCAGGCGCACAGGGGATACGGATATATTAATTACACAACGATTACAGGCAAGTAGCGAAACGTGAACAAATGCAAAGACCGTGAAACTGACATCATAAACCACCAGGCTACTTTCTCCAAGACGAGCCGTCTACCAACTCGACCACCTTTGACTATGTGAGGAAGCCTCGCCTCGCGCGGATGCTCTTCGTCCGTGCTGACCTTCGTAGACGCAATACAATTTCGGGCTCATCAATCGCACGTATCCTGCGACCAGCGGATGGCCCTCGAAGAACGCCACGCAATGGCAACAATTCCAGGCGCAGGTCGATGCGTTGAACCGTGAAGCACCAAAGGACACGGTGTACAAGGTCATGTTCCTCGGCCGGCACGGCGAGGGGTACCACAATGCTGCGCAGACTTTGTAAGTACCAGTCCAGTAGATGTTTCGGTGCCGAGTGCTGATGGTGGCGCAGCTACGGCACTCCCGACTGGAACTGCTACGAAGCCGAATTGAACGGAAACGCGACCGTCAGCTGGTTTGATGCAGATCTCGACCCCAATGGCATTGCCCAAGCTGAAACCGCACACAATTATTGGGCTTCCGAGTTCGTCAACCAGAAGACGCCGTATCCGCAGTCCTATTACACGTCTCCATTGACGCGCTGTCTGCAAACGGCCAACATCACTTTCAATGGCCTCAAGCTGCCCAAGGAGTATCCGTTCGTCCCCAAAGTTAAGGAACTATTGCGTGAAGGGATCAGCATCCACACCTGTGACCGCAGACGAAGCAAGTCGTACATCCACAACCTCTTCCCATCCTGGATCATCGAGAAGCCCTTCACAGAGAATGACGAGCTGTGGGACGGCGTGACCGCTGAGACCACCGATGCCCAGAATGCCCGCTCCAAGAAGTGGCTGGACGAAGTCTTCGCAACAGACAAGAACACTTGGCTCTCCATCACCTCTCACTCCGGCGAGATTGCAAGCACCCTGAGCGTGCTCGGCCACATTCCCTTCCCGCTGAACACCGGTGCCATCATCCCCGTCCTGATTAAAGCACAGTATCTGCCAGCGGCCGATGCACCGACACCGACCACGTGGGCATGGACTGTCAGCACGCATTGTGCGGCGTCGCCGAAGACGAGCATTAGCTCGCTCGCTCAAGGCTGTGTCTGTACCGGGAAGGAGGGGGCGGTGACAACGCCTCTTGTGAAGGTAACCAACACCAGAACTCAGGGTCCGACGAGGTATCCCGGCCCGGGATTCAAGTGAAGGCGCGAGAAATCGTAAAGCTGTAGAGCGATAGCCGAGCAATCCCATGGACTCGATGCAGTGTCCTGGGTTGTGGAAAAAGCTTTGAATTAGTTGTTTTCTGCCCACGCTTCCATGTCTTGCTCAAACGTCCCTCCAAATCTCGCGTGTGCCGGCAATCCATCCTTTATCGAGCCATCCCACCAAGCGGCCTGGCTGGTGAAGATGTGCGTTTTAGGTTCGAGCGCTCTTCGCACTCGATCATCCTTGATCGTCTTATCGTCTACGCTGCCCAACGTCAAATGGAACACGCCTTCCTCGTGTCGATACCGCATCGCGAGGGGAGCATGACAGTCCAGACAGAAAGCCCTCTCGCCCATTTTGGCCAGTCGTAGGATGGAGATGCCGCCGATGGAGTCCTGGGGCAGGCCGATGTAGCGGAGACTTTCCTTGTGGTCGTAGAAGGTGATGGACTTTGACGCGACTTGCAGGTAGCAATGATACGGCCCGCCACTCAGCTTCTGGCAAGTGATACAGTGGCACACGTTGCAGGTGTCGGGAAGCGCGGTGCTCGTATACGTGATGCGACTGCATGCGCAGCTACCGCCGAAGAGCACTTCCGACGTGATGCCGTTGTCACGCCCGGATTTTGCCATAGCTTGTGCAGAGGAAGCATGAGCTGATGTGAGAGTGGTTTAAGGTTGCTCCTTGGTGCATTTGCTATTTGTAGCATGCGCAGATCGTAAAGAGGCAGGAGTCGGCTGCATGTAGGGCTTCGGGGGCGGGACCTCCGCTGCGGCCGCCACCTCACCTTCCTCTCCATCCCTTGATCCTCCGCCGCTTGCTTTCCTTGCCCGGAGAAGCTTTCCATCTGCATTTATCAGCCGGGTGCATTCAGGTGTATGGCAGATCAATCCTCCATCACGCGCACGCTCGGGCGATCTCGCGTGTCATAACCCCAATCAATATTGCGGCAATGCGCCTCCGGGAGCACAACTCGTGGTTTCGGGGGGCATGGGAAAAGGGGGGTTCGGCGCCAAACTGTCCATCTCTGCTTTCCATTGGTGCCCGTCCAGCACCTGCTTCCTCCTCACGGCTGACTGACCGTTGCGACTAGACTCGGAAAGGAAATGGACAGCACAGCACGTCGCATACGGAGTGCTCGCGTGTCTCGTATTACTGCTAATTACAACCTCAAGGGATCTCCAAGACCCTGTCGAGTGGGAGAAATAGATATATGTACGCTGGTCTGCCTCGCTTCGCACCTGATCTTCGTGGCCTCCTTTGTCGTCGGCACTGATCAGGGAGCTGGACTCTATTGTCTCCTAATCTCTCTCGCATCCTTCATCTATTGTCCATTTCTTTCCCTCTCTTTCCCCCCCATTGTCTCTCTGTTCATTGGGATTGGCCGCAGTCATGGCCACCGAATCCGACGCCCTCGACCAAAAGGCTGCGGCCGAGCTGCAGGTCGAGATCATCCCGGGTACTGAGGTGATGACCGATGTTCATGGCGTTCGTTTCGCTCATGCTGGTGGAAAAGAGAGCGGCTCTGTGTATGTGGGAGCTGGCGAGACATGGGAAAGAAATCAACGACTGACTGAGTACCTCATAGCCTTGTCCCACACCCGACCAACGACTTGCATGGTGCGCACCACATCATCGTCATCCAAACGAATATTCCCTGCTAATGCGGTCTTCCAGATCCACTGAACTGGTCTCGGCCCTGGAAATATGCCACTGCCTTCACCCAGCTTCTCTACGTTTGGGTCCTCGTGTGTTCGGCCTTGTCAATCGCTCCCCTGTTCCCTCTTTTGGGCGCATACTTTCACATTGGCGACCAGCAACTGTCTCTCTTGACTGGTGTTAATGTCATTACACTCGGCTTCGCCAACATCCTTATCGTCCCCCTGTCAAACATTTTCGGCCGTCGCCCAATCTCAATCGTGTTCGGCTTTCTCGTGGTTCTAACCAACGCAAGTCTCCCGGCCTACATGTATGCGACCCCCCACGCTGACAA